>NC_081836.1:21538412-22226412 GCF_030867095.1 Alligator mississippiensis | reverse complement strand
TTGACTCAACGATAAACATGAATCAACAATGTGACAAAGTGATCAATAGTGCTAACTGCACTCTCATGCATTAACAGGTGCATCATGAACAGGTGTAAGGAGGTGATGCTTCCCCTCTATGCAGCACTGGTAAGGTTACACCTGGAGTACTGCATTCAGTTTTGGGCACTGCACTTCAAAAGGGACGTGGATAACCTTGAGAGGGTCCAGAGGAGGGCCACTCATATGGTTAGGGGCCTGCAGGATAGGTCCTATGAGGAGAGGTTAAGGAACCTGGATTTCTTCAGCCTCCATAAGAGAAGGCTGAGAGGTGAACTGGTGGCCATCTACAAATGTCTCAGGGTGAGGGGAAAGGGGGGCAGCAGAAAACAAGAGATACTCTGTTTACCAAGGCACCCCTTGGAGTAACTAGAAACAATGGCCACAAACTGACAGAGAGCAGATTTAGGCTAGACATTAGGAAGAACTTCTTTATGGTAAGGGTTACCAGAATCTGGAATGGGCTTCCAAGTGAGGTGGTGCTCTCTGGTGTGCGAAGCGGGCCCTATTCGATTTGGATTCAGATTCGGTCCAAATCAGGAATAGTGATTCAATTAATTGATTTGGATCACTGTCCCTGATTCGATTTGGCCAAATCTGAATCTGAAGATTTGATGCTGATTTGGAGAATCAGTGATTTGGACATAGACACAGCTTTAAAGGTTTTTTCTACATATCTTGAGGTACCAGCATGGGTCATGAGTGCTGTGATGCTGGGGCACATGGAGTGTCCCACAGAAGCACAGGGGATTTCCAGCGTGCTGGGCAGAAGACCCAGAAGTGGACCAGAAGTACTTCCAGTCCACTTCTGGGTCTGCTGGGGGGCACATGGCGGGCTCCCCTGCATCCCCCAGCTTGGCGATTGGCCGCAGGGGAACCCCAGGTGCCCCCCCAGACCCAGGAGGCACCAGTCACTGAGCTGGGGGGGCCCGAGGAGGCCCCCAGAATGCTCTCCAGCAGACCTGGTCCACTTCCAGGTCTGCTGCTGAGTGCACTGGGTCCCCCCCATGCTTCTGTGGGACACTCCATGCGCCCCAGCATCACAGCATTCACGAGCTGCTTGCTACCTCAAGGTATGTAGAAAAAACATTTAAAGCTGTGTCTATGTCTGAATCGGAAAATCTTTCCAAATCTCTGAATCAATTCAGAGGGTTCCGATTTGATTCAGAGAGATTAAAAGCTCCTCTGATTCGATTCAGATTTGGAGATCCAGCCACTGAATCAGGCTGAATCTCTGCCAAATCAAATCAGGGACTGGAGCTTTGCATAGCCTTAGTCCTCTCCCCTGCCTTGGAGGTCTTTAAGAGGAGACTTGACTTACACCTGGCTGGGGTCATCTGACCCCAACATTTTTTCCTGCCCAGGGGAGGAGGTCAGACTTGATGATCTACTGAGGTCCCTTCCAACCCTGAAAATCTATGAAATCTTGAAATCTTCCCTCCAACTTCCTGCATATAGTGTCATATGAGGACAAGGCAAGTAGAGAAGCTGTTTTTTGGTCACTCAACTGATAGTTGTGAACAAGAGTTCAGCGCACAATTCAGCTACACTCAAATTACATGCTGAGTGGTTTTTAACAATATAATACACTTCCTTATGGGGTCTGAGACAGCAGGGAGGGGCACCAAAACAGGCCCCTCATCCTTCTGACTTCACTAGAGGACTGTCTCTTATTGGTCCCCCAAGCCTGCTTTGTCTGCCCCTCCTGCACAGAATGGCCATGAGGCTAATAAGAGATATAGTGCGGGGCTGGAGACTGGGTTTTCCTCTTCCTATTGCTGGCATGCTGTTACTCTTGAGCCTTGCCAGGATGGAGCCTTGCTAGATGGGATGAGACCTCATGTCCAGCAGAATTGCAAAGTGTTTCTTTTCTTTTTTTCTTCCCCCATTGAAATGTTGACATTTTCCCATGCAGCCTTAATATTTAACCTTTCTAGCCAAAAATGTTTTTGGCCCACTATCTCTGAGAGACCACCCTTCTCCCCAGGCTTCATCACCTTGGCAATGGTCAGTAAAAACACATGAGCAGGGGCAAGGGGTGGTCTTTTGAAAGGATCTTGAGAGGAATTCATTTGCCTACTTGGTCCACAGGACATGCTGCAAGGTCTCTCCTCTGTGGGAGGAGCGAGAAAAGGGTGGAAGGTGTTCGGGGAAGATGCTTCCAGTGCAGGGTATCTGTGAGAGGACTGGCCATTTTCTGAGTTCTGCAAAGCTGTGATGTACATTATTTTTAATTTAATGTAATATATCTCATCCAATGCACCAAATGCCCTGATGGAAAATACGTAGGAGAGACCAAACAACAACCGTGCACCAGAATGAATGCACACCGGAAATCTATCAAAGACAGGAATACCCAATTACCTGTGGGGGCACATTTCTCACAAGAAGACCACTCTCTCCAATCTCTCAGTCCTGATCCTCAAAGGAAACTTCCACAACACTTCCCAGAGACGAGCCTATGAACTCCACTTCATCAACCTCCTGGATACTAAAAATCATGGACTAAATATAGACGTTGGATTTATGACACGTTATAACCTGCCTGACATCTGACTTCCCAAGTACTTCCCCACTTTCATCCCCCTCTTCTCCCCCACATCCAGCCTGTCTCTCACCCATTAACTCCTCAATCTACATTTTCACTGACTGCCTGTCTTGTATGCATACCAGCCCAGCCTCTGGCTTTTTTACTTTCCATTCCATCCAGGAAGAGCACACATCAAATGCTGAAACTTCCTTAGCCTGACTGTGGCGAAGTGGGCTTCTCTCAGGCCAGCCATTGCTGGCCGCCCACCTGTCTCTGGGCACACTACCTGCCTGTCTTGACTGCCATGACTTATTGGAAAATTAATAAGTAGATGTTGATTAAGTGGGAGGCTGCCCATTTCTTGCCCTGAAGCCAAGGGGCTCTGTTCCTTCCCTACACCACAGCCCAAGCCTTGCAGATGGCATCCAGATGTTAATAGTCACACCAGCCCCACACTAGGCTCCAGCATCCTCCTAACAGGACCCTCATTTGGTCCCTCTGCTCCAGCAGCCTACGCCGCCTTCATCCGGGCTGCCAAGCTTCTCGTAGCTGGCTCCCCTCTCGCGCGTGGTCTCCACTCAGGACCTTCGGCCATACACAGGCCCTGGCCTCATTTCAAAGGCCAGGTGGGGACCCAGGCCCACAACTCTGGGTGCCCCTTGTGGTGGGTGCCTGGCCCTTTTGCCCTTCTCAGTCCTGGCCCCAGCATGGGCCAGTCAAGGGGGCACTCTACCTCCGGCCTCACTAGCCCCACACTCTCTCTAGGTCCCCCTTCCTGGACGTGGGGAGCTGGGGTACCTCACACCACAACTGGTGCCCCAAGGTCTCAGAGGGGACTCTCACTCCCCCCTGGGGCAGCAGGTTGTGGTGCTACTATGGATGTTACATTTGACCCACACTCTGCCTCCCAGCAGTGGAGGACTTACCGGGGTTAGGACTCACATTTTTTGCTCTCTGGCCGAGCCCCCATTCACTCAGGCCCTGGCCCAAATCTCGGCCTCAGGTGTCTGGAGACTTACCTGGACCTACTCCCCTTGCTTGGGGCTCCACATCACCCCCCTCACTTGGGGCTCCAGACCTCTGCCCCCTTACTAGGGCTACCCCCTCACTGGGGCTCCACAACTCTGCCCCTCCCTTGGGGTTAGCACACCACTCCTCACTTGGGGCTACAGATTTCTGCCCCCTTCACTGCGGGGCTCCGGGGGCGGGCTTTGCTCCCTGGTGGGCCCAGGTGGCCGGAGCTGTGCCTGGCCTCAGTTCTCCCTTTTGGGGTCTTGCACCCCACAGGGTTCAGGAGGCCTCGGCTGTACCTGGCCCCACTCTCCCCCTCGAGGTCTCGAACCCCGACAGGGCTCAGGTGGCCTCGGCCGTACCTGGCCCCAACTCTCCCTCACGGGGTCTCGCACCCCCACAGGGCTCAGGTGGCTTCAGCCATACCTGGCCCCCACTCTCCTCCTCAGGGTGTGCACCCCTGCCACTACCTCTGATGGAACGCAAACCCACCCGAAGGTGAGAGCTAGGGTCAAGGCACCCCTACCTGCCTTTTGCCAGGGTGATAACTGGTCTGGCATTTTCTGGGGGCTCCCACACCACTGGGAGCCCCACCAGGCCACCCACTCCCGGCAGGGTGCAGTTTTCATAGATTGCATAGACATTAGGGCTGGAAGGGACCTCGGAAGATCATCAAATCCAGCCCCCTGCCCGAAGGGCAGGAAGTCAGCTGGGGTCATAGGATCGCAACAAGATAAGCATCCAATTTTTTCAGTCCAATGTTTTAGGACATGCCCAGGACCAGGAGCCTCCTGACCATTCCCTACAGTTCCTCCCTTACCTCCAGATGGTACCAGCAGCGCGGCCAGGAAATGTTGTTGCCTGCCTCCAGTAGCAAAACTGCCCAGTTTGTATGGGCAGCCATAGATCCAAAATGGCTGCCCTCATCAGGCACCCATCAGTGCCCTTAAAGTGGCAGGCACCTACAGTACAGTGCCCTGCCACACTGACGAAGGGTTTTTGAACCTAAAAGCTTGCTTAAAAATTGTTTTTCAACTATTTTAGTTGGTATAATAAAAGATATCAGATTCACCCAAAGAACCTTGTCTGCCTATGTAACAGGAAGACTTTTATGCAAGACTGTGTACAGTATCAGATCAATACAATTCCTGTACACTGAAGACAGGCAGTACAGTACAACTCTCAAATGCAAGAGCAAGATGCACGTTTGACCCCAAGGGGGACTGCCATTTTCACAAGAGAAGAAAGAAGGATTCAGTGCCTTCTTTGCTTGTGGACTTCCTCTATTGTTGATTTTGATCTAGAGCTTGGTGGATCTGTTCCTGTCCTCCTGACTAGGCCTCAAAGGACTGGGAGTGGACACTGCTGCAGCATCCATTCATTCCTGTAGAGATTAGAAACAAGGAACTTATTGCCCTGCTTGCTTAAAAGCCTCAGGAGAAGAGACAGAGCACGTCTAAAGGTTTGGTGTTGGAAGAAACCTGCCTCCTCCTGGCCCTGTGACCTTGAGATCTGCAGAAATACAGAAGCAGCACAAAGGAGCTGAAAGAAAGTATACTTCTTTATTGAAAGGTAAGAGTTTAAATTTCTCTGAATTCAGTATATTAAACTAATTTTAGCTTCATTAGGATATTTTCATAACCTATGTAATTCATAACTGAATTCCTACTAATCTGATGTGTTGTGACAAATCACCCAACCATAGCAGTGAGGTGAGGTCTGCAGGGCAGGGAAGTTGTTGATAGGTAACTCTGAGGAGGCCTCTCCTCCATCCATTACTAAATTTGTACATGCTGTAGCTTAGTGTTTATATATGCAACCAAGCCACTAAATTACATTTTTCTTTTTTCTCCCTCAGCAAAATGGTGCGAGCAACTTCTAGCATATGGAAGCATTTCCACACTGCAAGTTATTCTGAGGAAAAAAATGTGATTTGCAAATACTGTCAAATGAAATATGCATTTCCAAATGCTACTAGGATGACCAAATACATCCTTGTAGGTAAGAAGTGTCCTGCAGACATTAAAAAATCCTTCATGGGTCTAAGTGAAGAGGAGGTAGATCATGATGATGAAAGTAGAAGTAAACTCTTTCCAATGTTCTCAATCCAGAAGTCCTGCTGCTGCTGCTGCTGCTGCTGCTTCTATAACATCAGCATCACAAAGGGTTGCCCAATCAGCCTCCTCAAGTAACCAAATATTGCAACCAACTGTATACAAACGACTCTCAATAGCTTCATTTGTAGACAAGATGACACTTAAAGATCAGGAAAAAAATTGACCAAGCTCTTGCAAGAGCAATACACTCTTCTAGGATGCCATTGTCAATAACTGAAAATGCATACTGGCAGGAAGCTTTTAAATTACTAAGACCGTCATACCGTTTGCCCAACAGACATTCTTTGAGCAAGCCTCTTTTAGAGTCACAATATGAACATGTAATGCAGTCAGTGCAAGGGAAAATCAACAAAGCACTGTGTCTTGTAGAACTTACAGATAGATGGAAAAATGTGTGGGGAGAAGGAATCATAAACATTGTGATAACACCTCAACCAGTTTTTACAGAAGCATTGAAACAAGAGAGAACAGGCATACTGCAGAGTATATCAGTAATAAAATATGTGAAGTCCTACAAAAGACTGGGAGTAGTAAAGTGTTTGCTTTGCTGACTGACAATGCAAATAACATGAAAGCAGCCCAGGAGACCATAATGGATAAAAATCCACATATTACTGCAATAGGATGTGCATCCCATGAGCTAAACTTGCTTCTGAAAGACGTCATGAAGTTGGAAACTCTGCAAAAGATCTATAGAAGAGCCAAAGAAGTTCTAAAACATGTAAAAGCTACTCTTGTTGTAGCTGCAGGCTTTAAGAAGAAGCATGAAGAAAAGAATGCAAAGAATAAAATAGTGACACTCAAACTCTGTAGTAAAACTAGATGGGGTGGAGTGGTGATCTCATTCGAAAGTTTACTATAAAACAAAGAAGCTCTTCAAGAAACAGTAATAATTGAGGATCTTGAAGTACCCAGAAGTGTAAGGAACTCTGTACTTGATGAGGATGTCTTCTAGGTTCAGCTGCAGAACTCCCTGAAGATTCTAAAGCCAATTCCTTCAGCAATCACTGCATCTGAAGCAGACCGTGCACTTTTGTCAGACATTCCTTACCAAATGGCCCAGATAAAATCAACTGTTTCTGAGAATCTAAGTGTATCTCTGCTTACAAGTATAGAAGACAAGTGAAAGACTTTATTAACAGATGGGAAGAATTTTGTGGCCAATCAATTCATGCTGCTGCAAATCTCTTGGATCCAAGATTCAAAGGCAAAAATGTTAGTGATGATAACACTACTACTGCATTTGACTGGATTACAAAACAAGCAACACATGTAGGACTTGATGTTGGAAAGGTGCTTTCAAATGTTGCAGAATACAGAACATCTTCAGGTATTTGGTGCAGGAATGCAGGCTGGGACTCTGCCAAGCATATCCCTCCTGCAACATGGTGGCAAGGCCTTTGCATGACACAGCCTCTGACTCTTCTTGCTTCTCGCCTGCTTCAGATTCCTCCATCTTCTGCAGCATGTGAAAGAAACTGGTGTATGTTTGGAAACACTCACACCAAATCAAGAAATAAACTAACATGTGAAAGAGTAGACAAGCTTGTCTTAATCTGGGCAAACCTTCAGTTTTCAAAAGTCCATGAAGATGATAAAAATGAAGGATCAGAAGAAGCAGAAACTGCTAATAGTGATAGCTCAGAAAATGAGACCGATAAGACAAAGTTTCATGTAGCAAAATTTGTATTGAATGAGTCTTGTTTTTTTTTTTCTTTTTTTTCCCCCAGCTCTTTTTTCTAAAAACGAGTGCTTTCTGTAACTGCATGACACGGGGGAGGAGACTAAGGCCAGAATACATAATAACTTCTTTTGTTTTAGTATAATGTTGATGGTTTCTTCTATTTTCAACTTTAATTTTTACCTGCTTCTTATAAACTGGCAAAAACTAAGAGATGCTAGGTTCCTTAGAGTTCAGCATCTTGTACGTCCATTTGTAACAAAAGTTAAAACTATTTTAAAGTAAATTCAGTTAGTAAATGTGGAATTATTGTCTGAATAAACTATACTTTTAAATTTTAATAAACATGACAAACATGCTAATTTTATGAACAAGCCAAGTTATACATAATAAATGTTATATTCTTAAAGTAGGATAGTGAATTCAGATCTGTAAAGGGTGCTAAGAAAATAAGTATTGCATATATTTCAATTTTTCCCAACATTTCTGGGGGGGTTTCAGAAAAAAATGGGGAAAAATGTTCTTTTTTCCATGGCTTCAAAATTTCCAGAAATTTTACTTCTCTAGGCAAAGTAACCTTATGACTCTGAGAGAATATCCAGTCTTGACTGGAGGTCCAACGGTGGTAAGAGTCCCCTAGTTCTGATTATTTATACACTGCTTCAAAAGTACCCTTGAAGAGGAATGCTTCAAGTATGCCCTGCTCATCCACTTCTGCTCCCATGAGCAAAACTTGGAAATTCAGTGGTGAAGCTGATCTCAGGGCACCACCATCACTGCTCTTAAGACTTTGGTTTCTAGTACATTTGAGAGCTGCCAGAGGGGACATCTCCAGAGTAGCTTCACCCCCCATTTCTGGGCATTGAGTGGGACTGGGTGGAGGAGTGGGCATGAGGGTGTCCATCCCTGTGAGCATTGTAGTTATGGTGTACAGAGATCTTTTGTCTGCCAGATTCAAAGCACTTCACTGTGAGAAATTTCCTACCACTACCTAAAACATCTCTTCACTTTTTCTTGTGTAGGTTGGCTATAAAACAGATCTTAAATCATTCAATCTCACTAGCAATTTGCTTCTTGTGCTCGGTCTTGAAAGGAACTCAACTCCCTGTTGAGGAGCTTGCAAGGAGTTTGTAGCAACTCATGAATGCCACGTGCCCCTGGAGGCTGGGAGGGCACAGCAACCACCTGCAGATGGCCATGGTGGTGTTGGCGGTAAGGGGAGGGGAGTAGTGAGCGGTGATTGCCTGCCAGCAGCGTCGAAGGTATTTTTTGCAGGGAGTACACTGCCAAGCTCAGGGGGTGCACGTGCACCCACACGCACCCTCTACGCATCACCAATGTGGCAACTCCACAGCTAAAATTTGTCTAAAACTGTTACTTTGAAGTAGGACTCAATACACCATTTCATACTTTAATAAAACAATTTGGCTCCCTAATTTTGCATAAACTGCCATATTTTTCATGCGATTATATATTTAGAAAAGTATTTACTGAATCTGAAAAAGCATTTAACAACAGTCTTTTTGAAAATATGCCCTAGTTTCTTGAGATTATTTTGTAATCCTCTAATCCCTCAATCTCCCAGCCTCCACATTTTTCACATGTGCATGCGTATATCCACTCATGCACATATAGATGCACTGAGCCATAACCTATTTTTTAATTTTTAAAATTAAACACAGAGGATGGGATTTTCAAAAGTGCCCAAATGACTTGAGAGTACAAGTCTAAATAACTCTGAGAGGGACTTTGTACTCCTAAATCACAAAGGGTATAGCCATAGGCTTGCTTGAGTTAACTGAAAAAAACCCAGACCTGCTGCTCCCCCTTACTCTAAGTCTCTAAACTGCTGCCTGAGTGCCACCACTGAAGGCCTACCTGAAGTTCAAAGCCTAAACTAGCATCCTGTCCATGTCCCGTCCACTTCTGGCAGTGCAATCTGTGTGGGCTCATGCACTGTAAGGTGCACTTGTTTGAAGTCGGCTAGCAGCAATCTCACAATACCTCTTCTGGTCCTTCTGTACCTTCCCTTCTCTCTCTACTGCCCGGAAGCCGGGCTACCCTTTTTAGCCACCTGCATGCTGTTTAACAATGTGTTTTCCTCATGGCTCACCCAGCACTTAGATTTTCCAAATGGAAAGTTGAGCTACTCAGAAGTCTCGTTCTCTGCACTAATCACTAGACTTTGCTCTCTCGGTAGTGCTGGGACTAGTTGGAAAGAAACCATCTCTAATTGCATTTGACCAATTTTGCAGTGCTACATATACAGAAAAATCCTGGCAGGTAATAATAGGCTTGCCAGGTTGGGTCAGGCTCTCTAGCTCTTTCTCTTGTCTCTCAGGGCCTTGTTACACATTGCACTTTTAGATGCTCAAAAGTTGACGAGTGTTAGTGCCAGCTTGAGTTTGGAGCAGTCACACTTTAAGGCTAAAAATCTTCTCTGACTATCTCCCACTGCAGAGCTGTGACTTACAACTAGAGGGCTGGTTAACAGGGCCTGACTAGGAGCTACATCTATGAGTTGCCACTGCAGAGCTGATCAGCTGGGATCTGGATTTTCTGTTTGCTGTGGCAAATAAGATGTTTCTCCTTTAAAGGAGAAAAGTGCTTTCAGGCTAGCAGACGTCAAGGGCTGCTTGGGGCACGGGGGAGGACGCAGGTGGTGCCACACGCATGTGTGTATGCACATGCACACATGTGGCCAGTCATGCCACCAGGCAGCATTGGGGAGCAGCTTCCCCAGCTGCCTGCAGGTAAGGCTATGGGGGGATGGGGGCATAGGAACACATGGTAGAGTGGGGGGGGGGCATAGGTGGTGTGTGTGTGGGGGGTGGTGGGGGGAGACACAGATTGAAGTGGCCATGGTGAGGGAGGGAGTGGGGCAGGGTTGGAGGCTGGGCCTGTGGGCTCTGCCCAGCTGGGGCATTCCCTGGGGCCCGGGGCTGGTGTGGGAATGCGCAGTTGCTGAGCTCAGCTGCGGAAGCAAGACAGAACTACAGGTGGGTTGTCTAGAGGGCGGGGGGGGGGGGGGGTTGGCTCCCTGCTGCTGTATGCACTCTGGGGATGAGGCCCCCCACCCCTGTGGTTGCCAGGTGGGCAACATGGCTGGCATAGTAGCAGTGGCACCAAGCCTTCCTGCCCCACTCCACCCTCCTGTGCTGGGTCCCACCTGCTGGGCCGTAGAGGCCCCCAGGGGGAGGGCAGAAGGGCAGGGAAACCTGAGCCCTGCAGCAGACAGCCTCCACATGGGATTTGCTCAGCTTTGCTCTGGATGTGCCCCCCATGGGGGTTGGGGGTCAGATTCCACTGTCCACAGCAGCTGCCATGTCCCATAGCCCTGGCAGCTGGGTCCCCCCTCCAACAGAGATGGAGGGATGCAGGTGGCTGGAGGTCAGGAGTGAAGGACACTTCAGGAAGCAGGGTTGAGGGGGCTGTGGGTTGAGAGGGAGGGGCACTGGGAGGGGCAGGGCACTGGCATATCAGGCTTGCTCAGTGCCACAAAGCAGCACAGGGGTGGGAGGGACAGCTGCAGCTGGACCCGAGTCCTTGGGAGCAAAGGGAGCAGGAGGAGCTCTGATTTTTTTCCATGATAAACCAAAATCAAATGCCAAAATATGTAGGTATTTAGATTTTATTTTATTATAGTGTTTGAGACACCAGTAAGCTTCCGAACTGCTTTAAAATTGTAAATATATCAATAAAACTTTGTGTTCAACTGATATCTGTATATATAGTGGTGTTTCATTTTAATCATGGAAAAATGCAGATTTAGAGTCTTTTTATCAGAGAATTTGGGATTTTTTTAAATCAGAGAATTTTAGGGTTTTTACATGGAGAAAACCAGGATCCCTGCTGATGAACTAGGACAGTCTTCTATCCCTGCTTTAGGTGGGGGGCATGTGAGAGAGGGGTTGCAGAGGGCAGGAACATGAAGCTGTGAGGCAAAGAGTTAATGGGATGGGGGTAGATAATGAAATAGGTGGTGGAAAGGAAATGGGGGTGGAGGAAGGGTGTTGAAATGAAGGAAATCAGCTACTGAAGAATAAAATAAAAGAAGTAAAAATAAATAAAGAGAAAGTAAATTAAAGAAGGTCTCGTGTTTTAATAAATTGGAACTGGGTGTGGAGGCTGCTGGTCCTGCTTTCCAGGTTCGCTTGGAGGTGGGAGTGGTAAGGAAAGGCACTTTTGGGGGAGCTACTGCCCTGACCCTGGGAAGGAAGCCCAAGGTCATCGGAACCCAATCTGGCCCACTATCTCCCCCTGCCCCCAAGCCCCTCTAGACCCCACTGTTGGACCCATCCACACCCTGCAACCTGGCTAGGTGGCATATCCTCTCCAGGTTGTTTGCACAGAGCTGAATCCCTGGGAATGGGAAGGTCACACTCCTGGGGGTGGGAGGGGAAATTGGCTTGATGCCAGAACTGCCATCTGGGCAGTACAGTTTGGGGGATAGAAAGTTTGTCCACACAGAACAAGGGAGTAGGGGAGGAGACGTGCACCCTGGAATGCTGAAGACTGCAACTTGGGCAGCTCACCTGTAGGGAATGGCCATACATTAATGGAATATGAGCTGTGTAACACTGAGAGAGAGAAACCTGCCCTTGAGTGGCATAACTTCAAGCCACCTAAAGTGTGCTTAAAACTAGCTTTAGGTGTTAATGTGTGGACAATACAGGGGTTAAGAGCTTCAGAAGCTACCTAAAATTAATGTGTAACAAGGCCTTCAGAGTGGCCAGTGCCAGCTTTTCAAATGCAGATGCAAAGCAACTACTCCCTAACATCCACAAGGGCAATTTATTCCTACCCCTGAGCATATCTATATGTTCATTAAGGCACTTCTTCTAATTTGCATTAAATTTAGTACCTTTGGATACCTATAGATGTGCTGTAGGTCTGATCCAATGTGCTGTAATTACAGTGCATTGGAGCAGACTTCATTAATTGAGTCTGCTGGTGCATGGTAATTAACATGCTCCCTGTAAGCCAGCCTCCCTGTCTCATGTATTAGTGTCCCCATGCTTCAAAATGGTCATTGTGGGGGGGGGACTTTAACTAAATCTTGTTGAATTGAGCACAGGGATGATAATACATGAGATGCTGTGGCGCTTTAATTAGAGTGCCTCTCTGGAGCCTCTGTAAAGTACCCCATCCCCCCACCCCTGGAGCACATGTAAAATGCCCTTTAATGTGAGGTACTAAAGAAAATGCACATTAGGTTGCTTTAATGCCCAGTAATAAGTGTGCACCATTTTTAAGTGATGCTTAATGCACAGTAGGCTATTTTACTACACACTAGTGTAATCTCAGAGTTGTTTGTATAATGGTTTAATGCACAGTACAACAGGCTACTGCACATTAAAACTCCCATGTAGACATACCCTCTATCTGCTAGTGGATGGTTTGGCTTTTGATTAGGTTACATCTATTGTAGCTCTGGAGATATCTATATACATAAGTTATTTATTGATGTACCACATGCACCTTTTGTTAAAAATCAGCCCTCCAAAATTGGGTTGAGTTTGTTAAGCAGGGAAGCTTTCTGTGCCAGGACACTTTAATAGCTGCTACAGTTCTGCTGTCATAGGGAGCGTCCAGACCAGCATGCACATGCCTCTTGCAGTGTTCCAAACCAGTTTGAGATGCTGCAAGAGGCACATGAAAAAATGTTCCCTGTGAACAAATGATACCTGGAAATCCAGGTATCCAAAAAAAACCAAAATAAAACCACAAAAAAAAAACCTCAAAGGGGAAAAAAGCAGGGCAGGACAAGGTCCCAGACTGTGCCCTGAGGTAACTGGGAAGCTGGCCCTCCAGAGAGACACTCTGGTTTCTGGCCAGAGTGTCTCTATACTGCTTCTGCTGCCCCAGCATACAGGGAATGCACCCTTAGCATGATGGGGCAAACAAAAGAGTGGGGCAAGGCTGTGGTGTGAGCAGGACCCGTGCGCTTTCCCAGGTAAGTTAGGGACATGGGGAGGGGGGAGTGGTGTAGGGTGTGTGGGGATGTGTGCTCTGTGGGTGGGTTTGTGGAAGGTCTTGAGTGGGGGCTCCCACATGCCTGCCCCCCACCCCCTGCAGCCTGCTAAGGTGTGGCACTGCCTGACGTGGGCTCTGTACTTGCTGAATGGACTCGGCCCAGCCCGACCTGCTAGTGCACAGCTTTGGACAGCATTCGGAAAGCTGTCCACTTGTGGGCCAGGCCAGATCTGTTCAGCACAGAGCCTGCATTAGGCAGTGCCATGCCACCACGGGGCTCTGCCTGCAGCTGGGCCATGGCCCAACTGTCTGCTGCCACCAGCACCATGAGGACCAGGTGGAGGGGCAGGCATGTGGTGGCCCCTGCTCAAGCCCCTCCACAACCCACCCACAAAGTGCACGTTCCCCCAGACTGCACACACCTGGTGCCAGCAGCCAGCCAGGTTGTGCCCCGTGGTCTGTGCAGGGAGAATGTGTCCAGAGGCACTCAACCTGGCATGGCCCGCTAGCTTGCCTTTGCACAGGACTGGGAGGTGCAGCTCTGGGACATGCAGCTCCTGTGCAAAGGTGTGTGCTAGCTGCGTGGGCTGTGCTGGGTTGCATCAGGCCAGCTGGGCATGTTCTCCATGAAGCTCAGGCAGTGATGCATGGCCATGGCACTGTGCCTACAACAGGCCATGGTGCATCACTGTCTGACTTCCATGGAGAACGCGCCCAGCCAGCCCCGCATGACATGACCCAGTCCGGATAGCTAGTGTGTGCCTTTGCACAGGAGATGTGTATCTCAGAGCTGTGCCTCCTGGCTCTACGCAAAGATGCGCAAGCTGTGCCAGGTCAGGCCAAGTCCCGCCAGGTCCGTTCTCCCTACACATCCTGCTGGCGCTGCAAGGGATGGGGGGGTGGGCATGTGGCGGCCCACTCACAAACCCAACATCCCTCCACAACACCCCACATCCCCCCACCCTCCCCCTGCAAACTACACACCACACCCACCAACACACCCCACACTCCCCTCCTGCAAATCCTATACCACCCCCACCCACCCCTCCTCCAAACCCCACACCACACCAACACCCAGCCACACACCCACCAACCCCACCCATCACCCTCCTACAAACTCCACAACACCCCCACACCCACCCACATCCCCCCACAGCTCTTCCCACCCCCCTCCTGCAAACCTCGCATCCCCCCCATCACACACCATGCCCAGATGCCAGAGAGTAGAATTCGGGGGGTAGAAAATTTGTCCATACAGAACAGTGGGAGAGGAGACCTACTGGCAGAAGCTGTGGATGCAGGAGCAGCTGTCCCCACATCCTGGTTAGTGAAGGGGTCAGCTCTAATTTTTCAATAATAAGGAAGAGAGAGAGTCCAGAGAAGAGCCACGTACATGATCAGAGGTCAGGGAAGCAGACCCTACGATGACAGGCTGAGAGCCCTGGGGCTCTTTAGCCCGGAAAAGCGCAGGCTCAGGGGTGATCTGATGGCCACCTATAAGTTTATCAGGGGTGACCACCAGTATCTGGGGGAACTTTTGTTCACCAGAGTGCCCCTAGAGATGACGACTAGGTCGAACAGTCATAAACTACTACGTTTCAGGCTGGACATACGGAAGAATTTCTTTACTGTCTGAGCCCCCAAGGTCTGGAACAGCCTGCCATCAGAGGTGGTTCAAGCACCTACATTGAACACCTTCAAGAGCAAACTGGATGCTTATCTTGCCGGGATCCTATGACCCCAGCTGATTTCCTGCCCTTTGGGCGGGGGGCTGGACTCGATGATCTTCTGAGGTCCCTTCCAGCCCTAATGTCTATGAAATCTATGAAATCTATGAAGCCAAAAGCAAAAATAAAAGCATATAGATATTTAGAATTTAAAGGTTTCCCTTGCTTTATGCGGGTTTTGTATATGAGAATTTGCTCTTTTGTGATGACCCTTTTAATATCAAAAATTCGTTATACATGAGATAAATTCACTCTTATGCGATTGGTGTGGTGGAAGCCCTCAGTCAGCTGCTTTGTGCAGTGTATTGTGGGAGTGATGTGCACCAAAATATAGCCTCCTGTGTAGATCTGTGCTCCTTGCTCATTGTCTGTGACATGTGTTTCTATAGTTGCCATCCCACATTGTGACTTCTAAGCGTCCCACTAGCTTATCTCCTACCCCTCTCTGTTGTTGGTGAGTACCCAAATTATCTTGTTAAAGTGGTAGAAATGGGTCTGGGGTCAGTACAATCAAGGTCTTGGAACATATCCCTATTTGTTACATTGTAAAGTGTAAATTCCCTTTATGGAAATTTGAGTTATGTGCCATTTTCCAGGAACACATTACAGCATAAAGCGAGGGAAACCTGTATTTTATTATGATGATAGAGACATTGGTAGGCTTCCAAATTGCTTTAAAATTGTAAGTATATCAATAAAACATTGCCCAGCTGACCGATCTCTCTGTCTCTCTTTATATAGTGGTCTTTTGTTTTAATTGTGCAAGAACATGGATTTTGGGGTATTTTAAAGAGTGAATTTGGGATTTTTTTTTTATCAGAGAATTTGCAGTTTTTAATAGGGAACACCAGGATTCCTACTAGTGAGGCAAGTGGCAGGACACAGTCAGAGGAGCCTGCTCAGGGTTGGCACCCAGGACCCAGCTAGAAGGCAAATGAGGTGACTGACCTCCTGGCCATTTGGGGCCAGAAGAACAGGCCTTGGCAGTTCAAAGCAGGCCACCATGCTGAGAACATCTTCTGGGCAATAGCTGTCCAGATGGCAGGGCAGGGGCACACATGGCAGCAGTGCAGCCATGGCCCACTGGCAGCTAGCTGTCCCAGAGGTGCAGATGCCTTTGCTGTGGCCATGCAGTCCCCATCCAGGTCTGGCAGACACACAGCCTTAGGGCCACATGCTGTCGCAGGTGGCAGAGGGACATATCCAGGCAGCAGCCCCCACTGCCAGACTGCTGCAGTGTGTAGAGGATGCAGGGAATTCTAGGTTAGGACTTCAGCAGTCCAGCTGGCACGAGGGGCTAATGTCCTGAGATACCAATTGGCCGAGCCCCAGAAGCTCCTGTCTATTTGTCTCATTCAATCAGTGTCGTGTGGGCCAAGGGGTCAAAATGTGAAAATGAGTGCTCCTAAGGGGAACACCAAGCAGAACCCCCTGGGCCTTGCCCGCTGGTCCTCAAAGGCATCCAAGGAGCCAGTGGATCCCAGAAGCACTTGTCTATTTGTATCAATCAAGCATCATAGGCCCTAAGACCCACCCAGCTAACTAATAGCCCCTACTGTGTGGGGCTACTGGGTGAAAGATACAACACAATTCTTGGGACAACAGAGGCAAAAAACAGGACAGGAGTGACATGAGGGTGAAAGGGTCAAAACATGAAAATGAGTGCTCCTGAGGGGGACACTGAGCAGAGCCCCCTTGGACATGCCCACCAGTCCTCAAAGGCATCCAAGGAGCCGGTGGACCCCAAAAGCTCCTGAGAGCAAGTAGCCCTGGGCAGCTTTTTATTCTGCTGGGCCCAGCACAGGTGCTAGCCCCTTTGGCTGCAGATCTGGGAGGAGCTGGGCAGGGTCATTTTGCCCCAAGTAGCACAACTTGTCCCACACCAAAGTGCATGTCCAGACGTGTGCTGAGGCAAAAATCCCCAGCACAAATTTGTGCCATTCCTATTTGAGCTGCTGCAAGTGCACATGCCTGCATGTGTGGATACAACCATCATGGCTGCAGGGATGAAGAGTAGGCCTGTGCGAGTTGGCAGCGATCCCATCTGGCTTTGAATCTGGCCACTTGGGATGGGTGTGATCCCATCTGGAGCACTGGACTGGGTTTCTGCCTCAATCCGGCCGAAGCTTCAGAGCCGCCTCCGAGATCCAGCCGGGTATAATGGGAGAATCAATGAAAATCTATAACTTTGTTTCTTTTTGTCCAACTTGGAAGAAATTTGCAGGGATGGTAGCCTCTGCCGAGAGCATGAAATCTGCCAACTTTCAAGAAGATCGATGCAGGGGTTTGGGGGGAACTGCACCTCAAGCTGTGGACAAGCAAAACTCATGCCATGGGTGATACTGCGTGTGTTAAGGTGCAACGGGGTGACAGCTGCAGGGATGGTGGCCCCTGCAGAGGCCACGACACCTGCCAGCTGCTGAGGAGATTGATGCAGCGGGGTTCTGGGGCCCTGCACCCATAGCCGCCGACAGGCAAAACTCGTGCCAAGACTGTGAATGTCTTGGGGCAGTTGATTGTCTGTATTGATTCTTTCCTCTTCTTAGCCTGGTTTTGTAGATACTAATTGATGCTCGTTAAGTCGTTATGTAGTAGCTAGGTCCTGTGTATTGAGCTGGTCCCTGAGTCCCTGGTCTCTGAGTGAATCATGATTGATTGATTGGTAACTGGGAACACAGCTGCTTAGCAGCCAGGCCTGCTGTAGTGTCTCCCAAGGCCAAGGCAGACACAGTCAGTCCCACAAGCACCCATGGCACCAGTTTTGCTGACTGTCCGCAGCTTGAGGGGCAGTCCCCCCAAAGCCCTGCATTGATCTTCTTGCAACTTGGCAGGCTTTGTGGCCTCAGTAACAGCTACCACCCCTGCAGTTTTCACCCCCTATGTTGTAACGCCTAGCTATGACATGAGTTTTGCTTTCAAGAATTTGGGGTGCTGTTACCCCCAAACCCCTGCACTGATCTTCTTGAAACTTGGGAGGCTTCATCCTCTCTGCAGTGTCTACCATCTCTGAAAATTTAATCCAAGTTGGACAAAAAACAACAAATTTATAGATATTTTATTGTTTCCCCATTTTACCCTACGGCCGGATCTCAGAGGCGGCTCCAAAGCTTTGGAAGCTTCGAACCACTTCGGAAAGCCTAACGAGGCCAATGCTTCGACCTGGATGTGCTGCTTCAGACCCCGACGCGTCCAAAGCTGCTCTGGATCCAAAGCTCTGTCCAAAGCCTCTCACAGTCCTAATGAAGAGTGGGATGGTGTGCAGTCTGAAGTGTCACGGTTAGTGTTAACCCTTTCACAGATGCTGGTGAATTGGCAGCAGCTTTTGGATGAGCAGCCATAAACTCTGGTAGTGATTGTAAGATGGTTCAAACTAATTTTTGCCTGAGCAGCAATGGTCAAGATTCAACTATGCAGTCAGTCAGGATCCCCTGCATTCAGGATTCAGCCGTGATTCTGGAAAGATGGTTTTTTTTCTTCATTCTGCCTTTTCAAAACAAAATGTGGGTCTCATCTGGGGACATGTGGTATGCAATAAAAGCAATATCTTGTACTTCTTTGAACTCCATTTTTTTCTGCTAGGCAACCCAAAACTTTGTGGCTGCAGATTCTAAAAAGTAAGTACTTACTATGGACTTATTTTAAAAAAATAACTTTTAATGAGTTGCTTTTACTGAGTGTCCTGATTTTTATGAAGGTAAACAGGAGGTTTGATTGACCTCTTATCAAAAGTCTAGCCCAGAGGAAGACTGGATGTGGGACACATGGTACAATTCTTTGGCATGGTATACAGGATATCAGACCGAATAATCCCAATGATCCATTCTCCTCTTCACTTCTGTTTTCTATTTTGCTTGTCTGTCTTTATTTCTTTTCTAAATGTTGTCAGATTTTCTTTTTCCTTCTCATGTGAAAATATTTCCAGGTCTTGATCATTACTGTTGTCCTTCTCAGGACCTTCTTCTCCATTATTTCAACATGTTTTGAATTTGTTCTGAATGCATTGGTTATTGGCATGAATGGATAATCTTGTTTGCATATTGCTAGGTTCTTGGCCTCAATGCTTTCTCGGGGCAGTGAATTCAATAGTTTAATCACACATTGTGGGAAAAATTGATTATTGGTTTTGATTTTTTCCTCCTTTTAATTTTAACAACTGTCCTTTGTTTTTGTGATAGGAGGCAGAAAGAACGGAAGTCCCCTAGTTTCTCCAGACCAGACATTCTTAATACATTTTTTTCATGTCCCCTCTTCTTTGTCTCTCTAAGGTAACAATCCCAATCCTTTTTTCCTAAGAGAAGTTTTCTGGCCCTCATGTTTCTTATCATAGTTGTCTGAACCCCCAACAGTTCTGTACTATTCTTTTATGAGACTGAGGAGGGGAAAGAAGAACAGTCCTGCACAGTTTCCAGAAGCCATTGAACCACTGACCTAAATAAGGCCAGAGTATATTTACTTACTGTTCCCCATCCTTACTTGTGTGATAAAATATAATGCTTGCTTTTTTACTTCAGTTGCACATGGAGCCAGGGTCTCCACTGAACTGTCTATAGTGATATCCTATTCCATTTCTGAGTTAATACACTTAATTTTAATTTCAATTACAACTCATACTCTGTCTGCATATGTCTCTCCTTACCTCATACTACATAAAACATCCTGTATAACATCCTAGATGACACTTGAGGTCCCTTGCAACCCTATGTTTCTATGATTTAGGGCCCTAAAAGGCATAGGAACAGTTTACATTTTCCCTTCCTATATGTTTTGATTTGCACTTACCACCAGTGAACTTCATGTTGCCAGTTAACCTGACTGACTTTAACCTCTCTAAGGTTCCTCACAGTCCTGTCTGATCCTAACTAATCTCAAACTTTGAGCCATCTGCAAATTTGCTCACACATTGCTTATCCCTACCACTGTCTAGGTTATTAATAAATATATTAAACAACATGGACCCTCATACAAAACTAGAACCCTCTGTTGTTAATTTTTCTCCTTAATGAAAATTGACAGTTTAATCCCATTCATTATTTCTTGTCTCCTGGTCAGCTTTGATCCAAGACAGTACATTGCCTCTAACTTCATAGCTTGTTAACTTCTGTAATCTACTACAGAAGGACCATGTCAAAGGGGTTTTGGAACTCTAAATCTGTTATGTCCACTGATTGTCCTTTATCCAGTACTTAATTGATACATCTAAGAAACTGTAAGGACCAAATCTTTTTTCACCTTTACATGCCTAAGTGGCATTTATGTAGTCATGTAACAATTTTTGGCACTTGCACACAATTTGGTGACTAGTTTCATCTCTGGTAAAACAGTTCTCCCAGAAGTATAATGAAAGAAAAAGATCCTCTTTTATTTTAGCTCACAGCATGAGGGCTTGCCTTAAAGGGGAGGGAATGCAGGTTCTATGTCAGCCCTCACCCAGAGGAGGTTTGAACTGCCTTTGTTCACTTTCTAGCAAAGTGCTCTAACCATCAAGCCAAGGACAAGGCACTATCTAACATGCTCCTCTTGAAGCTGGTCCATTGGGCAGCCAGGAAGGGAAGATATGTGGGGCTAAAAGGAAGATGGTGAGCAAGGAAAATTGGCTCAATGAGATGATGACTGTCCTGGAAGGGAGGGTTTTGACCCCTTGCCTCTAGTAGATTTTTTGCATGTTGCATTTAATATTCACTAAATACAATGGGTAAATAGTAATGGGATAGTTTCTGTTCTATTGAACTAATGATTTTACTTAGACTGAAGTTTAGGGATTTAGAGGTTTACATATATGCCTGGGTGACCCTATACCACAGTTTGTGGGGCCACTGTGCAGGCTTTCCAGCATGTTCAGAAGGGAAGCCTAGAGTGAGCATAGCTGCACAGGTACAAATTGAATCCTAACCTTCCAGGTGATTGATTATTTTGTTTTAATTATGGTTTCAATCAAATTACATCTGTATCTGGCAAATCTCACTGGGTTATAATTCCCCAATTCACTCATATATATTTTAAACGTGTATGATATTTGCTATACTCCAGTCCTTTGAAACAGTCACTGGTTTGAATGAGAGACTGCATATGTTTGTTAGGCACTCAGCCACTTCTTAGATAAATTCCTTCAAACCTTTGAATGGAACACTAGAGCTTAGAGACTTCTTTATCTGTTAAATTGATGGTTTTCTCTAGTATGTCATCTGCTGGCACCTCAATTTATGATAGTACTTCATTGCTATTACCAGAGTAGAACAAGTCTTGGACAATCCAAGGGGAGATCTTTCAAGCATTCTTGGCAGTGTAGGTTGATTAAATAAAATATGTAGCTTCTTAACAATGTCCATTACATACCAGTTCTCAGGTGTATGTTTTTGAAGTTGGTGCATACAATGACTTTATCATATTTCAGAATTATTCTTTCTGCCTTTCTTAAAACAACCAAACATTTTGCTTGCGCATTTTAAGTGTTGGGTAAATGCACTTATTAATGTGTCTATCTTAGGGAGTAGTTCTTTTGTCTCTATTGTCCCATTTAATTTAAAACCTAAAGTGTGCACATGCTCTGAATTGTTGCATGTGAATTTCCCCTACCACTGTGCTGTTCATTCATTTAATTTATGTTAGTTTGTCCTGAAGTTTCCCACAGTTATTTCTGATCATGACTGCACTAAATAATTTTGCATTATCTGTACATCTGGTCATCTTACCTTTCCTGGAATATTAACAAACATACTGTATAACATCATTTTGAATATGCAGATTCATGGCATCACTATATTAATCTCCTGGCCTATTCATTACTACTCTCTGTTGTCATTAGATTCTAATTCATGATGTTCCATTATAACTTAGTGTCCTCAGCCTCCTGTGACCTTATATCAAGGAAGGTCCAAATAAATTATATTTAATGCTTCACCTTGCCCATTTCCCTTTTTGCACAAAGAATTCTAACAGAGGGGGTGGAAACAATTTTCCTGAAGAAAAGATGTGCTGATTTATCTTTATTACAGTTATGTAAGTCTAGACAATTGATAATTATCTTTAAATATTGCTTCAAATTACTAGGAGTAAGGTAACCTGGGAATTACAAACTAGGAAAACTCCTAATATGTTTAAATGCATGTGTGTAACCTTCGTGACTCTCCAGCCCTGGGGCACTATCTGACCTGCGTGATAGATAACATACCTGCTTCTTGAATGATAGATAATATATTTGCATATTTTTGCTAGCGGATCACCCACTTCATATACATCTTCCATCACCATTACTGAATGCCCGCCAGACAGTTCTAGTGACTTGCTGCTCTTTAGTTTGTCAATTTATGCCTTGCTTCTTACTCTGATAACGCAGGTTCTCAATGTGCTTCATATATTGTTACCTGGAGAAAATGCAGTATTAGGGCAAGCATCTTGTCAACATTTCTGGGGTACAAGAGTTGTTTGGCTTCACTCCAGTGTGCTTGTCATCCATAAATGGTCTTGTTATCCGCTGCATATCCAGAATTGAATTTCTCATAAAGAATTTCTCCTCTGTTATTCAGATGTCTCTGACTATTTGGTTTTCATATTCCCTCTTAGCCCAGGACACTTTTCACATCACAGTATATGCTCTTTTCTATTGGCTTCACTTGCCCTTGGCTTTTACTTTGGAAGGACCCCTGAATAGCCTATGTAATGTCTTCTATCAGTCTCTCTCAAATTTAAAGCTCCATTACCATTTTTCTACCTCTTCAGAATGAAATCAGTATAATCCAGCATAACCCTAAAAGTGTAGGGTTCACACAACAAAGGGATGTGCAGTGTGGTATTTAGTGTTTTTACTGTTAAGCCTACCTAGGCAGGCTTTGCTCCACATGCCATGCCAAGGATTCTATCCCTGCTCTGGCATTGCAATTTCAGTGTTTTCACCAGAGTAAAATGCCCCCCAAATGTTAATGGCCCCCCTGATATCCTTAAAACCATCTCTACCATCTGAACAACATTTTTTTATGGGCAAGGGTGGGAGTGAGAGGGCCTGTCACATTATTTCCTGAGTGCAATGCTTCTTGTGAAGAGCATTGTACTCTGCACTGAGGCTTCCTCACCAGCATCTCCTTCTTGTCTAATCAGGGACACCATCTGAATTTAGGTGCACTTCACTTTTCCATTTTACTTTTAGTTCTTCACTTTGGCTATTCCTTTAAGTTGGCATGTGCTATTGCATAGCCCTGCCTCATTTGTATCCTTTTACCCAACAATACTTCACTCCATAGCACACTGACAGAAAGCCCAGGAAGATTATACTGAAAAAAAATCATAAGCTCTGACTGATAGAAGTGACATCTGCTGTGGCTGCAGTGATGAGAGAATACATCTCAGGAGTGGTGACCTGGGCTCAGGTCAGTTGCCTTCATAGCCCCCTGCCCCCCCCCCCCGGACTAGTGTGCAAGGATTGCACACCTTATCCTAAGAAGGTCCTTGCCCTGGGTTGCTGCTTTAGTTGGAGTTTGCTCAGCATCAATTAAATGGGGCTCTGAGGCAGCTGGAGTGAAAGACTGTCTCCTCGGATGAAGTCACACAGATCTTTATCTGCTGCTGCACTTTGTCTCTGAATGGACATGCTGTGCAGGTGAAATCCCCGGACTCCTCTTCTAGAGCTAGTAGTGAAGGACTGGGCATGCTGTGGAAATGTAGATGGGATCTTTGCACATGGAGAATGGAAAGGACTTGCGCCAAGGCTATGCAGCAGAAGCTGTTGTGTATGGTCTGTCCAAATGTCCTGCCTTCATGGATTCTCCATGCCTTGGACTCCTCCACTTGAGAGCTTTCCCTAACACTCATCCTTTACTGCTTCAGTTTCTCTCATGGTAAATCCATTCCTTGGGATGACATGCCTCCTGTTACTGTCCCAGCATGCTACTAGCATTGCAAAGAAGTTAACCAGGTTCTATCAGTACTTCTAGACCATGGACCCAAACACATTAGCCAAACCTTTAGTAGCCTTCAGAGTAGGGACTGGGGTGAACCTATAAGAGGCACTAAAGCAGGGAGCAGACCAGCATTGGGAGCTATTCTTTCCTCTTTGTGTTGTTCCTGGTAAGCAGTTCAGTGCAAGTATCAGTCGGATTCTTTGAAATGAAAATAATGATAAAAGTCTTGCAAATCCTCTACTCTGGCCCCTGCTGCTGGCCTGGGATGTGTCTTTTTCTGCTGCCTAACAAGCCCAGAGTGGCAGAGTTATAAATACATTATGTATGCCGGTGTCCGTCAGCCAGAGCCTTTTGTTGGTGCTGAATATGCCATGGCCAACAAAAGTGGACTGGATTAGCCACAGTGGATTAAAAGATTTTCTTCTTAGAGTTTACCTAATAATGTAACAATTGACATAGAAAGTCCCTTTGAAACCTACAAGACTCTGTTATTTTACCATCTGTGAGTTTGCTTTCTATTAGTATGAGAATATGATGGGGAGCTTGTTTTGCTGGTGGTGCTTACATTGGGGTAATAAAGCCTAGAGCTCAAATTCCAGCTAACAACAAAAATAGAATGTATATTTCAAGAGAAGAAGCAGTAAAGAAAAGTAACTGAACTTCTGTCTATCCTCTCTTTGCCTGCATCCTTTCTCCTCTCAGGCCAAAGGGCCCTGAGATTCAACAACTTAGAGGAGAAAAAGGAAACCCAGCAAAGTAGGCTCAACCACTAAGAAAGCATCCATCAGCCTCTGACTAGAGGAATGGGCTGCTGTGCTATTCAAGGTGTCCTGAGAGGTTCCAACTGAAATACTTATTTATTAATGACAAATTTTGGATCCCAAACTACTTAGTTTCTGAACTCTTCTTTCCCAGTTCCCTTCAGCTGCAAGCAGTCGTAGTTTGTCTGTCTCCGTTCCAGCCATTCAACTCCGATTGCATTATATTAGCTGCCTCTGTCCCTGACTGGCATCACATTTGCAGTATCCATTGCAAGATGGGTCACACAGCAGCAGCAGCGACACTAAGAAACATGGAGGGCAGCAGCAGCAGGGGAGAAAAGCTCCCCCCACTATCCTGCGGCTTTGCTGTCTACACGCAGCCGCCTCCTCTAGCTATCACAACAACAAACACACACAACTATGTCCTGGCCCTTTGACTTTGATCCTATAAAGGACTCCATTTACAAGTCATTAATAGCAGCCTTTGGAAATATCCGTCCTCAGAAGTCTCAAGTACTGAGATTTGGAGACTATGATCAATTTAGAAACCGCGCTCTTTCTTTCTTTTTGCAAATACACTTTTTAAGCAGCACTGACTTTGTGATGAATTGTCGCATCATCCAAGACCTGGTGGGGGAGGGGGCCATGTGGGCGGCTGAAATATGGGTTGAGTCGCTCTGCAAGAGCCCAGCTGGGGGCCTTTGATGAAGCTGCTTTGAGAAATTTGATTTGAAAGGCCTACGATAACAATTTTGGGAGAATAGTTGAGCATTTTTCCATACAGATCTCTTTGTCCCTCATCCAAAGGGGGTTTTATTGTTGGTTTCGGGGGTAGGGGTGAAGGGGTCGATAGTGGCCATGGGTGGGGTGGGGCGATGGAGGGGGCTGCAGTGAGGCAGAACAATAAATGGAGATATAGGGAGAGTTGTATTTTCTCACCTGCCTGCCCTGCTGCGTTTTCTTCCCGCTGGGTTGTCACAGTCCGCCATGACGGGAGAAGCCGTCTTGTTTGTTGTCCGGAGCACTTTCCAACATTCTTAAACCTATTTCTCTTTCTTGGTAACTGTGTGGCTGGAAGATGGGAATCTTTACTTTATATTGCAGCTTTGGATCCTCAACCTGATTGGCTGAAGCCAGGACCAAATGATGGTCCTTCCAATCCTATTGTAACTATGGCAACCATCCCCTTCAGGCATCACTGATTTACTTATAATTGCTGGGTAAATAATAGAGACAAGCCACTTTCATCCCACACAGAAATTTTTCTTGCCTTTCTTTTTAGGAAGCCCTAAAGAACAGCAACACTTGAGCATACTTTCTCTTAACACAGTTGAAATAAGCTGCTGTCTCCCCCCAACCAGATGGCTTTCCCCTGCTGCTGCTGGTGTTGCTGTCACTGCATCTGATCACACAATGACTTGATGCTGGGGCTTTTCTGTAGCTTCATACAGACTTCACCATCCTCCTCCTCCTTCAAACAGGAGGCTGCTTTGGCTCAGGGCTGGGGAAAGCACATGGGAACTTATGGCATTTCTGATGCAGGATAATGGAGCATGGAAGGTATAAAATGGGAGGAGGGTCTGGGGACAGAGAGGCATCTCACATTTAAAGATCACAACATTATTTTTGAAAGATGGTGTGTCATCAGCTGCTTTTCCCTTTCATATGAATTTTACATTGGCTCATCTGGAGAGTGAGGATTGGGCCAAGTGATCCCTTCCCCCCAACACACTCTCATGGCTGTTGGTGCTATTAGCAATTCATATGGACCACCTTGCATTCGGTAGTTGCCTGAACACCATACTAATGCCTTGTACACCTCTTTCCCAGATGTAAAAGCTGCAGACAACTAGCAAGAAACCAGAGGAATAGAAACACGGCAGATTATGTGGCAACAGAAAGAGACTGAACCAAAATAATGCATTAGAACCGAGTGCTTCTCCACCATGCCCTTCAATACAGCAATCCTGCATCCATATGCCTAGCACAGCCTTCTCCTTGCCTCTGGAGGTTTTGGCAAGACCACCTCACTTAGCATGAACAATAAGGTAGGCTCATGCTATGTCTGTGTCCTAAAGCTTGCCTGAGATTACCAACTCTATTGCTTTCCATTCTAGGTCACAGGGTTTTTAGCTTACATAATGGTCATACTCCAACTCAGTACTGAGTGGAGGCTTGGGTTCTGTGTTTCTTAGAGGCTTTAGCTGTTTGCATGGAGGTCTTGTGGAATGATAGTTTTACAAAAGTCTTGGTATTGTTGCTGAGGGAAGGAGTGATATTTGTCTAATTTTTCTCATTAATAAGAATGATGATGATGACTGATGTAATTAGTCAAGGAAAGCTTGATTGTGAAGCCCATAGGCAAAGGAGTTGAGGTAAAGCGGGCTCAGGGTACTAACTGCTACATTTCTGAGCGTTTGAGGGTTTCAGTTGCAGAGTTATTTCTCATTTGTACCATGCTCCTGCATAGCAGTTCCTGAATTTTGTATGAGGAAAGAGAAGGAAGTAAGAACAGATGCACTTGATTGTTGGAAAGAATCCACTGATATTCCCAGCCCTTCCATTACCATTAATGAGATGGGTCTTCTTTCCCACCTTGATACCCATTTAGCTGCTCTAGAAAATTTTTCATGGTAGGAAAGCCATCACAGGAACACGAAAGTTCAGCTAAGACCTGGGGCCACATGAATGTAGACTGAAATGTGTGTTCATAAGTGGAGCTGAGGGCCTGGATCTAGTTCCATCTGCTTTGGACTAATAGCCCCATTTTTGCCTGCATGTTTCAATCTACAGAAAAGTGCCTATTCCAGAAAAAAAGAGATCTATGAAAAGCCTTAGGTGGCATTCTTGGATAATTCCAGAATAATCTTTCAGATCAAACATAAGTACGTGAGTCAAGATTGCTGCTCCAGAAACGGGAAAGGAAGTAGGCTGAAGAACAAGGAGAGGAATACAAATAACTGCTCATGTCTATACCCATGTTTTGATGTTTCCTGCCCTGTAAAAATGTCTAAAGAAAAAAAAAAGGCTGTGATAGGAGTGTTGCATACACAACCAGAAATTACATGGACCCAGACTACTTTATCTCATTGCTGTATGAAACAAAGAATGTGTGAAGCAGCATTCGTTGCTGTGCAGAATGTAGTGCATAAATGAAGACTCATCTTTGATTTTGGATGAAGTGCTCATGTCCAAAGGATCTGGGTGGTGCTGACCACAGCACATGCTAATGTTCTGGTTGCTGTTATTTTGAAGTGGGTAAATGTTTAAATAATGTAATGTAATTATTGAAATGCAAACTCTCTTGCTTTAATGCAGACCAGCACAGTGTTTGCCTTGATACATTCAGTATTAGAAACCAGGAATGTTACATACATTGTATGGGCCTAGAGATGGTTCTCTTTTAAGTTATATGAACTAGTGGTAACAACAGGTACCAAAAATCATGATCATAGTGCCCTTGCAGAGATTACTCTACAATATCCTATTATAAAGTATTAACATAGGTCAAGCCATTTAGACTGATGTGTTGAGTAAAGCCCAACTATAGCCAACTTAGATCTCCATCTGAGTTTGTCACTGATTTTTGAACCCTCAGTGGAAAGAATATTTTTCAGCCCTGGTTTTATCTTATTTAATTCATTTGTTTGAACATTTATGTCATAGGAGAAGTGTTTGGAGAACACTTATTTGGATTGTCACTTTCCCTTCTTTATCCATGTTTTCTAACATGGGTGACTGGTGCCTCCTGAGTCTGGGGGGGCACCTGCAGGCGCCTCCAATGGTGTTGGCAGAAGGGCTGGAGCTGGCAGGCTCCTGCAGGCGCTGCCAGCGGCAGGGCCAGAGCTGGCGAGCTTCCACAGGCACCATTGGCAGCAGCCCTGTTGGGGGAGGGGTATGTGTCCCCCCATGCCTCCCCTACATGTTGCCTATGTTTTCTAACATGTCTCAGTAGTGTGTGAAATGTTTCTATCACAAAAATAAATTACTAGTATGAAGTGAAGGAACAAAGCAGCATACTGAGTGTGTCTACACATGCATTTGATGTGGGACCAGAATACTTTTGAGTAAACTATTCACGAGTAAACACTACTGGGCAGGCATCTACACATGCAGGGATGTGGGAACAGATTTGCAGCTCCTAGCAGCAAACTGATCCCACTTCCTAGGGCCTTGCAATGGGCCCCTGAAATCCAATTATATTGGAATTTTGTTCTGGGAACAGACTCTGTTAGGACTTGGGTCAGTACAGATGTAGTTAGGGATCTTCTGGAAGGGCTGGATATTTTTAAATCTGCAGGTCCAGATGCCCTCCACCCAAGGGTGTTAACAGAGCTGGCAGGGGTCATCGTGGAGACCTTGGCCTGGCTGTATGAACATTCTTGGTCATCTGGCCAGGTGCTGGGGGATTGGAAACTAGCTAATGTGGTCCCCATTTTTAAGAAAGGGAGGAAGGAGGACCCAAGTAACTATAGGCCCGTAAGCTTCACCTTGGTCCCTGGGAAGATCTTGGAGAAAATCATCAGGGAGCACATCTGTGGGGTACCAGCCGGGGAGATCATGCTCAGGGACAACCAGCATGGGTTCATTAAAGGCAGGTCCTGCCTGACCAACCTGATTGCCTTTTATGACCAGGTAACTAAATCCTTGCATGATGGTGTTGCTGTGGACATAGTCTTTCTAGACATTAAGAAGGCCTTTGACACTGTCTCTCACCCCATTCTCATTAATAAATTAAGTGACTGTGGCATTGATGCCTGCACAGTTGGATGGGTAAAAAAACTGGCTGATGGGGCACACCCAGAGAGTAGTGGTGGACGGGTTGTACTCAACCTGGCGAGATGTGAGCAGTGGGGTCCCCCAGGGCTCAGTCCTCAGGCCCGCACTGTTTAACATCTTCATCAGTGACTTGGACGAGGGGGTTGAAAGCACATCGTCCAAGTTTGCTGATGACACTAAGATGTGGGGCGAGGTGGGCACACCTGAAGGGAGAGACGCTGCAACTAGATTGAGACAGACTACAAAAGTGGGAGGATGAGAATAGGATGGGGTTCAACATAGATAAATGCAGGGTGCTGCACCTTGGGAGAAGAAATCCACAGCATACATACAGGTTGGGGAGTTCCCCTCTTGAAAGCACAGAGGCGGAAAGGGATCTTGGAGTCATTATTGACTCCAAGATGAACATGAGCCGCCAATGCCAGACCGCAGCCAGCAGGACCAGCCATACCTTTTCACGCATCCTAAGATGCATCTCAAGCCAATCCAGAGAGGTGATACTCCCCCTCTATGCAACATTGGTAAGGCCGCAATTGGAGTACTGCGTCCAGTGCTGGGCGCCACACTTTAAAAAGGATGTGGCCAGCCTGGAGAGAGTTCAGAGGGCCACCCACTTGGTGAGAGGGCAGCAGGACAGGCCCTATGAGGAGAGACTGAGGGACCTGAACCTGTTCATCCTTGGCAAGAGGAGGCTGAGGGAGGAGCTGGTGGCTGCCTACAATCTCATCAGGAGAGATCATCAGCAAATAGGAACAGCCCTATTCTCCCCAGCACCACCTGGGGTGACGAGGAACAATGGTAATAAGCTGATGGAGAATAGGTTTAGGTTACAGATCAGATAGCAATATTTTACAGTTAGGGTGGCCAGAATCTGGAACCAACTTCCTAGGGAAGTGGTCCTTGCTCCTACCTTGGCTAAATTCAAAAAGAGGTTAGATGATCACCTGTCTGGGGTCTTGTGAACCCAACATTTGTTCCTGCCTGAGGCAGGGGGTCAGGCTAGATGATCTGTTCAGGACCCTCCTGACCCTAGCTACTATGAAGCTCCCCTTCACTCTCCTGCCATGTCTTCATGCTTCTTTGTGTTCTCAAAGAGGAGGTTTCCCCAGGGCTTCCCAGGTCTGGTCTATGTTCACAAACACTCTGAGGTGATGAGCTACTGCCTTAAGAGCTATTTACATGACTCCAGACCATCCCTTTATCATGCCCCATGCCTTGCAGATGTTATATACATCTTTTGTTCACTCTGTTGGGGTCTCAGCCAATGCAGCTTCTGCCCCTATTTATATAGGTAGGCCGTCTAGCTCAGACCCACGGTGTTGGGGCTGGCTTTGAGGCACTACCTTCTCTCATTCTGCTCTGGGCCCCTGGCCCCATGTAGCTGTGCCCCTGTGGTGCCAGGATCTCCGGTCCCTGCAGCTGCATCCCCATGGCACTGGGCTCTCTGGCCCCTGTGAGCACTAATGAGGTCTCCATCTCCCCTATAGCCTCATCCACAAACCACCAGATTAAACTACAACATAAATAGTAAGTCCCTGGGCTATAACAAAGAAAAGCTAATGGAGGCCATTAGCCTTCTTACCCATGCACTCCATATCTCTGAGTCCCCACTGCCAGTTTCTCTCACTTGTAGAGCTGCTGCAGCTTTGCTTGCAGCCTTCAAGAGTCCACCCTTTGTCCCAGCCTAGGCTCCTCTGGATCAGCCTAGGGCTTATATTGTTCTGGTCTGGGCCATCTCACAGTCACCTGAGAGCCTCAGTCAGCTGACCAGCCTGCAAGGCTTAGCCTTTAACCCCTGCTCTGCTGGCAGGCTTCGCTCTGAAGACTTGAATCTTAAAGGTGCTGCTCTGCTTCCTAGTAACAGGGCTAGGGTTCTCTGTTACAGGGCCATGCCAGGTTCCCCACATACAGTGACTGCCTGCCCAGCCCCAATGCATTGTCCCAGGGACCTCATCCTGCTGGCCAGACCCCAGCAAGGATGCCAACCTCACCCTCGTGGGCTGCCAGTCTTGCCACCTCTTGGCCTGCTGAGGCACCCAGGACTGGTGGCTGCACATTGTCAAGCACAAGCACACCTGGGACAATGAGCAGTGGTTGGAGGCATTCTGCATAACCTAGGCCACCTTCTTGGACTTCCTGGAGCAGCTCTGCCTACACCTAGAGTGGCAGGATACCGCCATGCAGCAGCCCCTCCTCAAAGATGCCTGGCTGACCATTGCTCTGCTGAAACTGGCCACACCTGCCAGCCTCTACTACATGGACCACTTCTTTGGCATAGGCAAGGCAACCACCAAGGAGGTTGTCCTAGAGGTGTGCAGTGCCCTCCAGAACATGCTGGGGCACACAGTGCGTTGCATGCATGACCCCCTGGAGGTGATGGTGAGGTTGTGTGCCCTGGGATTCCCCCAGTTCATTGGGGCCCTGAATGGGGCCCTGTAACAGAGAGCCCTAGCCCTGTTACCAGAAAGCAGGCCGGCCCCTTTAAGATCAGTACTTTGTGGGCACAGCCTGCTGGCAGGGTAGGGGTTAAAAACTGAGCCCTGCTGGGTGGTCAGATGACCAGAAGGGGGCACACCAGACCTATAAAAACTCTGAGCTGAGCTGGATGTGGAGCTTGGCTGCAGAGGGGGTGGACTCCTGATGACTCCCGGAGAAGCTGCAACAGCCCCACAAGAAGAGGCACAGAGCCATGGAAAATGTGAGCTGGCAGACTGCCTTCCTTAACTTTATTTTGGCTATAACCCAGGGGCTTACTGTTTGTGTTTGATTAGTAATCCGGTGGTTTGTGGTTGAGGCTGTAGGGGAGGAGGAGACCTCATTCATGCTGCAGGGTGCAGTCATAAAGGGCCAAAGAGCCCAGTGCACTAGTGGGTGCAGCTGTACGGGGCTAGGGGCCCAGAGCTGACTGTGGGAAGAGAGGACTTTGAAGCCGGGTCCTAGTGGGTGGATCTAGGGTAGTAGCTCAAACTATCAGAAAGGGGCCAAGCCTGAGGAGGCAGAGGACCCAACAACTCAGTGCCCAGGGGCACAGTGTGAAAGGGGACCAGAAGGCCTGGTGTCATAATAAGCACAAAAGGAGGGCCACAGACCCAGAGAGTGTTAAGGAGCTAGAGCCTCAGAGTCCAACCCTACATGGTGGTTTAGGCTGGTAGGCCTAGCTAGAGAAAGACGCGAGTGAAAAGCCCGTGATGATTGAGAACTCCAACACTGAAATGCAAACAACATCTGTGAGGCATAGGGCACATATGGGGTGGTTGGAGCATGCAAGTGTCTCTAGTGGGTTATGGAATAGAGAAAAACCCACACAACTTACTGATTCGTTTGATGCACTGGCTGGGGGAGTAGTTAGTTGATTGCACAATTTCACAATGATTACACACTTAATTCATACAACACAATTTTATTTTAAAATTCTTTGCTACACATATAACACTGCTTAGCTTTAAGAAATACCACAAACATTAAGAACACAATAACTACATATATCAGAAACAATGCTCCAAATGCACTTCCTTAAAACAATTACAACTCAAAGTTAAATTTGAATCAATACTATTCTTTTCATAATATACTTACAATCCTAGAATTCCGAGAAGCCAAACATCTAGATATGCTTTCATTCCTCAGTAGTACAATTTAGTGGGGTGGCCTCACGAGTATGGTTCAATGGGCTCGCCTCAGCAATACGATTCAATGGGCTGGCCTCAATACTGATTGGACTAAGTCCCCTTCCTTCAGTCCCTTTCGGGTGCTCCGCAGCTTCAGCGTGAACTAAGAGATTCGTGTTCACGGAGAGGGTGGTTCAGGTGATTAGTCTGATCCGGCCTACACTTGCGATTCTTCCTTTGTTGTTCTGCAAGTGAGGTTACCTCCAAATTGGGACAGTAGGTTACAGTTTTTATTGAGTGAGTTGCCGTCTTGGGCCCCTCCTGCCCAAACCTGTCACTACTCCCAAATTTGGGCTCAGATCTTACTTAACAGATTCTTTTGCTTGGTAATCAGTTTCTTTTGTTGATCATTTTAATTACTTTGGGGAATTTCCATATCATTGAATTGGCTTTTATTTCCAATCTTTTAAAAGGCTCCTGGGTTTTGATTTCTCGGAATGTGGGATATTTGCTTAAGGGTCATTTTTAGGTTATCTTTGTTAAAGGCCTCTAAAGATAAAATTCGAGTGTTAAGACTTTGAGCAAAGTCAGGACCTTCCACACGTAGACCAAAACAATGGCCTAGATAAGAAGATAAATCTCGTCTTCTTCCTAAACTGGCTAATGGGCAACTATTACAAACATTCAAACTATTTCATTCAATATGACAGCAAGGACAGCCCTAGTCATCAGGGTGCACAATAGGCAGTCTCCCACTTGTAGGAACAACTAAACAATATTTACATCCAGACATGGCAGGAGAATAAAGGCAAGTGACAGGACAAAATGCAGGAGTGAAGTAGTAAAGGACTTCAAGCGTGCCCCTCACAGGCTGCTAGAATGCCACTGGGGATGGCAACCTGTTACAGACCCACATCCCTGTCGCCTGCCAGCCCAATGGTGATTGCCCTATTACATGTGGAGGGGCTTTCACTCCGATGTGATCCAGGCTTTTGTCAACCACTGTGGCACCTTCACCAATGTGACTGCCAGCTGGGTGTGCAGTGCCCAAAATGTCCACATCTTCCTGAACACCACCCTGCCAGCCCTGGTGCAGAGCGGGCTCTTTGTGCTGGGGGTATTAGACCTCAAACTGGGTGCCATGGTGGTTCCACCTCTCCTTATCAGCGACCCTGCTTACCTGCCCCTCCCCGGCTCATGTGGCCCTACACTGGCCAGTCGGGCCCCTGACAGACTTGCTTCAACCAGGGCCTGGGCTGGATCTGTGCCCTGGTGGAGTGTGCCTTTGGCTGCCTCAAGGGTTGCTGGCACACCCTCACCACTCACCTTGAGGTTGCTGAGGACACCAACCTCCAGGTCATTGTTGCAGCCTGTGTGCTTCATAACATTTGAGTGGCCCTGGTGTAGCATGAACTGAACTAATGTAGCTGATGTTAACATAGAGTGTAATAATAGTGAAATGTAACCATATTAGTCTTGTCCTGTAAGCAACTTGAAAACTCCATTTTGTATTCTTCTGCTTGACATAAGTGAATGAACTTTGCATAGCCTTGGTGTGTGTGTGTGTGTGTGTGTGTGTGTGTGTGTGTGTAAAAAAAAAAAAAAAAAAAAAAAAAAAAAAGGAATGGTGAGAGAATGTCATAGAGACGGGAGAAGAAGATTCAACTGTTTATATAAGCAACAAGGCACCAAAAGTCAGTTACCAACCACTAACTAACTAACAAGCGGCTGAAGAATCCCTTTGAAGCTTGAAGGCACAAAGGAGATAACAGAAGAAGAAATTCTGCCAGACGGGCAACAAAAACACTCCAAGGATAAGATAAGCTGAAGGCAAAAGAAGAACAACCACAAAAACAGAAGCTGGGTATGGAAAAACCCCAAAGCCCTGAAACAAAGGATGCCGATCCCTATAAAAGAACACTTTGAAAATGCCAAGTTGGGTGAGTCTCTTTCTCTACTGCTGTTTCATCGGAGCACAGATGCAACTGTTCACCCTGCTCCAGCTGTTATCTTCAAATCTGCTATCTTCAAATTATCACCATCTACTCAATAAGCCTGGGTTGGCCACCCTGGGCTGATATTGAGCAACTATTGCTGGTAACTATATCTGGTGTATGCGTGGATAAAATGGTTGTTTTGTGTATGTGTATGCCTGTGTGTAATGATGTGTATGATGATTTGTATGAATGGTATGTCTGAACCTCTATGTCTAACTCATGTAATCAATAAACACAGCACCTTGCCTTATCCCTCTTTATAAAGTCTTGCTCGTGATTTGAGCAATTGGCAATTTGTGTAACAATGGAGGAGTTCTTCTGTGAGGCCTGGGCAGAACAGGCGAAGCAGGAGGAGAATGCCTGGCAGCAGGAGCACCAGCTGCAGTGGCAGCAACAGCGGTGCTCCCCACCCCCTCCACCAAGGCCCTGGCTGAGCCGCATACCCACCAGTGGGAGCCAGGGCACCAGGTGTGAGCGGCACTGACAGACCACCTCCTCCTGCACTCCCTTCTGTAGCCTGCCTGGACAGCCACCCACAGACTGCCAACCCCGTTGCCCACCCTCAGCACCATGCTCACTGCAGACAGTTCTCAGAAAAACACTTCCTTGCCCTCATGACAAACAGGACCTGCAGAGTCATGAGAGAAGCTATTTATGAGAGTTTGTAACATTTCTGAGATAAGATGCTCTGTACCAGGGGATTGTGTGCTGTCTGGACTCAGATTGGGAGTCAGTCATGCACGAGTGCCCAGGGACCATGGTAAGTCAGCTGGGCAGGGGCCCAGGCCCAGACAGCCACCATCTGAGCTCCTCATCCTCACTTGCTCCCCAGGGGCTGGCAGGCAACCTGCCTCCCCCACCCCATTCCCAGGCAACAATAGGTCAGGCTCCTGGCAGCGCCTGTTGCCATGGTTCCAGACCCTGTTGTCCCCCTTCTCCTCCTGCAGACCAGCTGATCTCCTGTGCTGCTGCCAAGCCCACAGTACCTGGGCTCGGGGGGCATGGGGCTCCCAGACAACTGGAATGAGGAGCTGCCTGCACCCTTGCCCTCCCCACAGGGAGGCCTCTCAAGACAAGCACCCTGGGGCCAGTTGCCCCCACCCCCCATGCCAGTGCTGTCCCCTGAGTACGTCCCTGAGAAGAGTGTCCCAGGTCCTGTGCAAGGAGCTGTTTGTGTGGACTGAGGGATACCTGACCCACTATGCTCTAATGCTGCTGATCCCCACTGTGCCCCAAATGAACCTGCACACCTGGCACAGGACCCTGAGCTTCGACAGTGCGGGAGGGCAAGTCTGGACTGCCCTGAAACCTCCACCACTGCCTGGGGGGCTACCTGTGACTGCACTACATGGCGCTGCCCCCCCACTACAGCTGAGGAGGATATCACTGCCAGCATCATGTTCCTTGGTGTGTGAGGCCCATGCCCACCTAGCTGCAGGGTTATGGGCTGCTCAATAAAATTTTGCACTGTCTCCTGCCTCCCTATGTGCTGTGGGGGTGGAAGCCGGGGTCCAGGGTAATGTGGCCTGGCTGGGCAGGGAGGGGGCAGGAGCAGGGAGGGCCCTCCTCCCAGTGCAGGGCTTACTATGTGGGTGGGGCTGGTGTGGCCAGTGGCTCCAGTTGGTGCTTGGTAGCAGCAATGCTGTGTGGCTCTTGTCAGGCGATGGGACATGGTGTGTGGGTGTCCAGCTAGGAGCCCCTCCCCTGGGGAGGAGCGGGCATTGCTGGTGGACCGTAGTGACATGGTTAGCTGCGCCTTGTGGCTGGGGTTGAGGCCACGGGGCTGTTGGGGCAGGTGTTGGCCCGAGCTCCTTGAGCTGATGGTGGAAGCTGGGTGGGGAACTTGGTGGGATGGGCTTCTGGCGTCATGAGGGACCCTCCCCTGGTGACTCATCACTGTGGGTGCCAGGCCAAAGTGGGGGCTCAGGCAGGCCACCTGTGCTGCTATATACAGCATAGCTGTGGCCTGGATCCTGGGGCACAAGGATGATGTCCAGTTGCTGCATAAGGGGCACGGACTTGAGGGCACTCCCTGACCAATGATTGTGGTCAGTGATGGTAACCCACTGTACCCACAAGGCCTTGATCTTTATGCAGCACTGCCATGCTGACTTGTGCCCATGCTTCCACATACAGCCTGACAGCCCCTCATAGACATGGGTGTTGGCATGGCTACACAATGCAAACTGCTGCTGCACCTCTGCCTCACCTGACAGCACCATGAGGTCACCAGTCTCTTCCTGTGAGCATCTGGGGCCTTGGATGGTAGTGTGTGGTATTGGCGATGACACCATCAGGGCTCTCACACCAGCTGTCTGGGCCTCTTCATGGCTGTCCCTGTGCTGCTGTGCCTGGGCAGCTGCCTGTAGCACCCAGCGCAGGGGCATAGTGCGGGACTAGGAGCCATATGGCAAGGCAATGCCCCACAACGTCTGCAGGGTCTGGGCAGGCTGCTGGGGGTTGGCTGTGGGCAGCTGGTACTGGCCACTGCTTTGCCAGGCAGCGGTACTGGGGTGCAGGCAGGCTGGCACAAGAAGCCTGCAGGGGCAGCAGAAGCTAAGAGTCCCGCTTTGGGGCTCAAAATGCCTGCAGTCTTTTAAAGTGCCCGTGGCTGGGGCTGTCATAGAGGCGGCCCATCCCTGGGGCAGGAGAAGCTCTCAGCTTTGGGCCCCTGGGACTGAGTTCAGGCTGAACCACTAGTGGCTGCGCTGACCAGGAGCACATCTGCTCCCGGTTGGCATCTACAAGTGCATCTCTGAGCAGTAAGTACTCATGAATAAATTTGCTACTTGCATTTGCAGGTAGCAAATTTACTCGTGAGTAGCAAAGTTTTCTGCACCGTAAGCAGGTGCACATGTAGATGAATGTGTTTACTGCACAGTAGACTATGTTACAGTGCAGTAAAGCATCTTGTGTAGACACACCCACTGAAAATCAAAGGCAAGAGCTTCCCAGATCAAACAATATTTCTTTCCTACTGTGGATTATAATTATATATCTATCTATGAATCTGTATGAGAGTATGCAAAATTCCACATAAATCAGACTGGATCTCTTTGTGCTTTAGTTTCTCTAGAACCATCAGGACTTCCCTGTATTACAACTCTACATTTCTACTGAACTGGTTAAACTGGCTTCTTTGTGTGTGATGATTAAATTTCTCCAAGAAAAAACAGAAGGAACTCCCATCCCTTTATACTCTCTGGGCAGCATCCCAGCTCCTGCTGGGAGCTCAGCCCCAGACAAATAATCATAAAGGCATGCTTATGTGAACTTCAGTATGAGGCAAGTGTGCGCATGTGAAGAAAGCTAACGGCATACTGGGCTGCATTAATAGGAGCGTTGTCAGCAGATTGAGGGAAGTAATTCTTCCCCTTTATTTGGCACTGGTGAGGAGTACTGTGTCCAGTTTTGGGCCCTCCACTACAGAAGGGATATGGTCAAAGTGGAAAGAATCCAGTGGAGAGCAATGAAAATGGTTAGGGGGCTGGGGCACATGACTTATGAGGAGAGGCTGTGGGAACTGGGCTATTTAGTCTGGAAAAAAGAAGACTGGGGGGTGGGGGATTTAAAGCAGAAGGTTACAAAGAGGACGGAGCTAGACTAGGGGTGGTTAATTATTTGGGCCCAAGGGCCACATAAGGCATTTTGATGTGCTGTAGTGGGCCTGGTCAGCCCAGCTGTCTGTTTCTCCCCCTCAACCCATCACCAAAATTCCCTATGGGGCTTTGGGTAGGTGGGAAGCAGTGTTCAGGATGGGCGAGCAAGGTCAATCTGCTCCCTGCACACCCCTACCCTGGAGAGGGGCCATGGTATATGCGTATGGGTGTGTGTGTGTTGTGGGGGGGGGAGGGGTGCCTGTGTAGGGGGCTTCCTGGGCGCTAAGTCATAGGAGCCAGCTGGGGATGAGGGGAGGGAGGGGAAGATGGGGGGCATGTGTAGCAGAGCTCATCTTGGCAGTCCATTCTGTAGCTGCACCTGCATCATTCTGCATGGGGCTGAGCCTTGCTGAGGGCAGTCCATGCCCACTGGCCCAGCCTCAGACCTGGCCAGCATTCAGCTTCTGGCAGGGTTGTTCCCAGTGTGGCTGCAGCTAGCTGGGTGCTGCTTTGCTCTCCTCCCCTCCATTGGGAGCTGCCCAGCTGAAGCTTCCCACCTGCCTGGAGCAAGGGCAGGAGTGGGAGGAAGAACCACTGTTGGAGGCAAGGGGAGCAGAACGGCACTCAGCCAGCTGCAACTGCACTGAGAACAACCCTGCTGGAAGCTGTGCGCACTGGCTGGTGCCTGGGCTGGCAGGGCTGTTCTGCTGCCCTCACCTCCACCTGAAGCTCTTCTTTTTGTTCCTGATCCTGCTGCACCACTCTGAATAGAGGGGAGCTTCAGCTAGGCAACACCTGCCCCAGTGCACAGGGCTCTGGCTTCAGCTCTCAGCTACCTTGCACCTACTTTGTCTGCCCGGCTAGGGAGCTGAAGCTAGAACCAGAGCCCTGCATGCTGGGGTAGGAGCCACCTGGCTGACTCTCACCCCCCCCCTGCCCCCCCGCCCCACACCTGGCCAGCATGGTGTAGAACAGGTGTTCTCAAATTTTGTGATTTTTGTGCCCAAGTGCTTGATGGTGGTGGTTAGGGACAGGGAAGTTGCACACAGCAGCTGCCGCCACCATCCACCATTCTGTGCTGCCGCCAAGCGCTGTTCCCCCATGCCACTGTGTGTACACCTTGGGAAGTCTGCACCCCCTTTTAAGCTGCTCGTGACCCCGTGGGGGGTCGTGACTCACAGTTTGAGAAACCTAGCATAGTGGGAGGAGGAGCTGGAGGTGGAGGGAGCAGAACAGCCCCACTAGCCCAGGCCTGGGCCACCACATTCAGCTTCTGGCAGAGCTGTTCCTGGTGTTGCTGCAGGCAGCTGGGTCCTGCTCTGTCCCCCTTGCCTCCAGCAGCAGCTCCTTCTGTGCTCCTGCCCCTACTACGCCACTCCAGGTGGGAGCAGGGAGCCTTCAGCCAGGCAGCTCCCACTGGAGGGGAGGGTAGCAGAGCTGCACTGGGGACAGCTCTATTGGAAGCTGTATGTGCTGGTTGGGGCCCAGGCTTCTGGGCATGGGCTGGAATGTTGTACAGACTGTCCTGGTTGGGGATCAGCCCCTTGCAGAGCATTGCAGGGGAAGTTGTGGGCCAGATCTAATCCATTGGTGAACTGGATCTGGCCCGTGGGCCATGTTTTGTTCACCCCTGAGCTAAACTGCTTTCTGTGGTGGCAGATGACAGAACAAGGAGCAATGGTCTCAAGTTGCAGCAAGGGAAGTTTAGATTTAATTTTAGGACAAACTTTCTCAGTAGGAGGGTAGTAAAGCACTGGGACAGGTTACCCAGAGAGGTTGTGGAAGCTCCATCCTGGAGGTTTTTAAGACCCTGTTACACAAAGCCTTGGGTGGAATGATCTAGTTGGGTCTGGTCCTGTTTTCAGCAGGGGGTTGGACTAGATGACCTCCTGAGGTCCCATCTAACCTTAATTTTCTATGATTCTATGATCTCAAGTGCATTGACAATCACAGCTCACTGGTGACATTTGCAGATTTGGGTAGTCTTCACAGAATCTGACTGATCCTTTCAGAACTGCCTCAGCAGGCCATAGGCCCATAGTGGAGGAAGATTCATACTAGGGCATTTTCTGCTGTGTCATTTCAGCCAATGATAGGAAACTTTACATAGGGAAGTTCAATCAAGACCCATGGTAGAGATAGGGATAGGGAAAGGGAAGAGCAAAGGGATCCCCGGTTAAATCAGACCTTCTCCCAGTGCCAGTCTCTTTGGCTCTTGAATTGCCCTTGTGCATCTGCTGCCTGCTTAGTTTGGTGTGATTTATACTTTCAAACACAATATCAGTGGGAAGGAAGGCTTAGGCACAGGAGAAGGTATGAGCTGGAGTTCTGCATGAATACAGAAATGAGCATCATTGTGGGATTGATGCCTCTCTCTTCCCCTGAGGAAATCCATTTCTTGCCCTTCTTGGTACTGGTTGTACTGTGATTTGCTCATACATCACCCTTCAAAGTGGGATTAAAGAGTGGCTGAATGTGCAGGTGGCCAGGAAGATCACACATCCCAGCATGCCTGATGTTGATCAAATGTCCATAGGTTCTCCTGACTCTGCCAGTGCTGAGCGAAGTACCCACTGGTTGTTCTAATTGTGGGTGATGAAATGAAGGATTTTGCTGTGATTCACTGCACAGCTTATGCCTGTATTTCTGCTGCATTTGTACTGCCTGGCACCATCAGCTGGTTGTGGATCTATATGTGCTCAATTTCTCAAAGACCTTGCTGGCCCAGCTTCATGAATTTGCGAAACACATTGAGTGGAAAAAATGATATTGGTAGACCATGATGGATGCCATTACTTTTACTGGCACCAAGAATGATGGAACAATACTTGTGGAGGGAAGCCTCATGTGTGTGCTTGCTTCCAAACAATGGACAGTCTGCATCCAGATTTAAATCCATGATGTTGGCTGCCACCTTGATGGTTTTTTGACCCCAGGTTAGCATATTGTAGCTGGGCAAATGTGGGAGTCACTCCAAACCATGGAACAGTGTTTCTGGGCCAGGGAGATAAGCACCGACTGGTGAGAGCAGATCATCATGGCCATCTGGGACAAGTAGCAGTGGCACATGCAATGGATTTTGCCTCTAGGGATGGCTGTGGTGCCTCCTGGGGGCTACACTACACCCATTTTCCTACTCCTGCTCCCCCACAATCTGGCCTCATGCTCGCCTGCCACATATTGATGTCTACATTAATATATTTGGGAGGCTGCCTCCAAAGAACCAGAGCTCATCCTTCAGTGCTTTGCCCCACCCTGTTCATCATTAGGTTGGCAGTCAGCCCATCCTCACACCCTAAGTCAAGCAGGGTTCTATTTTTTTTTGGTCTGTCCTTCAAGGCACCTACCTCTTCAGGCCCTTGATTTTGCATGACCTCAAGAGGCTCTTTAGGGTACCTATGCCTCCAGGCTCTTCTCTAGTACTAGTCCCTGTCTCAATACTCTGGACCATAGTGCAGGCTGCATGTGCCAGGCTCTAAGCCCACAGCTCAAGATGTCAGCATGCATCTCTGGCTTGCCTATCTCTCTCTCACTCTGTGTTGGATCCCTATCCCTTCCTTACTGCACTGGGCCCTTGAAATGCAGCCGCAAAATGTGGGGCACTTCACTGACACTCTCAATAATAGCACCCTTCCTCAGGCACCCCTTCGTGGCCTTCTTCTCCCCTTTAAGACATGCCAAACCTAATATTTTAATGCAACAGAAACAAAACACATGACTTATGTCCCTGTACACTGCTCCTGCAGGGTTCCTTTTTTTGGGAGGGTCTGGGCCTTGGGTCCCCAGGTTCAGGCTTACGTGGCCCTTTTGCCACATGTGGTCTTTTCAGTTACATGACCTGGCTTGCTGTTAATACAGGTCAGGTGCTGCATTTCAAATTGATTGGCTAGCAGCCAACATGTGCTGGCCTCCATTGGGCCAGGTAAATGAGATTGTAAGGTCTATATAAGTTAAGGACTGCCCAGGAAGGGGGGCAGTAGCCATGATGAAAACTCAGAGAGAGAAAAGCTGGACTATATGAAACTTCCTCTCTGTTGTAACTTCCTTAGCCTGACGAAGGGTTTTTGAACCCGAAAGCTTGCTTAATAACTATTCTCCAACTATTTGGGTTGGTCTAATAAAAGATATCAGATTCACCTAAGGATCCTTGTCTGCTCTCTGTTGCAGGGCACTAAGGTGCCTGCTCCAAGAACCCTAATCAGCAGCCTAGGGTTCTACTGCCTGCAATCTGGGTCCTGCGGTGCATCTAGCAATGTTACTTGGACATTGCGCTCCTTGCAGCTAATCTCCTTACAAGCTGCATTTGCTCTGCCCACATAACAGGGGTTCTTTGTCCTTTGCTGTTAGCCTACTTTCTGCTATTCTGTTCTCACTTGCTTCAAGTAATAGGGTGAAGATGTCCCCTGCTACAGCGCTCACAAGCTTCTGTATGTTGTAACAAGGAGCTTAGGGCTCCTGTTACTTTTAAATTAGAAACTGAAGCAGATGGAGCCCAGGTAGCTGAGCAAGAGTTATCTGCAGGAGGGAAGGCATGCTGTTCATTGAGTTCAAAATGAGAACTCCTGTGCGTGTCTGGGCAAGTCACTTGACTGGAAGGAGGCTGGGCTTAGGGAGCATATAAGCCCTGGGCCTGAGCTAGGGAAGGCAGTCTGGCCCTGCAGGTCAAAGAGGAAAGAGCTCCTAGGCAGGAAGACTGCAGAAGAGTTCCTGGGTTACCATGGGAAAATGCAAATAGGACACTGCTGATTTGCAGGGGGAATATGACTCAGGGTAGGGGGAGTTTGGTGGGACAGCCAAGGAATTGATGTTTATGTTCAGACCTGGTATGTAGTTTGTGCTATAGCCAGAGGGTTTTATTGCTATGTTATAGGCCAAACCCAGTCTTCTGGTTTACACTACTGGGGTGGAGGAGATCCCAGCAATACCTGTGCAAGGTGGAGATTATGGCAGAATGCAACCTCTGTCTCTCCCCAAAAACTCTGCTATGTGACAATTTGGTTAACAGGGTTACTGCAAAGGGCAGACATCTCATGGGCTCTTTAGATAACCCTGAGTTGTAACCTGAGGTGTATACATTCCTGAGGAAGGGGGGAAATCCGCTCCCTCTGCCTACGTGACTGGCATCACATACTTGGGTGAGGGGCTTGGGCTCCCTATTGTTCTGAGCTATGCCAGTCTACCCGGCAACCAGTGATGCATTTCAAAATGGTTGGCTAGCAGCCTACAGGTGCTGGCCTCCATTGGGACAGGTAAATGATAACATAAGGTCTATATAAGTTAAGGACTGCCCAGGAGGTGGGGCAGTAGCCATGATGAAAACTTAGAGAGAGAAGAGCTGGATCATATGAAACTTTCTCTCTGTCACAAGGCACTAAGGTGCCTGCTCCTAGAAGAGCAGAAACTGCCTGGGGAAAGAGCCTAAAGAGAAAGACAGAAGCCCAGGTGCAGGTTACCAGGGCAACGGGCTAGAGAGCAAATTAGCCTGCACCTGCACCTGGTCAGCTGACCAGAAGGGGCAGGGCCCTGGGCCCATATAAACCCCAGGCTGGAACTAGGGAAGGCAGTTCCCTGTTAGCAGCCAGAGGGGAAGGAGCCTCCAGGGAGGAAGTGCTCAGTGGTGCTGCAACTGCCTGATATGCTGCACCTAGGGCTAAGGGGCCTCCGTGAGCTCCACAGGTACCTTTGTGTACTATACACTTAGTGCCAGGGATGAAATCTGATTCTGTTAAAGGAGCAGAGCACACCCTGATCTTTTGTATTATGTTATAGCCCAGGGGCTTATATTTTGTTTGCTGCTGTATAACACTGGTGGTTTGGCGAGGCTACTGGGGAAAGAGGAGGCCTCATTGGGGGGGGGCACTGTAGTGTGGGGACCCTGGTGCCAGAGAGGGTGCAGTATTTGGGGTGCACAGGCCCCAGCGCTAGTGTGGGCACAGAGAGCCCAGTGCCAGTGAAGGGCATGGAGACAGGGCTGCAGAGAGCCCAGTGAGGACAAGGGGGGCTGAATTATAGCAAGGCTTAAGTGAGACAATGTAAATACCATCTGCAAGGCTTGGGACATGGTAAAGGGGCAGCTTGGAGCCACGCATATAGCCCATAAGGCTGGGGTGTCCTGTAACATCTATTTTGAAACGGACCCCACAAGGGGTCTGGGAACCCACGGAGTTCAGGGAAGTCCATCAGGACTGTGTCCCACTGGACATGAAGGCAGCCTTCCTATATTATAAGCACATCAAGATGTGGCGGGTGAGAATAGAGGGTGCCCATTGGGCTGAATTGGCATGGTTGAGGGGCCCTAGGGGTAACATAGCCATCCTTGAGGACCCCATCCCATGACACACACACTTGAAACTCATGATCAATGAACTGCCTGCCTCTAGAAGGAATCTCCACCAGCCTCTGGATGATACTTGTGAGCAAGCTACATATCTAGTTGGATCTCCTGTAGCTTACAGTAACTCAGATGTGTGATCAAAGGCTACCCAGGAACCCTGTTTGCTCCGTGGGATTTCTGATATTGCTCTACCCTGTACCCTATTCCAAACCTACTCCTTGTAACCAGTAAAGTTCTCCTTTATACCTAGCATGGGAGACTTATTGGGAGAGGGGCAAGATTATGCCTTGGGGTCTCCTTGGTTTGGTTGACTAAGGGAGACCGTTATTTGTGCTTCAGTCTGAGGGAAGCACCCCAAGTTCTTGAAGTGGATTGAGTATCTTCGATGGCTATTAGGCCTGTGTTTCCCAGGGCACGCAGTGCCAAGATCAGGCCAGACCCTGGGTGGTGGCAGCGGTATCCCCAGGCTACTGGGTGTGCTCCAGGAAGGGGGTTGGCCAGACGTGAGGCACTCGGAGCCTGGAAGGTGGTCAGGCACTGTGAGGTGGGTGGCTTGGTGCAGGAGCACCCCCTACTGGCCTGCCACAGAGATGATGGTGCCAAGGAGGAGCTCAGAGCCAAAGTAGGTGAGATAAAGGCTGGAACCCAGAAACCAGGTCTAGTACAGTTGCTGGGTCCTCCAGCCCAGGCCCAGAGTAAGGGGGCAGAGGCTGTGAAAGCTAATATCCCAACAAAGGCAGGTGATTGAATGGCAACCTCTGTAAGCCATGGGCATGGCTATAGGGGAAGTTGGAGGCCACAAATAGCCCATAAGGTAGCAGGTGCCCTGGAGAGAGTGATGGGTCAGGAGGGCTCACCTAATGCAGGGACAGAATTGGGACCAGTGGGATCCAAGAGCAATTTGCTGGTGACCAGACAGATCAAAACTTGCTCTAGGACCCTTGGGCAGGCTCCCTTTTTTTTACATTCTAATAATTTTCAATAAAGGTGTGGCAGATGAGGGAAGAGGGAGAGGTCCCTAGAGCTGAAATGGCCATGCAGCTCTTGTTCTAGTAGGCAGCATCATGCCCATCCCTGGAGCCCAACACTTGCTACAATATCCAGGGGCATTTTAATAGAGGTCTGTACTGAGAAAGGCCCACACATACAGCAGCAGTCAGTGGCGAGGGCAAGAGTGCACTTATCCATGGGGAAGCATGTTGCCATAGCTATATGAAAGCTCATAGCCCCAGACAGCCTTTGGTACACATCCATGCCTTTCCCATATTTTGGTGTGGGAGGTATGTCTGGCAATCCAATGCGTGATGGCTCCATGCATCATTTCCCTTGCTGACCCACAGGAGATTGATTAAATACTGTCAACTGAACTCATGCTCTCACATGGTCATCTCCAGTGTAAGCAAGAAGAGTTGGGGGCAGGGGGAGGAGGAGAAAGGGAGAATGTACAAGGTAGGCAGGTTATAAGGGGATAAATAATCAGCTAGGTGCTGAGATGTGCTTTGGGGGATGTGGGAGGGGAGAGGGAAGGAAGGGAGGTGATGAAAACTTGCACTGTGCAAGGAGGCTGTGAACTTTGCATGGGGGGAGCAGAGGGAGCTGGATGGAGGCAGGGTGGAGGGAGATAGACAGGGAAGGAGGAACAACTTTGGCTGGCTACGCACAGCTCCTCCCTGCCCAGTTTCTCTTATATGCATGCCATGGCTACAATTCTGACAAGAGAGCTTTTATTAAGCAGAACAACAGAAATGGGAAACAAGTAAACAAATGCAATTGTAGCAGGACACTAAGGTGCTTGCTACTGTGAGAGCCAGGAAGGCTCGTCAGGTGCTGGTTGCCAAGGCAACAAAAGGGTGCTAATGGGTGTGGAATCAGAAAAAATATATGCCTTAAACTTTGATTATTTTAGTTATAAGATGACATAACCGCTTTGTATAGAATTGCTGGCTCTATACAATAGAACAGATAAGGGCAAGTGTTTGTTCTTTGTAACTCTTCTGCAAATGCTTCGCTCACTGCGGCCTTGAAGGTAAAAAAAAAAAGTATGTACAAAATAGATTTCCAGGTGCAAGAAGGAGGTTTGTGAACTAACCTTACCTCCCTCATAATTCCCATCCTGATTACAGCAAAGAAATAATGAAGTAATATTATAGCCGCTTTTCATGCTAATTTCACTATATGATCACGTGAGTTGTAAGCGACTGTTAAAAAATATATAAGCCTCCTGATTTTGCTCTTGGGGGGGGACCCCTTCCAAGTGCTTGGAAAATCCATGTCACTTTGAAACTCCCCCTACAGCTGTAGTTTCTTTTGAATAAAAGCTTCTGCTGACCTGACCCAAAAGTACTCTGTGATGCCATGGCTACAATTCTGACAAGAGAGCTTTTATTAAGCAGAACAACAGAAATGGGAAACAAGTAAACAAATGCAATTGTAGCAGGACACTAAGGTGCTTGCTACTGCGAGAGCCAGGAAGGCTCGTCAGGTGCCGGTCGCCAAGGCAACAAAAGGGTGCTAATGGGTTATACCTGCCTAGCCGGCTGAAAGAAGGGGCAGGGCCTGGCCTATATAAACCACAGACAGGAGGCCAGGCGGGGGGGTTCCCTACCAACAGCCAAGGCCGAAGGAGCTCCCTGCCTGAAAGAAAAGACAAACTGCCCTGCCAGAAAGAAAAGAGAAGCAGAGCCGGGATGTCAGAGCAGAGATGGTCACCACTGGGTGATGGAGAACCCTGGTAGGCCTGAGCGCAGTTTAACTGGAGGCTTATGTTTGCTTTGTAGCCCAGGGGCTTGTGTTTATGTTGCAGTTTGTTTACACCGGTGGTTTGGGTGAGGCTAGAAGGGGATGGAGGAGGCCTCATAGGGGACTCACGGTAGAGTGAGGACCCCAGCCCCAGTGAGGGCACGGAGTTTGGGGATACAGACCCAGCTCCAGAGAAGAGCCCGGTGGGAGGGCAACCTTGCGGAGGGAAGAGCCCGGTGGGAGGGCAGCACTACAGAGAAGTCCCCAGTGGGGGCGTGGAGAGCCCCAGAAGAGGGGCAGCATTATGGAGAAGCCCTAGTGTGGGTGTGGAGAGCCCCAGTGAGAGGCAGCAGTACAGAGAAGGGCGGCGTACAGAGAAGGCCCATAAGGCTTAGAGATACAGAACACCCGGAGCAGGAGAACTGTGGCCAAGTGGAAGAGAGGTAGCCTCCCTATAAAAACACACATATCATCAAAGTCGTGGCAGGCGAGAATAGGAGGGTGCAAATCCGAAGCTTGGCACAGTAGAGGAGGCGACAGGGGCTAGCACGGCGACCCTGCCGTTCCTCCTGTTACAGCAATGTTTAAAAAAAAAAAAAAAAGCAGTAACTAATGACATTTGTAATGAAACTCATCATTCTCCCATAAATGTGAGCCTGCCATGAGCCCATCATGGCTACAGCATGCACATGTGGCCCATCCCCACCTGACAGGGGCAAAGGTACCCTCTGTATGCAGGTGCAAGGCAGACATGAGGTGATCCATGAACTCCTGCTCAACCTTCATGGACTCCTTGTCTCATGTACATCTTCAGCGGTGGCTGCATAGCACTCCTTAGCTACTGTGTGCTGCCTAGTGAGCCACAGAATGCTATGCTGCAACTCCTCCATCCTATGCCTGACCATGGTAGTACAATCACTCTTCCTACCTCCATTTTCTAGTCCTTACAACCCTGCAGCACCTGGCCTCTGTTAGAGAAGCCAGCATATCCATCTTCATTTGGATGTGGGTCTTCCACCGCCCGAAAGCTTTTTGGGCACCAATTTCTAACTATGTACTTAGATACTGCCACACTTTTTGTAGGTGTCATGCCTGAAAGCAGAGCAAGATGAATAGGAGCTCAGTGTGTTCCTTGCTGTTGCCCTGATAGTTTGAAGAACTCTTAAACAAAAGTTGCAGTTTGCAAGGCCATCATGCCAGTAGATATGAGCATTAGCTCAGCAGAGCCTCTGCATGGGAATTTTGCTCTTCACTATGCTCCCTAGGGACCTGGGGAAGCAGGAGGCATATTTGGGTAGCCATAGGGTACAGCAAGAGCCAATTGCTTACAGCCAGGTCCTCTTGTTCCCATGGGGGCCATGAAATGCAGCAGACCAGTTGAGGGGAAATTGGGGTGGTCTGTTGCCTTCAGACCTCCTAATGCCCCTCTCTACAATTGCAGGATGCTGGCAGTCAGACTGATGTCACCCTGATCCATCTGACCCCACAGTGGGGGCACCATCAGTTCATTATCATGTGAGGTAATCCAGCATCTTTTCTAGCCTCTTACTGCATGAGATGGTGGTCCCTGATTACTTTGCCTTGTGGAGAGGACAAGCATGCTATGATGGGTCACCAGTACATTTATAGATTTCATAGAGTTCATAGACATTAGGGCTAGAAGGGACCTTGGGAGATCATCAAGTCCAGCCCCCTGCCCCAAGAGCAGGAAGTCAGTTGGAGTCAAAGGATCCCAGCAAGATAAGTGTTCAAATGCTTCTTGAAGGAGTCCAGAGTAGGTGCTTACACCACTTCCTGGAGGGAGCCTATTCCAGGCCTTGGGGGCTCAGACAGTAAAGAAGTTTTTTCTTTATGTCCAGCCTAAAATGGTCTTGGAGGAGTTTGTGACTGTTGGTCCTTGTCATCACTTGGGGTTCTCTGGTGAACAGATGATCCCCCAGATCTTGATGCATACCCCTAATGTACTTATGCTGCCACCAGGTCACCCCTGAGCCTGTGCTTTTCCAGGCTGAAGAGTCTCATGGCTCTCAGTCTCTCTTCATAAGGCCTATTCTCCTGCCCTCTGATCATGCGCATGGCTCTCCTCTGGACTCTCTCAAGGTTCTCCACATCCTTTCTGAATTGTGGAGCCCAGAATTGGATGCAGTACTCCAGGTATAGCTTCATGAAAGCTGAGTACAGTGGGAGGATGACATCCTGAGATGTACTTGAGAAGCATCAAGTCAGAGTTTGGTTTGCTTTCCCAGCTGCAACATCGCATTGGTGGCTTATATTCATCTTGTGGTCAATCATGACCCCCAAGTCTCTTTCTGCCTTGGTGCTAGTGAGTGTAGCACTGCTGAGCCTATAAGCATGCTGCGGGTTTTTTTCCCCCAAGGTGGAGTACCTTACTGGTATTGAAAGTTGGTATTGAAAGTCATTAGATTTGTATCTGGGCACTTTTCCAGCCTATCCAAGTCAGCCTGGATCAACAGCCTATTTTCCGGTGTGGACACTCTACCCCAAAGTTTGGTGTCATTGGCAAACTTGGCCAGTCCACTTCTGACACCTGTATCCATGTTGTTGATAAAGATGTTAAAGAGAACAGGTCCAAGGATGGAGCCTTGGGGGACACCACTGGTCACGGAGCACCATGATAATTCACTTCTGTCAACCACCACTCTTAGAGTCTGGCCTCGAAGCCAATTCCCCAGCCATCAGACTGTATCATAGTATTTAGGGTCGGAAGGGACCTAAACAGATCATCATGTCCGACCCCCTGCCCCAGGCAGGAATAGGTGCCAGGATCATATTGCCTCAGCCAAATATCTGTCCAGCCTCCTCTTGAAGACCCCCAAGGTAGGAGAGAGTACCACCTCACTTGGGAGCCCATTCCAGAGCCTGGCAGCCCTAACTGTAAAGTAATGTCTCCCAATGTCCAGCCTGAACCTTCTCTCTAACAATTTGCTTCCTTGTATTGGTGGCTCATGTTCATCCTGGAGTCAACAGTGACTCCAAGATCCCTTTCTGTCACCGTGTTGACAAGAAGGGTGTTCCTCAGTCTATAGGTGTGCTGCTGGTTCCTTCTCCCTAGATGCAGTACCTTGCACTTGTCTGCTGAATTCCATCCTATTCTCATCTGCCCACCTCTATAACTTGTCTAGATCTAGCTGGATATGTAATGTAGCTGAGATCACAGTTGGCCAATTTTTCCAAGAGGAGATTGTGGGATACCAGATCAAAGTTTTTTTTGAAGTCCAAACGTATGACATCAATCTCTTCGCCCTTGTCCAGGTGATATGTCACCTGGTCTTAGAAGGAAATGAGATTAGTTGGGCAAGACCTACCCACAACAAACCCATGCTGGCTATCCCTCAGGATGTTGCCATCAGCCAGCTTGTCAAGAATGGACTCTTTGTTTTTTTGTGTTTTTTTTTTTTTCCCCCCCCAGAAACATACCAGGGATTGAGGTCAAGCCGATTGGCCTGTAGTTCTCTGGATCTACTTTCCTCCCTTTCTTGAAGATAGACATCACATTGGCCTTCTTCCAATCTTCAGGTACTTTACCTGAGCACCAAGAGTTTTTGAAAATATTTGCCAGTGACTGGGCTATGACTCCTGACAGCTCCTTATGTACTCTGGGGTGCAATCTGTCAGGACCTGCTGACTTGAAGGTGTCCAGTCTCTCAAGGTGTTCCTTTACAAGGCCTACACCAATGCTGGGTATAAATTCACCCTCACCCTAGCTGTCCCACATCTTGCTAGGGAGGGCAGACCCTTTGGGTTGATGAAAAACCGATTGTGAAGGAGTGAGAGTGAGCAAACAAAAGCCCCGAGGTGTCTTACATGCTAGGTAGGGGAGGTCAGGAGAAGAAAAGAAGCCTGCAGCAACAGATGGAGAAAGTGAAAACAAACAATGCTCGCAGCATGGAGGGCTGGCAGGGCTGCAGCTGGAGACCGGAAGGGAAGAAAAACACTTGCCACACTTCTGGAGCAGTATCTCTCTCAGGATTGGAGGAGGAAGGCTGCTCAGAGGTATTTCCAGCCCTGGAGAGGGGTCAGTTCCCTGCTAGCCAGAGAGAGAGAAGTGGCCGAGCATCCCAACAGGCAAGGGTTGCAAAACTTGCCAAAGGAACTGGGGGTGTGACCCTGAGAAGGAGGCAGGTGGAGGCCTGCACACACAAGGCTTTTGATAATCTCTGGAGTGGATCATCATCTGAGGATCTGGGGAGAGAGAACACACAGGGCTTTGATAATCTCTGGAGTGGAGTGTCGGCTGAGAATCTGGAGGAGAGGCCAGAGGAAACTGCTGTTCCAGGTTAGAGCCTTGCTGCACATGGGAGAGATCCCATTGGGACTGTGAATGTTCACAAGGAAGCCGGGCAGGCCTATGCAGAACAGTGACTGGACTAATTGATTTGTTTTGCTGTGTTGATTGGGATAGAAGAACCTGACCCTGGGGAGAAGGGGATATGGACTGAGCCTGGCAAGGAGACTGAGAACAGTTGGGGAGGGGGTGGGGGTTGTTTTTTTTGTTTTGTTTTTTTTTTCTCCTTTTTTTTGATACTTGAGTGCAGGCCAAGGCCAGCCCTGGAAGGGGTGCACCTAACCAAAGCCAAAGTTCGCCCTGGTGGTAGAGGGCAGAATAACAGACTAACAGAAAGTACTGCAACCTGGCTGCAGAGGATTTCAAGCAACATCTGGAGAGGCTAGGCTGGGGTAAAGGGGAGCCCCACAGAAGAAAATGGGGATTTAGACCAGGTAGGATCACCTTGAGCATTGCCTCCTAGAATATAATTTCATCAAAGTCGTGGCAGGACAGAAACACAAGATCAACTTCCTGGCAGACCAGGTGATCCGAAGCTGAGGTACACCCTGTTGCTGCTTGTAGGATAACAAACTCAGGGCAGTGGCAGCAAGCCCTACAACACCTACAACTGTCACAAGTACCCATTAAGTAGGTTAGCTTTTTTCCTGGGTGTCAGTTGTCAGTTGTCCCATTTGGTTTAACAAGTGTCCAAAGTCACCCTTGCTTTTCTTCTGACTCCCCACATATCTAAAAAAGGACTTTTTCTGTCCTTGATACGTGTAGCCAGGTGGAGTTCGGTTGCAGCCTTGGCTTTCCTGTTTCACTCCCTACAGGTAAGGGGCAGTGCAGAGTAATCCTCCTTTGTGGTGATTCCTATTTTCCAATCTTTATAAGCCTTTTTTTTTTGACGTAGGAGGTCCACAAGTTCCCTGCAGAGCCAAGGGGGTTGCTGTGCCTTTTTGCTACCTGTCCTCCGAGATGGGATGGACATCCCTTGTGCTTCCAGGATCGCTCCCTTCAGGAGTGACCACTCCTCTTGGACTCCTCTCCCTGCCAAGTCTTGGTCACTTAGTGCCTCAACAACAAGCCTCATGAGCTTACCAAAGTCAACTTTCCTGAAGTCAAAGACTCTGCATTGCTAACTGACTTGCCAGCTTTGCTGTTGGCTACAAATGTCCAACTCGGGATCCTTAATTCTGGTTTATTAGGCGGATTGAAACACTGAAATTAGTTAAATCATAAACCTTGGGGCTGGTCCGCACACACGCAGTAGCAAGCTACAGAGTCAGGTATACCTATCCTACAAGTGCTGGAGTCTGCCGTCGATGGCCAGTCGAGGCTTCTTTCAGTGTGGTGTTATCCTCCAGAAGGGGGTCGCCGGCTGGTCCTTCTGGCTGGACAGGTCTGGTCAAGTTGGAAATCAAGAGGGCACCCCTGAGGGTTACTTTTCACTGCCTTTTTATCTGTCCCTGGCAGACTTTGTTGACTCCCCAGTTTTCAGGTTTGCCCAATCCAGGGGTCGTTGACCCTCATGGGACTTCCACCCCCCTCGGTGGCTACTGGACAGCATCTGTCAGCTCCAGGGGTCGTCCGCATGTACGTGCAGGTTTGGGAGTCCGTTGGTGAATTTTGAATAGGGCTCTGGGAGTGATCTGGAGATATTCAGCCCAAAAGTTGGACCTCGGCGTTGATTAACTCAGGCCAGGGCTTCTAGCCCTTGATCAGTGAGGTTTAGAGATTTCCCGGTTGTTACATTGTCTTCTATTGAATTCTTCCTGCAATGTCCCAGGTGTTAATTGCTGTCTGCTGCTACAGTGTTACACATTCAATCACTGATTCACTCCAGGGGCCAGCCTGATACAGGGAAGGGCAGTTTGATTCCTGCCCTTGTTAACATTGTTACAATGTATAACTTACTTATGAAATGAAATACATTCAGTTGAAAGATGAAAGGTGAGGAGTATAAAATATAAGCTACCAATGCCATGGCACACAAATAGATAAAAATACCAAACTAGAAGGGGAGATACAAAATGCACACATACAAATTTTAAAACACAACTCCTTATCTTAAAGTGAAAGAGAGAGGAAGGAAGAAAAGGTAGAAAAAGAGAAACATATCCAAAGAGGGAAGAGCAAATGCAGTCGAGGAAAAGGGGGCTTTCTGCTACATTGCAATGGATAGTAAAAGTGATCAGCTTGTGGTCACTGTCTCCCAGCTGTTCTTCAATCTCTAGGTTGCTGACTAGATCATCCCCTTTAGCCAGTACCAGGTCCAGCAGTGCTTTATGTCTTGTGGATCCATAGACTTCTTGGGTCAGGTACAGTTCATCCACTCACATGGGGAAGCCTTGCAACCTTTCGGATTTGGCTGAGTGCTGTTCCAACAAGATGTCTGGTTAGTTGAAGTCTCCCATGACAACCATGCACTGAGAGCATGTAGCCTCAGCCAGTTCCTTGGTGAATTCCTGGTCAATCTCTTGTTCCTGGTTAGGGGGTCTATAGTAGACTCCTAGCATTGTGTCCCCTGTGCCACATTCCCCACCTATTTTAACCCAGAGGGTCTCTAGTTACCCTCCTGGAGTGCCAATGTTAGCTTCCATGGATATGTAGCTATCCTAGACATAGAGAGCTACACACCCACCCCTCTTATCTGCATGGTCTCTCCTATACAGGGTATAGCCATTTATACCTGTGGCCCAGTCATAGGTGGAGTCCCACCAGGTGTCAATTATCCCTATGAGATCATAGTCTTTCTTGTTTAGTAGGAGGAGCAGGTCCTCCTGTTTGTTCCCCAAGCTCCTGGCATTGGTGTACAGACATGTAAGCATCCCATTAGGAGCCCTAGGCTTCCTCACATTCCCAGAAGGACACTGTTCCAGGGCTGGGGTAGGAGTGGAATCCCTTGGGTGCCCTAACCTGTTGCTTTTGTAGGTATTGCCTAGTTGGCTTGCTTTGGTGGTTGTCCACCCATCCCCTGGTGGGCTTAGTTTAAAGCCCAGTCAAGCAGGTCAGCCATTCTGGCTGAGAAGAGCTTCCCCAGTGAAGTGAGGTGGTAGCCATGTCTTCCCAGCAGACTGTTGCCTCTCTCACTAAAGAGTGGACTGTAATTGTGGAAGCCAAAACCTTCTTGATGACACCAGCATCACAGTCTTTGGTTGACTACCTCCATCCATCTTTCCCTCCTCAGCCCATGACCCATAACTGGGAGGATAGAGGAAAAAACTACCTGTGCCCCCAACCCCCACACCCAGGGCCCTGTAGCTATTCATGACCTGGCTGGGATTGCTCCAAGCCATGTCATTCATGTCCACATGGATAAGGAGCATAGGGTAGTGGTCAGAAGCTGGATAAGCATGGGGATCCTTTCTGCTATGTCCCGGATGCAGGCCCCTGGGAGGCAGCAGACCTCCCAGGCTAGGGGACTGGGGCAGCAAATTACTCCCTCAGTACCACTTAGGAGGGAGTCTCCCACAATGATCACTCTACATTTCATCTTAGGGAGAGCAGGGATGGTAGCTGTTGATGGGTTAACTGTTGATGGGGCAGTTGGGGATCAGGAGCAGAGGGAGTAGGGCGCACGTGTGCCACACATGCACGTGTGCCCCCTTACCTCAGTGGCGGAGGCAGCAGGCGGCGAACGGCGGCGGCATCAGCCAAGGAGGCAACGGAGGGGGCAGCAACAGCTGATTCCCCCCTAAGGTAAGTGGAGCAGAGGGTACAGCGCAGCTGAGGCGGATCAGAAGGGAAAGCCCTTCGGAGCCCTCTTAGCTCACCCGACAGGGAGCCGTGCGCAGGCAGCGTGCATGAACAGTGCACACGAACAGGTGCGCCCTGTAAGGGCACGCCGGCATTCGTGTAAGGCGGGCACGAGGTAGCAGCCCAGAGGGGCACCTCCAGCAAGCGAGACCAGTAGACGCAGCTCTGCAGACATGCTGCAGATGCGGAGCGCCGCTGCGAGGGGCCTTGCCCTGGTGCTGCCCCCTGCCATGGCTCTTATGAGGCCTCCACCCAGATGCAGCTCATGGCAGGGTCGGTGGCCCCTTCCCCCTCTGTCTGTGCGGGAGGGCCTGGTGGTTCCCTTGCCTGTCCCTCCTGTGCCCGACTTAGGGCCCTGGAGGAGCAGGTGAGGGAGCTCTAGGCTGAGGTGAGCAGGCTGAGGGGGATCAGGGAGGCAGAAGATGAAATTGATACCTATCTCTGTTCTCTGCAGGCCCGGTCGCCCACTGTACAGCCCCCACAGGAGACGTGTCCAATGCAGGACTGTCAGAAGGTGTCCAGATCTAGAGCTGCTCGGCCTAGAGTGGTGGAAGCTCCCCAGGTACACCTGGGGAACAGGTTTGAGGCACTGGCAGCTGTGACGGAGAAAGACAGAGCAAATGCCTCCAGCGGGGACAATGCCACTCCCCACGCAACATGGAATGGGCAGAGAACAAACACCAGCAGGAAGAAACGCCAGGTCCTCATCATCGGAGACTCCATCCTACAAGGACTGGAAGGTTCCATCTGCCGGCCTGACCCCATGGCACGAGAGGTCTGCTTCATGCCTGGGGCTCAGGTTCGGGACATCACGGAGAGGATCCCAGCCTACATCCAACCTGCAGACCGGTATCCCATGGTTGTCATCCACGTGGGAATGAATGACGCAGCCAGGGGCAACCCTGACTGCATTATGAAGGACTTCAAGGCTCTGGGGGCCGAGCTTAAGGAGATGGGGGGATACAGGTGGTATTCTCCTCTCTTCTTCCGGTGAGTAGGCGGGGACGGCAACACGAGGCCTGCAGTGGCGAGTGTCTGTAGTGGGTTATGGAATAGAGAAAATCCCACACAATTTACTGATTCGTTTTGATGCACTGGCTGGGGGAGTTTCTAGTTGATTGCACGATTCGACAATGATTACACACTTAATTCATACAACACAATTTTATTTTAAAATTCTTTGCTACACTTATAACACTGCTTAGCTTTAAGAAATAATCCTCCAAATGCACTTCCTTCCCAAACAATGCTATAAGAATTAGTATTACAAAAACAACTACAATTACAACTAAAAGTTAAATTTGAATCAATACTATTATTTTCATAATATACTTACAACCCTAGAATTCCGAGCAGCTAAACACCTAAATATGGTTTCATTCCTCAGTAGTACAATTTAATGGGTTGGCCTCAGTAGTATTGTTCAATGGGCTCGCCTCAGCAATACAATTCAATGGGCTGGCCTCAGCAGTGATAGGACTAAGTCCCCTTCCTTCGGTCCCTTTCGGGCACTCTGAAGCTTCAGCGTGAACTAAGAGATTCGTGTTCATGGAGAGGGTGGTTCAGGTGATCAGTCTGATCCAGTCTATACTTGCAATTCTTCCTTCATTGTTCTGCAAGTATGATAACCTCCAATTTGGGAGAGTAGGTTACAGTTTTTATTGAGTGAGTTGCCGTCTTGGGCCACTCCTACCCAAACCTGTCATTACTCCCAAATTTGGGCTCGGATCTTACTTAACATATTCTTTTGCTTGGTAATTAGTTTCTTTCTTGACCATTCTAATTACTTTGGGGAACTTCCATACCACTGCAAGTGACCTTTTCTTTCCAATCTTGTCAAAAGGCCCTAGGGTTTGATCTCTTGGAACTTGGGATATTTGCTTAAGGGTCATTTTTATGTTAACTTTTTGTTAAAGGCCTCTAAAGATAAGATTCAAGAGTTAAGACTTTGAGCAAAGTCAGGACCTTTCGCACATAGACCAAAACAATGGCCTAGGTAAGGAGATAAATCTTGTCTTCTTCCTAAACTGGCTAATGGGCAACTATTACAAACATTCAAACTATTTCATTCAATATGACAGCGAGGTCAACCAGCACTTAGAGTTGGTGCCGCCAGGTGGGCCTTGGGTTCCTAGATAATGACCCATGCTTTCGGGCAGAGGACTTGCTGGGGTGGGATGGGCTTCACCTCTCTCCTAAAGGCAAGTGTGTCTTCTCTTCCAGGTTGGCTGATCTCGTACAGTGAGCTTTAAACTAGCCTCGCCAGGGGAGGGGGCCGCAGGAAGATGAGACACCACCCAAGCAAAACAGGTGACACCTGCAAGTAGTGCCCAGTTAAGAAACAGGGGTTCAGATAGTCTTCCTAATTGGGGGGTGGCACGCGCAGCTATGCAAGGCCTTAAATGCCTATATACCAATGCTCGTAGTATGGGGAACAAACAGGAGGAACTCACCTTCAGAATAGCCAGTTCAAACCCAGACATAGTAGGGCTTACAGAAACATGGTGGGATTCATCCCACGACTGGGCAGTTAGCATTAGGGGCTATAGGCTTTACAGGCGGGATAGAGAAGGAAGGAAGGGAGGGGGTGTGGCGCTCTATGTCAAAGAGCAATACACATCCTCTGCCAGCAAAATGGGGTCAGAGGAGGGGCAAGCTGAAGTGCTCTGGGCCAAGATACAAGGGGGCTGGGGAGAGGGATTTAATGGTGGGGGTCTACTACAGACCCCCTAACCAAGGGGAGGAGCTGGACCAGGAATTTTAAGGCCAGCTTGCAGAGGCACTTAAGGCAAGGGATGTAGTTGTCATGGGTGATCTAAATTACCCAGACATTAGCTGGGAGGAGCAGTCAGCCAGGTCAGACCGTTCCAGGAGGTTCCTGGCCGAGATACAGGACCTCCACTTAACACAGGAGGTGCACAGTCCCACTAGAGGAAATGCCCTCTTGGACCTGGTCCTGGCCACAGGCGATGATCTGGTAAGGGGGCTCCAGGTCCTGGACCACCTGGGTGATAGCGATCATCGCTTGCTGGAACTCATCATCCAGTGCAGGGTGTCAAGGGCCTACAGCAAGGCAGTAGCCCTAGACTTCAAGAGGGCCAACTTCAACGAGTTGAGGAGATTGGTGGGAGAGGCGCTGGGGTTCTTGAGGGCAAGGGAACTCAGTGCCCAAGATGAGTGGTCGTTCCTTAAGGAGACGATACTCAGGGCCCAAGAGGTGACAATCCCAACAAGAAGCAAGAGGGGCAAGAGTGCCCAAAAGACCCCCTGGCTCACCAAGGAAGTCCGGCAATGCCTGGTTGCCAAAAAGGCAGCATACACCCGGTGGAAGGGGGGGGACTATCTCCAAAGAAGAGTATACCTACACTGCTCGGGCCTGTAGGGGGGCTGTTAAGAAAGCTAAGGCGGACATAGAGCTAGGACTAGCGTCCAAGATCAAGGATAATAAAAAGTCCTTTTTCAAATATATAGGGAGGATGAAGAAGGCACCGGGAAATGTGGGGCCCCTGCAAGATACACTGGGCAATCTGGTGGTCGCGCCAGAAGAGAAGGCAGACATCTTTAACAAATTCTTCACCTCCGTTTTCTTGGGCAGGGACTGGGACTCCCCCACCATGATTCAAGATGGACTCAAGGGAAATGCCCCAAGACCTAAGGTTGAGGAGGACCGGGTTAGAGTGCTTCTGGAGGGGCTGGACGTGTTCAAGTCAGCAGGTCCAGATGCTCTCCACCCCAGGGTGTTCAGGGAGCTAGCAGGGGTTATTGCAGGGCCCTTGGCATGGCTTTACGAGCGCTCATGGTGCTCGGGCCAGGTGCCAGATGATTGGAAGATAGCCAATGTGGTCCCCATCTTTAAGAAAGGGAGGAGGGAGGACCCGGGCAACTATAGGCCCATCAGTCTTACCTCCAATCCTGGGGAAACTCTTTGAGAAGATCATCAAGGAGCACATCTGTGATGGGCTGACATCAGGGATGATGCTACAGGCTTGGTGGCGCCAAACTGACCAGCACCATGAATAAGGGGACCTGGGGGTAATAATTACCAACCTGATTGCCTTTTACGATCAGGTCACAAAAGCATTAGATGCAGGTATCACTATGGATGTAGTCTTTCTGGACTTCAGCAAGGCCTTTGACACTGTCGACCTCCCCATCCTCATTAAAAAAGCTAGGCGACTGTGGCATCGATGCCTACATAGTCAGATGGATTGCAAATTGGCTGAAGGGTCGTACTTGGAGGGTGGTGGTGGACAGGTCATATTCGACCTGGGGGGAAGTGGGCAGCAGAGTCCCCCAGGGCTTGGTCCTTGGGCCAGCGCTGTTCAATTTCTTTATCAGCGATTTGGACAACGGGGTAAAAAGCAACCTGTTCAAATTGCTGATTATACCAAAATTTGGGGTGAGGTGGGCACGTTAGCAGGGAGGGAAAGACTGCAGAAAGACCTGGATAGGTTGCAAGGGTGGGCTAACAAAAACAGGATGCGTTTCAATACTGACAAGTGCAGGGTGCTGCACTTGGGCAGTAGTAACCGGCAACACACTAATAAGATGGGGAAACTCCCTTCTTGAGAGCACGGAGGCAGAAAGGGATCTTGGAGTCATTATTGACTCCAAGATGAACATGGGCCGACAATGCAAGGTCACGGTCAGCAGGGCCAACCAGACCCTATCATGCATCCACAGGTGCATCTCAAGTAGTGGTCCTTGCCCCTACCTTGGGCAAATTCAAGAGGAGGTTGGATGATCACCTGTCTGGGGTCTTGTGAACCCAGCATTTATTCCTGTCTGTGGCAGGGGGTCAGGCTAGATGATCTGTTCAGGTCTCTCCTGACCCTAGCTACTATGAAACTATAAGTAGGGCCAAGGAGGTGATCTTCCCCCTCTATGCGACACTGGTCAGGCCACAGCTGGAGTACTGTGTCCAGTTCTGGGCACCGCACTTCAAGAGGGATGTGGACAACATTGAGAGGGTCCAGAGGAGGGCCACCCGCATGATCCGGGGACAGCAGGGCAGACCCTACAATGAGAGGCTACGGGACCTGAACCTGTTCAGCCTTCACAAGAGAAGGCAGAGGGGGGACCTTGTGACTGTCTATAAATTCACTAGGGGGGACCAGAAGGGTTTGGGGGAGACCTTGTTTCCCCTAGCACCCCCAGGGATAACAAGAAATAACAGCCACAAGTTGTTGGAAAGTAGGTTTAGATTAGACATCCATAAGAACTACTTCACAGTTAGGGTGGCTAGGATCTGGAACCAACTTCCAAGGAAAGTGGTGCTGGATTCTACCCTGGGGGTCTTTAAGAAGCGGCTTGATGCCTACCTGGCTGGGGTCATTTGAGCCCAGTTTTTTCTCCTGCCCAGGCAGGGGTTTAGACTTGACGATCTACAAGGTCCCTTCCGACCCTACTTCTATGATTCTATGAACTAGACAGGAGTACAAGACTGCAAAAACCTAAAGCAACACACAGACAATACAGAAAGGAGGACCTCAGTATGAAGCAGGCAAAGAGAGCCCAAAGAGAATTGCTTGAAGAAACAATGGTCAGTTGCAGATGCTGTGGCAGTTACCATGAGCCCATTCAATGCCCTGCATTTGCTAAGTGCTGCAACAAAGGCAAAAGATTCAATCACTCTGCAAATGTTTGCAGAAAGGAGCAGGATGCACCACACAAGAAACAGCAGGTGCATGTTCTACACAATGAGGAAACGGAATAATTTGTCTTTGGTTCAAAGCAAAAAGTTTATTCTTCTGAGGATTAGACAAGCTACCTGGACACCAATAGACTACTGGTAACTTTATAAATTAGATTCAGGGGCACAGATCAATGTAATACCAGAATACTTTATTCAAAAAATGAAAACTAAACCCGTGTACTATTAGAGTAAGAAAGTGGGACTTAGATCATATAATGGGAACATGATTGCAACCAAAGGTGTTTGTGTACTACATGTTAGACACCAGGGTAATGTAAAGGAGAACAGGAAAATGAGATAAAACTCACCATAGACGAAGAGCCAGCGAAACAAGAGACAGCAGCACTAAAGGAAAGGAGAATGCCCTGGGAGCTGTGGTTCTGGAGCAGCTGCTCCATTTGGCTAGAGGGGCCGCAGAGCAGGGGAAGAATGGTGTGTGCACCAGAAGATGGGGGAGAACAGAGTAGAGAGCCGGAAAGAGGGGAATTGCATCCCAGGACCTGAGATATGGGGCAGGATCTCCCCAGTCCTGGGGAGCCAGCAGGGAGCTGGCAAGAGAGCTCAGCAGAGCTCACTGAGGCCAGGAGACACCGGCAGTGAGGACACCGCAGGGCGAAGTGGCATAAGCCATAGCTTTGCAGGAGGTGGACCAGCTGGGGCCTAATTAAGGGGTCAGATGTTTATGTTCTTTCATTTGTTGTTTTTTTTTTTCTTATTGCCATATCCTTAAGTGGGCTGGCAGGGGAGGAGGCCGGACTGGGAGAACCTCCGCTCTAAAAGGCAGAAGAGGGATAATGATTGGCTGGGGTTGAGTAACACGCATGCAAAGGAGCAAAAGCCCTGGACGGGTTTGTTTTTTTTTGTCTTTTGATTGGTTTTGTTTTGCATAACTAGAAGGCATGCCCTTCCCCCCCCCCCCCGGGAGAGTGGGTACAGGAAGCCCTCCCAAGACAACCCGTGAGACTTACCTGAGGCTGAGAGGAAGTCCAGTAGACCATATTATTTCATTCCATTGAGATGGTTGGTCAAGATGCTTGCAAACCTATACAAGGAAAGAAAGAAAAGACAGATCTTCCATTAAGACCTACACGGGTAAGCAGTGGTGTAACATCTGGGTGGCATTAGGACAGAGTGTAGGGGAGGTTGGAGCCCCAGAAGAAATCCCTAGCTGGGTTGCCGTTGGCCAGTTGAGGTTCTTATAGATTCATAGATTCATAGATGTTAGGGTCGGAAGGGAACTCAATAGATCATCGAGTCCGACCCCCTGCATAAGCAGAAAAGAGTGCTGGGTCTAGATGACCCCATCTAGATGCTCATCTAACCTCCTCTTGAAGACCCCAGGGTAGGAGAGAGCACCACCTCCCTTGGGAGCCCGTTCCAGACCCTGGGCACTTGAACTGTGAAGAAGTTCTTCCTAATGTCCAATCTAAATCTGCTCTCTGCTAGCTTGTGGCCATTATTTCTTGTAACCCCCGGGGGCGCCTTGGTGAATAAATACTCACCAATTCCCTTCTGTGCCCCCATGATGAACTTATAGGCGGCCACAAGGTCACCTCTCAACCTTCTCTTGCGGAGGCTGAAAAGATCCAGTTTCTCTAGTCTCTCCTCGTAGGGCTTGGTCTGTAGGCCCTTAACCATACGAGTGGCCCTTCTCTGGACCCTCTCCAGGTTATCCGCATCCCTCTTGAAGTGTGGCACCCAGAATTGCACGCAGTACTCCAACTGCGGTCTGACCAGCGCCCGATAGAGGGGAAGTATCACCTCCTTGGACCTATTCGTCATGCATCTGCTGATGCACGATAAAGTGCCATTGGCTTTTTTGATGGCTTCGTCACACTGCCGACTCATGTTCATCTTGTAGTCCACTACGACTCCAAGATCCCTTTCCACCTCTGTGCTACCCAGCAGGTCATTTCCTACGCTGTAGGTGTGCTGGACATTTTTCCTCCCTAGGTGCAGCACTTTGCATTTCTCCTTGTTGAACTGCATCCTGTTGTTTTCTGCCCACTTGTCCAACCTGTCCAGATCTGCTTGCAGCTGTTCTTTGCCCTCTGGCGTGTCCACATCTCCCCATAGCTTTATGTCATCTGCAAACTTGGACAGAGTACATTTCACTCCCTCGTCCAAGTCACTGATGAAGACATTAAAGAGTATCGGTCTAAGGACCGAACCCTGCGGGATCCCACTGCCCACACCCTTCCAGGTCAAAACCGACCCATCCACCACGACTCTCTGGGTGCGACCCTCCAGCCAATTCGCCACCCACCGGACTGTGTAGTCATCCATTCTTGTGATGCTACTGATCAGGAGGTGCTAATCTCCACCACAAGTCATGTGAGCCTCACCGCAGCAATGTCCAGGCAAGTGATTGTGAGATCAACGGTCTGGGCAGGGAAGATACTGGGCTGCTGGGCACATAGCCTTAACTGGGGCTAAGCCCCAACAGCTAATATATTAAAATTCAGTTTGTAACAGTCCCAGAAAACCTCATGCCGATTGGGTTGCAGATGTGTAAAACTTCAGTTTTGATTAAGAGAATGGATGCCACTGAGGAAATAGAAAACAAGAACATAGAAGAAGAGTTTTGTAATGTGATTCAAGGCATAGGGAAACTTTCAACTGAGTAAAAGAAGTTAGAGAACCAAATTCTCCCACCATACATGCTCCAAGAAGTGTTCCCCTTGTACTAAGGGATAAACTGAAAAAGGAATTAGGTAGATTAGTTAACATGAACATAATAGAAAAAGTAGAGCAACCAGCTGCTTGTGTTCATTCACTGGTCATAATAGGAAAAAAAAGATGGGTTGTTGAGATTGTGTTTGGATCCTAAATAAATGAACAGGTACATTAAAAGGGAGTATTTTCATATTGCCACCAAGGAAGAGGTTTTTGGCAATGTGGCAGAAGCTAAATATTTCTCCACTTTGGTTGCCTCTTCTGGGTTTTGGCAAGTTCACTTAGAAAAGAATAGCACTAGATTATGTACACTTAATACACCATTCAGAAGGTATTGCTTTTGTAGGTTTCCTTTTGGACTGTGTTTTGCATCTGAAGTATTTCACAGAAAGGTGCAACAAATTTTTGAAGGTCTTGATGGAACTGTTTTATATAGATGATGTAGTTGTTTGGGGAAATACTATGGAAGAACATGATCTGAGGCTAAGAAAGACACTAGAAAGAGGTCTCAGAGCAGGTTTGAAAGTGAACAAGCAATGCAAATTTAGAGTCAAAGAAATAATATATCTGGGAGAAAGGGGTGCAAATTGACTCTGCAAGGTTAAAGTCATTAGAAACTTGTCACCCCCTGAAGATAAGGAAGGCGAGAAAAGATTACTCAAAATGATAAATTTTGTAGGAAATTATCTACCTAACTTAGCAGAGAAGACCAAACACCTTATCCTACAGAAGAATGGTCAGTGGATATGGGAAGATGAAGCTGAATTTAAAAACTTGAAGGAAAAAATAATAATGAAAGCTCCAGTACTAAAATACTATAACTCTAAAAGATGCATTAAATCGTCAAGAGATGGTTCTAAAGAAGGCATTGAAGCAGCTTTGTTTCAAAACATGGGGATAGCTGGAGACCAGTAACATATGGGCACTCTCTAAGTTACAAACTGAAAAAGAAAGTTTAACTCTGGTATACGGCTGCAAGAAATTTCATATACTCATCTATGGGAAGGCTGTGATAGCTGAAACTGATTATAAACTTTTGGTAACTGTAGCACAGAAAGGGTTATCAGACACTCCACCCAGATTTCAGAGACTTCTTTCAACTGCAAATATATGATCTAGATATACAGTACATGCCAGGAAAACATCTACTTATTGTGGATACATTGTCCAGAGCATATGACAAAACGGAAAATGACAGAAATCCAGACTCAGACATAGTACATGTTAATCTAATTAACAGGGTGATTCCTGTCATGGATAAAAATGTGGGCACTAATAGCAGAAGCTACTGCCCAGGATACCACATGGCAAAAAGGTCTAGCTATTTGTGTTGGTTGGCCTGGAAAACACATACCTAGCCCCTACTCTTAGTTCAAGGAAGAGCTGTCAGTACTGGATGGCATTTTGTTTAAAGGCTCATGACTTCTTGTTCCAGCAGTGCTAAAGCAAGACATGTTAGACAGAATACATGAGGGGCATCTAGGCATTGAAGAAGGCAAAAGGAGACCAAAGGGTGCATAGAAGATGCTGTAAAGGCTTGTACAACATGCCTAAAGTACAGAGCAGTGCAAAGAAAAAGCCTGTGATGCTCATGGAGGAGCCCATAGCTCCGTGGTATCAAGTGGGAATTGATTTATTTATACATGCAGGAAAAAAACATGTGTAAGTGCTGGATTATTATTTTCACTATCCTGAAATTGCATTGCTGGAAAGCACAACAGCAAACCATGTCATAACTCACATCAAATCTATTTTTTGCTAGATGTGAGATTCCACAAATTATGAGAATAGACAATGGACCTCAATTCACCTGTCTTGCGTTTAAAGAGTTTGCAATCAAATATAGATTCTGTCACAACACTTCAAGTCTTAAATATCCACAATCCAATGGTTTGGTGGAAAATGTAGTGCAAACAGTGAAGACATTGTTGAAAAAAGCTACAGATTCACACAATGAAGTTTACCTTAAATTACAAGGTAACACCCATGAAACCTGGATTGTTGTTTAACAGGAAACTCAAAACCAGACTGCTAATTCTTGTGGATGATGCTTATTGGAATGAAAAGCAAGATGTGAAAACATTTTTAAAAATTCTATGAACTCAAACAAAAATAGTACTATGATAGGAGTTCCAGGAAGTTACCACAAATGCACAACAAAGATATGGTGCTTATATCAGATGGACAAATGTGGTAACAAAACGCTAATTTTTCATCAAGTAGCTCCCAGATTCTATAAAGCAGTCACACCAGAAGGACAGATGTTAAAAAGGAACAGACAACACTGGCAGCTTATAAAGGGGAGAGAAGCAGCATCATGAGATTCACCAAAGGAAACAGAACTAACATCAAAGCAACAAGAAATGACAGAGGAGATTGAAAATGACAGGGCATGACTACACATGCAAATAAATGCAACTGAATTTAATGCACATTAAGCTAATGAGCATTGAGCAATTTTTGGCAGGTGTCTACATGTGCAGTGACTTGGGACTAAAGTTAGTACCAAGTTCCTTCAGTGCTGCCATGTGCCCCTGTGGCCACTGGGAGGAGCTCCAGCCTCCAGCCACAAGCTGCCAGCACTTGGCCGCCATACTGAAACCAGAGTCAGTTGCCAATACTTGGCAGCTGTCTTAGAAACTGTGATCCCTGGCCAGCCCCTTCTCTGCCCAGGAACTGTGCGCCCAGTAGGAGCAACACATGCCAGCTCCCTCCTTCCTCACCCTGCCTCCCCATGCCATGGCTGCCCCTGCCTCTGCCACCAAGGCCCAGCACCCTGCTGCTCCAACCCTGCCCCTGCCAGCAATGACCAGTGCCCTGCACTCCTGCTGGCCATGGTGCTGGACCTGATGGCCCCAGCAAGCACCCCCCACATCCAGGCACCAGGACAGCTGCGCCTCCACCAGCAGGAGCCAGGGCACTGATGACAGGAGGACCTGGCTGACTACCTCCACCTGCACTCCCTGCTTCAGCCCACCTGTCCTGCTGCCCACACACCTCCTACCCCCGGCCTACTCCCAGTACCACTCTCAGGCCAGGCACATGGGTGAAACAAAAAGGCTTCTTTACTCACACACTCCCACCCTCATTCCTCCCCCATCAACAAACAGAGCCCTCTTCTCCCTCCCTCCCCAATGCAGTGACTCTCCACCACCCTCCCCACCCACCACAAATAAAAACCCCACTTTCCAAAGTGCAAACTATTTACATCAGTCTCAGTCTTTTGGTCCAAGAGTGGGGGGCTGTTTGGTGGGGGGGGGCTAAGGGGAGGAGCCCAGGGACAGGTACCCAGCAATCCAGCCTTGTGCCATTCCCCCATGGGTCTGGGAGCCTCAACTATCACAGTGGGTGGTGGGCTCATCCCCAGTGGTGGGTGGCTCCCCCTTTTTCTGTCTGAGTCTAAGGCCAGTGTCCCCCTGTGGTCCTGCAGCTGGCCCCTCTGGGTCTTTGGCCTCATGGCCTTGGGGCAACCAGCAGGGCTGGTCCCAGGCAGGTGGTGGGTGGTGGGGGGCCCAGGCTGGGGCTTGGGCCAGGAGCAATAGCAGCCAGGAGGCACTGGATGGCCTCCTCCCAGGACCAGGAAGGGGCCTGCTGTGGGGCGATGGGTTGGACTCAGTGGTGGGTGGTGGTGACCTTAAGGCAGCATCCCCACTGGGGCTGGTGATCTTTCCCCCATGTCCGGATGTTGTCCAGAGAGAGAGACAAGAAACAAGAGGAAAGGGACAGAGGCCTTTTGTGAGAGTTTGCAACATTTTGGATATAAGATGCTCCGCACCAGGGTTCATGCGCGGGTGTCCAGGTACCATGGTAAGCCAGCCAGGCAATCCTGGGCCAATAGCTGAGCCTTCTGTCCCCACTTACTCCCCTGCAGTGAGCAGCCTGCTGGGTACTAGCTGCAGACAGCCTGCCTACTCTGCACCCTTCTCAGGGTAGGACAGGTCAGGCTGCTGGCAGCACCTGCTGCCGTGGCCCCAGACCCCACTTCCCCATCTCTCTCCCTGCAGGCCAACTGCTCTGATGTGCTGCCACCCAGCCCATGGCACCAGGGCTTGGGGTGCACAGGGCTCCTGGACAACTGGGGCAAGGACCTGGCTGCATCCACACCCTCCCTGCTGAGGCCCACTACCACCGCTGCTGCACCCTGAGCATGCCCCCGCTAAATGTTCCCCAGGCATTGTGCAGGTGGAGGGGTGCCTGAGCCATTGTGCCCTGCTCTCCTGGTTCAGGACCCTGATCTATGATGGTGTAGGGGCCAAGCCTGGGCTATCCTGAAACTTCTGCTACCACCTAGTGGGCTATCTGTGGCAGCACTACATGTCCCTGCCCCCTGCCACCAAGGAGGGCATCACCATCAGCATCAACACCTTCCTTGGCATGTGAGAGGCCTATATCTGCTCAGCTGCTCAGTAAAGTCCTGAACTGTGTTCTGCCTGTCTGTGTGCTGGGGTGGAGGGGTGGAACCCAGGGCCAGGGGAGTGTTGGTGGGCCAGGCAGGGAACAGGGGCAGGGGGCAAGGCCAGGGCCAGCGGTGAGGACTGGGAGGTCTCTCCCCCAGTGCAGGACTTACCATGTGTCTGGGGCTAGAGCAACTGGCTGTGCCCACAAGGTCTTGATCTTTATGTGGCAGTGCTGTGCCATCCAGGAGTGCCCTTAATAATGCATCCTGCCCAACAGGGCCTCATAAATATGGGTGTTTGAGCATCTACCCCATGCGAACTGCCTCTGAACTGCCACATCCTCCCAGAAGGCCCAGAGGTTGCCAACCTCCTCCTGGCTCCAGTAGGGTGCCTGGCTGGAGGGTTTGGATGGTGGACATGGGCAGGACTGGTCCTTGATGGGGAAGATGGGGAGGACATGGTGTGCATCCGGCACTGGCTCTCTGGGCCCCTGTGAAGCTGTCTCTTTGTGGTCAGCTCCACACAGTCCCATCCCTAATTGGGTGGGACAGTCCCAAAATGGGAACATCAAGTCCTGGGCTGCATGACTGTGGGACAGCATTTGTCCCAGATTCCAAGTATCATGCACGGATCTGGGTTTTCTGTTCACCATGGGAAAATGTGGGAAATGGAGGGTTTCCCCTTACAAGCTGGCAGAGTTCCAGCCTGCAAGGGGCTGCAGGGAATGGGATGCAGGGGATGCCACATGCAGTTAACCTAGCCACGTGCAGCGCCCTGCTACTGTATGCACTCTTGGGGAGGGGAGCATGGGGGTATGTGACTCCCAGATTTGTGTTCAGGGTAGAGGCAGATGCAGGCTGCTTGCTGAGGGTTTGGGGCTCCTGAGGGTTTGAGGACCTGCTGCCCTCCCCCTGGGAACACCATGTTGCCACAGTGAGGCATCCCCTGCCCATCTGGCAGCTGCAGAGGTGGCAGCACAGAGTTGTGCCCCTCACTGCTGCCAGGTGGGCAGGGGGCATCTCACCATGGGGGTGCAGCTGTCATGGGGAGGCCCTGGGGGACTGAAGGGGATAATCCTGGGGGCCATATCTGCCATGTTTGACAACCTCCCCCACCTTGGCCCATACAACAGAAACAGCTCTGAGAAAGCTCCACCAGTGTTTAGGCACAGTGGCCTCCTACACAAGGCACTTTTGCCATTACACAATTGGCACAGACTGGAAAGATGCCACCCAGTTATACCAAATCTGATCCAGCCTCTTGGAACAAATTGTTATGCCAAGCCATGGGTGGTGAGGTGTGAGAGTCACTCAGGGTCATGAGAAGCAGCTGTGATCTGAGAGGGGTGTGCAAAGTCTGAGTGCAGGGAAGCCAGAAACTCTAGCTGGGGAAGCAAGTCAGAGATACAGAGCATCAGGCAGGGCACAGGGTTAGGAGACTAGCCCAATCAGCTGTCTGGGAGATAAAACCAGAGCTGGGTCAGGGAGCCAAAGGGTCAAGCCAGACTCAGGGTCCATGGGTAAGCCAGGTCACATATCCAGAAAATCTGGCAGAGAGCTAGTATAGGCAACAATCCAAGAATACAACAACCTAGATACCAAGTTAAATCTTATTGCCTGGACACTTCCTCTTCCAGGTCAGAGGTTTATATTGGAAGAGGTAAAGGGTCAGCTGACCTTGGCTGGCCACTCCAGTGGCAGGGAGTGGGTGTGTGGCTAGGCCCAGATGTAGGGTTCTGGCTACTTGTGTCTGCCCCAGTGACCTACTACAGAAGTGGCAGATGGGGATAAGTAGCTATACCAGGCAGCCTGAAACCCAGGTTCAAAGCAGGAACCTGCTAGAAATCAAAGATGAGTTAGCCCATGTCTTACCCTAATCCTGGGGATACCCTAGCTGGCCCTGCACAATAGGAAGTCACAGGAGGTCATTTTGATTTCAGAGTACTGCAAACCCTGTAACTACAGCATGTCAAAGCAGCCTCCCCACGTCTACAGGCATTGGTGATACATATGGGGTGCGTTCGGGTGCACATGCACCCCCTGAGCTTGGCAGTGCACCCCATACAAAAAGCGCTGCCAATGCTGCTGGCAGCACCTGTGAGTGGTCACTGCTCGCCACCACCCCCCCTTCTCCGACACCACTGGTGGCATTTGAGGGTGGTCCCCAATCACCACTGGCCACTGCCAACACTGCCAGCAGCATCTGTGGGTGGTTGCCAATTGCTGGTCAGCACTTGCCACCTCCCACCCCACCGCTGACAGCACCGCAGCCACCCATGGGAGCTCACCGCTCACCGCTGCCATGCCCCCACTGCTGCCAATGCTGTCGCTGCCTGTGGGAGCTTGCCGTGCCCCACCCAGCATCTGGGGGCAGGTGGCATTCATGTCTACAGGCACCCCACAGTTTCTACATGAGTTTTTGGGGGATTTACTGAGAACTTGAAGAAGACGATACCCTTCTTTCTTTTCAGTTTTGAAGCAGCTGCAGCCCCCTTATAGTGGTGGTGATAGTAGAAATGTTTATGAACCTCATAGTGGCAGAGGATGTGAGAATGTGGCTGGAGTACTACTGTGAAAGTGTTGGTTACATAGAGAAGGTGCAAGATGGGCCACTGATCTCCCCCTAGCCTCCCATGAAACAGCCTTCAGGTCTCACAGGGGGTGATTTTTTTTTTTACCAAGGACAACCTACATTTGTCATAAGTGTGGGGATTATGAGCATCTAGCTGCAGCTTGGGCACCTCTTCAAGGGTGGGTATGTAATCTGTGTGGGGAAAGGGGCCACATGTTTTGATCTTGCTCCAAATACTTTGCAAATATTTTGAGAAGGAGGAGGAGAATAGCTGATGCAGAGGATGCACAGGAGGGGAATGAAGAGGAGGTCAGGGAGACAGTCAAACAAAAAGAACAATGGGAAAAATGGAAGAAAAGAAGCAGGGGAGAAAAGAAGGAAGAGGATTTTTAGGAGCTTCTCTAGTTGGGGAGGTGTTGTAGGAGGAGGAGGAGGAAGGGGAAAAAGGGGAAACTAGTACCCCCAAAAGCAGGGATGGAGATGGTGTGGACTTGGAAGAAGAGAGAGAGGAGGCGATGGAGTGGCTTACTGAAAGTCCAAAAAGGCAAATGGAGGATTGGCAAACATTGGAAGTGTGGAGAAGGAGGCGAAAACTAGAAAAAAGCAGAGAATCAGAGATGGGGCAAGAGGAGGAGGGACCTTCCTCTGTAGAGGTCCCATAACAGAAAAGTTCAGACCAGGGCTTCTAAATGGTGACAAGATAGAGTATTTGGGCGAGGAAAAAGGAAAAAAAGGGAAAATGATGAAAACCCCCTTTGAAACTGTAGCGAATGGTCACCTTTCATTGCATTCGTTAATGTGAGAAACATTTTGAGTCTAAGTGGGCATGAGTGCAGACTTTTCTGGCTCAAGTATAAACAGATATCATATGCCTGCAGGAGTGTAATATACTGATGGGAGAGGATTATGATCAGTTTGAGGATAGGTGGACCTAGGTCCTTCATAAGTTCTGGCCCAGGTAGCAGGAAGACTGGTCAGCTGACCATGTGGGCATGGCTGACTCAGATACAAACTCTCCCCAGGCCAGAGGAAGAGGTCTGGCCACAGCAGTGAAGGGAGCCAGAACCCTGCAAGGAGATAAGGGCAGAAAACCCTATAGCTAGGAGAGCTGCTGTCTGAGAGGATGGACCTCTGCCAGCCAAGAATGAAAGAGTGAGTGCTTGATAAGTGCCAAGGATTTCCTTTTGTTTTCTCTTTGTTTTTGCGCCTGGGAGAGGGTACAAAGAATTGAGGGTGGTTTTATGTTCACCTTGGAGAAGCCCCAAGGGAGGCTGAGTATACCCAAGCAGACCAAGAACTGTTCATGTTGGCACCAGAAGGACCTAGGGGAGTGGAGTACCCTGAGGACCACAGACTGTTTATGAAAGCCAGTATGGCCTGCCCTTTGTTCTTTTTCTATTTTTTTATGCTCATGATAATAATGCCTGGTGGACTGAAGCAGCTGTGAGGGGAGGCAAGAAGGGAAGGAACAGATTGTCCAGTGCATTGTGGTTTTGTATTTTTGGACTTACTTTAATGATTTTGGAGTGAGAGACCTTGGAGGGGGCCAGAGTCCAAAAGGAAAAATAGGACAGGCTGGAGCCTGGCAAGACTGGGCCTCCATCCACCAATGGAAAGGGGAACAGGAAAAAGAGAGGGGGAACAGAACCACACTATCCAAACAGACTTGGGGCTGGGAACAGGATAGGGAGACAAGTTGCTTAAGGCCCTCTTTCTTTAAAAAAGCTCTCGAGCTTCTCTCATTTCCTTGCCATTACTGCTCTACATAGGAATGGTTTTTGTGCCTCATTGGAGGTTGGTATGCAAGATTGAGATGGATATGTGTACCTTCTTTTGGCAGTCCCAGCAGGAATTTTTTGGTGAAAGAGCTACTATGTAAGACACAGGGGTGTAGGGAATAGGGTTTTCCAGGTGTATTTTTGTTTATATTTGCAAAACATATGAGCTTTTGTTGTACTTTGGTGGTGGGAAATAAAATTCATAGCAACCTCTTTTATGAGATACCACAGGGGGTTTTGAAGATAAGATGGGAGAGGCGGGAATGGCTCATGCCCAAGCATGGGCCAACCTTGGGCCTTACCCAACTGCTGAAGCTTCCTTAGCTTGATGAAGGGTTTTTGAACCTGAAAGCTTGCTTAATAACTATTCTCCAACCATTGGGGTTGGTCTAATAAAAGATATCAAATTCACCCAAAGAACCTTGTCTGCCTATGTTCTCTTGGAGGCATTCAAGAATAAATATAATTTGCAGCAAGCAGGACCAGAAATCTTAAGACAGCACTGGAAGATTAATACATTTGTCTTTTCAAAAGATTATCGCACACCAGTAAGACACCTGAATGAGAAGAGATTGTGAATAGGGGTGCACTGATAGAAATTTTTGGGGCCGATACCGATAGCCGATTTTTAAGGAGACATATCAGCCAATACTGATCTGATTTCCAATACAGCTGCCTCCAGCTAGTAAGTCTGTTGTGGTGGAAGAGGAGGGGGGATGGAAGGTGCATGGTGGGGGGGCAGATCAAGGCCCCTGTGCTGAGGAAGGGAGTGGGGCTGGGGCAGGTGCTTCCCAGCTGGGGTGGGGCAGGGTGTGGGAAGGAGCTGTGGCTCGCCCAGGAGGTACGTGGTAGGGGGGTGGCTCTTGCTGCTGTGTGCATTCGGGGAGGGCAGGGGGTGGTGTGCCCACCAGATCTGCATGGGGCAGAGACAGGGTGGGCTGCAGCTGCAGGCTGGGGCTGGGACTGGGGTCAGGGTGGTGCCGGGCAGGCGGTGGCGGTGGGCCTGGGAGAGAGCTATGGGGTGGGGGGGGGCTGCAGCCACCCCAAAAATCACCACATCCACCCCATAGCCCCCCTCCCAGCACTGTTGCTACCTACCCCACACAGATTCAGGGGCACCCCCACCATGCACTCCCGGACGAGCGGCAGGAGCAGCAGCAGGAGCTGCCCCCCTCATCCTCTCCCCGCACCTTCCGGATGAGCCTACATGCTGTTCTCTGCAGCAAGAGAGAAAAGGTTTTCTCCCTCTTCTTTACGCCAACTCTTCAGATATTTGAAAACTTGTATCATGTCCCCTCTTAATCAGTTGTGAAGCCCCAAACTGCACACTCTAGATGAGGCCTAACCAGTGTCAAGTATATACACTTCTGTGTTTTGCACCCATAAATGTAGCCCAAATCTTCATTTGCCTCTCATGCAGCTACATCATACTGCAGACTCATACTGAGTCTGTGATCCATCAAGACTCCAAGATCCTTCTTCGTTGTGCTGCCATCTGGCCAGTTGTCACCCATTTTGTATGTGTGTTTTTTATTATTCTTCCCAATGTGTAGGGCCTTACATTTGTCAGCTTTGAACTTCATCCTCTTAGTTTCAGCCCAGCTTTCCAACCGGTCAAGATCTTTCTTACTTGTACTCCTGCTTGCAGTCTTGTACATGCTTGCAGTCTTTCCCAGTTTTGTGTTATCTGCAAATTTGCTCAAGAAACAATTTAGTCCAGCACCCAAATTGTTAATAAATCTATTGTGTGTACGTATGTGCATGTGTAACTGCCAAAGATCCAGTTAGTGTTTGTGAGGGTATGTGTGTATAAATGCCAAAGATCCAGTTAGCATATATGCATAATTGGTCCTGGGCATGACATAAACTGCATTCAACTGGGGGCTTGTGGCAACATGGTGGGAATACAACATTGCAAACTCTAGAGTAAGGCCCCAAAGGATTCCTTGTTTTCTGTTTTCTAACACCAAGCTGAAAGGCTTGCCCCTCAAACAGTGCAGGGGTAGGGTGGAGGGAGGGAGCATGAACTGGCCTGGGACCTGCCTGCAAACTGCTTACCCTGTTTGCAACCCCTGCTTACTGGCTCCCTGGTCACTGGCTCAGCTTTTCTCATTCTGTTCTTCAAGTTGTTGGTAGAAAATATTCTTGTCTTTGTCACTAGCTTGAAGAGTAGGGACACAGACACTAAACAACATAATGAAGCCATTCTGTGTGGGACGGGCTAGCTGGCAGTGACCTAGCCCAGGGGTTTTGAAAGGGCAAAAGATGATTGGAGGACTTGGGATTCCCTTTCCTCACCAATCAGGCCCAGAGATTCACCCCTCATGTCCCTTGATTGGCCCCTTGGGTCACCTGGAGGGGAATAAAAGGGGCAGCACAGCTGACTCAAGAGGAGACCAGTGAGGGACTATGAGGAAGGAGCTTTGAAGAGTTGAGCCAGCAGGTTGGAAGCAGTTGCCCCAGAAGAGCCTGAAGGAGCAGGACCTGCAGGCAGCAGTGGAACCCTCAGCAGCATGGTGTGTGGCTAGCAAGAGAGGCATCCTGCTGGGCTCCAGGATCCCCTACAAGAGGCTGTGGCCAGCAGGAGGATCTGAGCAGTGACCTGAGGGATCCCAGCTTGGCTTCCAGCTCCTCCAATCAGAGGCCAGGCAGCTTGACATGAGACCGGGCCTCCAGGAAGGTCAAGACCCCTAGCAGTTAAAGTTAGTGCCAGCACTGGTGGCTGTGTGGCAGTGTTCTTGCCTACCATGTGGGAGATCTGAGTTCAAGTTCCAGTTTTGGTGACTTGGGGTGAGTAAACTAATAAGGAGAAATTCCTCTTGCAGTAGACAGGAGCCATTGTGTTTCCCCCCTTTCTCCCCCTCCAGTGACCCAGGCCCTATATTTCTTTGTCCTTTGACTTTTTTTTGCCAGTATTGTTTACTCTGTTGTTTGTGTTTTGTGTTTTATATTTTGTTAACCCTGTCTTTTGCCAATGATTGTAAGTGTCTAACCTTTGTTGAATCCTGCCCCCTTGGGGCATTGTGGTGTCCACTATACCCCCCCGGATTATGCCTGTTATGTTCCCTCATTAAAAGGTATATGGTTAAGTCCCCAGTGGTGATCTGGCTCTGCTCTATAGGGGGAGGAGAATCCCTACACCTCCCACAGCACTTGTGCACCTGCTCTGATTCCTTCAATTGGAGAGGAGGTACCTTTTGGATTACCGCCCGGGTTACATGTGTATGCACTCTGAGTGTCATGAGTTGAATAGATACTGCAATAGGGTTTTTTCCAGAAAGATAGTAAGCTGTTTCTAATAGCAAAACCTACTACCTGATCTCTCCTTTCTCCTGCTAGCTTCCCCCTGGTGGGATGGGGTGGTGGCAAGAACCAAGCAGTGATTGGCAACTGCCTGCAGATGCTGCCAGCAGTGGTGGCAAATCTCAGGGAAGGCATGGCTAATCTCAGTGGGTGCATGTGCACCTGCATGCACCCCCTTTGCCAATGGTTACCAATGTGTTTGATATTGACAGGGCCTGAAATGCTGATGTTTCCTCATGCACCAGGAGCTCCTCTCAGTCCCAGTGCTGGAACTGCAGCTTCAGTAATGTGGCATTTTTGACAGCCAAGGGACCCAGGGCTGAGCAATGGGAAAGCTGCTTCTTAGTCCAGAGGGAGACACCCCCTGCCCTGACTTTCCTCCTGGGCTTAGAAAAAAGCATGATCTATGAATCAAGGCTTTAGCCTGTACCTGGGAGAGTCAAGTTCTATGCCTTGCTCTGCTACTGCTATCCCATGTGACCCTGAGCAAGTCAGTTAGTGTCTTCTGTGAGACCTGTAGAGGGACTTCATACAACACGTGTCCTACAGATCACTTGTAATCTACAATTCTAATACCTTTTAAAAAAGCATTGTGATCATAGGACAAATATGAAATGAGTGAACCTTGAACTTTGAAAAGGTTTACTCTGGCAGCTTCAGGGGAATCTCCAGGTTGGAGACATTTACCTCCAGCCTGGGCCAGAACTTTTTAACAGGGGCTTGTGTCAGGTGATCTCCCACTAGGAAAGACCTTCAGATTCAGTCTGGTTTGCAAAGAGCAGCACTGAGCTGCACTTCTCATAAATAGTAGCTTGGCAAGTGCCAGAGACCTACAGAAGGAAATGCATAAATCAGGACAAAGCAGTGGTGATGTCCCCCATGAGAGTGCTGCCCGAGGGGTGGGGGCACCAGGAAAAGTGCCGCTGGCCCTTCTGGGTGCACCCCTGGCCCTTCCAGGCATGCTGCTGGCACTTCTGGGTCGGCATGTGTGACCCGGGGGGGGGGAACCACTTCCCTGGTCAGTGCAATCAGCTGTGGGGGGACCCCCCCCCATTGCTGACTGGCCACTGGGAGGCAAGTGCACCCCCTTGACTAAGGAGGCACCAGTTGCCCATGGAACAGAGGGAAACAAGGGACCCAGCTCCCTAGAGGAGAACTGTAACAGATTCCTTTGGGCATTGGGTGTTTAGTAGGGCTGTGCGAAGCTTCAGTCCATGATTTGATTTGGAGAAGATTTGGCCCAATTTGGAGGCAGAACCTCTAAATTGAAATTGAATCAGGAGAAGCTTAAAACTTTCTGAATTGATTTGAAGCCTCTAAATCAATTTAGAAGAGATTTGGAAAAGATTCAGAGATTTGGAGGTGGTCTTTCAGGGAAACGGAAACTGAGAAGAGGGAGGAGGAGCAGGGGTGGGAAGGACTGACATCTCTAGCTGGCCAGTGACTGATCTCTCCCTAAGTCCCCTTCTAATTACAATGTCTAGAGGAGGGACATAGAAACAGCATATAAGCCTCAGTCTGCTGGCTTTCTGTGCCTTTTGTGAGCTGTTTCTGCCTGGGTGAGCAACAGCGTCTGAAAGGTACTGGACTGGCTTGGCTTCCTAGTCAGTTACCCGCTACTTTTTGTTCTTAGAAAGGGTTGGATAGGATATAGCTTATATTAGCTTACTAAGTAGAATCCCTCTACTTTACTTATCCCTATCCAATTCATTTCTTTCAATTTATATTTGTTCTTGTTTTTTTTCCCAAAACTTTTTAAAAAGAAAGCTGTGTTTTCCCTGGCAGTGTGATCCATCACTGTGCAAGGAAGCACACATTACACACACTCACACACATACATCATAGAAGAAAAAGAAGTAAGACATTCATAGAAGAGGAAAAAGAGATTATATATAGTTATTTATAGTCAGTTACATACAGACTAAAAACAACACAATAGAAGTCAGATTAATACAATACAGAAGTCAGACAGTCATAGAAAAAGAAGAGAATAGATTTTTGGGTACACTACAGAACAGTAAACAAAACACAACACAGAAGAAGAAGAAGCCAGAGATTCAGATTCACATCACAGAAGTCAGGGAGAGAGTCACAGAAGAAGGCACCAAATTATATATAGTTATTAATAATCAATAATCATACCATTACCTAAATCAGTGCTTCTCAAACTATCTGATGTGGCGGACCGGCAATTTTTTTCCAGTGGGCCAGGGACCAGTGCCCAGTTCAGCCGGTGGCAGCAACTGCGTGTAACAGCGCTACACAAATGCGCGACCGGCTATTTCGTTCTCTTTCCTCGCCTTGCACGACGTGATGTCACCTGGAGTGTTGGAACATACGAACTGTGGTGCTATGACATATCAATGTTATGCTTCTGAAAATATATTTCTTTCTTTCCTGGCAACTTGCTGCGGACCAGCAACCACTGGCTCGCGGACCACCAGTTTGAGAATCACTGACCTAAATCAAACTACAGACAGCACAGAACTCAGATACAGATTCACACAAGTCAGGGAGTCATAGAACAAGAAGAAGAAGGTGCATCAGTAGGTGCTTCACAAACAAGTCCAGGGAAGTGATTCTCCCCCTATGCAGCACTGGTCAGACCACAGATGGAGTACTATGTCCAGTTCTGGATATCGCAGTTCAAGTGGGATGTGGACAACCTGGAGAGGGTCCAAAGAATAGCCACTTGCCTGATTAGAGGCCTGCAGGGAAGGCCCTACGAGGAAAGGCGAAGGGACCTTAACCTCTTCAGTCTCTCCAAGAGAAGGCTGAGAGGGGACCTTGTGGCTGTGTACAAATTCATAAGGGGAGAGCACCATGAAGTAGGTAACGATCTGTTCACCAGGGCACCCCATGGAACAACAAGGAACAATGGCCATAAGCTACTAGAGAGAAGGTTTAGGCTGGACATTAGGAGAAAGTTCTTCATGGTTAGGGTTGCCAGAATCTGGAATGGGCTCCCAAGGGAGGTGGTGCTCGCCCCATCCTTGGGGGTCTTCAAGAGGAGACTGAACAGGCACCTGGCTGGGATCACATGACCCCAGAGTTAGTGACTCTTTTCTTGCCTGCCAGGGGCAGGGGGTCAGACTAGATGGCCCACTGAGGTCCCTTCCGACTCTATGAATCTAAGAAAAAGAAGAGAATGGATATTTTAGGCACACTACAGAACAGCACAGAACAAACAGTAAAGAAAACATAACACAGAAGAACTCAGACATAGTCAGTCATATAGTAGAGAAGAAGACATATTCTATTATTAGTTACACATACAGACACATTTTCCAGCACAGGAAAGATTAATATGATGTGCGCTGGAAAGGCAGGTGCCAGGGGAAGGAGAGGGGCTAGGGGAGGAAGAGCTAGAGCTGCAAGTCCCTCACCCCCCCCGCCCCAAACATAGATGCATCCTCTTTCCTGGCAGCCATGAGGCTTCTGCTGCCAGCGGAAGCAAGGAGGTGGGAGCAGTATGTGTCCCTGAACCTGCACCACCTCCTCTAACTCCAGAAATAGGCACCAACAGCAGAATAACAGTCTCCTCCACCCCAATTTCACCTCCCAGAATGAGCCTTCCACTGACAGAGGAGGAGCTGGATCTGGAACCAGGGGACCTGAGTGCCCTAGCAAGAGAAATTCCAGGGACCAAGGGGGAATCTGACCTTGTGCTCCACACATCTCAAAGTTCCCCTAGACCCAGGTCTCCTTTTTTGGAAAGCACCTCAGAGTAGGTTGAGGTTCTGGAGGCTCAGACAAGTAGCTTAGCTGAGTCAGCTCCTTGTGCTGTTGTGCCTCAGCCTGCTGAGGAGGGGGATAAGGCAGGATCCCCACCGTCAACTGAGAAGCGGGGGAGTAGTGTAGTGTGGGATCACTTGGAGATGGCAGATGATCCCAGGGTTGCTATCTGCCAGCACAACCAAAGGTAGACCAGCCGGAGCAAGGAAATGAAACACTTTGCCACTATGGTGATGCTGCTGCATCTCAGGAGGCAGCACCCCCTTGCCCTTCTTCCTCCTCAACCTGGCACCAGTGCAAGCGTGCCCAAAGGGAAGTCCCCCACTCACTCCAAAGTTCCCATCCCCTCAAAGCAGAGGCAGGACACCCTGGAGTGATGGGAGAAAGCTGCAGACATAGGGGAGGCGAATTGCAAAGGCGAGCAAGATCACACAGAGCATTGGGGAGATGCTTGCTCTGGATCGCCAGCCCTTCTCCTTAGTTGAGTGGCCAGGGTTCTGGCAGCTCATGGCATTCATGGCTCAATCTTACCAAATGCCCGCACATACCACCTTTAGCAGGACAGTGGCGCCCTCCCTGTATGAGGCATGCAGGGAGTACTTGAGGGAGGAACTACACAAGGCAGGGCCACAGGTAGTCTTGCACTTCACCTCCGACATCTGGAGCAGCCAGGGTGGCAATCACGCCTACCTCTCCCTCACAGGGCACTGGTGTGACCGACCAGTCAAGCCATCAGTGGGCTCTCCTTCAAGCCAAGGCACTGGATGAGTCCTACATGGCAAGAGAGATAATGATGGCCATGAACCACGTGGTACAGGGGTGGCTTGTGGGGCAGAGCGAGCTTACCTTTGGGTTCATGGTCACCAGCAACGACGCCAATATGGTCATGGCCATCAGTGATGCCAACTTTCTTGGCATCCGCTGTGTGGCAATGTGGCAGTGAGAAGCCCCCACAGGCACTGAGGATGCTGGGGGCAGCCTCGGGCATTCCTGGGGGAAATGAGCAAACCCCCTGTACTCCAGCAAACTTACCACCGGGACAAGCAGAAGCGGAGCAGGAGCTGAAAGAGCCGGTGTTGCACTGGCTCTTCAAGCATCTGCTTCCTGGGTGGGGTGGTGGCCAGCTGTTTGTGGCAGCTGATGCTGCCGCTGCAGGAAATTTAAAAACCCCACTAGAAGCCAGTGGGGGGAGAGGGAGAGAGCCAGCTGGGAGCACACTGGGCAGGCGGTGGGTCTGGAGGCTGGTAGCAGCAGCCCTGCATACACTGCCCCTGCATTGAAGGAAGGGGGAGCAGTGTCCGGCATTAGTCTGGGGATGGACAATCCTCAGCCCCATCAATTTCAAAGCTTATAGAAGAATCCCTCTCCCTCAGAGGTACTCGCAGCATCCGCTAGAGGCGCCACAGGCAAACAGGCTGCATATCATAATAAGGGATGCCTTGGAGGAGGACAGAGCTGCCTGTGATGGTCCCGTCACTACCACCCAACTCATTTCAAAATGCAGGAAGGTGGTGACCTACTTCCACCACAGCATCAAGAGGGGCAAGATGCTGTAGGACAAACAGGCAGAGCTGAGCATGGCTTCAATACTGGTGTCCAGAGGCACCAGACCCCAGCCTCGGGCAGGTAGTGCTGAGGCTTCAGTGGAGACCTGTCTCACCGAGGTCGTGGAGACGCTGGACTGTGACCCCTTGGCCCACTGGACAAGCTGCAGCCAGATATGGTAGAATCTGTCTGCAGTTGCTCATGAACACCTGCCCTGTTCCCCAACCAGCATTCCAAGTGAGAAGGTGTTCAGCATTGCTGGGGATGTTGTGACACCCCACCGCACTTGCTTGGATCCTGGTTTAGTGAAGCAGCTGTTGCTCCTCAAGGTGAACCTCCCACTGCTGAGGTTCCCCAAGCTGTACCTGCTGATGTACTCAGTGCCACCCTCCTCACTCCATCTGCACCTATTTCCATTTGATTTTTTTAAACCAGTCACTGCCCCGCTCACAGAGTTGGAGGGGGCACTCACTGCATCACCAGCCAGCAGGGGAAGAACGTGTCCCTGCTGAACTCCTGTGCCAGAATGAACTTGGAGGTATGGCTGGGGCTATGGGAAAGGAGAAGGCCCCAGGTCCTGGGCATGACCACTAAAACTGCACTCTGCTAAGGTCAGGGATTCCTGGTGGCACAGCAGCCCCGTAAATAGTAGGACTGAGGATCCCCCTGGTGAAAGGTGGGTAGGAGGCACCATAACCTCCAGCTTCCACACACATGCACACAGTCTTGGCTGGAGAAAGCCCAGACTTGTCACATCTTTGACAGGCCTGAGGCTTGCTGGCTGCAGTGGAGTTGTGAAGCTCCAAGTGAGCTCAGCTTAGCTGCTGGGATAGACTTCCATAGATTTCATAGACATTAGGGCTGGAAGGGACCTCAGAAGATCACTGAGTCCAGTCCCCTGCCCGAAGGGCAGGAAGTCAGCTGGGGTCATAGAATCCCAGCAAGATAAGCATCCAATTTTCTCTTGAAGGTGTTCAAAGTAGGCGCTTGAACCACCTCCGATGGCAGGCTATTCCAGACCTTGGGGGCTTGGACAGTAAAGAAATTCTTCCTTATGTCCAGCCTGAAACAATCTTGCAGTAGTTTATAACTGTTCGACCTCGTCATCCCTTGGGGCACTCTGGTGAATAAACGTTCCCCCAGATACTGATGGCCACCCCTGATAAACTTATAGGTGGCCATCAGATCACCCCTGAGCCTGCGCTTTTCCAGGCTAAAGAGCCCCATAGCTCTCAGCCTGTTGTCGTAAGGTCTGTTTTCCTGACCTATGATCATGCACGTGGCTCTTCTCTGGACTCTCTTAAGCGTCTCCACATCATTTTTGAATTGTGGGGCCCAAAACTGGATACAGTACTCCAGTTGCAGCCTCACCAAGGCCGAGTACAAGGGGAGAATGACTTCCCGGGATCTGCTTGAGAAGCATCTATGGATGCAAGCCAGCGTTTTGGTCACTTTACTAGATGCAGCATCGCATTGCAGGCTCATGTTCATCTTGTGGTCAATGATGACCCCCAAGTCTCTTTCTTCCGTAGTACTAGCCAGCGTAGCACTGCTGAGCCTATAAGGATGCTGCAGGTTTTTCCTCCCAAGGTGGAGAACCTTGCATTTTTCAGGGTTAAACACCATCAGGTTCTTGTCCGCCCGTTTGCTGAGCCTGTCCAGGTCAGCCTGGATCGCCCTCCTGTCTTCAGTTGTGGATGCTTTGCCCCAAAGTTTGGTGGCATCGGCGAACTTGGCCAGTCTGCTTCTGACTCCAATGTCCACATCATTAATGAAGATGTTGAACAATATGGGTCCAAGGACAGAGCTTTGGGGGATCCCACTGGTCACAGGGCACCATGACGATTGACTTCCATCAACCACCACCCTCTGGGTCTGACCACAGAGCCAATTTCCCAGCCAGCGGATCATGGTGGACCCAAGGCCACAATTGGTCAGTTTCGCCAAGAGGTGATCATGGGAAACCAGATCGAAGGCTTTTTTGAAGTCAAGATATATGACATCAATCTCTTGTCCCTTGTCCAGGTGATAGGTCACCTGATCATAAAAGGAAATAAGATTGGTCAAGCAAGACCTACCTGTAACAAACCCGTGCTGGCTATGCCTCAGGATGTTGGCGTCGGCCAGTCCCTTAAGGATGGCCTCTTTAATAAACTTTTCTAAGATCTTACCTGGGATAGAAGTCAGGCTAATGGCCCTATAGTTTGCTGGACCCACTTTGCTCCCTTTCTTGAAGATAGGCACCACATTGGCCTTCTTCCAGTCTTCGGGCACTACACCAGAGTGCCAGGAGTTCTCAAAGATCTGTGCCAGAGACTGGCCTATGACGCTTGCCAGCTCCTTGAGTACCCTGGGGTGTAGATTGTCAGGGCCAGCTGACTTGAAGGTATCGGTATCCAGCCTCTCAAGGTGTTCCTTTACGAGGTCAGCATTGATGGAGGGCAAGGGATCTCCCTCACCCGGACCTCCCTGTCTCATAGCGGGCATGGGTGTCCCATGGGACTGATGAAAGACCGACGCAAAGTCCCCATTTAGTAGGTTGGCTTTATCCTGGGCATCAGTTGTCCCATCTGGTTCAGCTGGGGTTCAATGTTGGTCTTGCTTTTCCTCCGGCTCCCCACATATCTGAAAAATGACTTTTTATTGTCCTTGATGCTCGAGGCTAGTTGGAGTTAAGTTGCAGCCTTGGCTTTCCTGGTTCGGTCCCTGCAGGACCGGACCAGTGCAGAATATTCCTCCTTGGAGGTAAATCCCATCCTCCAGCCTTTGTAGGCCTTACTTTTTTAGCCTCAGGAGGTATGCTAGATCCCTGGAGAGCCAGGGGGCTGCTGTGCCATCTTGCTGCCTTTCCTCTGAGATGGAACAGAATTAGTGTGTGCATTGAGGATCGCTCCCTTGAGGAGCAACCACTCTTCCTAGACTCCCCTGCCCCTGGGGTCATGGTCCCTTAGGACCTCACTGATGAGCCTCCTGAGCGTGTCAAATTTGGCTTTCCTGAAGGGTAATTGAAGTCACCCATGACAACCATGGTCCTGGAGCAAGCCGCCTCAGCCAGTTCCCGGGCAAACTCCTGGTCAAGCTCAGGACTTTGGGTGGGAAGTCTGTAGTAGACTCCCACCATTGTGTCCCCTGTGCCATGTTCCCCACGGATTTTAACCCAGAGGGTCTCCAGTCGTCCACCCTGGTCGCCAATATCGGCTTGCAGGGACGTGTAGCTTTCCTTAACATAGAGAGCTACACCCCCGCCCCTTTTGTCTACACAATCCCTCCTGTACAGGGTATAGCCATCTATACCCATGGTCCAGTCATGGGTGGAGTCCCACCAGGTCTCCGTTATCCCTTTGACATCATAATTATTTGCATTGAGCAGGAGGATGAGCTCCTCCTGTTTATTCCCCAAGCTCCTGGCATTTGTGTACAGGCAGGCAAGTGTCCCTTGGGGGGCTCTTGCCTTGCCCACAGATTGTACCAGGGCTGGGGCAGGGGTGGGCTCCCTTAAGTGCCTTGACCCGCTGGCTTTGCAAGGGTTGCTCAGCAGGCCAGCAGTGGCGGTAGTCCCCCCGTCCCCTAGCGGGCTTAGTTTAAATCCCAATGGAGCAGGTCAGCCAATCTGGCTGAGAAGAGCATCCTCCCCAGTGGAGAGAGGTGGAGGCCATCTCTTCCCAGCAGCTCGCTGCCTCTCTCTCCAAATAGCAGACTGTGGTCATGGAAGCCAAAGCCTTCCCGATGACACCAGCGCTGCAGTCTTTGGTTCACTACCTGGATCCTCCTCTCCCTCCTTGGCCCATAGTCCAAGACTGGGAAGATTGAAGAGAACACCACCTGTGCCCCCAGACCCTTTAGCCCCGCTCCCAAATCCCTGTAGCACCTCATGACCTGGCTGGGAGTGCTCCGAGCCATGTCATTGGTGCCCACATGAATAAGGAGCATGGGATAGTGATCTGTGGGCTGGAGGAGCTTAGGGATCTTCTCTGCAATGTCTTAGATGCGGGCACCCGGGAAGCAGCAGACTTCCTGGGCTAAGGGGTCGGGGTGGCAGATTATCCCCTCAGTCCCCCCTCAGGATGGAGTCTTCCACAACAAACACTTTACGTTTTGTCTTGGGGAGAGTCAGGGTGGTAGCTGCAGTTGGGCCTGTGTTGCTTTCAAAACATTGAGGTGCAGTTTTCCAGAAACCCCTGCACCTATCTCCTTGAAACATGGCAGACATCATGCCATTAGAAGGGGCTACCATCTCTGCAAGTAATAAAGATAAATGTAAGGTACTCCACCTGGGAAGGAAGAATCCCCAGCACACCTATAGGTTGGGGGGGAGTGTCCTTCTCAGCAGCTTGGAGGCAGAAAGGGATTTTGGAGTCATAATTAACTCCAAGATGAACATGAGCCGGCAGTGTAATGAGGCCATCAACAAGGCCAATTGCACCTTGTCGTGCATTAGCAGGTGCATGACTAAATAGATCAAAGGAGGTGATGCTCCCCCTCTATGCGGCGCTGGTCAGGCCGCAGTTGGAGTACTGTGTCCAGTTTTGGGCACCACACTTCAAGAGGGACACAGGGAATCTCGAGAGGGTCCAGAGGAGGGCCACTTGCATGATTAGTGGCCTTCGTGATAGACACTACGGGGGAAGGTTGAGAGCTGAATCTCTTCAGCCTTCACAAGAGATGGCTGAAGGGAGATCTTGTGGCCACCTATAAATTTATTAGGGGAGGTCAACGGGGAATAGGGGAAGCTCTGTTTACTAAGGCGCCCCAGGGAGTGACTAGGAATAACGGGTGTAAACTAATTGAGAGTGGATTTAGGTTAGATATTAGGAAGAAATTTTTCACAGTAAGGGTGGCCAGGATCTGGAATGGGCTTCCAAAAGAGGTGGTGCTATCACCTAGCTTGGAGGACTTCAAGAGGAGGCTAGATAGTCACCTGGCTGGGGTTATCTGACCTTGGTCCCCTCTCCTGCCAGGGGCAGGGGGTCAGACATGATGATCCATTGTGGTCCCTTCTGACTCTACAATCTATGAATCTAAGTTGCATCTGAATCATCCAGAAAATTACAAAGTTATATGTATTTCAGTGATTCTCTATTATACTCTATGGCCGAATCTCTGAACCTCTCCTAATCAGTGCCAAATCTTTGGTAGCCAATTTGGACAAACTGATTCAGAACAGCAATCCAAATTTCCAGATCAAATTGCTGGCCTATGAATTGGCCAAATCCGAATTGAATATTTTCCTATTCGCACAGGCCTAGTGTTTAGAATCCATGAACCAATGAGTTACACTGCCACCCAAGAAGGCCCCAAACCATCCTGGAAGGTTGTAAAAGCTCTGGAAGGGATATAGTCCTCCCCAGAGTCATAGTTCTTCTGCCCTCATTGTCCTGCTCTCAGAGAAAACTGCTACATTTCATCAGCCCAGCCACAAGCCAAGAGCCACACGCCTCCACACCCCTGGTTTGAAGGCTCTGGTTTGCCTTCAATCCAAGGAAAATCCTTCATATTCTTTCAGAGTTAGTTCTTGTTCATGTCTTCCCATGGGAGCCCAGAGGAATCCCTCAAATCACTATTTCAAACTCTCACTGACAATTACAAAGAACAATGCCCCAAAAGCTGAGAACACCTTAAAACATGCCATGGGTAAAAACAGGGGATACAAGGGTGCTGCCAGTGTCTGGCCACTGAAATGACATGGAAACAACTGATTGATATATGCTCAGAAGAACTTAGGGAAAGAACTATGCTCCATGCTAGAGAGGAAGGTAAAATCCCCCACAGACCATGCCAGTTTGATTTAGGGAAAAAACCTTTCTGACACCAGATTGAGCAATCAGCATGACCCTGAGCAGAAGAGCAAGATCCTCCAGCTAGAAACCTCTTGATTTTTCAAGTACTGGCAGGAGCATCAGTGTACCTAGTCAGAAACCCCCAGCTTTAGCTGTGGCCAACTTGATATACTGTGTGAACCCCCAGAGAAGAGTGAACCCCACAGAAGCCAGGAACATTAATGAGGGGAAAAAATTCCTTTCTGTTCCTAACTGGAGTTCAGCAAAAGCATTAGATTACGAAGTGCTTTTCACACTAAAGAACTACTTTTATACATCAACCTGGGGACTGTGGTGCATAGGAAAGTAGGGCTGGAAAGGACCTTACAAGGACCTTACAAGGTCAGCCCTCTGCTCAAGGCAGGATTGTTTCTGACTAAACTGCCCAAGCCAAGTGTATGTTCAACTAGATCTTGAGAACTTCCAAGGATGGAGATTCCAAAACATATCTAGGTAACTAGTTCCAGTGCTTGACCACCCTCATAGTCAGAAAGTTCCTCCTAATCTCCAACCTAAATTTTCTCTTCTGAAACTTGAGGCCATTGCTTCTTCACCCTATAGCCACAGAAAAAAATCCCATTTCTATCTTTTCTATAATTGTCCTTCATGTACTTAAAGACTATTATCAAATCTCTTCTCAGCCTTCTCTTTACCAGACTAAAAAAACCTTAGTTCTTTCAGCTTTTGTTCATAAGTCTTGCTTCTGAGACCTCTAATCATTTGTCACTCTTTGCTACAGGTTTTCTAAACTGTCCACAGCCTTCTTAAAGAATGGTGCTCAAACTGGACACAATATATCAAGTGATGCCTTACCAGTGATGAATAGAGCAGAAGAATCACCTACCTTGATTTACAGATGACACTCCTGTTAACACAATTCAGTATGCTGCTGGCCTCTTTTGCAACAAGAGTCCACTGTTGGCTCATATTCAGCTTATGGCCTGCTTCTCAAAATATCTAATTGGGTAATACCTTCTTCCAATTAGACATTGAACCTTTGATAACTACTTGTTGAGTACAATGATACAACCAGTTATATAGACCCCTTACAGTACTTTCCTCTTGTCTGTATTTCCTTTGCTTGTTAATGAGAATGTCATGGGAGACTGTCAAAAACCTGTCTAAAGTCAAGGTATATCACAGTCATGGTCGGATCCAGAATTCTGGAAAGTGTGTGTGTGGGAGGGGGGGTACAGATAGTGCAGTGCATCATCAGCAACATAACACAACATATTTTCCCCAGTTGAAAAGAAACTAGAAGCTTTACTAGTAAGCTAGGGACCTAGGGCTGTATTATTCAGGAAAAACAAATATAACATTATTGAAATGTGCATTGATTTGCTATATCATATAGTAGCTAAAAACACACAACAATCTAGGTAAAAATACTCAAGAGATGTTGTTTAATTAGTCCTGTTATCGTTAGAATTAAATGTACATCTCTACAGTGCATCCAGTGCTTCACTGAAAGTTAATTTCCACACCCGAGTTAACATTCACCTGAGTTAAGATTTCTATCTGAGTTAGTTTCTAGCTAGAGTCAAAAGCAGTCTGCAGGGTTGTGAAATAACAGCTATGTTACCAAGAGCAGCTAACAGACAGCATAAAAGATAACTTGGTTAGTGGAACCACTAGAAAGCATTAAAAAGGAGAGGTGTTTAACACCTGTGAAATAGAGAGTTTAGAAGGTCAGCTGATTCCTTCACTTCTGTCTGAATAGAAATGCTACTTCCTCTTCCAGGGAGATGGTTTTAAACTTTTGATGAACCAGGAATCAAAGTGGGGGGGGTGCAAATCCACCACTCCTGGATCCACCCGTGATCACATCCATTGCTCTCCCCATCCAGCCACAGAGTCTGTAGAAGGATATCAGGGTAGTCAGGCATTACTTGCTCTTGATGAACTTGTGCTGGCTTTTCTTGACCACCTTGTTCTTTCAGTGCTTCACAATAGATTTCTTGAGGACTTGTTCCATGATCTTTCTGGGTATCAAGGTCAGGCTGACTAGTCTGTAATTCCCAAGATTCTCCTTTTTCCTTTTCTTAAAGGCAGGCATTATATTTGTCCCTTACCAGTCACCTGGGATCTCATCCAACCTCCATGAGTTCTCAAGGAGACTTCTATCTGGCCCTGCCAATTTGAAAGCATCTAGCTTCTCTAAGTAATCCCTAACCTGTTCTTCTATTCTAGACTTTTTGTCTCCTTCCCTATATTTGCTGCCAACTACACTCATCATCTTGTAGGTGTCCCTACTTGTGAGGCTGAAGTAAAAAAGGCATTAACCTCTTCAGCCTCCTCTGCACCATCCGTAACTTCTGCATTCTGCTTTCCATAAGAAATCTATGGTTTCTTTGGTCTTCCTCCTACTTTTGACATACTTGTAGAATCCCTTTTTATTACCTCTTATATCCTTTGCCAATTGCATCTCAAATCATGCCTGGGCCTTCCTAATTTTCTCCCCACATGTCCATGTAATACTCTTATTTTCCTCCTACTACTATGGTCAGTTTTCCATTTTTTGTAGGATTCTTTTCCAAGTGTCAACTTATTGAAAAGATTCCTTTCTAGCCAGTATGGTTTCTTGTTACACTTCCCATTCTTCTGCTGTGTCAGTATAGCTTTCTCCTGCACACTTAACAGGGCATCCTTAAAGTACAGGACTTCACATCACACACTGATTGATATGCCAGAACTCCCTGTCTTATCATTATGCCCTTTTCATAAACTTGTTCAGTTCAACCTTAGGGTGATTCAAATTCTTTACCCCCAGTGCTTTGTTTAGTAGACCATTCCAAAACGTATAGATTCACAGATTCATAGATTGTTAGGGAATGGAAGGGACCTTGCAGATCATCGGGTCCAGCCCCTCCACTCTAGGCAGGAAGACAACTGGGGTTAGGTGACCCCAGAAAGGTGACTGTCTAGTATCCTCTTGAAAACCTCCAGGGTAGGTGAATGCACCACCTCTGGAGGGAGTTTATTCCACAGTCTGGACACCCTGACTGTGAAGGAGTTTTTCCTGGTATTAAGCCTGAAGCAGCCTTCCAGGAGTTTGTATCCATTGGTCTAATCTTCCCCGGGGGTGCCCTAATGACAAGTTGTTCACTGAGCTTCTGATGCACTCCTCTGATACAGCGGTAAGCCGCTATCAAGTCCCCTCTCAGCCTTCTCTTCTTCAGTTTAAAGAAGCCCAGGTCCCTCAGCCTTTCCTCATCTGGCTTGCCTTGCAAGTCCCTGATCCTATGAGTGGCTCTTTTCTGGAACCTCTCAAGTTTTTCAAGGTCCTTATTGAAGTGCGGCACCCAGAACTGGATGCAGTACTCCAACTGTGGTCTCACCAGTGCTGAGTACAGTGGGAGCATCACCTCCTTAGTTTTACATGAGATGCATTGGTTGATGCACACCAGAGTGTAGTTTTCAGCTGTGGTGCAAGCAAGCTGTCACCACTGAGCCTGTATGTATGTTGAGGGTTGTTTGCCCCCCAATGGAGCACCTTACACTTAGAAGTGTTAAATTTCATCTGGTTCCGGTCTGTCCAACTCTCAAGCCTGTCCAGGTCCAACCTATCTTCTGACGTGACCACACTGCCCCATAACTTGGTGTCATCCATGAACTTAGCCAGTGAGCTTTTCACTCCCCCATCTAAATCATTGATAAAGATGTTGAAAAGCATGGACCCCTGAGGGACACCACTGGCCACTTTGCGCTAGGATGACACAGATCTGTTCATGAGAACTCTCTGGGTCCTACCCTGTAGCCAGTTTCCCACCCACTAAACCATCGAGCAGCTGAGCCCACAATTTTCCATTTTTCCCACAAGGATATTGTGGGATACTAGATCAAAAGCCTTTTGGAAGTCTAGGTATATAAAATCTACCACATCTCCTATGTCAAGGTGGTGAGAGACCTGGTCATAGAAGGAGATGAGATTGGTAAGACAAGACCTACCCACGACAAAGCCACGCTAGTTGTCATTCAGAATCTTACCTTCTGCAAGTGTATCACACATAGATTCTTTAATGAGGTTTTCCAGGATTTTCCCTGGGATAGAGGTTAGGCTGATAGGCTTATAGTTGCCCCGGGGTCTTTCCTCTTCCCCTTCTTAAAGATGGGCATAACGCTGGCCCTCTTTCAATCTTCAGGGATTTCCCCTGTGTGCCATGAATTCTGAAAGAGCTTTGCCAGGGTTTCCACAATGACCTCAGCCAGCTCCTTCAGCAGTCTCAGATGGAGTCCATCCAGTCCCGCTGACTTATAAATGTCTAGCTTTTCTAATTGGTATTGTACCCACTCAGCATCCACAGTAGTGAGGCTGTCAGTTCTGGCATGTCCCCTATGAGCCTTATCTCACTTGACTTTCCCCTTGGTCCGGTGAAATACCGAAGCAAAGTGGGCATTCAGAAGTTCATTTTTTTTCCTGAATGTCAGTTACCAGTTGCCCCGAGGTGTTAATCAGGGGTCCCACACTTCCATTTGTTTTCCTTCTACTGCCTATGTACTTAAGGAAGGACTTCTTATTGTCCTTGACTCCCATAGCTAACCTAAACTCCGTTGCTGCCTTGGCTTTCCTGATCATTTCCCTACAAGTGCTGGCCATTAAAGTATAGTCCTCCTTGAGGACCATCCCTAGGTTCCACTGTGCATACACCTATTTTTTAAGAGGACTATAATGTCCCTATTAAACCAGAAGGGCTTGCCAGCCCTTCTGCTGCCTTTCCTTTTTGCAGGAACTGTTTTCCTTTGTTCTTTGAGGATTGTATCCTTGAGCAATGACCACTCTTCATATACCCAATTTGCCTTGCCTTCCTGGTCCCACATCACCTCCCCTACTAATGCCTTGAGCCTGTCAAGGTCAGATTTTTGGAGCCCAGGACTTCAATCCTGCTGCTTGATATGTCAACCTTGCAGGAGACGGTGAAGCTGATAATTTCATGGTCGCCGTCACCCAGGTTACCCTCAGTTTTCAAGCCACACACCAGATCATCTCCCTTAGCCAAGACCAAGTCTAGGAGAGTGTTACCTCTGGTTGGCCATTGCACTTCCTGGGTCAGGAAGAGCTCCTCGATCAGAGTCAGGAAACTGCGTGAACAATTTGACCAAGCCAAGTGTTCCTCTTAATCTATGTCCGGGTAATTGAAGTCACCCATGACAACCAAGTCCCTTGTGCATGCCACCTCTGTCAGTTCTTGAGAGAATGCCAGATACAGCTCCTCCTCTTGGTTTGATGACCTGTAGTAAATTCCTACAGTTAGATTTCTCTCGCCTCGCCCACCCCGCCATAACTTGACCAACAGGGTTTCAAGCTGCTTATCTTTGGAGCCAATGTATGCCTCCAGAGAGGGGTACTGCTCTCTCATCCCTCCACCTTTTCTCCCTACTCTGTCCCTTCTGTGCAGGGTGTAGCAATCTATGGCTACACTCCAATCAAGTGAAGAGTCTCACCAGGTCTCCGTGTTCGCTACCAAGTCATATTGCCCATTAGGGAACAGGAGGGCTAGGTCCTCCTGCTTGTTCCCCATGCTCCTAGCATTGGTGTACAGGTAGCCGAGGCCCCCAACTGACACCCTGAATTTCCTGAGATGCTGTGGGAGAACTGTTTGGTTAGAATTTTCAAAAACAGTTGTGCTAGTGTCCTCCACAAGGGATCTTTCCTGTGTGCCAGTCCCCAGGCATGCTTCATTTGGAGTTTCCCCATCCCACAGCAAAGTCAGTTTAAAGCCCTGTCCAGTAGATCAGCCATCCTGGCTGAGAACAGGGCCTTACCTCTCCATGTGAGGTGAATTCCATCTCATCCTAGGAGTCCTCTCTCTCTGCAGTGCATGCTGTGGTCGAAGAAACCGAACCCCTCGTAGTAACACCACCGTCTGAGGTGTCTGTTAGCTTCTTCCACACAGCCTTCCCTCCTGGGTCTGTGGCCTGCAACAAGGAGCACAGAAGAGAAAACTATTTCAGCCCCTAGTCCCTTGAGACCAGCCCCCAGAACTTTGTAGTTATTCGTGACCTGGTCAGGGTTACCCCAGCTGTGTCTTTTGTGCCCATATGGATGAGGAGCATGAGGTAATAGTCAGAGGAATGGATGAGCCTGGGGATCCTCTCTGCAGCGTCTCAGATGTGAGCCCTAGGGAGACAGCAGACTTTGCGGGCTAAGGGGTCCAGATGGCAGATAGGTCCCCCGTATCCCTCAGGAGAGAGTCCCACCCCACCACTACCCAGGGTCTCCTTCTAGGGGTGGGAATATTTACCTTCTGAATACTTACCTTCTCCTCTTCCGATGTCTCTGCCGGAGTCGTCTCATGCGTAGTGAGGGGAGTGTACCTGTTATGCAGTCAGGGGAGGAGTGGCCCTAGTTCTGTGTGCTCTGGACCTGGAGACAACTGTTTTCCAGGTAGCTCTGGATGGGTCTTTGTGGCCAGTCTTCTTTGTGGCCACCTCTTCCCCCTTCTCCTCCACATTCTTCCTCTCTCCATTTCCCTGGAATAGGGCCTGGCAGTAGTCAATATAATCTTCATGGGGCCTGATGGTGCATAGCTGTTGTACCTCCTCCTCAAGCTTCCACATGCCAGGCAGTCTCCAGGGCCAGGGCTGCATGCTCTGTCTGGGTGGAGGTCTTGGTGTGGAGAAGCTGAAGCTGCTGGGCATGGCAGGTCACTGCCATGGCTGCGAGGTACTTCTTGTACTTACCTGGTCTCAGCAGCAGCTACTCATTAGTCCTCTGGGCTCAGGACGCTTGCTTGGACCAGCCCTCTGGGTGCCTTCTGTGCGTCCCTCCATGTGAACTCCCAGGCAAACTGCAATTCTTTAATTGGACTGTGCCTGTTTGAGCACTTGTTTGCATGGTTCCAGTTGTGGGACTTCCTGGGGGGCTCAGCTAAGTAGGGACCCAGGGGGAGAAGGAGTCTTCCTCTCCCAGGCTCTACTCAGCCAGTGCGGCTTGCCCGGCATGGCCTCACACACACACACACACACACACACACATACACACAGTCCTTCATCCCCCTATGAGTGCCCCTACACTCACCTGCCCTCTCTCTTGACCTGGCACCTACCTCCTGGCTCTTCACTGGGGGATTCAGGTCCAGGTCTTTGGATCCTGGGGGCACAACAGATGTGAACCCATGCATCTTCTCTGGGGAGCAGGCTCAAAAAAAAAAATCTTTTAATTTCCTATATATGTCTTCAGTAATTTGTAGCCATTTGATTGTGCCAGTACTATTTTTCAGCTTAAAAAGCTCTTCACCTTCTCTAGTATTCACTACACGAATGTATTTATACAGGGTGACTCTCTTAGTCTTTCTTTTGCTAAACTAAACCAAACAAGCTCCTTTAATTTTCTTTCAGAAGTAAAGGTCTCCATTTCCTTCCAAATGCTTTGGGTCAGGGGAAGTGGACTTGGGCCCTGTGGGTTTTCCAGAGTGCAGGGAGAATTACAGTCTAAGTCATAGTTTCGGTGGATATATGTTATAGCCATGTTGGTCTAAGAAAGAGAGATAAAACAAAGCTCTTTGGTCAGAGGTAATATATTTTATTAGACCAACTAAATAGTAGCAACATTTTTTTTCTTTCTTTGAGAGCTTTTGGGTACAAAAAAAGAAAAAAAGGGTTTTTTTAATTGGTCTAATGAAAGATATTGCCTCTGACCCAAGAACTTTGTTTTATCTTTTTTTCTTGGACCAATACAGCTAAAACGTATATCCCTGAAACATGGAAAATATCGCATTTAGCCATTTAGAAATGTAAGCTTGGAGGGTGATAAGCAGGAAGAAATTAGAGACAGGAGTTGCCAATGTCTGGAACAGGACAAAGGGAGCCTTATAGTCCCAGCACCTTCCAAATGGCAATTTAAGATGTGTGTATGAGAGAAGAATCCCCTATACGAGTAGTAGTGTCAGTGGGGGGAGTCAGCAGCAGGGGGGAGGAGGAAGAAGGAATAGAAATTGGAACTAGTCAGAAATTTTCCAGCAAGAGTTTTTGGGAAATGCTTGATTGTCTAAACCAGATGTTTTCAGCTACGGAGCTGTGAAAATCTGTCAAGGGTGCTGTAGCACCAGCACCACCACCGTCACCAAGTGAAACTGCCCCATGCACGTCTGTTTTCAGGAGGGACAGGCAGGGCTGGACAGGGAAGCAGCTGCAGCAGAAGTGGGTGTTCCTGCCTGCATTAGGTTTTGCTCCCCTCCATTCCTTGTTCTACTCTGCTTTGCTCCCCTGATGGCTAGAAGTCTGTAAATAGTAAATACAGGTAGCAGTACACAGGGGTACTCTTTGGGCATAGGGCACAGTTGGATTCACATCCTAGTAGGGTATAAATTGACCGATAAGGTCTCTAGATTTAGTTGCCATAGGCAACGCATTGCCACAAGCCGCAACAGTGTGTTTCAGGTAAAGGTGGTCTAGCTGTGTCAGAAAAGTCATGTTGCCAATCTGGCAAGTAGTGCATGTCCTGCCATATTGGAATCCAAGATGGCTGCCATTAATTCACATGTTGATCAGTACTTCAGCTCCCATTAGGGTTAGAATATTAATTCCAATGACAAAACCAACTTTGTACAAACTGAGGAGATCAATCATAACATTTCAGATATGGTAGCCATTTTGGATTCCAATATGGCTGACACATTAAGATGTATGTAATGACTCTATGTAATTAAAAAATGTAGTAAACAATACTCTAATGCTTTTGATTTGGGTATGTTTGCATAGAACCTCTCAGTAGCATCTGCAGTAAGATGTTTCTAGATAATGGTGTTCATGATTTCACTTCCCTTGTCACCTGCATTCAGAATGTCTAATGCAATAACTTCTGGCACAACATCTCCTGTAGAAATAAATAACAGCTTATTGTTGGAAACCTTATACAATTGGAACTTTTCAAACTACTCTTGTAGCAACTTGACATCGTTGTAATCTCATTTCAGTCATGTCCTTTGTCTTTCATTATGATTGAAAGATGTTGTTAAATTGATCCCAAACATTTAATTGACCATCTCAGTTAGTGACCTCTTCTTTCATTGTAGTTCAGCTCCCATTGTTGTCTAGCTGGTTTGCTGCATGTTATGTTTACCATGCCACCAGCAGCTTTGCAAACCTTGTTAATGTGGTCTATTGCCCAGTTGGTTAAAATGAGAGATTAGCTGCCTTGACCCTGAATCCTCTTTCCGCAAACTCAACATACACCGTAGAAGAAAAATTCCCTAAATATTTCATATATTCAAGACAGAGATGATCTGAGTGGGGTGTGGGGCCCCAGGCAAATCAGCCTGTACGGGGCCCTGCCTCAGTGGCTGGGGGTAGCGGGTGCCAAGTGGCCGGATGTGCTGGATTTAGTGGCAGATTCAGCGGTGGGGGTGGGGTGCTGAGCAACCAGATGTGAAGCCAGAGGCAGCACAGACTCATCATGGCCAGTCCACCCAGCTTCACGGGGACCCCCAAAGTGCGGGGCCTGGGGGGGGTCACCCCGATTCACCCCCACCCCCAGGGATGGCCATAAGTCAAGATATACTAGACCCCGGCTCATGTGATTGGTATGATCATGCACAGCTATCAGCAGAAATATTTCTTCAAAGGCGCATAAGTGCTTGTGCCACTTTCCTTCAAGTTCAGCCCAGATGAAGCACAAGAGAGTCTTGACTACTTCCAGATAGTTCATCCAGTACTTGAATGTACTGAAGTGGATTCTGCTTTATAGAATCACTGGTTAATCATATCAGCCACTCATTTGAATCAATATTGGAAAACCATTGGTATATATTACATGTAGAAATCGCTCATATTAGAATAACAAATTATGGTTTTTGGAATCATTTTACCAGAAAAGCCCAGGGATTTTGCAGTTTTGTGAGAAGCCCTCTGCAGGCTGGCAGAGTTCCAGCCTGCAGGGAGCTGGGAGGGAGTGGGAGGAGGGTAGTCAGGCAAGGGTGCCATATGCATGTACTGTACATGCACATGGCCCCAAGCAGCTGGGAAAGCAGGTAAGTGTGGGGTGGGGGGAAAGGGGGATTGAGTCCCTACAGAGAGGAAGGGAGGGAGTTAGGCAGGGCTGGGGCCCCAGTGGGCAGTGGGACAGGATGGTGGGTGGTTTGTCTGGGGGCAGGGGCTGGGGGCTGGTCTCCCTGAGAACACACTCCCTGCACGTACAACCCCATGCCACTGACTTCACTGCCTGCACTCGCCCCCACCCCAACCCCATTGTCAGATCTGGGGGGAGTGGGTCCTCCCCTGCCCCTCCAGGAGTGTTCACTGTGCCAAGGAGCTGGCCCCAACTCCTGTGCCTGAGTCCACAGTGGGCAGCAGCAGGTGGAGAGCTGGGCTCCACTTTGCTGCAGCAGCCACCACTTCCTGCCAGGGGAAGGGGGCTGCAGACCTGGGTACCTGGCTTCATAGCCCTGGCAGCTGGGGCCCCCCTCTGGTAGGTCTGGGGGGTGAGGGGGATGTGGGTGGGGGGAATGATAGGCACAAACCAAAGTGAACCAAAGGCTGCAGCACTGGTGTCATCGGGAAGGCTTCAGCTTCCATGACCACAGTCCACTCTTTGGTGAGAGAGGCAATGAGCTGCTGGGAAGAGACAGCCTCCACCTCTCTCCACTGGGGAGGAGGCTCTTCTCAGCCAGACTGGCTGACCTGCTCCACTGGGCTTTAAACTAAGCCCGCTGGGGGATGGGGGGACTACCGCCACTGCTGGCCCACTGAGCAACCCGTGCAAAGCCAGCAGGCCAAGGCACTTAAGGGACCCCACCCCTGCCCTAGCCCTAGAGCAAGCTGTGGGCAAGGAAAGGGCCCCCAAGGGGACACTTGCCTCCCTGTACACCAATGCCAGGAGCTTGGGGAATAAACAGGAGGAACTTGTCCTCCTGCTCAACACAAATAATTACGATGTCATAGGGATAACGGAGACCTGGTGGGACTCCACCCATTACTGGACCATGGATATAGACCGCTATACCCTGTACAGGAGGGATCAAGTGGAAAAAAGGGGCGGGGGTGTAGCGCTCTATGTCAAGGAGAACTAGGCATCCCTACAAGCTGACATTGGCACCCAGAGTGGATGACTAGAGACCCTCTGGGTTAAAATCCATGGGGAGCATGGCACAGGAGATACAATGGTGCGAGTCTACTACAGACCTCCCTCCCAGAATCAAGAGATTGACCAGGAGTTCACCAGGGAATTCGCTGGGGCTGCATGCTCCCGGTCCATGGTTGTCATGGGGGACTTCAACTACCCGGACATCTCATGGGAAGAGCGCTCAGCCAAATCCAAATGGTCACAAAGCTACCTCACGTGCATGGATGAGCTCTATCTGACTCAAGAAGTCTATGGGCCAACAACAGGCAAAGCACTGCTTGACCTGATGCTGGGAACTGGGGACAACCTAATCAGCAAGCGAACAATTGAAGGGAAGTTGGGTGACAGCGACCATGAGCTGATCACCTTCACCATCTGCCAAAAAGCTGTCAAGTCAGTCAGCAGTACAGAGATCCTTGACTTCAGGAGGGCTGACTTTGACAAGCTCAGGAGACTTGTCAGTGAGGCCCTAAGGGACCATGACCCCAAAGGGAGGGGAGTCCAGGAAGAGTGGTCGTTCCTCAAGGGAGCAATCCTAGATGCACAAGCTAAGGCTATTCTGTCTTGGAGGAAAGGCAGCAAGAGGGCTCTCCAGGGAACTGGCGGTCCTCCTGCATCTAAAAAGACAGACCTACAAAGGATGGAGGATGGGATCCACCTCCAAGGAGGAATACTGTGCAGTGGTCTGGACCTGCAGGGAACAAACCAGGAAAGCCAAGGCTGCAATGGAACTCCAACTGGCCACAAGTATCAAAGACAATAAAAAGTCCTTTTTTAGATATGTGGGGAGCCGGAAGAAAAGCAAGGGCAACATTGGATCCCTGCTAAACCAAAAGGGAGAACTGACGACTGACGCCCAGGAAAAAGCCAACTTGCTAAATGGGTACTTTGCGTCTGTGACAGCTGAAATTATGTCTGTGTGATAAAGAATCATAGAAGTAGGGTCGGAAGGGACTTTGTAGATCTTCAATTCTGACCCCCTGCCTGGGCAGGAGAAAAAACTAGGCTCAAGTGACCCCAGCCATGTAGGCATCGAGCCGCTTCTTAAAGACCCCCAGAGTAGGAGCCAGCATCACTTCCCTTGAAAGTTGGTTCCAGATCCTAGCTGCCCTAACTGTGAAGTAGTTCCTACGGATATCTAATCTGAACCTACTCTCCAACAACTTGTGGCCGTTATTTCTTGTTAAGGTCTCCCCCAAACCCTTCTGGTCCCCCCTAGTGAGTTTATAGACAGTCACAAGGTCCCCCCTCAGCCTTCTCTTGTGAAGGCTGAACAGGTTCAGGTCCCGTAGCCTCTCATTGCAGGGTCTGCCCTGCTGTCCCCGGATCATGTGGGTGGCCCTCCTCTGGACAATCTCAATGTTGTCCACATCCCTCTTGAAGTGGGGTGCCCAGAACTGGACGCAGTACTCCAGCTGTGGCCTGACCAGTGTCGCATAGAGGGGGAGGATCACCTCCTTGGCCCTACTTGAGATGCACCTGTGGATGCCGACCGTGACCTCGCATTGTTGGCCCATGTTCATCTTGGAGTCAATGATGACTCCAAGATCCCTTTCTGCCTCCATGCTCTCAAGAAGGGAGTTTCCCATCTTATAAGTGTGTTGCTGGTTACTACTGCCCAAGTGCAGAACTCTGCACTTGTCCTTATTGAAACGCATCCTGTTTTTGTCAGCCCACCCTTGCAACCTATCCAGGTCTTTCTGCAGTCTTTCCCTCCCTGCTAACGTGCCCACCTCACCCCAGATTTTGGTATCATCAGCAAATTTGAACAGGTTGCTTTTCACCCCATCGTCCAAATCACTGATAAAGAAATTGAACAGCATGGGCCCAAGGACCGAGCCCTGGGGGACTCTGCTGCCCACTTCCCCCCAGGTTGAATATGACCCATCCACCACCACCCTCCGAGTAAGACCCTTCAGCCAATTTGCAATCCATCTGAGTATGTAGGCATCGATGCCACAGTCGCCTAGTTTTTTAACAAGGATGGGGTGGTCGATAGTGTCAAAGGCCTTGCTGAAGTCCAGAAAGACTACATCCATGGCAACACCTGCATCCAATGCTTTTGTGACCTGATCGTAAAAGGCAATCAGGTTGGTCTGACATGACCTGCCCCTAATGAAACTGTGCTGGTTGCCCCTCAGCATCACCCCTGATGCCGGCCCACCACAGATGTGCTCCTTGATGATCTTCTCAAAGAGTTTCCCCAGGATTGAGGTAAGACTGATGAGCCTATAATTGCCCGGGACCTCCCTCCTCCCTTTCTTAAAGATGGGGACCACATTGGCTATCTTCCAATCATCTGGCACCTGGCCCGAGCACCATGAGCGCTCGTAAAGCCATGCCAAGGGCCCTGCAATAACCCCTGCTAGCTCCCTGAACACCCTGGGGTGGAGAGCATCTGGACCTGCTGACTTGAACACGTCCAGCCCCTCCAGAAGCACTCTAACCCGGTCCTCCTCAACCTTAGGTCTTGGGGCATTTCCCTCGAGTCCATCTTGAATCATGGGGGGGGAGTCCCTGTCCCTGCCCAAGAAAACGGAGGTGAAGAATTTGTTAAAGATGTCTGCCTTCTCTTCTGGCGCGACCACCAGATTGCCCAGTGTATCTTGCAGGGGCCCCACATTTCCCGGTGCCTTCTTAACAGCCCCCCTACAGGCCCGAGCAGTGTAGGTATACTCTTCTTTGGAGATAGTCCCCCCCTTCCACCGGGTGTACGCCGCCTTTTTGGCAACCAGGCATTGCCGGACTTCCTTGGTGAGCCAGGGGGACTTTTGGGCACTCTTGCCCCCCTTGCTTCTTGTTGGGATTGTCACCTCTTGGGCCCTGAGTATCGTCTCCTTAAGGAACGACCACTCATCTTGGGCACTGAGTTCCCCTGCCCTCAAGAACCCCAGTGCCTCTCCCACCAATCTCCTCAACTTGTTGAAGTTGGCCCTCTTGAAGTCTAGGGCTACTGCCTTGCTGTAGGCCCTTGACACCCTGCGCTGGATGATGAGTTCCAGCAAGCGATGATCACTATCACCCAGGTGGTCCAGGACCTGGAGCCCCCTTACCAGATCATCGCCTGTGGCCAGGACCAGGTCCAAGAGGGCATTTCCTCTAGTGGGACTGTGCACCTCCTGTGTTAAGTGGAGGTCCTGTATCTCGGCCAGGAACCTCCTAGAATGGTCTGACCTGGCTGACTGCTCCTCCCAGCTAATGTCCAGGTAATTTAGATCACCCATGACAACTACATCCCTTGGCTATGATGCTAGCCAGCTCCTTGAGTACTCTGGGGTGTAAATTGTCAGGGTTGGCTGACTTGAAGGAGTCCAGCCTCGCAAAGTGTTCCTTCATGAGGTCAGCATTGATGGAGGGCAAGCATTGTTGGAGGGCAAGCATTGATGGAGGGCAATGCCCCTGCCCATTACGGAACAGGGATGCCTAAGTGAGGGTGGTTCCTTGCCCTCCATCAATGCTGACCTCATGAAGGAACACCTTGCGAGGCTGGACACCTTCAAGTCAGCCGACCTTGACAATTTACACCCCAGAGTACTCAAGGAGTGGGGCTGCATCATAGCTCAGCCCCTGTCATGGATCTTCGAGAGCTCCTGGCACTCTTGTGAAGTGCCCGATGATTGGAAGAAGGCCGATGTGGTGCCTATCTTCAAGAAAAGGAGGAAAGTGGATCTGGCAAACTACAGGCCCATCAGTCTGACCTGTATCCTGGGGAATGTATTAGAAAAAATCATCAAGGAGGCCATCCTCAATGGACTTGCCAATGGCAACACCCTGAGGGACAGCCAGCATGGGTTTGTTGTGGGTAGGTCATGCTTGACCAATCTCATTTCCTTGTACAACCAGGTGACCTGTCACCTGGACAAGGGGGAAGAGATTGATGTCATATATCTCAACTTTAAAAAACCCTTCAATCTGGCATCCCATGATCACCTTTTGGCAAAACTGGACAACTGTGGCCTCGGGTCCACCATGGTCTGCTAGCTGTGGAATTGGCTTCACGGTCAGACCCAGAGGGTGGTGGTTGACGGAAGTCAATCGTCATGGTGCCCTGTGACCAGTGGGGTCCCTCAAGGCTCTGTCCTTGGACCTATTTTGTTCAACTGTTTCATTAATGATGTGGACATTGGAGTCAGAAATGGACTGGCCAAGTTTGCCGATGATACCAAACTTTGGGGTAAAGCTTCCACTCCTGAGGACAGGGGGGTAATCCAGGCTGATCTTGACAGGCCCAGTAAATGGGCGGACGAGAACCTGATGTTGTTTAACACCGAAAAATGAAAGGTTCTCCACCTTGGGAGGAAAAACCTGCAGCATGTCTATATGTTCGGCAGTACTACACTGACTAGCACTATGGATGAGAGCGACTTGGGGGTCAGGATTGACCACAAGATGAACCTAAGCCTTCAATGTGATGCTGCAGCCAGTAAACCAAGCAAAACACTGGCTTGCATCCATAGATGCTTCTTAAGCAAATCCCAGGACATCATTCTCCCATTGTACAGGGCCTTGCTGAGGCTGCAGCTGGAGTACTGCATCCAGTTTTGGGCTTCACGATTCAAAAAGGATGTGGAGAAGCTTGAGAGAGTCCAGAGGAGAGCCATGCACATGATCAGAGGTCAGGAAAACAGACCTTATGACGACAGGCTGAGAGCCATGGGACTTTTCAGCCTGGAAAAGCACAGGCTCAGGGGCGACCTGATGGCCACCTATAAGCTTATAAGGGTTGTTCACCAGGATCTGGGGGAATGTTTGTTCACCAGAGCTCCCCAAGGGATGGCAAGGTTGAATGGTTATAAAATCCTGCATGATTGTTTCAGGCTGGACATAAAGAAGAACTTCTTTACTGTCCAAGCCCCCAAGGTCTGGAATGGCCTGCTGCCGGAGGTGCTTCAAGCACCTACTTTGAACGCCTTCAAGAAAAACCTGGATGTTTATGTTGCTGGGATCCTATGACCCCAGCTGACTTCCTGCCCCTGGGGCAGGGGGCTGGACTTGATGATCCTTCGGGGTCCCTTCCAGCCCTAATGTCTATGAATCTATGAAATCTATGAAACAGGGGCGGGGGGCTGCAGGGGAGGAGTGAGTATCTGTGTTCTTAAAAAAACGGGTCTCCTTTTAATGGAATCAGATGGTTAATGGAATCAAATCAGCATTTCCCAAAGCAATTCCAATAAGAGGGATTCACTGTATCTTGATGGGAGTGTTTTTCTACAAATTCTGGAAGTAGAGTGACAGTTGTTGGCAGATGCACTAATAAGAACTTTCACTGCATTCCTTCCTTCTTCACAGTCATCATTTCTGAATGCAACAGCTATGCTACTGGGAAGTTGGTCAATGACATCATAATCTATGCCTCTACTTGAACTGGACAACCACACAATGAATTTATCAAAATATGCCATATTGCTTCGAAAGTTATCTTGTGCGCTCTGATAGCACGGTTGTACAATTTTCCTTTTGTTATATTGGTGGCGATGTTTTCTGAAAATACTCTGCTTTCTATCTAACAGTCTTCAAGTCCTGAAGTGGCAAAATACTGACCAACTGCTATTAGGTAAACCATGATCATGTGGAAGCTTCCCAGTCAATTACCCCTTTAGTCTCTTCTAGCCAACCCTGTATAAGTTCACTCACTTTGCAATAGAATGCCAAATTAAATGTTATGACTGTCTGCTGTTGTCCCAGGTGTTCTACAATTGGTGCTGTAATCAGATGCTGGTGCAGACAGTGTGGGACAAAATCCAACAATCGATGGTGGACAAGTATCATCAGAAAGAACTTGGTTCAATGCTGTCCACCCCGGTTCAGCAATATGCTCCTGGTTGCCATAATTACTTTGTTATGACACTGTTGTAATAGTGCTTTCTTCAATCTCAGCTGGTTTTGATGGTTCTCTTTGAAATGCTACAATTTGTATTGCATGAAATGTTTGTTTTTCACCAAACATATTTTTCCCTCCAAGATGCAATGTTGTCTGATGAAAACTGAACAAAATAACCAGGAATGAGATTCCTTAGGATAACAACTCCACTTTTCCAAAATCCCTTTAAGTTTTTCTCAGCAATCGTGGTCTTGATGCAATGAACTATGTCACATGGTATGCTATATCCAGCAGCATGGAGAATTTGTGCTAGCTTCCTAGATTGAGTTGTGTGATGTATCTATGGAGTATGAGGCCTGGTCGCACATATGTATGGAGATAAATACTCCACAGAGAAGTTCACCAGTTGGCAAAAACAATCCAACACCATCTGTCTTGTACAATGACAGCTTGTCATATCCAGGTAGAGACATAATCACAGGGTCCTACTCCAGGACAGACACATCCAAGCAGTGCCATACTTGGATAATGCCATGTACTAAGACAGCCATATAGGAACATGCTCACACATAGTCTCGCTCACACTCCTATCAGCACAGTTTGCCCATAGTCTGCCCTGGATCAGACATGCACAGTGCTATTGCAGGTGTCTGCAGGCTTCGTGTTGCAGACACTACTTTCCCCTTTTTCTTTCACTTTGCAAATGGACATAAGATGAAGGGGGCAACTTCAGTGAATGTCAGAGGGACAGTTGGGCTATGTGATAGTAAGCTGACTGAGGCCCATTTCTGGGGAAAGGATGTACGCTGAGGATTTAAGTTGCTCTTGAATAAACAGATACCAAGAAGCTTCAACACTTGTCTCTGCCTAAAAGGCCCCAAGGGTTATTGGCATCATAGTCCCAGCCAGCAACTCCTCCCCACCACTACATGCAGGTGTAGGTGAACAGCCTCAAGAGGTCTCTTTTACTGGACAATAGGTCAAGTCAGTGGAGTCTGGAAGGGGCAACGGATGGGTTACAGGAGTTAATACATTAATTACAATACATTCTAAATACTTATATATTTTGGCATTTGATTTTGGTTTTTTTATCATGGAAAATCAGAGCTCCCCCTGCCCCCTTTGCTCACCAGGACATGGGTCCAGCTGCAACTGTGTGCCCTCTCCCCTGGTTTGTGATGCCAAGCAGCTGTGATATGCCAGTGCCCTGCATATCATAGATTTCATAGATTTCATAGACATTAGTGCTGAAGAGACCTTGGAAGATCGAGTCCAGCCCCCTGCCCCAGGGGCAGGAAGTCAGCTGGGGTCATAGGATCCCAGCAAGATAAACATCCAAATTTCTCTTGAAGGCATTCAAAGTAGGTGCTTGAACCACCTCTGATAGCAGGCTATTCCAAACCTTGGGGGCTCGGACAGTAAAGAAATTCTTCCTTATGTCCAGCCTGAAATGGTCTTGCAGGAGTTTATAACCATTCTACCTTGTCATCCCTTGGGGTGCTCTGGTGAACAAACGATCCGCCAGATCCTGGTGAACACCCCTGATAAACTTATAGGTGGCCATTAGGGCTGTGTGAAATTTCACCACCAGTTTTGTTTCAACGCTGTTTTGACCTGTTTTGAGGTCAAAACAGCAAAACTGAAATGAAACAGATATGGTCGAAGCAGCCTCAAAATGAAATGAGGCAAGTCAAAACGTTTTTCCGTTTTGACCCTGTTTCGATGTTTCACCCATAGGTTATAATGGGGAAGGTCAAAACAGCCTATAACTTTGTAATTTCTGGCCATATTTAGATAAAACATGCAGAAGTGGTAGCCCCTTCTGAGGGCATAAAGCGTGCCAAGTTTCAAGAAGATAGGTGCAGGGGGTTTGGAGAAACTGCACCTCAAAATTTTGAGAGCCAAACTTATGTTATGTGTATGTGTTAAGCCACAGCAGGGTCTAAACTGCAGGCATGCTAGCCCCTGCTGAAGCCACAGAGCCTGCCAAGTTTCAAGGAGATAAGTACAAGGACTTGGGGGAAACTGCACCTCAAGATGCGGACAAGCAAAACTCGTGACATGGGTGACAGTGTGTGTTAAGGCACAGCAGAGTGAAAGCTGTAGGGCCCCTGCTGCAGCCACAAAGCCTGCCAGCTGTCAAGGAGATTGGTGCAGGGCATCTGGGTTCTGGGGCGCTGCATCTCTAGCTGCTGACAGGCAAAACTCGTGACTTTGGTGCTTGTGCAACTGACTATCTCTGTCTTGGGGCAGTTGATTGTCTGTATTGATTATTTCCTCTCCTTAGTCTGTCTGTGGTTTTGTAGGTGTTAATCCATAGTTGTTAAATCGTTATGCTAGGTACTGTGTATTGAACTGGTCCCTGAGTGAATCATGATTAACTGGTAACTGGTAACACAGTAGCTTAGCAGTCAGGCCTGCAGTAGTCCCCGCCCCCCACCTCCCCCTCCAATGCCCCAAGACAGACACAGTTGCACAAGCACCCATGCCACGAGTTTTGCTTGTCAGCAGCTTGAGGTGCAGTTTCCCCCAAACCCCAGCACTTATCTCCTTGAAACGTGGCAGGCTTTGTGGCCTCACCAGGGGCTATCACCCCTGTGGTTTTGACCCCACTGTAGCTTAACACATATACGTGACATGAGCTTTGCTTTCAAGAATTTGGGGTGCAGTTCCCCCCAAGCCCCTGTACTTATCTTCTTGAAACTTGGCAGACTTTGTGGCCTCAGCAGGGGCTAGAAAGCCTGCAGTTGTGACCCCACTGTGTCTTAACACATACATGTAACACAAGTTTTGCTTTCAGTATTTTGGGATGCAGTTTCTCCGAACCCCTGCACCTATCTCCTTGAAACTTGGCAGGCTTTGTTGCCCAAGCAGCAGCTACCATCCCTGCAGTTTTGACCCCACTGTGGCTTAACTCATACACGTGACATGAGTTTTGCTCTCAAGATTTTTGGGGTGCAGTTCCTCCGAATCCCATGCACCTATCTTCTTGAATCTTAGTACACATCCTGCCCTCAGAAGGGGCTACCATTCCTGCACATTTCATCCAAATCTGGCCAGAAATGAAAAAGTTATAGCCTGGTGGCACAAACCACCATTGTGTCAGTGCCCCTCAATTCTGACCCACAGCCCCCTGGCCCTGCTGGTGCCCCTCACTCCCAGCCTGCAGTCCCCCAGCCCTGGTGCCCATCACTCCCAGCCCTCAGCCCCCTGGCTCTGCCAATGCCTGTCACTCCAAACCTATAGCCCCTTACCCTGCTGTGCCCCTTATTCCAAACACACAGCTTCCCAGCTCTGCCAGTGCACCTCAGGTCTTTTATTCCATACCTCACTCCAGTGCACTTCACTACAGCCCCCTGGCCCTGAGACAGACCAGTGCTGTTTTCAACCATGGTCTTCATCCTGGAGCTGATATCCTTAGGCTCAGGCCATTGAGAACCTTGAAGGTAAGAAATGAGGGAAAGATTCTCAAAGACACTTAACTTGGTAACAGTGACCATGTGCATACAAGATGCTGGCTGTGCAGTAGCTCATTACTACTGCACAGTAGTGTCAGTGGCATCATGTGACACTACTGTGCAGTAGTAATGAGTTACTGTGCAGTAGTAATGAGCACAGCCAGTATCACCAGAAAGCCATTTGGGAATGCTATGGTGTAGTAACTCTGGTTACTGTATTAAATGACTACGCAGCCAACGTCTCATGTAGATGTGACCACTGAGCATTACCAACATGGCTTTTGGTATTAAATTTACAAACTGGAGTCAGGCCTTTAGTTTCATATCCAGTGCATGAGGAGACATAAGTACTTAAGTGTGCGATTCACAACAACCATCAACTGTGAGGTGCTTAAGAAAGGGATGGGGGTTTGGATGGATACCTCAACCACCCAGGAGGAAATGCAAAAGAGGGCTTTGTTTGAAATTCCACCTCTCCCCCAGACTAGACTACCTATGCAAGACTGAGATTCATAGCCCAGAACCAGTGCTTAGACAATGGGGATGGTACTGATCTTAAGTGTGATAGCCTAGCAGTTGTAAACTTTACCGGGAAGTGGAAAATCTGGGTTCTAGATCTGACAAAGCTTGAAGAAATTCAGATCTACACTTTCTGCGTCCCAGGAGATCACCCTAACTACAGACTAGAGACTAAGTTGGGACTCTCCAACCATCCTGTTGAAGTTGGATTACTGTACAAAAATGAGCTGAAGAGTCATGAGGCCAGGGAGAGTACAAACAAGAGGAAACCTGACTCTGTAACCTAATGATGGGGGCATTCCCTTGAAAAGGGATGAGCCTTGGGTTTTGATCCCTCATCAGTGCTGTTTATGCACTTTATCCAATGACTGTTCAAGGCAAAAGCCCTTAGCTCTGCCCCAGAAGACTCACTAGCATGCATTACAAAGCACTGAAGTAATCCTTGAGGGTGCCTACACATGAACAGGGAGGCTGCTCCAATACAATGTAATTCCAGTGCATTGGAGCAGACTTAGTTAATCAAGTCTGCCAGAGCATGGCAATTAACACTCCAGAAGCCTCCTGCATATCACATATAAGTGTCCTTGGACTTCAAAACGGTGTCAGGGGCACTTTATTAAAAGCTTGTTTGACAATCTTTAGATAAAGTGCCCTCGCTGCCATTTTGAAGTGTGGGGACACTGATACATGAGGCCCTCTGGGCACTTTAATTAGAGTGGCTCTCAGAGCTGCTCTAATGAAAGCCCTCCCCCTCCCCCACTCAAAACCAGAGCATATGTATAAATGTCCTGAGATGTGCCTGGCAACCCCTCACATTAGGCACTTGAAAGCAAAGATAATCATAAAGCAAATACATGTAGAGCACCTGTTAACTTTTTTTCTGTATCCTGAAGATCACTACTTATTTTGTGAAGCCTGAGCAGGAAGCTGTCCCCACTTGCCTTGCTCCTCAGGCTCTAGTGATCCTTCCTAGCATACTTCTGGAGCCTGTCAGGAGATCCTTGGAGGGGTGCCAGCACGTGCTCTGCTGCAAGTCCTTTGTTAACTCCAGGATACTGATTCTACCATGTATCTCAACCACAGCACAACTGTTCCAGCAGAGGCCAAAGCCCACCGGTGCTACTTCTACAATCCCATGGAAACCTTTCTATCAGTACAGATTTGCTCAGTTCCTTGGCTGGAATCTCTTCCCATTAAGAAGATCCAATGTATCCTCTGACTACTTGCAGGCAAGAAATAAGAATTTGTTGTAGAGTCTGAAGGAACATGGGCTTACTCTCCCTCCCAGCTCAGAGGAGCCCACACATTCCATGGACAGCAGGTTGGGGTAACCCAGCCCAGAAAGACACCTCTTTCTATTGTAATGTGCACGCTAGCACAGGGGCTGCAATTCTAGGGGCATGACAACCCCTTCTAGGACCATTCACCTGCACATGCCACAGCTAGTAAAAGCTTCCCTGTGGCCTCTTCCTCTTCAGTTTCACTCTATGCCTGTCCATGCTGCTTTCACCAGGCATAAGACTGGGGGGAATCTCAGTCCCAAAACACAGAACATTTTCCAGATCATCTTTTCAGCCCCAGAGCTGGATAGCTAAGGGTAGGGAGGCAGAGAATAGTCCCCAGCAGCAGCAGACCTTCTCACCACATATCTGCTAGCAGTAGCTTAACTAGGGGTGGACAAATGAGATATCACCCCCAGGTACCAACTTAAAGGGGTACTAGACTGTCAGCCTCCTGGGTTATCTTTGCCAGGACAGCAGCAGCTCCACCATGTGGTGGGAACAGCTGGTTTGGGAGCCACCATACAGCTCACAGCCAGCCCCTGCCCCCAACTACATGAGCAGCACAAGACCCTCCTTTTGCCCCATTGCTATCACCACCACATGGACTGCACAGCCCCCCAACCCTGTCACCATACAGCAAAGGCAGACAAAATATGGCCCATAGGCCAGATCCAGACTGCCAGTTCATTCTATCCATCCCACAGGGTCCCTCCAAAAGACAATTATTACTGTATCATACTGCCCCTCTGAAAGCTGGAGGGAGGTTCGGGCTTTCCGAGCTTGTGCACTGCTAGGCTGGGCCAGCTGTGTGCCTCCACCTCTGTGGGGCTCCCAGGACTCCATCCAGAATCCCCACATGTAGACATGGAGCCAGCCCAGCCCAACAGTGTGCGTCTCCCTGCAGCTTCTGACAGTCTAGCCTGGAGCTGCAGGAAATCACATGCCATTGGGTCATGTGAGCTCTGTGCTGCCGTGTGTGGCTCCTAGCATGCCATCTAGGAGCCACATGCCATTGGGCAGGCTGGGGTGGCTCTGTGGCAGCACATGGGGCTCCCAGCACTGAAGCCAAGACCTGCACACCTTCAGGTTGGGCTCAGCTGGCTCCATGCCAGCACGTGGGGCTCCTGGCAATGCAGCCAGAAGCCACACAACATTGGATCAGACCTTGCTGGCTCTGTGCCTCCATCTGCAGCTCTGAGCCCCACACAGAGGTATGGGGCCAACCCGGCTCAAAGGTATGTGACTCCCTGCAGCTTCTGGCACTCCAATGGGGACCCAAGTGCCATTGAGCTGGGTTGGGCTGCCTCCATGCTGCCACATACAGCTCCCAGAACTCAGCTGGAGTTGTGCACTGCTGGGGTACTTCCTTTGCTGTAGGCTATGAGCCGCCATGAGCATCCCCCCCATAAATCATCACAAACCCCTCCCACCCCACACAAACCCCATACCCACCTCCCCAAACACCCCACACCCAACCCCCAACCACACACACCCTTACCCCCCACCCAATATATGAGTAAGACTTTATTTTGAGCTATTATGCAACCACTTCTATATACACTGCATAAACGCACATAAATCAGGACAAAAATATTAATTAAAATAAGGTATAATATATGTTTGTTTTTTATTACATGATTTTTTCAGGTTTCAAGATGGTAAAACCTTCTCCCTATAGGATTACTTCCGGGGGCAAGGAAAGAGAGTTCTGGTGGCAAAGGTCAGGGCTTAGGGATGGGACTTTAGGTCCCAAGATGGCAACCACGGGGTGGGGCATCTGTCAAGGCAGAGGAGGGGGGCCAGGGGGGAAGTGGGGCAACCTTTGCAGCCCTTGACAGCTCACCAAAATTGTTAAACATCCCTCCAGCCAAAATAATTGCCTACCCCTGTACAGGCAGTGTGAACTCCACCTCACCACCACGCAGGCAGTGCAAGAGCTCCCTTCTGCATGGGAAGCAGGTACACCAGACTCCCTCCTGGAGTGCTGCACCACCTCCAGAGCTATCCTCACCTTAACCCAGCTACCTCAGCAGCAGGAGCCAAGAAGGGAGTGGTGGCTAGCAATGGGTTGCTAATAGCCCTTTGTTGTCTGGAGGCAGCCTGAGAGACATCAGTTGGAGAGCCTCCCTCAAGCCAAGGCTGTCAGGCTGGCCCATGAGAGTTGGAATGAGGGATATCTGTGAATTATATGTGATCTGGGGAAAATCCAGCCTCAGACACAACTTCAAGGAAAGTAGGGGGAACTCCTTCAAGGTAGTTGCAGTAGGGTAAGAAAGAAGATCATGAGGGACCTGCATGACTTTGAAGGGGACAGGGAAGAAAGAAAGGTGGTGGGGAGTGGAACCCAGCTCAGCTAGATGATAGAGAGAAGGAAACAGGATTGCAGTATTCACAAGGTAGATTCCTTACCTGATCCCTGGCCTCCCAATCCTGCTATCATAACCTAATGGACACCCGACACCTCTCTTCTCCATTGCCCTAATGTTCTCTGAGCCAGAGTCTGAAGCTTTATAGCATTCTAGGTGCTCAGTGTGTTCTCTGGATAGCTGCAGCAGGTACTGTTAATCAGTTCTGGTCATGAGCAGATAGAAAGTTTGCTACCTTATTCCCAGAACAGTTCTGCTAAATAACTCATCTTTAGGGTGTCAAAGATCAGATCCCTTCCCAGAGGTAGCAGTGGGAGAGCCCAAAATCAGGCTCTTCTTAGATGTGTCAGAATGTGTCTGACTCTGCAGGTGCATCTGATACCACCAGGCTCGAGAGTTTGAGCTCTTTACGTACTTGGCCTTAGATGAAGACACCTTGGCCTGAACGCATATCTCACCTGTAAGCGTCTATTCTGTTCTCACCCACCACATCATGGTCTTATTGGATAATCAGAAGGCTTCCAATGTCACTGAGGCTATGCTTGTGGGGCCACGGATCTTTCCTATGGGGCTCCTACTTCCTCTTCACCCCATCCGCACGCCAACCAGGTGTTCCTGAAGTGAAAAATTGATTATAAATCAAGGAAAAGAAATACGTTCCACACACCTGACACTCAGTCAGGGTCATTACAATGTCTCAATGTTCTTTTAAGGTCTCAGGGCTTGAACCTCTGTTGGGTCTGCTTTGGACCTTCTACCGGTTCTTATATAGTCCTTAACTCATATTTAAGCAATAAGCAAGTCCACTCCAGACAGGTCTTTCCCTGTCATCAAATGGTCCAACTGGAGTGATAAAGAAACAATAATACAAAACATAAAGCACTTGGACCTGCTGGTTTTCTAACTCATGTTTGGGCTCTGATCCTGCCTTCTCTCCCTTCAGATCTGTCCATCTCTTGGCCACTCCTGACCGTGGTGAGTTCCATCAGCTGTTCCAATCTCTGGGCACCTTCAGTCGGGCACTTCTTCGAGTGCTCAGGCTTCACATGTTCTCTCCCTCCGGTGCAGAGACTACCGGCAGGATGCTGGACCTGCAGACTCTCTGCAGCCCAGCTCCTGCTGCTGGCTTTCTTCCTGCTGCACCAGCCTCACTCTCCAGGTGGTGCTTAGCTTCTGGTTATATGGGAAGCTGCGGCTGGCTTGCATATGTGCAACAAGCACTCCCTTATAAAGTATGATTGCTACTGTGCCTTCAGCTTTTGCTGTTCCCCCACTGCTGCCGAAGCTCTTGCCAGGAGCTAAGATGCATGACTGGCCCTTACTGGGCCCACTGGTTCTTCCCCAGTGTCCCAGGATGGGTCCCTGAGGTTTCCATGTCCCACATTTCTTGGAACACGAACAGCTGATCTCCCATGCAGAGATAAAGCAGTTTGCAGGACAGAATCTGAAGGAGATCAAAACAAGTCCCTGCATCCATCAAGTCCCCTAGTAGATCCTTCACCTCCCAGTTCTACATGGGCCTGGCTAGCTATAATTATATAACACGTGTTTGTTGGGTTTAATTTAGAGTCTGGAATTCACAGACCACCCATAGTGTCTGTGAATAATAAGTAAGTAGTGTTTCATCAGAAAGTAGGGGCCATTCCACACTGTTTTGATGTCATTTCCATGATCATCTCCCTTTCTCTTTGCATAATGAACTTTTCTAACTAATTAGTGTTGCAAATCTCTTGCAACTGGCTGGAGAGCTAGGACAGGCAGGACCAGTAAGGAGCTCCAATTAATCTCACGTACTTCCAGGATCAGGTCACTTCCAATACTGAGGCATGGGGGAGTGGAGAATGATAGGAGCTATAGCTGACAAAGCTGTGCTACAGCATCCCTCCATCCTTGCTACAAAGCTGTCCGGGTTTAAATGCCCCACATAGTCCAGAAGTTCTATACTGAACTTAAAAAGTTGAGCTCAAACCCAAGCTCAACTGTGGCAAGTAAAGGGAATCTGTCCTCGGGGCCATAAAAGATTTGTGGCAATTTCCTTATGAGAAGTAGCTCCTTTGCACTGGAGAAATTCCATCTTAAGCAATTCCATTAGGACTAAGGAGTGCCTAATTCTAGTTTACTGGGTCAGTCCCAGGTCTGCATAAGGTTCCCTTGGGATCGTCTATGGAGATTCCTTAGAGGTTCAGGTCTTTCATTTTGTCAGTTAAAAAGTTTTTTTATATTAAACTGAACTTGGTATATTGATACACTGGGTACCATCAGTCTGGCATGGATGAAGCACAGGCAGGCTTGGGCAGGGGTGGGCAAAGTCTGGCCCATGGGCTGAATCAGACCCAAGGTGGACTTCATTTCCCAGAAGCCCCTGCCCATGTCACTGTGGCCAGTTTCCAAGGAGACCCCAGCAGTAGCAGGGATGTGACAGCAGGGAGGCAGGGTTTCCATAGAGACTGGCCCCAGCAGTGCTGGTATACCATGCAGCTGGGTGGAGAGCTGCTCTAGGGCCAGAATCTTGCAGCAGTGACAGCTTGATCCAAAGTCGGGGTAGATTGCGATCCACTGTTTGCACACCGCAGCCTGCTAACAAGCTAAAGGAATATTTCAGAACTCTGGTTATTTATTGTTGCTGTGGTCACATCAACAAGTACAATTTTGCGAAAAATGTCCGAAGTCAAATCATATTGTACAAATGCAGACTATGCCAGTGGCAGTACAGATGGGTGTCCAAAACCATAAGGTCATCAAATGCAAAGTGAAGGATGATTCCTACAAGTCCAGGAACTTTCTGCCTATCTGCTCTTATGCTGAGGGTTTTGATTGGGACCGTACCACTATCTGAGCACTGGGCCCCAGACTGCACAGCAGGTTTCTGAGCATGAATAACTGGATTCCTAAACTAGAGGGGAGAAGAATGGTCCCTGAGAAGATTCCAAATGCAGTCTAGCCCCTGGTGCCAGAAGAGATGCTGGATTAGGTCATTTGTCTGGGTAAGATAAGGGACATCCAGTAGCCATATTCTAAAGCAGTGCTTTGACATGAGGTGGCGGCAAGATGCGAGCTGCTATGATCGCCAGCAGATGGGAAGTGCCAGGACAACCCTGGCCCTGATACTTACTGGCACGCTTGACATCCAGACAGCCAGGGGAAACCCCAGCTCTGCTGCCACCATACTTTATTAGTGTGTGACAAAGCCAGCTGGTCAGGTAAAGTCCTGGAAATGTCATAAAGATGTGCCTGGTGCTGATGAGGAAGGAGACTAGAAGAGGAAGCCAGGGAGAGAAAAAGCCGTCTTCCAGAGAGGCATGCACTGGCAGGGGCAAGTTGAAGGAACTAGTGGCAGTTCCTGCATGGGAAGACTCAGAGGAATCTTCAAACTTACCTGGTGAGGAATGGCAAGAGGATCTGGGGCTGCTGATGAGCCAGTTCAGCAGCAAGGAGCACTTGCCATCCTCATGAAGAAAAGAAGATATCTAACCGTGAGTGGATTGGGGAAGCAGGGAGAAGTTTCTCTTCCCCCCTATCCCTATGCTCAAATAATCTGTAAGAGTGGAGAACAATTATTAATAGATGGCATAGGGAAACCCCATTAGGGAAACAGGACATTGCATAGAGGCAGCCAGATAGCCTGCAGACCTAAATTTCCTGAGGCTTCTGGTTTAGACATAAGACACACCAAGTACTTGAAGATGCTGTGGGCATGCTAGCTGCCCTACTTACCTAATTGTGACTGATGACATTGGGCTGGCACTAGGACAGGTTGTAGAGGAGGCAGAGCCCCAATGTACGCTGCTTGACTGAGTAGAATCACAGTGTATAAGAGTTGAAAACCTTCCTCCTCTTCAATATTGTAAACATCAAACATGGCAGGAAAAAAGAGTGTTTGCACCAAAGTAGTTTGTAAATAGGGTCAAACTGTCCGGTCCTAAGGGTGGGCATTAGGGCTGTGCAAAGGTTTGGGTGGTGATTCGATTTGGAGGAGATTTGGCCCGATTCAGTAGCTGAATCTCCAAATCCAAATTTAATCAGGGGACCAATTTAAAGGTCCAAATCAATTCAAAGGTCTCTGAATCTTCAGAAAAGATTCGGAGAGCTTTGATGATTTGGGCAGTCTCCAATGAGACTCTGAGCTGATAAGTACTAGGGGTGGGGAAGGGGGGCTGAGAGAGGGGGGAGGACACTATGTGGGGACCCCGGCCAGCCGCCTGCCCCCTCCCCCCCTGCTCCCCCAGCCCTCCCCATTGCTGCCCCACCTGCCCTAGCTCGGTACTTTAAAAAAAAGCCCTGGTGCTCACCAGGTGCTGCCAGGAGGGGGAGGGGTTCCCTGCTGGCCCCCACTTTCCCATGCTGTAGGGGGGGGTCTACATGACTCACTGCTCTTGCAGTGGCCTTGGGGCTTTGGGGGAGGCTGTGGAATAGCCCCTGACATGATGTGGGGCAATGTGGGGCAGTGTGGATTGCCACTGCCAGCAGGAATGATGAGTACAGAGGGGGTTTTTTGTTTATTTTTTCTTAAAGGGCCAGAGCTGGCCCAGGCAGGGCACCTGTGGAGGGGCTGGGGGAGTAAGAGGAGGGTCAGGGGGGGTCATGCACAGTCCCCCATGCAGCATGGGGCAGTGGGGGGTAGTGGGGATCACCCCCTGCCTGGCAGCACCCACTGAGTCAGGGCTTTTTTTTTAACAAGAGCCGGGAGCTAGGGTGGGTGAAGCAGCCATTGCTGGGCTGGGAGAGGGGTGGGGGATGGGCCTAGCCTGGCTGATTTGGAGATTCAGAGATTTGGAGATTCAGCAGCAGCTGAATCTCTGAAATAGATTTGGCCAAATAAAATCAGGGCAGTGATTCGAACCACTGAATTGAATCACTGTCCCCTGAATCAGCCAAATCTGAATCCAAAGCAAATACTTGTCGCTTTGCACAGGCCTAGTGGGCATGCAGAAGATCCCGTCTCAAGATGTAAATGCCCAGTTAGGACAACACATGGACATTTACAGATCGGTGCATTGGCTGGGAATGATATAACTGACCAAGATGTGGAGGAAAAGCCGGACATAGTTTTAAATATGATGTCCTAGGCAGTTATACTGGGCCAGACCCTACAGGCAGTAACTAAGATATTGGAGGCACAGCAACAACAGGCCCTATAGCAGCAAAAATGGCTGCAACACAACTGGACCTCATTTAAGATGCATAAAATGACTAAGGATGATGTTGTGGAAGCCTATATTGATGCCTTTGAACAAACTTCCATACAAGGGGGTCTAGAGAAGGCTCAGTGGGCTAGCCGGTTGGGGTCACTTTTGATAGAAAAGGCCTAGGCTATCTATAGGGCCTTACTGCAATAAGAGGCATATGGCTATGAAAAAGTAAAGGCAGCTATTTTATATCAGTTGGAGATCACCCCTGAACACTATTGGTGTCTATTTAGGGCTAAAAGGGCAAGGAAGAAGAGACTTAGGGTGCTGTTGCAGCTCCTGAAGGATTTGTTAAATAAGTGGGTGCCCCCAGCAAGTTATAACCATGGTGGGTTAGCAGACCAGATGTTGTTGGAGCCATTTTTTGAGTGAAGGCACTCAGAGATGGGTGAGAAGGCATCTTCCTAGGACCTCAGAAGAGACCGAGGTTAGCAGAAGCTTCTCCATCCTCAGAAGGAGAATATGGTGGGGAGAAAAAAAATAGAGGTGCTGGAGTTAATGTACACTGGGACAGAGACCAATGAAGGGAAGTGAGTAAATCTGGGGGGAGGGGTGTCCTCTGTTATAGGTGTAATAGATTGGGGCAGATTTCTCGGGAGTGCCCACAACATATGAATGAACATTGGAAGCATGGGAGTATTCAGCATGCCCCTAGGGAAAGACTGCCTGAGACAGAGGCAGTAGAGGTTATGGACTGTAGCTTTGGCTGTGGAGATGGGGTTATAGTCATCTGGTAGTAACAGACTGGGTCACTTGAAAACCAATACAAGCTACACTAGACTGGGGGCGCTCTCAGACCCTGATCAGGGCTGACTTGGTTCCTAGAGAAAGTGTACAGTGGAGCAAGCTGGTCTGTATGAGACGTATTCGGGACAGATCAGACCAGTATGAGAGAGGTTTCCTCCAGATGAAAGTGGCCAACCATCAGGGAAGGATGCGAGTAGGGGTAGCACTGGATCTTGATTGTGAAATGATAATTGGAAGGGACTGGCCTCCTTTATATGATGTGTTGGAGGAAGTAAGAAGGGCTGGGATGGAATGGAAAGGGTGGCCTAGTATGGAGGGATGGATAGGTGAGGAAGATAGAGCCTCCTCTTCAGATGAAGAACAACCCTTGATTTTAAGAGGGATTGCCAGTAGCCCATGATTTAAGATGGTGCAGGACGAGGAGGAGAAATTTGCGCAACTTCGGTGTTATCCTGTGGGGTCAGGCCAACGCTCAGGATCTCAATATTGTGCTGTTAGACAGGAGGGCATGGTGTACAATTGCACATGCACACACTAACAAAAAAAATCAATTAGGTGCATACACACACACTAGGTGCATACACCCACACAGTACCAACTCAGGCACACACACACATCCAAAATTACCAGCCTAGGCACATACATACCTATTACCAATTCAGGCTCATACACACTATACACACTGAAAATTAGACAACAATCAGTTGTCAATAGCCACACACTCAGTACACATACATGGATCACTAATTTGTATATCATGCACACAATGACACACACACACATATATATACACACTCACCAGTTCACACAGATACCACCCACCTACACATACACACAGGTGAGTTCCTAACTTCGGTGGTGTGGGGTGTATGTGTGTGCTTAAGGTACTTGGGATACCTAGGGTGCTTGGTGACAATGGGAGGGGGAATCAAGGGTCAAAGATCTCCAGAAGGAGGGGAAGGAGGCAGATGGATGGGGGTTAAAATGAGACCATGAAGGTACCAGGAGTGAAAGTTGCTGGGGTCAGGATTAGAACCAGCAGACTGGAGGGGAAGCTGGGGTTACTTAAGGTCAAGTGGCCCCAGGGTTACTCAAGATCACTGGTGCAAGGGGAAAATCCCAGTGGCAAGGAGGAGACAGCCAGGAAAGAAAGAGAGGCAGAAACCTGGGAGCTTGGGGCTGGAAACTGAGGCAGACAGCTGGGAGATCAGGGGGCAGATAAGTGGTGGCAAGGAGGAAACAGTCAGGAAACAGACAAAAACCCAACTCAGGGTTTTGAAATAACAGGTTTATTAAGCAGACTACTACCACTACACTACACAGCCCCATGAAGTTACTGGTTCACACACATACACACACACACAAGCACTCACAATGGTAGCAGGAAATAGAGACTCAGTGGAAGGGTTGGAGTCCAGGTAGGGAAGAGAAACAGAGTCCAAGTCCTTGGTTAAAGAGAGGGTGGGGCTGATAGTTACCTATCCAGGCTGGAAAGGGGTCTTTGTCCAGCAGGTGTTGTCCGGGGGGGGTTGCTGGCAGGGCCTCTGGGTTGATAGTTGATAGGCAGCGTGACGTGGAGCAGGTCTGGTCCAGGTGACGATAGCGTCCCCACTGGGTCTGTTTTTACTGCCTCCTTTTATAGGGGTAGACCTTCTGTGACCCCAGTGGCAGGGGGCCTGTCCAGGCAAGGGCCAGCCCCTGGTGCACTGAGCATGTGCATTTCAGGTCAGGACATACAGTTTCAGGTGTCTGTAATGGTGTTTGAGGTGGGGTCTTCAGCAGTCTTTGTCTTTCAAATCTTGAGCCAGGGAGGGTCAGTGCAGGGTGATGGTTGGGTCGTGGAGTTGATTGTTCGGTCATTCAGAGGGAGCTATTTTTAGACCTACTGCCATTGTCTCTCAAGCACCCTCATTCATCCCCATTCATTAAGGAACCAAATTACATAGTAGGGGTAGGTGTGAGGCATGGGTTACACAACCAGGCCTGGGGACAGGATGGAGACTTGACAAACAAAATGGAAACTTGACATGACTTATGCTAACTTCCATATGTAGGCCTAAATCATATAGTATCAGTAAAACAGTAATATCAATATAAACATAACAATTATACAATATGTCACTATAATTATACAATATGTCAGTGGATATCCATAACAGGGCACTTACTTGAAAAGAAGGAGAAAAAAACACACAAAACAAATACAACTTGCTACAAAAATAAAATGCTGAAGCTTATCCTATGTCTTAGCTCACTTATACTTATCTATAGGGAATAGAGAGGGAGAGAAAATGTCAGAAATGGTTGGGGAAGGGGAGGGAATATATTTTTAAATAAATAAAAAAAAGAACAATGGGGGTTTTGCTACATCAGGACCAAGAGATGTCATGGATAGATGGGTGCAAAGTATGCTCTGAGTTAAATGTAAGTGATTCTCATTATGAAATAATGGGGGGCTTACTATATAGAATTTAAAAAGGACCTATAGAAGGAGAGGTGATAGAGCAGCTGTTGGTACCTAAACCATTCAGACACGCAGTGTGGGAATTAACCCATGCATCACTGACCAGGGGACACATGGGTCAAGACGAGACCATGGTAAAAATAATTAGGTTTTTCTGGCCTGGGCTGAGAGAAGAGATAGCACATAGTTGTTTGGCTTGCAGTGAGTGCCAGACAGTTAATGAGAGTTAACACCCACCTCGGGCTCCTCTGCAAGTAATGCCAATCATAGTTATTCCTTTCGATTGGGCAGCCTTAGATATAGAGGGGCCTTTACCTAAGAGCTGTGCTGGCTATTAGGGTTGTGCAAAGCTTCAGTCGCTGATTCAATTTGGTGGCCGAATCTCCAAATCTGAATCAAATCAGGAGACCCTTTAATCTCTCCAAATCAAATTGGAACTCACTGAATAGATTTGGAGAGATTCGATGATTCAGACATCGACACAGCTTTAAATGTTTTTTCTATATACCTCAAGGTACCAGGCAGCTTGTGAACACTGAGATGGTGGGGAGGATGGAGCATCCCACAGGAGTGCGGGGGGATCCCCAGCTCTCGGTGGTGGACCCAGAAGTGGACCACAAGCACTTCTGGTTCACTTTTGGATCCACTGTGGAGTGCACAAAGGACACCCCCTCCACCCCCTAGCTCAGCCCTTGAGGTCTGCCAGAGTGACACATAGGTGACACACTCACCGAGGTGTTATTCAGGTGGGTGTCCTAGATGGGGAATGCCTGGGAGATCCTCACAGATTAAGGTACCAACTTCATGTCAGGGGTCATGAAAGCAATGTGCCAGGTACTTAGGATTAAACAATATAGGACTTCCATCTACCACCCTCAGACTAATGACTTAGAAGAGCATCTAAATGGTACATTGAAATGTATGTCGTGGCAATGTGCACAGAGGTACCCTTGAAAATAGGACCTTTTGCTCACACCCTTGCTATTCGTGCTCAGGGTCATCCCTCATTCCTCAACAAAGTTCTCCCCATTTGAATTAATCTTTGGGTATAAGTCACAGGACTTAATGCAAATCATGAGAGAGAGCTGGGAAGAAATGGGGAATAGGGGACTGGTGGCCAACCAGTATAGGCAAAATATGCTACACTGTCTCAATGTTGCATGACCGGTAGCATGGGAAAATTTGGAGGGAGCCCAACAGCAACAGAAAGAAAGATACAATTGTAGGGCTAAGAAGCAGGAATTCTAGGTAGGGGGATAGAGTGTTGGCCTGCTACCTACCACAGCCAATAAGCTGCTCATGCAATGGCAGGTCCCGTTTGAGATTATTTGTAGAGCAGATCCAGTGGGCTATGAGTTACATTGTCCTGGGTATGCTTGAGAATGTCAGATCTTTTATGTTAATTTGCTGAGGGCCTGAAAAGATCCAGAGGGGTGGATGGTTAACCCTGAAAGTGTAGAGGAATTTGGGCCCTAACTCCCCAGTCACAAAGAGGTAGAGACGTTGGGCAGTACTGTCCAATGGGGTAAGAGACTAACAAATGAGCAGTGGAAGGACTTGTATTTGTTGATCTATAAATTTAGGGATGTATTTGATGAAAAGTCAGAGAGAGCTAAGGGCATGAGGCACAAAATACATACTCCTAAGTGTTAGACCCCGACTCCATGAGATGCCCAACGACGAGGGAGACAACAGATCGATGCCATCATGCATCACCTGCATACATTGCTCGTCAACAGCTCTATTCAAAATGGAGACAGCTTCAGGCCAGCTCCAACAAACCAGGAAGCAGCCACAAACATTAGTTCTCTCCATATTTATACACCTTTGTTCATGCTTACTACCATTTACTCCACCTTTGTCCCTCCTTTGTTCCACCCATATTCCCTCCTATCTCAAGCTCCACCTCTGTTTACTGTTTATTTCATTAGCATGGAATTACCTATGCATTTAACTTATTTACATGTTTTTTTGCTATGAGCGCATGCCTAAGACCATGACCTTGGCTTCTTTCAGTTATTTGCGGTTTCTTGCTGATTTGTTCACCGTCTCCAAGGTTTTGTAAATAGGGTCAAACTGTCCAGTCCTAAGGGTGGACATGCAGAAGACCCTGCCTCAGGACATAAGCAGGACATTAAGACAACACATGGACATTTACACGTGGACTTGGAACCAGCCTGGAGAGAAAGAGGTACCAGAGCAAGAGTTGTCTGTAGCTCTAGCTAAGTGTTTACTGCTGTTTTAGTTATTATTGTGGATAAAATAGTTACATATCTAGAAGGTAATGGCCAATAAAATTTTGATTATGGAGGTTGTTACATACCATGGAGTGGCTTTGGCTTCAGTTGAGGGCAAAAGCCAGACTATTTCTAGAGCATCCATTTCTCAACCCACTCCCAGTCACATGTAACCTACAATAGCTTCCAAAAAAAAAGGGGGGGGGGGGTTGCAGAAAGAAGTGGTAAACTTGTCACTAGTAATTCATTTTTACCAAGTTTGAACTAAGTATTGAAGTAAAGAAACAGCTGGGAGCATTAGTTTATGTCAGCATTTCCCAACTGGTCTGCCGTGGCACTGGTGTCACATCAGGCACGTCCAGGTGTGTCACTGCACTTTGGATTGTAGCCATGCCCCCTTCCTGGCTGAAACCACGCCCCCACCTGCTGCTGCTTCTTCTGCCCCCTGTTCAGCCACTCCCATACTTCAGAGCTTTTAAACCACAAACAGAGCCTACAACATAAATCACTTGCCTTCAACATAAGTTTTCCTACCAAGCTCTTTCTCTGAGCCCAGCAAGGGTCACTTTGAGGCTTCCTCAGTGAGTCCAGGTTTATAAGGCCCTTGACCCCTCCTCTTCCAGCCACCTGACCTGCTCTCCCCCAGGAAGCTGTAGGACCTTTCTCATGGTGCTCATTAGTGGCTGTAGCCATTCTCACATTAAGGTCTTCTGATTAGTGCCTGGAGTCCTGCAGCTTCTTGGCTCTCTGCATTCCTGGTACCTGGGACATGGCAGCAGCTCCATCTAACATTTTTGGGTGTACAGAAGCTGCTGTGGGGTCCTATGGGGGCAGTGGAAGAATCTTTAATTACTGAACAAAAGCTGGAATGCCCTTTGTCAAGAGGCACCTTGTGTTCTTTAACCAGTGGCAGTAGAGGTCAAGATTTTGTCTTCTCTTATCTGAAGTACAGTCCCTCCAGCAACTGTTTCAGTACTGAAAACCAGACCCTGCTGAGTGCTGCACATAACTGCTTCTGAGAGTGCTCTCTCAGGTCAGTGCCAAACAAGCCTGCTTCTGTTTCGCTGTTAGATGGCACCAGGCTGGGCTTACTCTTGTATCTTTACAAGTCACATGGCTATAAGCAAATGCCAGATTAATTCAAACTGGAGATAACATGCAAACTTTGCCAAGGATAGTACCTGGTAGACCAACTTCCTAGTGACCTGGTGACCTGACCAAAATGCAAAGTCTTGATTTAAAGACCAGAACTGTCCTTCTGAAGAATCTTCTCTTCCTGTGCCAGATATTCAGGGCTAGCTGCAGGAATCAAAAGTGTGAGATTTTTTTTGACATATGCAGACATCCTGTAGGCATCTAGTTGAGTGATCATAACAATTGTTTCTGGCCTTGAAATCTGTAAGTGACAAACTCCTCATTTGAAGGGTGGCTACACCCAGTATTGTGGTAATAAATGCAGTTTGGAGCTAATGAGTGCAATCAGTTCAGTTTGTACATATACATTTTGTCCACAACAAAGGTGCAGGGATGTTTGCCTGTATCCTCATTTAATAGTATTTGGCTGTCTTGCTTATGGGTTGATTCTTCTGGCAAAGGACATAGTACGTGTGAATACAGTGAAGACAATATTGGAAAACTGCAAAGCGATTGTGAAGGTATTTAACAATCATCATGTTGCTAATCAGACTTTGAAGAAATTACAGAAATAGAAGCAGGGGAAGGAAAGTGCACTTTTATTGGTCAGTTTGGGCCCGCTCCTGGAGGAGATGCACAGGTTAATGCCCATTGTGCCCCCAGGACCCGAAGTCCCAGACCTGGACTCCACCCAGACTCTGACCCCCCAGCGAAGTGCCAGGAGGTAAGTGAGCTGGGCTGAGAGAGGGTGGACAAGTGCAGGGGCACTCGGAGGGTGCCAGGGAGTGTGTGTGTAGAGCTGTTGGGACCAGGGCACAAACTCGCTCGCAACCATAGCAGTGACTCATTGTGCCTGCAGGCATCCCAGCATGGTTGAGATCCCCACCCAGACAGAGTCTGAGACTCTGCCTCCCACCCAGATGGAGCCCCTGGCCCCAGACTGTGGGGGATGCCTGGCATGGCTGCTGCCATCTGGGAAGGGGGGCACCCCCACTTGTGGGGTGTGCTCCCTAGTGGAGTCTCTGGAAGGCCAGGTGTGGGAGCTCGAGGATGAGGTTCGCCAGCTGTGCACCATCAGGGCCCACGAAGACTTAATTGATGGCTACTGCCAGACCCTTCTTCAGAAGAAGGAAGAAGAGAAGGAGATAGAGATGGTGGCCAGCAGGAAGGCTGACCAAGAAGACCTATTTGGAGCTACCTGAAAGACAGTCACCTTATGCTCCAGGAAATGCAGGGCCAGGGCTGATCCTCCCCTGCCCTGCACAGCAGGTACGCTCCCCTCCCCATGCAGGAGGAGGCTTCAATGGTGACACTGGAGCAGGAGGAAGGTAAGCAGTGTGCTGCCACCCCCAAGAGGAGGTGCAAGGTGGTGGTGATGGGGGACTCCTTCCTGTGGGTCACTGATAGATTCATCCGCTGTCGGGACCCCCAGCCTGTGAAGTCTGCTCCCTCCCTGGGGCTCGTATCCAAGATGTTGTGGAGAGGATCCCCAGGCTCATCTGGCCCTTCTATTACTACCCCATGCTCTTCATCCATGTGGGAACAAATGACATGGCCAGAAGTAATCCAGACCAGGTCATGAGTGACTACAGGGCTCTGAGGGCTGAGCTCAAGGTGGTTGGGTGCTCAGGTAGTCTTTTCTTCTGTTCTCCCTGTTGCAGGTCATGGTCCTAGGAGGGAAGGATGCATCAAGGAAGTAAACCAATGATGCTGATGGTGGTGCTACCGAGAGGGCTTTGGATTCCTCAACAACAGTGCACGCTTCAGGGAGAGAAGACTCCTGGGAAGGGACTGCATCCACCTCATGTGGAAAGGTAAGTCCCTGTTCTCAGTCAGGATGGGTGATCTTCTAGAGAGGGCTCTAAACTAATATTGCTGGGGGATAGGGATACACTAATTCAAGCGTGCCCAGGGACCATCACACAAGAAAGCTCACCTGACCCCAGTTGTCTTTCCTGCCTCATTCAGGGGGCTGGACCCGATGATCCCTTCCAGCCTCGCAATCTATGAATCTAGGAATTTATTGCCAGGAGAAACTAGATGGGACTTGGCAAGAGAGCCACTCTTGTGGAAACTGAGGAAATAGTTCTCCTTCAGCATGACAGGAAGTCGAGGGCCTCAGAAGGAGGACTGAGGTGCCTGTATACTAATGCCAGTAGTATGAGCAACAAGCAGAAGGAGCTAGCCCTCCTGCTCTCCAGTGGGTATTATGATCTAGTAGGGATTATGGAGACCTGGTGGAATTCCTCACATGATTGGAGCACAGCCATGGAGGCTATGCCCTGAAGAGAAGACACCAAGTAGGGAAGAAAGGTGGAGGTGTAGCTCTCTACATGAAGGAGGCTGACATTGGCTCCAAAGAAGGACAGCCTGAAATCCTCTGGGTCAAACTGTGAGTTGGGGGGGCATGGTGAGAGAGACCTAACTGTAGGTATATACTACAGGCCACCAAACCAGGGGGAGGAACTCAATCAAGAACTGACAAAGGCTGCATGAGCACAGGACAAGGTCATCATGGGTGACTTCAATTATCCAGCTGTCTCTTGGGAGGAACACTCAGCCAAACTGGATCACTCTTAATAGCAGCTTACCACTACATCAGTGGCATACATCAAGGGCTCAGTGAACAACTGTTCACCAGGGCACCATTGGAGATAACCAGAAGCAATAGCCATAAAGTCCTGGAAAACCTTTTCAGGCTTAATATTAGGAAAAAAATTTTCATAGCCAGGGTGTCCGGACTGTGGAATAGGCTCCCTCCAGTGGTGGTGCAATCACCTACCCTGGAAATCTTCAAGAGGAAACTAAATGGTCACCTTGCTGGGGTCACCTGACCCTGGTTGACTTTCCTGACTCGTGCGGGGGGCTGGACCCAATGATCTTCCAAGGTCCCTGCCAGCCTCACAATCTATGAATCTATGAATTTATTGCCAGGAGAAACTAGATGGGACTCGGCTACAAGGTGTTTGCTATGCACAAAGAACTGTTTGCTGTGTGCTTCAATAGATGACACAGTGTCACAGGGCACCTAGGGATGCCTGAGCCTTTAGGAGAAGAAATAGCTTAGCAAAGGAGCCTGGCAGGCTACACAGAGCCCCACAACTGCAGGTTGCCTGAGTAACTGTCAGCAGTCAGCTGACTGGAAGGAGTCAGAGGGCCCAGGGCACATAAAAGCTCAGGGCTGAGGCTGGCTGGGGGTGATTCTCTTTGGCAACTGCCAGGAAAAGGAACTCCTGCACAAGATAGCTGTCTCTATCTGGCTGCCTGCTTTGCTACCTTCAAATGCGGTAAGACTCTAGGGGCTTACAAGATGATAAAGGGGGCTGGTATTCTAAAGGTGGGAGTTGGCCTTCTTTAAGGGGCAAAGTGCTGCCTTTATTATTAATGTTATGTTGTAGCCCAGGGGCTTTGGTTTGTGTTATTGTTTGCACCGGTGGACTGGGAAGAGGCTAATAGGGGAGGAGGAGGCCTCATTGGGGGCATACAATTATGTAGAGCCCTCACACCAGGGGGGTGTAGTCTCAGGGGATGCAGAGAACCCAGAGCCAGGGAGGGAACAGTGAGAGGGCCAGAGAGCCCAGCACCAGAGGGGTGCGAGCTGCAAGGGGCCAGGGACCCCAGCACCAGGGGAGTGCAAGCTGCAGGGGGCTGAGGAGTCCAGTGCCAGAGGGGCATGAGCTGCAGGCATGCCCAAGGACCATCACACAAACAGCCCAGGGGCCCAGTAATAAGAGGAGTTTGTGGGCTACTGCCTCAAAGCTGGGCCCAACACAGTGCGTCTAGGCTAGAAGGCCTAGCTATATCAAAGGGGTGGAGTCTGAGTAGGCCAAGGCCCCAACAGCAATGTAACACCCGTGAGGTATGGGGTGTGGTAAAGGGGTGGTTGGAGCCACACAATTGGCCCATAAGGCCTGAGGTGTCTCGTGCAGCACCGTACTGAAGAGAGGCCTGGCAAAGGACCTACAGATCAGAGAGCTTGAGTAAGGTTCAGCAAACCAGGACTAAGTGAAGGCTTGTGGGCAGCCTCCTGAGTTATTTTTCCATCAAAGACATGGCAGGAAAGATAAGAGGGCACCCTTGAGGCAGAACTTACATGGTGACAGAGCCGCCAGAGGCATCAAGGCCATCCCTGGGGATCTCACTCCATGACACACAGTATCCCAGGTTATTGACCTTCTTGACAGGGCTTTAAACTGAGACCGCTGGGGAACAGGTGGTCTACTAACAGTTTTAGCCCGGGTCATGTCAGCCACACTACCAATAATTAAGGCAGTCTAAGGTATCCTGCTCTGCTGACAGCCCAAGGAAAGATCCCTCTTAACTCATCACAGATGCATTGGGCTTCACATGGCAGACTTAACTGCCTGTACACAAATGCCAGGAGCTTGGGAAACAAGCATGAGGAACTGGCCCTCCTCCTATGTGATAATGAATACAACCTTGTAGGAATTAAGGAGACCTGGTGGGACTCCACCTATGATTGGTCAGTGGACTTAGACGGTTACACCTTGTATAGGAGACACTTTGTGGGGCAGGGGGCTGGGGATGTTGCTCTCTATGTCAAAGATCAGATCACCTCCCTGCAGATTGAGTTTCCAAACCAGGAAGGGCATCTTGAGACCCTCTGGGTCAAAGTATGAGGAGAACATGGGGAGGGTGACTTACTTGTAGGAATCGACTATAGACCCCCCCCCCAGCGAGAGGAAGACCTAGATCAGGAATTCAATAGAGAACTGGTCGAAGCCACATGCTCCCGATGCTTGATTGTCATGGGGGACTTCAACTTCCCTGACATCTCTTGGGATGAGTGCATGGCCAAATCTGACAGGTCGCATAGCTTTTTCACATGCATCGATGACCCTAACCCAGGAGGTCTACAGGCTGACTAGGGGACAGGCATTGCTGGATCTGGTCCTGGCCAAGGAGGAGGACCTGGTGAGTGATCTTCTGATCGAGGGGAAGCTTGGTGACAGTGACCATGAACTGGTCAACTTATTTCACTGAAGAGCAGGCAAACATCTGAGTAAAACAGAAGTCTTTAACTTTGGGAAGGCCGACTTCTGCAAACCGAGAGAACTGGTCAGTCAGGCAATCAGAGGCCATACCCCCCCAGGAAAGGGAGTACATGAGGAATGGTCATCGCTCAAAAACATGATCCTTGAAGCACAGAGCAAAGCCATCCCTTCTTGAAAGAAATGCAGTCAATGGGCAAGGAAGCTCCCATGGCTGAATAAGGAACTGTTGGACCTCATTAAGCTCAAAAGAGTAGCTTACACCATGTGGAAAACAGGAAGCATTACCAAAGAGGATTACTCTGCACTCACCCACACCTTCAGAGAGTGGTCAAGAAAAGCCAAGGCGCAAACCAAACTAAAGCTAGCTATGGGGATCAAGAACAACAAAAAATTCTTCTTCAGATATGTGGGAAGTAGAAAAAAGAACAAGGATAGTATTTGGCCCCTGAGAGATCCAACGAGGCAACTGACATCAGATGCCCAAGAAAAGGCCAATCTCCTAAATGACTTTCTTGCATCAGTTTTTTACCCTCCCACAAGGACCACAGTGCCAGGAATGGCACAAAGCAATTCAGGAGTGGACGATGGGCCCAAAATTGATGTGGATCAGGTGAAGAAACACCTTGAGAAAATGGACATTCACAAGTCCGTGAGCCCAGACAGAATGCACCCAAGGGTCTTGAAAGAGCTTGCAGACATCATTGCATCCCCTTTGGCAGGGATATTTGAAAAATCATGGTGATCGGGTGAGGTCCTGGATGACTGGAAAAGAGCCAACATGGTCCCTATCTACAAGAAAGGGAGGAGGGATGACCTGAGGAACTATAGACCAATCAGTCTGACTTCCATCCCTGGAAAAATCCTGGAGAGAATTGTCAAGGGATCCATCAATGCCAGACTAACACAAGGCAAGCTTCTGATTGCCAGCCAACATGGGTTTCGGTCTGGCAGGTCTTGCCTGACCAACCTCATCTCCTTCTATAAGCGGGTAACATATGCCCTGGACAAGGGAGATGGTGAGGACGTCATATATCTGGAATTCAAGAAGGCCTTTGACCGAGTTCCCCATGATGTCCTCATAGTTAAGCTGGGGAACTGTGGCCTTGATCATCATATGATCTGATGGCTAGGCAACTGGCTATGGGGTCAGACCCAAAGAATACTAGTTGAAGGGAGCAATTCAGCGTGGCGCAGGGTTACAAGTGGAGTACCTCGGGGCTCAGTACTCAGGCCAGTGCGCTTTAACATTTTCATCAATGATCTAGATTCAGGAGTCAGATGTGAACTAACCAAGTTCATGGACGATACCAAATTATGGGGGAGGGCCGTCACTGCAGGACAGGCCGGGAATACAGGCTGGCTTCAACACACTTTCAAGGTGGGCCGACAAAAATTGGATGGCCTTCAACACAGAGAAGTGCAAGGTGCTGCACTTTGGTAGGAAGAATCCTCAGCATACGTAGAGGCTTGGCAATGCTACGCTTGCTAGCACCATGACCAAAAGGGACTTGGGGGTCTTGATTGACCACAAGATGAATATGAGCCACCAATGTGATGTGGTGGCAGGCAAACTTCACCAAACCCTGGCATGCATCCACCAATGCATCTCAAGCAAAACCAGGGAAGTCATTCTCCTACTTTACTCATCCCTGGTGACACCACAGCTGGAGTACTGGGTCCAGTATTGGGCCCCCACTTCAGGAAGGATGTGGAGAAGCTATAGAGAGTCCAGAGGAGAGTCACTTATATGATCCAAGGCCTGGAGGGAAGGCTGTTAGAGGAGAGGCTGAGGGACTTGGGACTCTTCAATCTGGAGAAGAGAACGCTCAGGGGGGACTTGGTGGCAGCCTACAACTTCATAAGAGGGACCTGGGAGAACACCCATTCACCAGAGCACCACAAGAGATAACAAGGTCTAACGGCCATAAACTCCAGGAAGGCTGATTTAGACTAGTTCTTTACAGTGTGTCTCCAGGGTCTGGAACAAACTCCCCCCAGAGGTGGTGTAAGCACCTATTCTGGACTCCTTCAAAACTGCTGGATTTATTTGTTGCTGGGGTCACTTGATCCCAGCTGACTTCCCACCTATGGTGGGGGGGCTGGACCCGATGATCTCATGAAGTCCCTTCCAGCCTCTAATGTCGATGAAATCTATGAAATATTCCAGAGATATTCAGACCGCTAAATGAAAATCTAATTGAGCTTTTGCCTTCTTCACCTCTATCCAAAAAAAAGTAGTAAAACAAATGTTTACTACGAAATCATCTGGCAACAAACCTTTTGGATCATCAACACAGAGGACAACATTTATGAGAAGATAAATTATCTACTGCTCTCGATACAATTATGGAAGTAGCTAAGAATGTCCCCAACATCAACGAAATAGCCATAATGACAGAAATTGCCGAGTACCGCACAAAAGAAAAAGACATCATTTGGCGGGCAGCAGAGAATATGTTTCCTCTCACATGGTGGAAAGGATACTGTAACACCTGACTGTTATCTAGGATTGCTCTAAGGATCCTAAGCATTCAGAAAGGATTTGGAGAGCTTCAATGATTTGGGCAGTCCCCGGTGGCTGCAGCAGGGAGCTGCAGCTGGACTCAGAGCTGGTAAATAGGGGTGGATGAGGCGGGGCTAGAAGAGGGGGGAGAGACCATGGGGTACCCCTGCCAGGCCCCATCCCCCACCCGCTCCTCCAGCCCCACCATGGCTGCCCTGGCCACCCCAGCTCTCCATTCTTTAAAAAGAAGCCCAGACTTACAGGGTGCTGCTGGGTGAGGGGAGCGATCCCCACTGCCCCCCACTGCTGCAAGCTGCATGGGGGGGCTCTGCATGAGCCCCCTGAACTCCCCCTCACTCTTTCAGCCCCCCTACCACTACCCTGCCTGCCCCAGCTTCGGCCCTTTCAGAAAAAACAAACCGAGAAAAACCCCAGGACTCGCTGCTCCTGCAGCAGCCTCAGGGCTTTGGAGGGCTCATGGAAGAGCTCTCACATGGCAGGGGGAAGCAGGGAGCAGTGGCGATTGGCCCCCACCAGCAGGAACTGGATAGTTCAGGGGAGTTTCTCCTTAAAGGGTTGGAGCCATGGTGGGTGGGGCAGCCATGGCACAGGACTGGGACAGCAGGGGGCATTGAGGGGCTTTTGCAGAGCCCCCCATGCAGTGTGGGGCAGTTGAGGGTAGTGGGGATTGCCTCCCCTGCCCAGCAGCACCTGGTGAGCTGGGGCTTTTTTTTCCCAAGTGCCAGGAGCTGGGGCAGGTAGGGCAGCCATTGCCAGGCTGGGAGAATGGGTGAGGGATGGGCCAGACTGATTCAGTTGAATCGATTCAGGACAGTAATTCAAATCACTGAATTGAATCACTGTCCCCTTGTAACAGGGAACCCTAAACCTGTGAGCTGACCCTAGCACCAGAGAGGGCACAGTATTCAGGGGCGAGCTGATCCTAGCACCAGAGAGGGTACAGTGTTTGGGGGTGAGCAGACCCCAGCGACACAGAGGGGCAGGAGACTGAGTGAGGTTTTTTTGGAGAGCTAGAGCCTGGGAGTCAAACCCTGATTAGCCGGGGGGGGGGGGGGGGGGGGAGGTGTTGACTGAAAGGCCTAACTAGAGAGAAAAGGGGTAGGCCCGCAGCAGCTGAGACCCCAACATAAAGAGGAATTTAAAAATACCATCTGCGAGGCTTGGGCTGTGGTGTAGGGGAGGAATGGAGCCACAGATAGCGCCCCCTGGCATTGGAGCATACAATAGGCAGCCTCCCGCTTAATTAACAACTATTAATTAACAACAAGGCATGGCAGAAGAGGTGGTTGGCCCATAACAGGTGGGCAGGGCCACCAGTAGATGGATCGCAAGCAAGCCCCCCTGTTACAATGGTGCATTGACCGGGAACTTTTCATATGGCAGTATGCATCATAGGATGCTGGTTCGCCTGTATGAGGGAAAGAATCCTTGGGTCCATAAAGAAACCAGAGAAATGAGAGCAGATGCTAGCCCTGGACCCAGAGTCACAGCAGCAAGTCTTGGATCAGCTACGCCAAATAATACAAGGCCTACAGGATCAAGCCACAAGACAACAGGCACTGTTAGCCAACATAACCAGGAGCGTCCACCCGCGATCAACGACCTAGGTAGGGATGTATGGCTATGGAGCCAGAGTTGACTCTGAGGTGGGAGACAAGCCACCCGCATTGATGGTGGAAACGACAATGGAGGGAAAAAAGGTATGGGCTATGCTGGACTCAGGCTCATTGCAGACCATGGTGCAGAGTGTCGTGTTACCAGCAAGAGAGAGGGAAGTAGCGGACCACATAATTGTACAATGCTGGTGCAGGGATTCCATCGAAGTCAACAGAGTGGGGGTCATCCTACAAGTAGGTGATAGGACCCGCCAGATGCTAGTTGGGGTCGCTGAGTGCTTACCCTACCCAGTAGTACTGGGCTATGACTGGCCAGAGTTGTTGACAGAGATAGCCAGTGTGAGGCAAAAGGAGGGAACTGAGATGAGACAAAGTTGCTGTTGGAGGCCCTGGGAGACTAGGAAGCCCAAGGCTGGATGGGAAGATAATCTGAGGGCTTAGGGATTCACGAATGAAACCAAACAACCTCCTCACAAAGAAGAGGCCAAACAAGAGGTGGATGTCGCACACTTATGGGAGGATGAACATTTCCAGTTGGAGCAGAGTTGGGAGGCAGATTTTTGGTATGCTTTGCAGGAACACCTGGCTCAGTGAAACAGTGAGGTATTATGACCAGAGCTGATGAAGACAACACCAAGTTTCGAGGTAAGAAATGACCTCCTGTACCAAATTGAGCAAGGGAAGCCTGAAGGAGGGGAGGTTGTACAGTTGCTGGTACCTCGGCGATATCAACAGGCTCTACTGAAGGTGGCTCATGAGCTCCCTATGGGTGGACATTTGGGCAGGTACAAAACAGAAGCCCGCATTCAAGCAAGAATTTTTTGGCCAGGACTGTTGTGGGAAGTGGTGAGGTATTGCACTTCATGTTCTGTGCACCAAAAACTGAACCCAAGGTACCCTCCAAAAGCTCATTTAATTCCAATGCCCTTGGTAGATGTTCCCTTTGAGCAGGTGGCGGTGGACATCATGGGGCCACTTCTCAGAAGTAGCACTGGAAACCAGTATATTTTAGTTTTACTGGATTATGCAGCAAGGTACCCGGAGGTTGTGCCGATGCAGACAGTGTCCGCTGCAAAGGTGGTGAATGAGCTATTGAAAATATTCTCATGAGTAGCACTCCCTACAGAACTGCTGACAGACCAGGGAATGAATTTTACATCACACGTGTTTCAGGGAGTGGGTAAAGCTTTGGGGAATAAACATCTAAAGAAAGCAGTGTATCATCCCCAAACGGACGGGCTCATGGAGCATTTTAACCAGACATTGAAGCAGATGTTAAAGAAATTCATGGTCGAAAGTCCTTAGAATTGGGATAAAATTATACCACCTTTGTTGTTTGCTGTAAGAGAGGCACCCCAGGCCTCAACCAGGTTTTCACCCTTTGAACTATTGTATGGCTAGCAACCAAGGGGAATCCTGGATTTGATTAAAGAGATTTGGGAAGAACAGCATAGTAAAGATCAGAACTTGATCCAATACATAATACAACTGCGGGAACACCTTGAAGCAGCTTGGAGTGAGGTTTTAGGAAATCTCAGAGAGGCCCAGCAATGACAAGTGAGGCATTATAACCAAGGTGCACAGGAAAGGAGGTTTGACCTGGGGGACCGTGTGTTGGTTCTATTGCCTGACCATGAGAGTAAGTTACTTGCCTGGTGGCAGGGACCCTATGAAATTATATGCCAAGTGGGGCCCGTAGACTATGAGGTGCATCAGACAGATAAACAAAAAAAGAAGCAAGTATACCATGTCAATATGTTGAAGAAGTGGGAAGAGCAAGAGTGTATGTACCTAGCCTTTCATCCTGAGGAATTAGAATTGGGACCCTCTTTAACAGAGGGAAGTGGACTGGGTGACATAGAACTGGCCCCGCAACTATCTGAAGAGCAGAGAAGACAGGCCACCAAGCTCGTCAGAGGATATGGAGATGTGTTCCAGGAAACTCCTGGGGAAGCTCGGGGTGTGGTACACCAGATAAAAACTCCTCCGGGATGAGTGATCCATGAGAACTGGAGATGGATTCCACAGTGACTGCAGAGCCAGATAAAAATAAAGATTGAGATGATGCTGGAGAAAGGCATCATATGCGAGTCCCACAGTGACTGGCGGAGCTCCATCATAGCAGCGCCCAAGCCCGTTGGAAAAATTCGTCTCTGTATTGATTTCTGGAAGGTAAACTCAGTAGCTAAGTTTGATGCCTATCCGATGCTGAGAATAGATGAACTGGTGGAAAACATTGGGCAAGCTTACTACATTTCCACTTTAGACCTGACAAAAGGTTACTGGCAGGTCCCAGTAGCACCCAAAGATCAAGAAAAGACAGCATTTGCCACCCCTTGGAGTCTCTTCCAGTTCCGGCACATGCCGTTTGGATTACATGGAGCCGCTGCTACATTTCAGCATCTAATGGGCAGAGTTTTGGCTCCCCATGGAGGTTATGCCATGGCGTAACATAGTAATAATAACATAGACAATATTATTATATATGCTGAAGAGTGGGCTAAACACCTCACCGCACTGAGAGTAGTAATGCAAGACTTGAGAAGGGCCAGGCTGACAGTCAATCCAAAGAAATGTACGATAGGGAAAGAAGAGACACAATACCTTGGGTTCCTAGTAGGAAGCGGGAAGGTGATATCATTGTTAAACAAGGTGGAGGCATTGTGAAACTATCAAGCTCCTCATACCAAGTAACAATTGAGGGCTTTTATGGGGCTAGCTAGTTATTATAGAAAGTTTGTACCTCACTTCACAGACTTTGTAGTGCCTTTGACGGAGATGATAAAGGCGGGGCCTCCAACCAAGGTGAGATTGACATCAGATGTGGAAAAGGCATTTCAAGCAGTGAAGGACGCGCTATGCTTGCAGCCCCTACTATATACACCAGATTTTAATAAACCTTTCCTGGTGCAGACCGATGCAGCAAATGTGGCTACTGGAGTGGTGTTGGTCCAGAGAGAAGAAGAACACACTATAGCCTACATAAGTAGGAAATTACACCCTCTGGAATGGAATTACACCCTGACAGAGAGAGAGTGTTTGGTGATTAAGTGGGCTGTTGAAACACTCTGATATTATCTGTTAGGGCAGCGGTTCATGCTGATCACCAATCACGTGCCTCTACACTGGCTACAGAGCATGAAGACGGACAATGCTAGACTGATGAGATGGGCCCTTAGTCTACAGACATATTGTTTTGACGTAGAGCATCGCCCAGGAACCAGGAATGTAAGTGCTGATTTTTTCTCAAGACAATACGAGGAAGAAGAGGGGCTAGGGGAAAAAGAAGGACCCCAGACAAGTGAGAAGAGAAGGGGGTGTTTAACAGGGAACCCTAACCCTGTTACTAAGAGACAGGTTGGTCCCTTTAAGTCCAGAAACTTCCAGTCACGGCCGTCTGGTCAAGTAGGGGTTAAGGCTCAAGCCCTGCCAGCTGGTCAGGTGACAGGAAAAGGAAGGCCAGGACCCTACAAATAGCAAGTGGAGAAGGTCAGAGGGGCATCAGGGAAGCAGACTCCCAATGACCACAGTGCCATGGCCGCAGTCTCTGTTGGAAGACTATGCCATGCCCTGAGCCATCCTCATGATCATCTAAAGTAAGCAGGCATGTTGCCTCTCTTGTTTCTGTATTATCATTTTTCCATTATATGGCCTTAGAAATCTATGTTAAGTTACAGCCCAGGGGGCTTATGTTTTGTTTGTAGTTTTATAAGACTGGTGGTTTGGGTGAGGCTATTTGGGGAAGGAGGAGGCCTTGTTGGGGGCCCATTGCAGTGTGGGGACCCCAATGCCAGAGAAGGCACAATATTCAGGGGTGAGCTGACCCTAGAGAGAGGGTGCAGTATTCAGGGTTGAGCTGACCCTAGCGCCAGAAAGGGCGCAGTATTCAGGAGTAAGCAGACCCCAGTGCCATGGAGGGGCAGGAGCCTGAGTGAGGTTTTTTTGAAAGCTAGAGCCTGGGAGTCAAACCCTGATTAGCGGGTTTGGTTTTTTTTTGACTGACAGACCTAGCTAGAGAGAAAAGGGGTAGGCCCACAGCAGCTGAGACCCCAACATAAAGAGGAATTTAAAAATACCATCTGTGAGGCTTGGGCTGAGGTGTAGGGGAGGAACAGAGCCACAGATAGTGCCCCCTGGCATCGGGGCATACAATGGGCAGCCTTCTGCTTAATTAACAACAATTAATTAACAACAAGGCATGGCAGGAGAGAAGGCAGGTGGTTGGCCCATAACAGGTGGGCGAGGCCACCAGTAGACGGACCCCGAGCAGGCCTCCCCTGTTACACCCCTGAATCAGTTGAATCCAAATTCGAAGTGAATACTAGCCACTTTGCACAAGCCTAATAATTAGTTGGTCCACAGGAAATTAAGGCTGTCAGGGAAGGAAGGCAGGGAGACAGAGACAGAAAGAAGAGTCTGTGAGAGAGAAGCCAGGCTACCTCATGGGATCTGGAAAAAGACTGAGGGGCTGTGAGGCTGGAAGCAGCAGCACCACACCAGGGAACTCATGCTGGAGGGAGACAGGGAAAATGGTGGTGCTGAGAGAGCAGCAGGGACCTGGAGTCACCTTCTCAAGGCCTGGGAAGAGGCCCTAGGATTGAGAATTAACCCTATGTGGGCTATGTTACATTTGTATTATTGAGGACTGAGTTGTTTTAATGTCCCTGAGAAGTGTGTGCGCCCAGGAAATAAAGAAATGTGTAAAGTTTTAAAAGGATTTGAGCTAGCAACAACTCTGAACCCGCTACACAAGGGTTCATAAAAAACATAAAATGATAACATAGCTTAATACTGACTGTAAGTGGAGACCAAATATTACAATTGTAAATCCAATTCAGGAAATATTTATAAATGGTATACAGAGTCCATCACCCCCCACCATCCGGTCAATCCTGCATTTGGGTGTATCTATGAAAACAACCATTACTAAAGTGTCATTTGCCTCCATGACACATTTGAGTTTGCTCTAGCCTGCTGAATTATTGAAATGTAAATTAATAAATTATTTCAATAAATGACTAGCATAGTACTTCCACTACTTTTTTGTATCCGCCACTTTTCTTTGTTCATCTGTAAGCCTAGTAGTTTGAATGTGGACAGGGAGGGCAGTACAGACAAAGAGATTGCTGTGGGGTTAGGAGAACCCATTGCTGTTGCAGTTTAGGATGATGGATGTGGTTGGGTGAGTGTAGTTTCCATCTCACACCAGAAATACATGATGGGCAACACATCTGAACTCTCTCCAGCTGTGCACTGTTGCATCTGACCCAGCACCATTATACCTTTGTGACTCTACAGCTGTTGGGTGTTAGAGTAGCCCAGATGAGAGAGCACAACACAACCAGCAGGACAAGTGACTTTATTGTTCTAAACAGTAACCTAAACTGAAAGCAAACCTCATGCCTAAGGAGGCACAGAATTTAACATCTAAATAAACTGCGTATAACAGCAAATGAACAATATATCACATTACTCCACACTATCCTAAACACTAAATTTTTAGATAACATACAGAACACAATGTAAAGGAATGTATGGAGTGAACGCGTCTACATGAGATGCTTTATTGCACAATAGAGCAAATTGATGATGATGGGCGATCACTCATGAATGAGTACGATTATCTTCCAAGGATCTTAATAGTGAGTCCGCAGGTGGCTCCACATGTCTTGTTGCAGTGAGGACAGATGTTTCCAGGAGGGATGGGCACTGTGTTGCTGCGTTGGATATTCTGATGTTATTTTCAGCATACATACAGGCTGGGGAGTTCCCTTCTTGAAAGCACAGAGGCGGAAAGGGATCTTGGAGTCATTATTGACTCCAAGATGAACATGAGCCACCAACGCCAGACCACAGCCAGCAAGGCCAGCCATACCTTGTCATGCATCCAAAGGTGCATCTCAAGTCGGTCCAGAGAGGTGATACTCCCCCTCTATGCGACTTTGGTCAGGCCACAGTTGGAGTACTGTGTCCAGTTCTGGGCGCCGCACTTCAAAAGGGATGTGGCCAGACTGGAGAGGGTTCAGAGGAGGGCCACCCGCTTGGTGTGAGAGGAGCAGGACAGGCCCTAAGAGGAGAGACTGAAGGACCTGAACCTGTTCAGCCTCAGCAAGAGGAGGCTGAGGGGGGACCTGGTGGCTGCCTACAAGCTCATCAGGGGAGATCAACAGCAAATAGGCAGAGCTCTTTTCTCCCCAGCACCACCTGGGGTAATGAGGAACAATGGTCATAAGCTGATGGAGAATAGGTTTAGGTTGGAGATCAGAAGGCAATATTTTACAGTTAGGGTGGCCAAAATCTGGAACCAGCTTCCCAGTGAGGTGGTCCTCGCCCCTACCTTGGGCATATTCAAGAGGAGGTTGGACGATCACCTGTCTGGGGTCTTGTGAACCCAGCATTCATTCCTGTCTGTGGCAGGGGGTCAGGCTAGATGATCTGTTCAGGTCCCTCCTGGCCCTAGCTACTATGAAACTATGATACTATGATTCACCTGTTCCTCTTTTCCTCTTCTGCCTGTTGAAAAGCTGTTTCAAAGTGTTGAGGTCCCTCCCAAAGAGCTTTCCTCCATTTTGGTTGGTCCTGAGCAAGGGTCTCCCAAGTGTTCATGTGGATGTTACACCTCTTCAACTTTGCCTTCAGGGTGTCTTTAAAGTGCTTTCTTTGCCCTCCGCTACTTTATTGTCTTCTTTCAGCTGTGAGAACAAGAGTCTCTTTGTAAGGTGGGAGTCAGGCCTGTGAACAACATGACCTGTCCACTGAAGCTGGTTTTGGATGATCATGGCCTCAATGCTGTTGGAATTTGCTTCGGCCAAGATGCTGATGTTTGTGCATCTATCCTCCCAGCTCATCCGAAGGATCTTGTGAAGGCACCATTGGTGGTATTTTTCCAAGCTCTTTAGATGTATTCCGTATGTAGTCCAAGTTTCTGAGCCATACAGCAGAATTGGAATGACAATGACTTGATAAACCAAGAGCTTCATTTCAGCAAGGATGTCATGATTTAAGAAGACTCTCCTACTCAGATGGCCAAAGGCTGCACTCGCATATTTCAAACAATGTTGTATTTCCGCGTCAATGCCTGCCTTTGATGAAAGATGGCTTCCAAGATAGGCTAAGTGATCCATGTTCTCCAGCAATTCTCCATTGATTTCAATGGTGGGTGGGGGGAGTGTTGTTTCTCCATTTGAAGCAGGTTGGTAAAGGACTTGCATTTTCCTGATGTTTAGAGTTAGGCCAATACTCTCATTGACTTCCAAGAATACATTAAAAATGGTTTGGGGGTCCATTTCAGATTGAGCAATGACAGCATTGTCATCCACATACTGGAGCTCCATTATGGATGTTGTCATGGTCTTTGTTTTGGACTTGAGTCTGTTGAGGTTGAAGAGTCTTCTGTCCATCCTACACAATTTCAATTCCAGGTGGGAGCTTTCTGTCGACAAGGCACATTATGGTGGAGATGAAGATGGAAAACAAAGTTGGAGTGATGACACAACCTTGCTTCACTCGTTTTAACCTCAAATGGTTCTGTTTGATACCTGTTGCTGAGAACCCTTGCTGACATGTTATCATGGAGAAATCTCAGAACACTGATGAACTTGTTTGGGTAGCCAATTTTGGACAGGATTTTCCATAGGTCTTCATGGTTTACAGAATCGAAGGCTTTAGAGAGGCTGATGAAGGCCAAATAGAGAGGTTGATTTTTGCTCATGACACTTCTCCTGGATTTGATGTGCTGTAAAGATCATGTCCACAGTTTCTCAAGATGGTCCAAAACCACTTTGAAATTCTGCAAGAATTGCTTCTGCAAATGGGAGAAGGCGGTTAGCGAGGATATGGGTGACGACTTTCAACAATGGCCAACAATGAGATGCCTCGGTAGTTTCCACGTCCCCCTTCTTGAAGATAGTAACAATCAAAACATCCCTTAGGTGGCTGGGATTTCTTCCTTGTTCCAGATTTTAAGGAAGAGGACATGAAGCTGACACGTAAGTTGTTCTCCTCCTCCTCTGAAAATCTCTGCAGGTATTCTGTCAACACCGGCTTCTTTGTTATTCTTCATTTTCCCAATAGCACTCCTGACCTCTACCAGGGTCAGCAGCAAACCAAGGTCTTCTCTGATTGCTTTTTGTGGACAGTTGTTGATCTTATCTTCATTGACAGTTGAGTCATGATTCAGAAGGTCCTGGAAATGTTCTTTCCAGTGAGCATTGATGGATTCGCTGTTGCACTGCAGTGGGTGCTGCAGACATGTTCCAGGCCTGGTAGTACCCTGTACCACCTGTAGGTCCCACTCCAGCTGGCCCCAGGCCACCCACAGCAGCCTGCCTGGACCCCACTGCTGCTGGCACACCATTGTCATGTGCCTGCCTGTCTTGAGCTGTGCTCCTTCACTGGGTGCTGTACGTAGCTGCCCAGACCTGCCAGCACTCAGACTGTCATGCAGAGGCCCAGTGAGCCATCAAGGGAGCCATGCTGGTATCCTCCCTGATGCCACATACTGCCTCCTGGGGCCACAGCTGGTTCCAGGAGGAGACCATGAACCTCATGGTGCTGTGGGGTGAGTCTAAGGTTTCATAGTTTCATAGTTTCATAGTTGGTAGGGTCGGAAGGGACCTGAGTAGATCAAGTCCAACCCCCTGCCATGGAAAGAAAGAGTACTAGGGTCAAACGACCCCAGCAAGGTGTTCATCTAGCCTCCTCTTAAAGTCCCCCAGGGTAGGAGTCAGCACCACTTCGCTTGGAAGTTGGTTCCAGATCCTAGCCGCTCTGACAGTGAAGTAGCGTCTCCTGATATCTAGTCTAAATCTACCCTCTGCCAGCTTGTGACTGTTATCTCTTGTCATTCCTCGGAGTGCTCGGGGGAACAGGGACTCCCCTAATGCCTGCTGGTCCCCTCTGACTAGTTTGTAAATGGCGAATAGATCCCCCTCAGCCTTCTTTTGTGGAGGATGAACAGGTTCAGGTCCCTTAGCCTCTCCTCATAGGGCCTGTCCTGCTGCCCCCTGTTCATGCGAGTGGCCCTCCTCTGGACCCTCTCCATGTTGTCCACATCCCTCCTGAAGTGCGGTGCCCAGAACTGGACGCAGTACTCCAACTGCAGCCTGACCAGTGTCGCATAGAGGGGGAGGATCACCTCCTTGGACCTGCTTGAGATGCATCTGTGGATGTATGACAAGGTGCGGTTGGCCTTCCTGACCGCGTCCCCACACTGTCGGCCCATGTTCATTTTGGCATCGATAATGACTCCAAGATCCTTTTTTGCCTCTGCACTGACAAGAAGGGAGTTCCCCAGCCTGTAGGTATGCTGCTGGTTCTTCCTCCCCAGGTGCGGTACCTGGCATTTGTCAGTGCTGAAACCCATCCTGTTCTCATCCGCCCACCTCTGTAACCTGTCTAGGCCCGATTGCAGCCTATTCCTCCCTTCTAGCGTGCCCACTTTCCCCCACATCTTAGTGTCGTCTGTGAATTTGAACAGAGTGCTTTTTACCCCCTCGTCCAAGTCGCTGATGAAGATGTTGAACAGTGCAGGCCCGAAGACTGAGCCCTGGGGGACCCCAATGCCCACATCCCTCCAGGTCAAAAATTACCCATCCACCACCACTCTCTGGGTGCGGCCCTCCAGCCAGTTAGTGACCCATTTGACTGTGTAGGTGTCAACACCACAGTCCCCTAGTTTTTTAATGAGAATGGGGTGAGAGACAGTGTTGAAGGCCTTCCTAAAGTCTAGAAAGACTACGTCCACTGCTACCCCTGCATCTAAGGATGTTGTGACCTGGTCATAGAAGGCCACCAGGTTGGTCTGACAGGACCTGCCTCTAATGAACCTGTGTTGGTTGCCCCTAAGAATAATCTCCCCTGCTGGCCCCTTGTGGGCATGCGCCATGATAATTCTCTCAAAAAGCTTACCCAGGATCGAGGTAAGACTAACTAGCCTATAGTTTCCTGGGTCCTCCTTCCTCCCTTTTTTGAAAATGGAAACCACATTGGCCCTTTTCTAGTCCTCTGTCACCACACCAGAGCACCATGAGTGCTCGTAAAGCCATGCCAGGGGTCCCGCAATGACCTCTGCTAATTCCCTCAGCACTATGGAGTGGAGATTGTCAGGACCAGCTGATTTAAATACATCCAGTCCCTCCTGAAGTTCCCTGACTATATCCTCACTGACCCTAGGTCTGGGCGCACCTCCCCTGGGGTCTATAGGGGTCCTGGTCAGGGGGCTGACCCAGTTCCTGCTCAGGAAAATGGAGGCAAAGAAATTGTTAAATATGTTAGCTTTGTCATCTGGTGTGACGACCAGATTTCCTAGCGTGTCTTGCAGAGGCCCCATGTTACCCGGTACCTTCTGAGCCAGTTTGCACAAAAGTGGGTGCTTTGCTGCACACATCTATGAGGGCCTATCATGCTGCATGCAGGAGTGCAGGCACAACCAGTGGGTGTGCCAGTGCCACATAAAGGTTAAAGCCTTGCGGGCACAATAGGTCACTGTCACTGGCCACAACTGCTAGGCAGGGGTTGCCTGCAATTCCATGCCCTTTATATGGCAGCTGGATGACATTCTTGTGCATCAGGACCCTGACTGGAGCCGTGCCATCTACTCGAGTACAGGTAGCTTGCCTGAGCCTCTGTTTCAACCTGGTGCCGGGGGAGGGCCCCTCAGGCCACCAGGAGCCTGTCCCACTGTGCTCCCTGCCCCAGGCCTCATCCTGCAGCTCCAGGAGCCCAAGCCAGTGCCTGCCCTGCCAGCTCTGGGTACACAGCCCCACCCAGGAGGCTGGGCTGGCCATGGCACTGCCAACCCTCAGCAGCTCCAGATCCTCCCTGGAGGGGGCTGCCTGGGCAGCTGGATGCTGTGCCCCTGCACTCTAAGACACTGCTGGGGTCTGCACATCCTTGCCACCAGCAGGGACTGACTTGGGCTGCTGGGCACACTTGCCATGCCCACCTGGTAAGCCCTGCACTGGGGGAAGAACCCTCCCTGCCCCCCCGCCCGGCTGCACTCCCCTGGTCCCAGGTCCCCCCACCGCAACTAGGCAGGCATGGTCCAAGGAAAGAATGTGTTGATGCTGGCAGCAATGTTGTCTTTGGCTATGAAGGCAGGGATGTGTAGTGCAACTACAGGTAGGCCTCAAGGTGGCAGTGTGGGCTTGCCCTCTGCGCTGTTGAAGCTCAGGGTCCCATGCCATGTTTGCAGTCCACCTGCCCCTGTGGAGTAAGTGGGAACAGCAGGCTTGGCCAGTGGTCACCTGTGCCAGGGTCTGCCCAGTCAACTTGCTGTGGTCCATGAGCACTGTACACATACAGCCCCTAATCTGAGGCTGGGCAGTACACGTTAGCTCAGAAATGTTGCAGATGCTCACAAACAACCTCTTTATCCTGGCTCTGTAGGACCTGCAGCTGTATGCAGGGTGGGGAGGCATCAGTTGGCAGCTGGGATGCACCTTCCAAGTCATCAGAAGTCTTGGAGCCTTGTTTACACACCAGCATTGGCAGCACAGGATCCAGGACCAGACTTCTGGGCAAGGCATGTGGAGGATTTGCCTGCAAGCAGGAGAGGGACACTTGCGAGGTACAGCGATGCATATGAGGTGATGAGGGACCAGGTAGACCAGGAGTTCTGGGTCAGACTCCTGGCCCTCAAAAGAGGCACCGGGAGGCCCAGGAGTGGCAGGCTGCCCTGGTGACGAAGACAGTGGAGGCCACCAAGGAGGACTGCTGGGTGCTGGATACTGTCCTGGCCCTAACAATCACCTTCATGCCACCTGCTGTGCTGCCTCTGGCCCTAGCCCTGCCTGCCCTGTGGCAGCCACCCACCACCCAGAAGCAGGCTTTGCTGTAGGCCTGGGCTGAGGTTCAGTAGTATCTCCACTGGCCATGTGCCCCACCAGCCAGCCCCCCTGCCTAGGCCCAGCTCCACCACTCACCCTGGCTCCATGTAGCCCTGGAGCAGAAGCTGGCTCCAGCAGGACCAGGACTATGCATAGGCCCTGTTTGCCTGACCTGCTGGCTGCAGGAGAGGGAGCTGTCCATGCCAGCTGAGCTCCCTACCACTTGCCAGCCTCACTGCAGCATGAGCACCCACGGGGGTACAGCCAGAGGCTGGGGTGCTGGGTGCCTGTCCATGGACTCTGCCGCCTAGGTGCCCCCACCCCATGGACCCCCAGGAGGACACACACTATGAAACATACCACCGGACATAGTCTTTAGGGGGAAGATGTTACTTTATTGGTGGTAGGAGGAGTGTGTAGTGGAGGGACTTTGTGGGGAGGAGCTCTGTTGTTGGGGAGGGAGTGGGGGATGGAGATCTGTGTTTGCACAAGGGAATAAAGTGCTTTTCTGAGCACTATCTGCAGTGAGTGTGGTGCTGGGGATGCACAGTGGGGCTGGAGTCCATGGCCAGCAATACAGACAACCTACAGCGGGGAGTGCAGGAGGCAGTGGTCTACCAGCACCTCTCACACCCAGTGCCCTGGCCCCTGTTGGCAGGTGAGCAGCTTGTCTGGGGCCTTGATGAGGGCAGGACGGGATGACCCACCACTGTCACTGCTTCTGGCACTCCTGATGCCAGGTGTCCTCCGTTCGCTATGCCTCCTGCACCCAGGCGTCACAGAAGAGCTTCCTCTGGACCCCGCAAATGTTATGCAGCACACAGGTTGCAACAATGCCCTGGGGGATGTTGGCCTCAGCAACTTTGAGGCAGGTGGTAGAGGTGTGCCAGCCTCTCTTCAGGCAGCTAAAGGTGCACTCCACCAGCGTGCATGAGTCTGGCCCCGGTACCTGCTGAAGTGTGCTTGGTGGGGGGTCCAGCTGGCTGGAGTAGGGCTGCATGAGCCAGGGGAGGAGTGGGTAGGTGGGGTCTTCAGTGAGGAGGGGCAGGACCGCCATTGTGCCTAGCTGGAGGTCTGGCACCCCTGGTATAAAGCACCCACTCTCCACCAAGTCTGGCAGGGCAGAGTTGTGAAACACATGGTCATCGTGGGCACTACCCGCTCAGCATGTTGGTGAAAGCATCATGGTGGTTGATGACAGCCTGGAGCACAATGGAGTGGAAGCCCTTCCAAATGTAGTAGGGGCAATCGCTGTAAGGTGGGCAGGTGATAGGGGTGTAGGCCCCTATCCAGGGCCCCTGTACACTGGGCAAAGCCCAGGGTATGGAACCCCACCACCACCTCCAGGGGGTTGTGAGCCTGGAGCACGGCGTGCCCCAGCATATCCTGGAAGGCACTGCACACCTCCAGAATAGCCTTCCCAGCAGTCACTTTGCCCACGCTGAAGAAGTGGCTGACAGAGTAGGCTGGCAGGTGTGGCCAGCTTGAGCAGGGCAATGGCCATCTGCGTGTGGGGTGGTGTCCTGATGCTCCAAGTGCAGGTGGGGCTGGTCAGGGAAGTCCTAGAAGGTGGCCTGGGTTATCCGGAACACTACAGCCACTGCTTGTCATCTCAGATGGACTGGATGATGTGCAGCCACCTGTCCTGGCTAGCTGGGTAGGCCCAGAGGTGGTGGGGCTGGAGGCCCAGTACCACATGGATGGCACTGGTGGTGGCATCCAAGTGCACATCGTTAGTGTCCCTGCCAGGGTCTGGGCAACACCAGCATGGTGGCAGGGGGCCTGAGATGCTGCAGTGAGCCTGGCCAGGTGGCTGTGCCATGCTAAGGTGGGGCAGCAGGGCCGACTGATCTGGACCAGGCAACAGCCACTGCAGCAAGGCAACACAGTGAGCAGGGTGGCCAGCACGAGCTTGGAGCAGTGGAAGTTGCTTCCAGAGCCAAGGGATGGAGCAGCCATGGTGTGGTGAACAGAGGCTCTGTAGGCTGCTCCAGGCCAGGAAGACAGGTGGCCAGGGAGCAGGGCTGCCTTTTAGAAATGACCACCAGCCACAGGCAGCTGTGGCTGGAGCCTCCAGCTCCCTCCCCGCTGCCGCAGTGACTGGCCCATTTCTGTGGCCATCCTTGACTCCATGGAATTGCCAATGACAAATGTGCACATTTACTCTGATTTCTGTCTGATAGACTTTGGCCAAGCTGTAGAGTTTTTGTAGCACAGGTATGATTGCTTGTACTGTCATGTGCTGGCATTACAATTAGAGGTACACAGATACATCGGTTCCATATTGGATTGGCACCGATATAAAAAAAATTGACAGTATTGGCAATCGGCTTTTTTAGGCTGATGTGGCCAATCACGCCACCAGTAAATACTTCATTCATGTGCACAGCCACAGCGCAGCACGCCCGTGACCAAGAGCACAGCCCAGCACTGTGGAGAGCAACCAGGTCCAATGGGTAAATCTGTTGCAAGGGAAGGGGCATGGGCAGGGTATAGATCAAGGTCCCAGTGGTGAGGGAGGGATTGGGGGTGGGGCAGGGGCAGGCGCTGCACAGCTGTGGCTAGGCATGGGACAGAGCCATGGCTCATCTGCGGTGCATGGCGGGGGGTGGATCCTGCCGTCATACACACCCTGGGAAGGCATGGGGGGCATGCGCCCCAGAACTGCGAGTGGGGCAAGGGTGGGCTGCAGCTGCAGCCTGGGGCCGGGATAGGGCAAGGGCTGCACTCAGGGTGGGCAACAGCAGTGCTGGGAGTAGGGACTATGCAGGGCGCTATGGTGAATTTTGGGGTGGCTGCAGCCCCACGCCACTCCAAGTGCATCCCTGACCCAACCCCCACTGCTGGGAAGAGCCTGGCACTGCCACAGCCCCAGCCCACAGAAGCAGCCTACCCTCACCCCAAATGCAGATCTGGGGGCACACACTTTTGGGGGAAAACTAGTCCCCTGGTTCATTAGGTGGAGGCTCAGACAAACAACAACATAAGTTTAAAGACTTGATTTATTAAAGAATGCATTCTGAACAAACAACTGCCCTGAGAGAAAACTGTCTGTTGTTCTACTTCGCGCGCAACTTGATTATATAGGAAGTATGATATAGGAAGTATGACGACATATGCATAGTAACAGATAAACCAATCCATTAATAGCCACACTCTTCCTATACTAGTATCCTGTTTTTACTAGAATAAGATTGTTCCAGTTTGTGCTTAGCCTAGCAGTTTGGGGTCATGCCCTTTGACTTCCTCATAGCTTAAGCTGGGTACGTGATCTGCTCGCTTACACATAATGGCGATTCGACTCCGTTCTGTTCCCCTTCAACACCACTCCTGCTTTCTGGGGGTGCATGCAGTGGCAGAAGCCGCCATCCCCCGCCACTCTCCATGCCCCCTAGATGAACTGCTTGCAGATCCATCCCCTGCTCTGTGCCAGCTTGGCAGAACCTGACCCAGCACCAGCCCTACTCTCTCCCTCAGTGCAGGGGCCTCGATCTGCAGCCCCACACGTCCCGCTTCCCTCCCCCCACAACAGACTTACCAGCCACGCGCCACTCTCCATGCTGCCCAGCTGCATATTGGAATCGGTATCGGCCAATATGGCTCATTAAAAATTGGCCATGAGTATCAGCCAAAAAATTATCTATTGGTGAACCCCTAATTACAATGCATGACTCTGGTAGATGTAATAGCTGTTCATCATGCAGGTAATTAACACTAATGAGAGCAGTGTGTCAAGGTCCTGAGGGAGGCGGACAGTAACTTCTTGCTGGATCAGATACCAAGCAGGGGCAGGCAACCCAAATATCACCATGCAAGGCTTTCTGAGAAACCATTAACTAGGCAAACATGACCTGCCCAATTAATTTGTTCCCAATGGTGAAGCCTTGTGCTCTGTAGCTCACACTGAGATGACATATAGCCAGGTTGGTGTTGCTAAGATTTTCATTACCCAATTGCCAAGGGGCATGCATAGATGAAATGATATTTCCTGTTTACACCAATGCAACTGCATTTGTGTTTGCATGACCTGGGATTTCCTGCTGCTCTAAAAGTCCATTTAGAAACTTAAGCGAATTCTACTCGGAGATGTGTTAATTTGCCGCGCTCTCCAGTTACGCCGCCCCAACTGTGGATTTGTTCATGCAAACAGCCAGAGACTCCAAAGACTTCTAATTAATCCTCTTCACCATGAGAGGCACTTGTTCTGGCCTTTAGCCGGTAGGTGACGCAGTGTGTTCTTTTTTACTCTCCTTCACTCCTCACCCCTCCCTCCTGCCTGACAGCATGCAGTGGAGTGGCCACAGGTTCAGGTTGGGTCTGCTCAGCAAAATTATTATTATTATTTTAATTTTAACAAAAAGAAATGGGGGAAGCCAATAATCCCTTAATTTACTACCCCCTCTTAATTCCTCTGCCCCCTGCCACCTATAGTGTATGTCCTTCTGTCCCTGCCCATATACCTTCCTGTCCTGCCACCCCCCCCATGTACCTTCCACCTGTGCCCCCTGCACCCCCCCATTGTGTGCTGCCACTGCAATGGACATAGCTCCCAATGACAGCTGCAGCATCACCATAACAGTAAGTTTTTTGAAAGTAGTTTGAAACTCTGGAGTGAGTGCCTATATGACTCCCTTGAATATAGCAAAACTTCTGAACTTCATCGCATTCCATTTCAGAACCATTACCAAAAGTCCAGGGGCAGGAGGCTGCCTGCCAGGCCCAATGCCCAGGATATCCAGTGTCTCAGGTGATATTTAGATAATATGTCTCACCAACCTTGTGTGTATGTGGGGTGGGTGGCAAAAGTCCAGTTTTTCTACTGTGCTCCAAACTCCCCTCTTCTTCTTCTTCCCCCCTCCCTGCAGAAAACTTTCATGGGTGGAACTCGCTGGAGGCGGCAGCCAGTAATGAATGAAGGGAATGAAGAGAGTGAAAGAAAGACCTTTATGTGCAGATTTGCAGTTTCTATTTGTATTTTTTTGTTATATTTTGGATATATTTTATATTGTGAAGCTGCTGGGGAGGAAGAGCCCATTTTTGAATAAAGTGTTTTATTTTTGCTCTATATGTGTCATGTTTTCTTTTCAGAGACCACACCCATGTCAGCATGGGGATGCTGTGCTTGGAGTTTTTTATTAGGGCTGTGCAAAACTTCAGGTGCCAATTTGATTCGGAGGAGATTTGGCCTGATTTGGTGGCTGAATCTCTGAATCCAAATCAAATCAGGAGACCAATTAAAAGGACTGAATTGATTCAAGGATCAGGCAGTCCCCACCCACTGCAGCAGGGAGATGGACCCAGACACCAAGCTGATAAGTAGGGGGGGGAGGCTGGAGGAGGGGACAACGGGGCAACCCCTGCCAGGCCCCATCACCTGCCTGCTTCCCCAGCTGCAAGGGCCCCCCAACCCACACCCACTACCCCAGACCCCCCTTCCATGGCTGCCCCACCCACCTCTGCTCCCTGGGCTTAAAAAAAAAAGCCCCTACTCACTGAGTACTGCCTGGTGGGGGGGACAATCCCTGCTGCCCCCCCACTGCCCCACTCTATGTGGGGGGGCTCTGTCATGAGCCCCCCAACCCCCCCACTCTCCCAGCCCCGCATGGCTGTCCTGCCTGCCCCAGCTCCTGGCCCTTTAAGAAACCCCCCACCCCCAAAACCCTGAACTCACCAGCTCCTGCAGCAGCCTCAGGGGTTCTGGGGGCTTGTGCAGAGCCCCCACACAGCATGGGATAGTGGGGGGCAGCGGGGATCTTCCCCTCCCCTCCAGACAGGAACCAGTGAGTGCAGACTTTTTTTGTTTTAAAGGGCCAGGAGCTGGGCAGGTGGGGCAGTCATGGCAGAGCTGGGAGAGCAGGTGGGGAGATGGGGGGGCTCATGGCAAAGCCCCCCATGCAGCATGGGGCAATGGAGATTTTCTCCCATTAGGCAGGCAGTGGCGAGGGGGGGGGCTCCCCAAAGTGGTGGGAGCTGGGACGGGCAGGGCAGCCATTGCTGGGGCTGGGAGACTGGACGGGGGATGGGCCTGTGTGATTTGAAGATTTGGCTGATTAGGTAGCATCCAAATCTCCGAATCAGATTTGGCTGAATTGATTTGAGACAGCGATTTGAATCACCAAATTGAATCACTGTCCCCTTGTCATGGGATGTGGTCCCCAGGGATGGCCATGATACCCCTAGGGCTCCTTGGCCATGCCAGTCTTGCACAACAGGCACCCTCTTTCTTGCCCACCACATCTTGCTGGTACTTTTAATATAGGGAGGCTGCCCTTGATCTTATTGTCTGTACACAGTCTTGCTGGACCCCTCTGAACCTTGTGGGACCCCTTGGTGTCCTGCTTCAAAATGGAGGTTTCACAGGACACCCTCAGCCTTATGGGCTAGATGTGTGACTCCAAACCACCCCTTTACCACACCCCAGCCTCGCAGATGGTATTGACATTGTCTTTCCTGGGCCTTGCTATAACTTGGCCCCTTGTCCTCACTGGGCTCTCCACAGCCCTGTCTGTACCCCACACTGGCACCAGGCTCTCCACAGCCCCGTCTCTGCATCCCACACTGGCACTGCAGTCCCCATACTGTAGCAGATCCCCCAATGAGGCCTCCTCCTTCCCCAATAGCCTCAGCCACCAGTCAAACAACTAAAATCTGAGCCCCTGGGTTATAATATAACATAAGCAGATCCAGGTGTGCTCTGTCCCTTTAAAACATCCAGCTTCTCCCAGCACTAAGTGCCTTGCAAGCCAGAGTCTCAGGTGAGCTCCCAGAGCCCCTTAACCCTACCCAGGAAGAACAAACTGCCAAGTCTCTCTCATGAGCTTCTTCTCCAAAAACTCCTTCCCCCTCAACTGCAGACAAAGGACTACAACTCTACTGCCAGCCCTGGGGTTTATATTTGCCCAGGGCCCTGCCTCTCCCAGTCAGCTGACTGGGTGTAGGTGCAGGCTAATTTACTCATTGGTCTGTTACCATAGTAACCTGCACCTGTGGGCTTCTACCTGGTTCTTAGGACGCTCTCCCCAGGCCGTTTCTGCTCTTATGGGAGCAGGCACCTTAGTGCCTTGCGACATCCCTGAATCAGCTGAATCCGAATCCGAAGTGAATACTAACCACTTTGCACAGGCCTGGTTTTCCTGGAGTCATGGCACTACTGGAAAGAGTTGCAAAGAGTTGCAGGGTAGACTGTTATTGGAAGGAGGTCTTGTAAGAAAATAGACTAAACAACCCCACCCACCCCCAGCGGCAAGTAGGCAATCTGCAAAACTTCTCTATGCATGGACCACCCAGGGCCTTAGCCTGCAGCAAGTCTTTAAAGGCTATTTAGCAAGTCTTTAATACATTATAATGCATTTAATATGCAGAGTTGCCAAGGGGTGGGGGGGTTGGGGTTAATGCCTGCTGCCGCAGCTCCAAAACAACTTTTTTTTCCTGACCCCCTGGCAGTTTTTTCTTTGCAGGCTGTAATGTTATGGGAGGTATGATACAAAAATGATTTTTTTTTCCAATGCTTTCTTTGCAATGCAATGTTTTCTTTACAAAATGCTGCATGCAGCACCTTTTGGACCTGGGTTTGCAGACCACGCCCTCCCCCTCCCTCCCAGCCCCCCCCCTGCCCCGCCGCGAGAGAGAGCTCATCAGATTTTGGTCAGGATTGCTTTGTCGTCCCTTGCCATATCTCTCCTCTCAGCCTTCTCAAAGGACAGGGACAAGGTGAGAGGGAAATGAGGAGCAGCAGGCCTCTGCAGAATCAAGTGTATTCAAAGAAAGCATCATTGTGGGCATCATTCTTTTAATCCAAATTCAAGAAATTTGGAATACCTTCTTCTCCTACACTAGCTATTGGCATGTCCTCATCAGATGGGTCTCAGTTACCTCAGGAAGTCACCCTAGCAGGGAGCTGCTAATCAGCCAAGGCCAGGGTTACAAAAAGCACTCTGCTCCCTATAGAGAGGCCAGGAAGTGTTGTGCATCACATGGCTATCCCCAGACTGAGGTGCCTGGAGGGGAGGCCAACCAAGCTGAAATACTGGTCCTGACCAGCTTTGTGTCCAGCCTGGGAAGCTACTCCACTCCCACTGTAGTCCGCAGGTTTGTCATTGCCCTGAAATAGAATAGTTTTTTGAAAGCATATTGTTAGGTTTATAATAATTTGGATTTTTAAGAAGTATTAGCTTTATAGCTGAATATAAGGCATGACCTGTGGCCTAGTAATGTAGCTGACCACAAGGCAGAATGATAGCTAGGCCTTTGTTTGTGTTAAGTAATCATTTTAATTGTAACAAGCATTTTCTGAGTTAAAAAGTGAATCTGTGTCTGTGTGTTAAAAAAAATCAGCTACAGTTAGAAGTAAGATAAGACAGAGAAACCATTGTTTGAGCTTACTGGTTGTGTCTTTGAAAAGTATCTTTTATTGTGTAAGGTTTTGTTAACATAATGTTATTGTTATTTAACTTTTAGCTTTTAAAAAGTGTTAGTTTAGCTTAATAGAAATATGTTGTTATAAAGATTTATAGCGCACCGCCCCAAGTATTGTTTTTTGTTAACCATATAGTCTTGTTTTGTTGTAAGAAATATAAAAAATCGCCTCACCCTTGAGGGGGGGCCATTTTATCTTTTATTGGCTTTGTGGTCTTTGCTCGAGCAAATAAACAGCTGGTTTTTTTTATCCGCGTTGTCTGTTAATCAAATTATAGCTAGACAACGGACCTTAGGGAGGTTTCTCCCACCACAGTTTGGCACCCCAGATGGGACCCGTCTAGCTTGGAGCCTTTGGAGACCTCCACCCCCTGACACCCCAGCACACACCAGGTGAGTTCACCTATTTGGGTCAGTCTCGGGAGGTGGACGGTCCCCTCAGGACCAATAAGGCGGGATCCTCAAGTCGGGTAAAGGAACGGTACCAGCGAGTACCTCAGGTCAGGTATGTTTTTGGTTTCTATCTGGTTTCTGGTTTTCTGGTTTTACCTCTAGAGGTCTCTAAAAGCAGTCTTTGAGGGTATCTGTCTGCTGATCTAAACGCTGATAGAGCCAGCAGCCTCGCCGAAAGGCAAAAGACACAAATATAAGGTAAAAATGCTGTTATAACGGCCAATGACTAGGGTCTCGGACTCAAGACGCCCCTCCTCACGGAGAAAGCCAGTGGGGTCCGAGAACACCGGTTGTTGTACGTAGACAAAACAGCTTCTAGATAAATAAAACTTAAAAAAATAAGACTGCTTGTGCTTGGATATAATCATGGGTTCCGGTCTAGGAAAAGTTATTCCTGATTCACCCCTTGATTTTATGATTAAAAATTAAAAACATTTGGAGGGACGGGCAAAACTGTCCAAGTCTCATATGGCAGAACTCTGTTTAACTAATTGGACGTCTTATACGTCCCAGTTAGATTTAAAAAGACAATGGCCAGAAAATAAATCATTTGACCTAAATCGCCTGGCTGCCTTACAAAAGATCTTGGAGGACCTCCGCCCTGGCCAAATTAGTTATTGATATTTATGGGACAACGTTGCTAACAAGCAATTAAAACCTTTAGCTTCCCAGACCCCTGCACCTTTTCCAAATCTGTTAGCTCCCCTTCTATATCCAAAACCTGCTACACCACCGTCATATTCAGAAGATGATTACAAACCCATGCCTAGGCCCCCTAACCTACCATTGATACCACCCCAAAACATTGCCCCTGGGCCGGCCGAGGGACTGGGAAATCTTCGGGAGACATCACCTCGATTGCCTCTCTCAGAATCCCCGAGTCCCGGATCTGGAGATGGGTCCAGAGATCCCTCTCCAGATTCCAGTTCTACTCCGATTTCAAATCGCACTCGTCAAAAATTGTCTAAGCCTGAACTTCAGTTACCTCTAAAAAAATACCTTGTGCCTGGCGAGGGTGGAGAAGTTATCAGTCACTGGACACATGCTCCGTTCTCCACCACAGACCTCTTAAACTGGCAAAAAAACACCCCCAGGCTCAGAGATGATCCTGAAATAATTCTAAAACGCTTCAAAACCATTTTCATGACTCATAACCCCTCCTGGTCAGATGTCATGCAGCTTCTCGAAAGCCTCTTAACTATGGACGAAAAGACTCAAGTACTGTGCCATGCTGACCAATTTCTAGCCGATCAGCCCCATAAAAACCACCCCATGCCTAATGGCGTGCCCAGGCAAAATCCGAATTAAAATTACAATCAGGAAAGGGGACAAAATTCAATACGAATGCTAAAAGACAGCATTTTAAAAGGATTAAAAAAAACAAAAAATAAAACTACAAACTGGTCCAAAGTGACAGCTACTGTTCAGGGTCCCAAAAAACACCCTTCAGACTATTTTAAAAGACTCTATAAAGCTATACGTCAATATAAAAACATAAACCCCGAGACACCTGCCACTTTGCCTGTGTTAAGACTTATATTCATAAGTCAGGCTAGCAAAAATATTAAAAAAAAGCTTCAACATAACACTGAGGGTGTTGAGGACAAATCCATGACAAAAATCTTAGCCATTGCTACTAAAACTTTTAATAAAAAAAAAAAAACAACAACAAAAAAAAGATCAGTCCAACATTCGCATGTTGGCAGCAGTAATACAGCCCACAAATGCCTATAAAACCAATCTGCCCCGTGGCCCGAGGCCCTTTGTGCCTAGACAACCGGGCCGTACCTACCAACCATACGGGCCCGACGTATATCATTACTATAAACAGGAAAGACACTAAAAAAGAGAATACAAGTTAAGACCAAAAAGATCCCCAAGTGATAACCCTGAAAATCAAAAATTCAAAAACCCTCAGTTCACTACTGTTACCCCAGATCTTGCTCAAAACCAATGTGACGACTGACGTGATGAGGGAGATTCTACATGCCACTTTCTGCAACTATCCTCTGTCCAACCTAAAGAAGTCACCCTAAACTACAGTGCTCAAGATCCCCTAATACCCTTAAAGATAAAAGAACACGTCTACGAGTGCCTGCTAGACACAGGGGCAACATTTTCCAGTATTTCCAAAGGACATCTTTCACCAAGTAAAAAACAAGTCACTGTTATAAAAATTAAAAAAAAACCCTTCCGTTGCTCATTTTCACAACCCACAAATATAAAAATTGGCCCCCTCTCAACAAAACACTCTTTTCTTCTAACAACTGGCCCTGTTAACCTTCTTGGACGGGATCTTCTTTACAAACTACAAGCCACTATACAGTGCTCACCTGACGGAATTATTCTAACGTTTCCATCCTCCCTGGTCCCAATGATAGCCACAGTGCTTACAGTTACAGAAGACTCGAGCTTACAGTCTCTTCCCCTTGTTCTAAAAGAAAGGGTACCCCCAGAGCTTTGGGGCCTCACCTCCAGCTCAGTGAGACTCCTAAAATCTGCAGATCCTGTCAAAATTCTAATTCGTACCAATCTTGAGCCACCTAAAGTACCCCAGTATCCTTTAAAAGCAGAAGCTATTGAGGGACTCAAGCCTTTAATTAAAGATTTTTCTAAACAAAAAATTTTAATTCCCTGTCAGTCCCCCTATAACACACCTATACTTCCAGTAAAAAAACCCAAGCCTGGTCCAGACAAAAAACCTGTGTATCGTCTGGTTCAAGATCTCAGACAAATTAATAAGTATGTCATTCCTCGACACCCGGTTGTTCCTAACCCCAATACTATTTTAACTACAATACCCCCTGACACTGCTTTTTATACCGTAATAGACCTCTGTTCTGCTTTCTTCAACATCCCCATCCACCCTAAATCCCAATATCTTTTTGCCTTCACCTGGGGTTCTTCTCAACTGACCTGGACAAGGTTACCCCAAGGATATGTAAAATCTCCCAACATTTTTTCTCAAATTCTTCACAAAAATTTACAAGATATTACTTTTCCTAACTCTTCATCCCTTCTAATATACGTGGATAATTTACTGTTATGCTCTGCCTCATCAAAAACATATATTCAAGACACCATCATTTTACTCACTGCACTAGCCGCCAAAGGCCACAAGGTATCACCAAATAAGCTTCAGTTTTATAAATCCACTGTTAAATACTTGGGCCACATTTTGGAGCCTGGCCAAAGACGCCTGAGTAATAACAAAATCCAAGCTATCCTAAATATTCCCAAGCCTATAACAAAGCGTCAAGTTCGAGGTCTGCTGGGAATGGTGGGGTTCTGTCGCTCCTGGATTCCAGCCTTCAGAGAGTTAACCAAACCACTTGTACAGCTTACTACAAAAGAGACAAAAGAGCCAGTCTTTTAAAATCATAAAGCTGCCCGTAGTTTCAATAATATAAAATCTGCTTTAACTTCTGCCCCTGCCCTAGGGCTACCAGATTATCAAAAACCTTTCACCCTCTTTGTCCATGAGCGACTAGGAATAGCCTCTGGGGTACTTACTCAACCCTTAAAAAACACCCAATGCCCGATAGCTTACTTCTCTACACAATTAGATCCAGTGACAAAGGGGGGAATAAGCTGCCTTCGTACAGTGACAGCAGCTACAATCATAATCGAAAAAGCCCGGGAATTAGTCCTCGGATATCCCCTTATCCTCAAGGCTCCACATGCAGTTGCCCTACTTCTACTCCAGAAAAATACTCAACATTTTTCTCATCAGAGAATAAACAAGTATAAAACCACACTTTTAATGGCTACAAACCTGGTCATAGAAAGATATAATACCCTGAATCCGGCTACTCTATTACCTCTACCCAGCGACGAAAAACCAGACTCCCACGATTGCCTTCAAGTTACAGCATTTTCAGACAAACCCAGGGTAGATCTTAGTGACCTACCCTTAGACAACCCTGACTTGATTTTTTTTATAGATGGCTCTTCAAAATTAATAAATAGAGTTAAAAAAATGGGTTATACAATAATAACTCCATTTAAAATACTTAAAGCTAAACCACTGCCTGGACAGTTGAGCTCGCAGGTGGCTAAACTTACTGCCCTTACACGAGCTTGTCAATTAACATCGGGCCACTCTATAAATATTTAAACTGATTCTAAATATGCCTTTAAAATCTGTCATGCCACTGGACAATTATAAAAACAGAGAAGATTTATGACAGCTTCTAAAACTAAAATATCAAATACTAAACAAGTTAATGATCTCCTACAAGCTATAATGTTGCCAAAAACATTAGCGATAATACATTGCCCAGCTCATACCAAAAAGGGAAATCAAGTCTCAAAAGACAATGCCCTGGCCGATGCTGCAGCTCAAACAACAGCCTTACAACCACTATCCGCCCTAGCCTTCCAAGCTCAAATTCCCCAGTCAAAGGCATATTTAAAAATATTGCTAGAGCCAAAAATATACGAGTCTACACCACCTTTAAAACAACAGAGATAAAAAGCGGCAGGAGCCACCTATAAAAAAGACGGAATATGGTGATTGCCAGATAAAAGGATAGTGTTACCTAAAGCAGCTCTTAGACCCTATCTGCAACAACTCCATCAAAGCGAGCATTTAGGTTATAAAAAACTTGCCACTATCACTAACAGGCTGTTCTATGCACCCGGAGTCTACCAGAAAACAAAAAGGCTTTTAAAACACTACAATATATACAAAAGGTTTAATATCAAAAAAAAAAAAATCAAGACCCCCTGGGGCCCGCCCCTGGGCTTATACTCCCTTTAAAAGACTACAAATAGATTTTTCTAATATGCCTAAAGACAATGGATACAAAAACCTCCTAATAATTGTTGACCAACTCACGGGATAGATAAAAGCTTTCCCCACCAGAAGAGCTACAACACAACAAATAATAAAAATACTCCTTAATAAAATTATACCCAGGTTTGGTCCTCCACATATCATTAAAAGCAATCAAAAATCACAATTTACTGCTAACATAAATAAAACACTGGCCAGCTGCCTAGAAATAAAATAAAAATTCCATACCCCTTAACACCCAGAAAGCTCAGGACAAGTAGAGAGAATAAATCAGACCCTGAAACAAAAAATTAAAAAGCTATGTGCTGAGAGCGGGTTAAAATGGACTAAGATTCTCCCACTGGCTCTTATGTCCATCAAAACTACCCCCAGGAAAAAACTAAAGCTCAGCCCTTACAAGCTGCTGTTTGGACACCCTGTTCCCCAACATTTCCCCTTATTACCGGCTCACACTTCTTCTCTTTTAGGCGATAAAGGACTCACCTCCTATATTTTATCTCTACAGTCTCAGTTAAAATCTCTCCATAGATATACTGCTTTAAGCCAACCCCTCCCTGCCGATGTCCCAGCACATCACATCCAGCCTGGAGACTGGAAATATATAAAAACTTAAAAACGGTCTCCCCTTAAACCTAGGTGACAAGGACCGTATCAAGTCCTCCTCACCTCCCACACCGCCATAAAAATAGCAGAAAAAGACAACTGGATTCATTATACTCATACAAAGAAGACAGAAGTTTCACCCGAGCTCAGGATCAACTCCAACGCGAGCTTCCCTGACCTGAAAAAAAAAAAGCCAGAAAAAGACGACTGCGGACTTCGTGAGAACACCGCACGCCCACCTGACCGCGACAAGGGTGAGCCAAAAGCAGACAAAAAAATAAAAACAAACACCTCCTGGACCTACAGCCCGTTAGATAATATAAAACTCAAACTAACCAAGGTCCACTAATAAACTGTCACCCTTTTGGGGTCCTGCCCAGCCCAGAAAACACCAAACTCCAAATACTACATCCTCTAGACACTTTTAAATCAGCTAAAACCGAACACTTTGAGACTATAACATGTCCCAGAAAATCAGTTATTAGAGCTACAGGGTTATACATACTGTTTGTGCTGATTTTAGTTATAATATGGTTTTTATAACTATGTTATTTCTAATCTTTCTCTTTGCTAAAAAAATAAGTCTCTCACAGGGGTCGGCTATAGCTGCCAGTTGCTGCAGATGTGCTAATCCTGGTGCCCGAGGTTTTCCTGTCTAGATAAGCGATTCAATCAAACTCTCTGATATAGACGAAAAGGTCAACATTGCCCGTTGATATCCTCCCTCACATTGCTATAGTTCAGCAAAAGTTCGGGTATTTACTTATAAAACAGAATATTATATAAAGCCTAGCCACCCAGTTTTCAGACAATTTGCAGAGTCTCCTCAGGCTAAGACTACTCTTAAACCTAATGTTGCCCACATCTCTGATAATAATATATACCTCCAATACGTTGAGAGAGCCGCTAAAGCAAAAAACCAAAATAATTGTTGGATATACAGTCATTTTCCTCTCCACACTCAAGGAGACATTCCTATGACTCCCATCCCCTTGGGCCCCATCGAGTCACTTTTAAACCCCTCTAATAACCAAGCTTGGGACCAAAGTCAGCAGGAGTTCCTTTTAATAAAGCCTGTTGTTAGAAATTGGTGTTTCTATATAAACTGCTCAATATCAGACTACATTAATTTAGACACAAGCATATGTCACCACTATTTTACTAGTTCTAATAAAAAAAACTGGCATAATAATAACACAGCAACTCCTACCTATTACAGCTCTTACAATGATTTCTACAGCAACAAAAATTTAACCAAGGACACTAATCCTATCTACACCCCCATCTCCTCTTTAAATAATACCTTGTGATATTGTTTATACACTGATACCTCCCGGGGACAATGCTTCTTCAATAAAACTACAAATCCTTCCTTTAAATCAAAGAATAAACGCGGGGTGCTAGGGTTAAAAAACGGGGGCCGAATATCTCCTAAATATTCAAACCTCACTGCTTTAAAAGGACAATACTGGGTCTGTGGCTCCCACGCCTACCATAAAATCCCTGCCAAAGGAAAAGGTATCTGCTATCCAGCGATGCTAAAACCCTCTACGTCCTTTGCCACGCACCTTCCACGGGGCAGGTGGCGAAACAAGAGGGATTTGCAAGAAAGCCGTGATATAGTAGATAAATATCAAAAAAACTCCGCTTACCAAAGGAGTGTTAGTCGGGTGTTCTTTAGCAGGTATACTCCCAGGAATAGACACTGCTTGTCTTGGAAGATTTACACTTCGCCTACAAGCTGTGATAAAAATCATGGCTCATGAATTCAGTGAAGGTCACAAGGAACTCTCAAAGGCCGTTGCTGCCTTGGCTGACACCCAAAAAAAACTCAGACAAATGATAATTCAAAACCGTATAGCCCTTGATTTTCTCCTCGCTGCTCAAGGGGGAGCTTGCGCAGTTATCAGACCAGAATGTTGCGTTTGGGTTAACAGTTCTTTTACAATAGTACAAACCCACCTCAATGATGCAGCTGTCCATATCCAAAAAGCCGAAGATATAACAAAAATCCCCAAAGATACATCTCTTAGCTGGCTCACAAATTGGTTACCTTCCCTTACAGGATGGCTTAGACCTTTTGTATTAAGCTTAATAAAAATTGTTATAACTATAATCTGCCTGTTGTGCTGTTTTCAGTGTCTGTGCTCTCTAGGACAACAGTTTATACAAAGACAAATAAAAATATATGTTCAGTTTATACAAATATCCAGCATCAATCATCAAAACCTAACCCCACAAAAAGTTAAATACCTAAAAGTGTGTTCCAAAATTTCCTCTGAAATATTGGAACAAAGTAGGGAATTGTAGTCCGCAGGTTTGTCATTGCCCTGAAATAGAATAGTTTTCTGAAAGCATACTGTTAGGTTTACAATAATTTGGATTTTTAAGAAGTATTAGCTTTACAGCTGAATACAAGGCATGACCTGTGACCTAGCAATGCAGCTGACCACAAGGCAGAATGATAGCTAGGCCTTTGCTTGTGTCAAGTAATCATTTTAACTGCAACAAGCATTTTCTGAGTTAAAAAGTGAATCTGTGTCTGTGTGCTAAAAAAAATCAGCTACAGCTAGAAGTAAGATAAGACAGAGAAACCATTGTTTGAGCTTACTGGTTGTGTCCTTGAAAAGTATCTTCTACTGTGTAAGGTTTTGCTAACATAATGTTACTGTTACTTAACTTTTAGCTTTTAAAAAAGTGCTAGTTCAGCTTAATAGAAATATGCTGTTACAAAGATTTATAGCGCACCGCCCCAAGTATTGCTTTTTGTTAACCATATAGTCTTGCTTTGTTGTAAGAAATATAAAAAATCGCCTCACCCTTGAGGGGGGGCCATTTTGCCTTTTACTGGCTTTATGGTCTTTGCTCGAGCAAATAAACAGCTGTCTTTCTTTACCCGCGTTGTCTGTCAATCAAATTACAGCTAGACAACGGACCTTAGGGAGGTTTCTCCCACCACACCACCCCTGTCTGGTTGCAAACCACTCCCCTGCTCCCAGGTCCAAGCCCTGAAATGAAGCAGGAACAAGTACAAATCAGCATTTTTTGTTCTTCATCTTTATTTTTTTCACAATAAATTTAATTGCAATGAATTCAATTGAGAAATCACAATGAAGTTAAAACAGTATACACATTTTTGTTTTACTCAACAATGCCATTGGTAATCAACTGGTGAATACATTTTTTTTACAGTACAACCATTGCCAGTAAATGCAATACAATGGAATAAGACACCAATTCACAGTATGCTCCCAAGGTCCCTTGAGCAATCCCTTGATATTCCGCTCAGTAGTACTACTATCAAGCAACTGTTGTATAATAAATCTGAGTGCTCCCTTTCTCCAATCACATGCAAGTATGTCACTTGGTGAGAGATGGATGGAGGGCTGCATGGTGGGAGGGTGAGAGGGTGAGAGGGAGGGAGGCAGGTGGCAGCCAGCTTGGTTACTGGCCCTTCCTAGTTACTGGCTGTGTCCCAGCAGTGTTTTATTTTGGTCTATATGGCATGTATGACCAATGGAGGGGTGTGTGGGGTGATTTTCAGAGAGCTCATGACCACGTGACTTTTATGGAGTCGTGGAATTACTGGAAAGTTGCAGGGTGCACTGTTGTCAGATGAAGGGAGGTTGAATGCTTGGCCAGTGCTAGTGTGCAGCCAGCATTTCTTGCAAGAAAGAAGACTAAACAAACCCACCCACCCCCAGCAGCAAGCATGGACATCCCAGGGCCTTTAGCAACTCTATAAAGACTTAAGCAATGCATTACAATGCTCTCGGCCAGAAGCTGCTTCGGTGGGTAGGTGGGGGAGAGGGAGGGAGAGAAGGAGGGAGGCAGGCAAGCAGACAGGCAGGTGCCATTTTATAGAGGTTGTAAAATATTTTATATTGTAAAGGTGCCGCAGAGGAAAATCCTCTCTTCTGTTATACTACTTTCTGTTATCCTTATTTATTTAAAATCTTCCTTCCTTCCACAATCAGAGAAGAAACTCTAGGAGACAGAAGCCTCAAGGAGACAGAGTGTGGGTGAGTGTTAGAAGACATGCACCCCAGTCTGAATTTGCTGGGACATGGCCAGTAGTCAGGAGAAGGGCGAGAAGACTAATATGAAATGGGCCTGCAGAACTTGTGCTACTTGAACTACTGCTCGGGCCAAAGCCAGTGAAGAAATCTCAGTTTCCTTTGTGGCCAGCAATGATTCAAAAGTGACAAGGGTGTAACGGAGAGGTGTAAGGCAGAGGTGGGTGAGTGGGGTGAAGAGCCTGCAGGCATGGGCCTACTACCTGGACCCCGGGAGGGAATTTGCTGGAGGTCTTGGCCAGCAACCAAAAAGAAAGTCTCCACATTTGTGGTGAGCAACAATCCTCTAATTACAATTCCATAATACGCTCATTAGCAAACTGGGCCAGCAACCAGGAGGAGGGCTAGAAAAATATGAAATGGATCTGCAGAACTCGTGCAACTCTTACCATACTCGAGCTGATGCTCAGGCCAAAGCCTGTGAAGAAAGCGTCTGCAATTCAAATAGTACACAGAAGAGAAGCCTCAGCAGTACTTGTGGCCAGCAACCAGGAGGAGGGAAAGTAGGACCTGCAGAACTTGTGCAACAATTCAAGTAGACAGAAGAGACGTCCTAGCAGTACTAGTGGCCATAAAGAATTCAAATATTAAAGTGTGTAAAGGCAATTCATAATTCTTAATAATTTATAATTCTTAATAATGTACATATTTACTTTAGTATGCATTCATTGTGCATTTCTTTATGTACTTATTTACAGCAACAGTTGCTTGATAGTGTTCTAGTGAGGGGACTGTTGCTCAATGAACACGAGTCCCCACAGTGATATGCTTTATATTACATAGTGTCCTATTGAAAATAGGCTCAGCTGCATTTGTGGCCTGGCCAGCAACCAAGGAGGAGGGTGAGAAGAAAGCCTTGCCCTCCTCCTAGCATGGCATCAGGCTCAGAATTTGGTACTTTTCCACAAACCAGAAGGCCCAGCCACAGGAATAGAGGGACCTAGCGAGGAGCTTGAACCAGGAGGTGGGCATTCCCCCTCGCCATGGGGAAAGAGACAGAGAGGGTGCATAATCACCTGCCTTATGAGCACTATCTGCTTCCTCAAAACATGGAATCGAACTGTAATTGTAAGTCTATATAACACAAGTCTATATAAGATTTCATAGATTTCATAGACATTAGGGCAAGAAGGGACCTCGGAAGATCATCAAGTCCAGCCCCCTGCCCCAGGGGTAGGAAGTCAGCTAGGGTCAAGGGATCCCAGCAAGGTAGATGTCCAAATGTTTCTTAAGAGTCCAGAGTAGGTACTTGCACCACCTCTAGAGGCAGTCTATTCCAGGCCTTGGGGGCTTGGACAGTAAAGAAGTTTTTCCTCATGTCCAGCCTAAAATGGTCTTGGAGGAGTTTGTGACTGTTTGACCTTGTCATCCCTTGGGGTGCTCTGGTGAACAGGCATTCCCCCAGATCGAGATGTACACCCCTTATATACTTATAGGCAGCTACTAAGTCACCCCTGAGCCTGCGGTTTTCTAGGCTGAAGAGCCCCATGGCTCTCAGCCTCTCATCATAAGGCCTGTTCTCCTGCCCTCTGATCATGCACGTGGCTCTCCTCTGGACTTTCTCAAGCTTTTCCACATCCTTTTTAAATTGTGGAGCCCAGAATTGGAAGCAGTATTCTATTTGCAGCCTCACCAAGGCCAAGTGTAGCAGGAGGATGATATTCTGAGATTTGTTTGAGCAGCATCTATGGATGCAACCCTGAGTTTTGTTCGCTTTATCAGCTGTGACATCACAATGGTGGCTCATGTTCATTTTGTGGTCAGTCATGACCCCCAAGTCCCTTTCCGCCATAGTGCTAGCAAGCGTAGCACTGCCGACACTATAAGCTTGATGTGGGTTTTTTTTCCCTCTAGGTGGAATACCTTGCATTTTTCCGTATTGAATATCATCAGGTTTTGATTCACCCATTTTCTGATCCTCTCAAAGTTGGCCTAGATCACCAGCCTATCATCAGGTGTGGAGGCTTTACCCCAAAGTTTGGTGTCATCGGCAAACTTGGCCAGCCCACTCTGACACCAATGTCCACATCGTTAATAAAGATGTTAAAGAGTATAGGTCCAAGGATGGAGCCTTGGGGGACACCACTGGTCATGGAGCACCATGATGATTCAGTTCCATCAATTACCAGTCTCTGGGTCCGACCTCAGAGCCAATTCCCCAAACATTGAACTGTGATGTAGCCGAGGCCGCAGTTGGCCAATTTTTCCATTAGGAGATCATGGGACACCAGATCAAAGGCTTTTTTAAAGTCCAGATGTATGACGTCAATCTCTTCTCCCTTGTCCAGGTGATATGTCACTTGGCCATAGAAGGAGATGAGATTGGTCAGGCAAGACCTACCCACAACAAACCCATGCTGGCTGTCCCTTAGGATGTTGCCATCAGCCAGTTTGTCAAGAATGGTCTCTTTGATAATTTTTTCCAAGGTCTTCCCAGGCATAGAGGTCAGGCTGATAGGCTTGTAGTTCCCCAGATCTACTCCTCCCTTTCTTGAAGATAGGCACAACGTTGGCCTTCTTTCAATCTTTGGGCACTTTACCTGAGCACCAAGAGTTCTTGAAAATCCTTGCCAGTGGCTGGGTTATGATGCCTGCCAGCTCCTTAAGTACCCTGGAGTGCAAACTGTCTGGACCAGCTGACTTGAAGATGTCCGGCTTCCCAAGGTGTTCCTTTACATGGTCTACAGTGATGTAGGGCATAAATTCACCCTCATCCCGGTCGTGCCACACCGACGCAAAATACCCATTAAGCAGGTTGGCTTTTCCTGGGTGTCAGTTGTCAGTTGTCCCATTTGGTTTAGCAGGGGTCCAATGTTACCCTTGCTTTTCTTCCGACTCCCCACATATCTAAAAAGGACTTTTTATTGTCCTTGATATGTGTAGCCAGTTGGAGTTCAGTTGCTGCCTTGGCTTTCCTGGTTCACTCCCTACAGGTCTGAATCAGTGTGGAATATTCCTCCTTTGTGGTGATTCCAGTCTTGCATCCTTTATAGGTCTCTCTTTTTAGACACAGGAGGTCCATGAGTTCCCTGCAGAGCCAAGGGAGTTTCTGTGTCTTTTTGCTACTTTTCCTCTGAGATGGGATGGACATAGCTTCTGCTTTCAGGATCGCTCCTTGAGGAGCAACCACTCATCCTGAACTCCCCTCCCTGTCAAGTCGTGGTCCCTTCGGGCCTTGACAACAAGCCTCCTGAGTTTGTCAAAGTCAGCTTTCCTAAAGTTGAGGACTTCTGCATTGCTGACTGACTTGCCAGCTTTGCAGTGAGTGGTGAAAGTGATCAGCTCATGATCACTGTCTCCCAGCTTCCCTTCAATTATTACGTCACTGACTAGATCATCCCCCTTTGCCAGTACCAGGTAGAGCAGCACTTTACCTTTTGTCAGTGCATAGACTTCTTGAGTCAGATTGAGCTCATCCATGCATGTGAGGAAGCTTTGCAACCATTCAGATTTGACTGAGTGCTCTTCTCGCGAGATGTCCAAGTAGTTGAATTCTCCCATGACAACCATGAACTGAGAGCGTGCAGCCTCACTCAGTTCCCTGACAAATTCCTGGTCAAGCTCTTGTTCCTGATTAGGAGGTCTGTAGTAGACTCCTACCATTGTGTCCCCTGTGCCATGTTCTCCATGTATTTTAACCCAGAGGCTCTCCAGTCGTCCTCCCTGGGTGCCAATGTCAGCTTGCAGGGATGTGTAACTTTCCTTGACAGAGAGAGCTATACTCTCACCCCTTTTTTCCGAACAATCTCTCACAGGTATAGCCATCTATACCTGTGGCCCAGTCATAGGTGGAGTCCCACCAGGTCTCTGTTATCCCTATGAGATTGTAGTCATTCTTGTTTAGCAGGAGAACCAGTTCCTCCTGTTTGTTCCCCAAGCTCCTGGCATTGGTGTATAGGCACGTAAGTGTCCCATTGGAAGCCCTAGTCTTCCCTGCACTCCCAGGAGGACATTGTTTCAGGGCTGGGGTAGGGGTGCCCTTGAGTGCCTTAACCTGCTGGTTTTGCAGAAGTTGCCCAGTGGGCTTGCTTTGGCAGTAGCCCCCCCATCTTCTGGCAGCCTTACTTTAAAGCTCAGTCGAGCAGGTCAGCCATTCTGACTGAGAAGAGCTTCTTTCCTAGTGAAGTGAGGTGGAGGCCGTCTCTCCCCAGCAGACCACCATCTCTCTCACCAAAGAGTGGACTATGATTGTGGAAGCCAAAGCCTTCATGAAAACATCAGCGCCACAGTCTTCAGTTGACTACCTCAATCCTCCTCTCCCTCAACCCATGACCTGAAACCAGGAGGACTAAGGAAAACACTATCTGCACCCTCACCTCCCTATGCCCCGCTCCCAAAGCCCTGTAACCACTCATGACATGGCCAGAATTGCTCTGAGCTGTGTCATTTGTGCCCACATGGATAAGGAGCATAGGATAGTGGTCGGTGGGCCGGATGAGCTTTGGGATTCTCTCCGCTGTGTCCCGGGTATGGGCTCCTGGGAGGCAGCAGACTTCCCGGGCTAAGGGGTCGGGGTGGCAGATTGCTCCCTCAGTCCCCCTCAGGGGGGAGTCTCCCACAATGACCACTCTGTGTATGGCCTTAGGGAGAGCAGGGATGGTAGCTGAGTGATCCTCCCTTGCCTGCAGGAGCTGGCAGCTTAGCAGGCTCTACTGGGGCTTCACGAGGTTCATACCTGTTGCAAAGTTTCAGAGGGGGGGGACCCTGGTGCAGCAGGCCTTGGGGCTGCTGACCACCTTGATTTAACCCCCTGGCTGAACAGTGTGGGAGATCCTCAAGTCCTCCCTTGTCCTGGAAGGTGACCTTGGTCTACCCTCAGCCTCCATAGAGTAAAGGGCCTGGCAGTAGGAGTCTATCTCCTGCTCACCATCCCTGATGGTATGCAGTTTCTGGACTGGGGTCTGGAGCGCCTCTCTCTGGTGCCTCAGAGACTCCAAAGTGGACTCCATGGCCACCTCACAAGGGGAGGTGGCCATGCTCCAAGTCCCATGTGCCTGAAATTATGCCAAGCAGCCCCTGCAGCCAAGAGCCAGAGGCGCTGTCTGCATGGAGCCTGAGACCATGGGTTCCATCTGGGTGGAGACCTCAGAAGTGCCAGAGGGGGAGGTCTCAGGCCCCGGGGGATCATTGGGGTGCAGCATGTAGCCATCCGCATTGTACTGGTGGTAGTCCAGCTACTACTGTGACTACCTTGCCTCGGGGCTCGCTGGCAGGGTCCTGGACCCTCCCGCTCGCCCTCCTACATGAACTCCTGTGCTAACTTGTGCTCTGGCCCTAGAAGTGCACCTATTTGCAAATCCTGTTTGTGAGGCTCCGGTCGCATGGCTCCCTGGGGAACTGGGTGAAGTAGGAGCCCGAAGGGGGGGGCCGTGACCCTCCTCAGCTCCACTCAGCTGCCCTGCAGCTGACTAGGTCCCTCCCCCACCATGGGCCCCACCTACCTCCAGGTGCACTGGGAGTCTGGGTCAGGGTCCTGCTGGGGGGTCCTAGGGCTCAACGGGCTTCTGCCTGGGTGTCTCTCGCTGGAGCCAGGGACAAACTTATGATATAACATAAGTCTATATCATATATTGGCTATATATATGGTGGAGGCCCAGAATGTGTGTGGTGTGTGCCCAGGATGTGTGTTATACGTACTGCAAGAAGCAGCTGAGGGTGTAGGGGGGTGAGGGGGCGCAATAAGGCAGATCTACCTGCTTTGAAATGCTGTGATAAGGAATTGAACCATTACAATTATTATTGACTATTAATAAATCATTAATATTACTATTACTACAAACTCTTGTTAATATATTACTATTGGAATTAATAGTATTATTGACTCATTATTAGTATTACCTGTTATTATATTATAAGTGTATATAAGTGTATAGGATGAAAGTCAACTATAGTTATAATGCATAATAGTTCAGTTGTTGAGAGAATCCTGAAGGAAGTGTTGTCATCCTCTTCATCTTCTTTCTTCCTTTCTCTTTCTGCCTCTTGTCTCACCAACAGGGATTGATCAGCCTGTGGCTAGCAGTGGAAGGGAATCTAAAAACTGGAGGGAAGGAGGATAGAAAGAGTATAGGAATTTGTATTGGTTCCTCTTGTGCACCTCGTGTACCTTCCATCACGGCCATAAAATTCCACCAGCCCCATTTACAATAAATTTGAACTAAACAATGCATCCCCCCAACCAGAAATGACCCTATCAGGGTGCAGAGCAGTGGTGTACCGAAGGTAGCAGGCAGGGAGGCCGCCGCAGATGCGAAGGGGACACCACTGGCAGGTGCGAAGGGGGTGCCACCACTCCGTGCCACTTGCCGCTGCCCGCCCCCGTTGCCGAAGCCACTGTAGAAGGCAGCTTGTCCAAGGTACATGAGAGTGAGGGTGGCAGCACCCCAGGCTTGTTCCCCAGGCCCCAAAGACTCAAGGCACACCAGTGGTGCAGGGCCATGGTCAAATGAGCACCCCCTCCTCCCCCTGCCTGGAGCTGATCCCATGTGACGCAGCAGGAACGGGGGGAGTGGAAGGGGGCAGGGAGTTGGTGAGCGTCTGGATGCAAGGCCAGCAGCAGTGCTGAGGAGTAGCCCTGTCTGCTCCACCCATATCCATGGGGCCCCCAAAGCACTGTGCCCGGGGCAGTCGCTTGTATTCGCGCCCCCCCTAAGCTCAGCCCTTCCACCATAAGGGCACAGACAAGTGTCAGATGTCAGTTACCAAAGGTGGCATGTAGCACATCGCCATGTCCTCTTTTGAGTTGCACGCTGCAGAGGTGCGGGCATCAAACAGCACTTGAAGCTTCACTGCACCCCACTTGATCAGCCTGCAGGCTACTCAAACCCTGCATTCGCATTGCTGTGCACCACAGGGGCATGTCATAGATTCATAGATTGTTAGGGGTTGGAAGGGACCTTGCAGATCATTGGGTCCAGACCCTCCCCCAGCTCTACGCAGGAAGACCACTGGGGTCAAGTGACTGTAAGTCATAACTGAACTGGGGTTAAGTGAATGGGGTCATAAGCCTCTAAGATCTAGTCTCATAACTGGGATGAGTCCTTCTCTGCCCGTGCTGGGCTGTCATCCATCACCCGTCTCAAACCTCCCTCATTGATACAGTGAACGCACACCCCAACCTCTGCTCCCGCAATTTATAGTTCTTCAGCAGGCCAATCCCCCTCCCCCCTCCCCCCCCAACCCCCCCCCCCTCAAAACCAGACACTGGCACCAGGCTGGGAAAAAGTGTGAAAAGAGTGCAGAAAAGTTTGCAAAGTCCCTGGATTTGTCTGCAAGCAAATCAGGTCTTAAACCCCACAATGCCCACCCCTTATCCACAGCCTTGCTTTGGTGTTCCAAAATAAAGGAGACAGTGCCGGGTACCTGGCTGGAAAAGTGTGTGAAAAGAATCTTGAAAAAGCGCATTTTCAAAGTTTCTGTCTAGGGTTGTGAAGGGTGAGCCAAAGAGCCTGGGAAGGCATGAGCCTCTGTAGGCAACTTTGCAAAGTGGCTGGTGGCTTGCAAAAGAGCAAGCCAGGCTGCTGGGGGGGTCACACACCACTTCCCTTCTCCCAACTAAGGGAGGTGAAATCATAAGCATTATAAGTATGGCCTCAAAAGTGACTATGCAGAGTGGGTGCTGCCTTTGCAAAATGCTGGTGTACAGGCAGACAAGGTTCCTTGGGTGAATTTGATATCTTTTATTAGACCAACCCAAATAGTTGGAGAAAAGTTATTAAGCAAGCTTTCGGGTTCAAAAACCCTTTGTCAGGCTAAGGACGCTGCAGCAGTTGGTGTGTGCTCTTCCTGGATGGAATGAAAAGTAAACAAGCCAGGGGCTGGGCTGGGCTGGGCTGGGGAGTCAGTTGCCAGGCAGATTATAATGTGTCAAAAATCCAATGTCTATGTTTAGTCCATGACCTCTAGTATCCAGCAGGTTGATGAAATGGAGCTCATAGGCTCGTCTCTGGGATGTGTTGTGTAAATTTCCCTTGAGGATCAGGACTGAGAGATTGGAGAGAGAGTGGCCCTCCTGTGACAAATGTGCCCCCACCGGTAATTGGGTGTTTCTGTCTTTGATGGATTTCCGGTGTGCATTCATTCTGGTGCGCAGTTGTTGTCTGGTCTCTCCTACATATCTTCCATCAGGGCATTTGGTGCATTGGATGAGGTATACTACATTCCTGGAGGTGCAGCTGTAAGATCCTGGGATGCTGATGGCTCTGTTGTGGGGTGTAGTAATAGTGGGGGTGGTGATGTGTTGGCAGGTTTTGCATTTCTTGTCCTGGCACAGTCTGGATACTTTTGGTGTGTTCTGGGCTTGAGGAAGTTTGCTTCTGGTGATGAGGCTGGCGAGGTTTGGTGCTTGTTTGAAGGCTAGGATGGGTGGCTCTGGGAAGATCTTTTTAAGAATAGGGTCTCTGTCTAGCATGGGTTGTAATTTTTTGAGGATTTTCCGTACAGGTTCAAGGAAGGGGTGATATGTCCTAACTAGTGGTGTGCGATTTGTGGGGGGTTTTCTTCTGTACTGCAGCAGTTCTTCACGGGGTATCCGGGTGGCTCTTTCAAACATGCAATCTACCTCTCTGGAGGAGTGTCCTTGCTGGGTGAAAGCCTTTTTAAGATTGGTGAGGTGGTGATCCCAGGTGTTCTCTTCAGTACAGATGCGGTGGTATCTGAGGGCTTGGCTGTATATCACAGCTTTTTTGGTGTGTTTAGGGTGATTGCTGGTTCTGTGCAGATATGTATGTTGGTCTGTGGGTTTCTTGTATACTGTGGTCTGTATTTTACCCTTCTGGATACTGATCGTTGCGTCTAAAAAGGAGATGTTGGTGCTGGAGTATGCTGGTGTATAGGCAAGCACTTGTGTGTTGTGACCCACCCAGGCAGCCCCCCTGTTTACCTCTGGAGCCCCACTGTATACCTCTATAAGAGAGATTGCCACCCCCTCTCCCCCAGCCCCATGCAGCAAGTGGCAGGAAAAATTAACAAGGAAATGAACCCAAACAATGAACTAAATCTACCTTCGCAACCAAGCAGTGTAAGGGTGGATGTGGAGGACACAGGAAACCATGAGGTTTTATTGTTTGCAACACACTATTATAAGAGTTACTTGGGCTTCTTTGCCTTCACCACACCATGACTTTGAACCGCCCGTCTTTCTGAAATGCAGTGGCACCCTCCTGGCCCTGCTGGCAGTTGTATGGCCCTCCTGTGACTCCACTAAATTAGGGGGAACAGGCTCAGCTGTAATTCTCTGTCCAGGTTTTTCCTGCACAGAGGCAAGCCAAGTGTACTGACTTTTCCCTTTTCGGGTGTAGTACCCGTTCATATAAGAGGTAGCTTTGCACAGTCTGAAAGGCATCATTGAAAGTGTCCTGTGACCTCTAATTCAACACAGAATTCGTTGGCCACGTCTTTCAAATTCCACACGGTGTCTCACACTTCCTTAAGGATGGCATCATCCTTATGCAGCAACTCACGGAATTTCTCCTGCCAGGCATCTCTGCATTCCGCTCTGGCTACTGAGGACTCCACCAAACCTCGAGCGAGCTTTCCCAGGACCATCTCTGCTTGCTGTGAAAATCTGTGCAGTGCTCTGCTGTAGTGTGAGCAGGGCACTGTTCTAGATGGTTATTGTTTCACGGTGGCTGATAAACAAAGGAAAAAGCAAGGGTTGCCTTCCCTCTCCCCCCCTCCCCAAAGGAGGAAAGTACACACCCCCACCATGCAGTGCACAAAATGCTGGCAGGCACAGAAACAGACCCCACAACAGTGGGGCACCACTTGTACTGTCCAGAACCTACAAGTACCCGCTTCAGAAATAGGTCCACGGCTGCCCCTGCCCGTGCTAGCTGCAAAAAATTAAAGCAAGTAATTAGTTTGGCGCCTGTTACATTATGAGCTATCAAACCCATCATGCACCACCACCAAAAGAACATGGTGACCCACCTACAGCAACATAATGACAATAAAAAGATGATACAGGTACCCAGAGGACTTGGAAAACACAGAGGAAAGTGAAGAAGTGGAAGATGACCGAGTTTTATTGAGAAATCTGACAAGGACCAGAATCCGCATGGTGTGGGCCCACAACAGCAGCTTGGAGTGGTGGGAGTGAATTGTGCTTGGAATGACCAGCAGTGGCTGGAGATGTTTTGAATCAAAAGGGAGACATTCTACCATATTGTCTCAATGCTGGGGCCCCACGTCATGAGGCAGAACACTAACATGCGTCAGGCCATCCCACCTGACGAGAGGGTTGCAGTGGCTATCATGAAACTGGCTAGCTCATCCAGCCTCCGCTATGTCATGAACCAGTTTGGCATGGCTGCCTGCATGGTTGGGCTGGTAACTCATGAGGTATGCCAGCTGCTAAATGAGATCGCTTCAAACAAAATGATCTGCCTGGCGAATCTGCAGCAAATCACAGATGGCTTCAATAAGAAGGGGTTCCCAAACTGCGTGGAGGCTTTAGGCAGCACTCACATCCCAATGCTGTGCCCTGCAGGGAGGGGGAGGGCTTTCACAAACAGGAAAGGATATGCCTCTGTGATCCTGCAAGGCATGGTGAACCACTGGGGCTGCTTCATGAACATTTATAGTGGGAGGGCTGGCAGGGCGCATGATGCACACACGTTCAGAAACTCCCCTTTAACTGGCCTCATGGCAAAAGGACACTACGCACCCAGAGTGGAGGAGACAGTGATCTGCAGGGTTGCTGTTCCCACGGTTACATTAGCGGATGCTGCCTACCCCCTGAAGTCCTGGCTCACGAAGCCTTATGGAGGGAACGTCACGGACCGGCAGAAGCTGGTTTTTAACTATTGTCTGAGTAGCTACAGGATGGCCGTGGGATATGCATTTGGCCGACTGAAAGGATGATGGAGGGCACTTACACACCAGCTCAAGATGGAGCAAAAATATATCATGGCCTTTGTAGTGCCAGCCTGTGTGCTCCACAATCTCTGTGAGAGCTGCAGAGAGGTTTTCAAGGAGTCATGGGAAGAAGTGCAACAGCCAGTAGCCAGACAACAGAGATGTGTCTGGGCAGCAGCAGCAACAGAGGGACAGAGGTGATATCCTCAAGTAGAGGCTGGTTGGGCGGCCCTTGCGCATAAACGTCTGGCAGGATATATTGCTGACACCACCACCTAGGAGTGCTTTGTTCTTTATGTCAAAATAAATTCATTTGCACTTTAAATCTGTGTCTGTATACAAGGGCTTGTGGTGTTGCAGACAGAAGGTGGATGGAGCAGGGGATGATCAGGGGAAGGGAGAGGAAATCTGGGCTGGGGTAAGGGTTTGCTGCTTCCAGACTGTGACTGGTTTGGGGGAGAGGGGCATTATGCACCATCAACCACATCTGAATGAGCCCTTCCCTCCCAACGTGGATGAGAAGGTTAACTATTATAGCTCTTGGCAGGCTAGGTGGGTGGGGGAACCAAGCCAAACAGCAACCCACATTTTCAAAAACATTTCACAAACACACCTCCAAAAGCCATATGTGGCACTACACAAACAGGTTGACGGTATACCTGGGGAAGGAACGGGAGGGTTCCAATGAAAGCCCCCATTGGGAACTGTACAAAGATCAATTACCTTGGGAATGCTGGGAAGCGTAGTCCAAAAAACCCCAGAACCCCCCCAAGTCAGAAGAGCTCACCACCACCACCACCGACACCCATCACCAATCAACCAGGCAGCAACAAACACCCACTCACCCACCCACTATTCTAAACCCTAAACATTTTATGATATCATTGCAGTAATAATAAATAAAAGAAAACACACATATTTGTAACATGGTGGGTTGGACAGGGAAAGGAACAGGAGGGGAGGATTCACACAGCTTGTTTTTGGGATTGGGATGGTGGTCTTTGGGATTGCATACTGATGGAGAGACCAGACTGACTGAGCACAGGTAGGTGCAAGCGTCAAGGATTTGGGGGTGACCGTGCCCATTTCCAGGGAAGACTCCCAGCGAGAGTCAGAACTGTCCATTGAGAGACCGGCGGCAGGGACTAGGGAGCCCAGGTGGTTTCCATGCGTCTCCTGCTGTAATACATTAGGAAAGACATTACAGGGGGTAAACTGTAGGGCTGTGTGAAACGGCACCAGTCTGTTTCGATTTGCGTGTCGACATTTCAATGGAACAGCGTTTCGTTTTGAATTGCGTTTCGATTCGAAACCGCTGTTCCGTTTTGTTTCATCGAAACAGTTTTGCTGTTTCAATGCTCTTTCGACGTTTCACCCATAGGTTATAATGGGGAAGCTCGAAACAGCCTATACCATTGTCATTTCTGCCCTGATTTGGATGAAACTTGCAGGAATGGTAGCCCCTTCTGAGGGCATGAAGCCTGCCAAGTTTCAAGGAGATAGGTGCAGGGGTTTTGGGGAGACTGCACCTCAAGCTGCAGACAAGGAAAATGCATTACATGGGTGACATTGTGTATTAAGGTGCAGCAGGGTGAAAGCTGCAGACATGCTAGCCCCTGCTGAGGCCATGAAGCCTACCAACTGTTAAGGAGATAGGTGCAGGGGGAATCTGGGTGGGGGGGGCGGCAGAAAAAACTTACAGTTCTCCCTCTACCCCCTCTTCCGCCCTTGCCTGCAGCCTGGCCAGTGTGGCCACCTGCCTTTCCACCACGCTTCATGGTGCGTTTCACGTCTTCCTTTTCTACAAATCTATAAACGTACTTGCGTTCCTATATAAATTTTAAAAATGTAGGTGTCTGGTGCAAATAAAAAGTGTTAAACAGCAAGTATATGGCTTAGCCCCGTATAAATTCAAAAGCGTAGGTACAACAGCACTGGTGGTACTAGTAGGTGTGTGCATGATGCAAATAAGAAATGTTAAATGAAACAGCAAGTATATGGCTTAACCCCTGTAAAAATTCAGAAGTATGGGTGCAAGAGTGTAGGGAGGTGTGTGGTGCAAATAAGAAATGTATAAAAGCAAATAGAAATATGGCGTTGTCCCTATATAAATTCTATAATGTATGCTGCAAAGCTTTACATGTATAAAATAAAATATAAATATATTTCGCTTCCTATATAAATTAAATTCTACAGTATTCTTATCCAGTATAATTACAGAATTCAAAAGAATGAATCGATGAATATAATAAATAAAAGAGACTTGAAGAAAAAGGTATTCTGAATCTGAAATCGCTCTTGCTAGCAAGTAGGGAATCCTTAAGATCAGTGCTGCTAGCCATAGTTGTTTGACAGTGAGCTGTATGTTCCAGCAGCTCAGCAACTGACACCAAGGCAGAAAGCAGGGCAGTTCAAACAAGGCTGCCTTTTATGCAGTTTTTCCATCCCTCCCCCAGAGCACTGGGATTGGAAGGGACCTCAGGGAAGGATAACAGTCACTGGCCAGCTACGCAGTCAATAATGAAAGCACTCCTTCCCCCTCCCTCCCTCTCCTTACTTTAGTTTCTGTTTCCCTGCAGGAAAGCCCAGCTTGAGCTTCGAAAGCTTTTCAAAATGTCTCGACTTGTCTTGTTTCGTTTTGAGGCTGCTTCGAAGCTCTTTTTTGTTTCAATTTCACTGTTTCGAGCTCGAAATGAGTTGAAATTGCTGGCGAAATTTCGCACAGCCCTAAGTAAATTGGTATTTGATTCCCTCTACTGAAATCTGTGGGGAATGACACACAAGGCTTGCTCAAAAGCACCATGTCGTGCAAACACAAATGCACCATACCCCCCCCCCCCCCAAGACACGTTAAAATTTTCAGGCGCTCTACATTAAACAGCCATGTCACCTTCATATGCCCAAGGACTGCTGTGGTCCAGGCAGCCTGCATGCAGCAGTCCAGAGCAGCCAGCAGCAGAGGTACTCAGGGGCAGTCCAGAGCTATCAGCTAACTAATAAGCAGAATTTGTTATGTTCTGGGTGTGATACCAGCTGATGTCAGGGCAGTCAGCTCTCTGGATGCACATTCTATAAAGCCCTGCTCAGATGCATGGAATCCCAGCTCAGGTGTGCTTGTCTCTTCCCCATTCCCTCCTCTTATCCATGATTCAAAAGTTTTAAATCAGCTCTCTCTCTCTCTCTCTCTCTCAAGATCCTGACTCTTCCAGTTTTCCTCAGCTGAAAGAACAGTAAGCTTAAAAATTGCCATTCCCTGCCCTGTTCTTTCATGTAGGCACAGCTCTACCCCATATTAAAAGTGATGGCTACACCATGTGTCAGTTGCACGCCTCTGCCCATTGGCTGAGGAGATGCTCTATTCTTGCCCAATCTGCTTTCTTAAACTGGGCCATCTCATTCTTAGAAGCACTGCATGGTTTCAGCCAGCAAGGCTTAGCCCTTAGCTGCTCCTCCCCACCCCCCCAACACACACACACTGGGCATGTGTATTTATGCATGCCTAAACTTAATGACCCTTTGCTTAAGGCACAGTAAAGCGATTTAGGCGCATTGCTGTAAAGTGGGTACGCTACATGTGGACACGCTAATGTGCATGAAGGCACATTAGATTTAGGTGCAAATAGCTAAGCTGCATCAGCACAAGTGCAGATGTGCTAATGCACATTAACGCAGTGTGTATATTGAGGGCGTAGGTTGTAGTTGTGTTGGTCTAAGGATATACGCAGACAAGGTTCTTTGGGTGAATCTGCTATCTTTTATTAGACCAACTTAAATAGCTGGAAAACAATTATTGAGCAAGCTTTCGGGTTCAAAAACCCTTTGTCAGGCTAAGGAAGTTTCAACAGGCTAAGGAAACTTCCTTAGCCTGACGAAGGGTTTTTGAACCCGAAAGCTTGCTCAATAATTGTTTTCCAGCTATTTAAGTTGGTCTAAAAAAAGATAGCAGATTCACCCAAAGAACCCTGTGTGTATATTGACACACACCGTATTAATGCACATTAGCATGTCTACATATGTGCTAATGCAACTTACCTAGTTATGCCTAAGTTTGATGCTTGCTTTATGCAGGCATCAAATTTAGGCTTATGTAACTTTAAATCACCATTTTTAACGTGCATTAAGGGTGCACACGTGTAAACATGTGCCCTTAATGAGCTTTAAAATGGCAATTTTAGGCTATGCCCATTTAAAAGAGGCATGTGTAGATGTACCCACTCTGCAGCAATGAAGCACTAAAAGCACAGAACTACTTGGGTATGAAGACACATAACACTTAGAGCCATTTAAACCTGAAACAGACATACAAGCCAGTTAAACCAGTTTAAAGCCATCTGGAACAGTTCAAAAGTATCAAATACTGGAAAAATCAAGTACTCTTTTGAACCAGTCCATTGTGACCCAAAAATGTGGGCCCAAGCACTATCTGCTGCCTCAGCCCTTCTAGGCACTTCATGTCAGAGAATAACACTGGTGAAACTTTGATGAACTCATTTTTAGGAGGGAATGGAAAGCAGAAAAGTGAAAATACTCAGAGCCAAAGGTCACCAACCACCCGGAACCCCCAAAGTGTGGTACAAGCATTCCTGTCCCCACCATGCAAGGCATGCTAGGCTGGGTGTTCACTCCCTCCCCTGGTGTTGGAGATACAGCTCTTTGCTTCACAATTCTGAACTGGTTCCCAACTAGTGACATTTTATTCATTTTTTAGATGCATATCCCACCCTATCCCAAAAGCCTCCAAACAGCATTTGGGAATAGTTCAGTTACATATTTCCATGGCCTCAGTGCATCTTGAACTTGAGCCTGTTTGGCAGCCTAGATCTTTCAAATTTTTTTTTTTTTTTTTTTGCATGTAGGTCCAACAACAAAGCTGTATGTGCTAATGTGAGTGACTATTTAAGAAAGACTTGGGCACTTTTTTCTACTTTCATACCAAATGTAACACTGCTGATAGCGAGCTCCACTAAGGGTTTTATTTCCATCTGCCAAACAATACATATCCCAGTTCCCAACACTAACACAAAACATCAGTGATCTGTTTTTACATTAGTTCTATCCACAAAGTCAACATGTTGACCTATCACACATTCCATGTGTTGGGGGTAATCTCTAATTTAACACTACTAAAATCAGTATTCATGTTAAAGTTGGACAGCAAAAGAGACAACTGAAAGAACAAGGCGATTTTAAAAACTTACTATTCTTTCAGCATCAATATAGTTTTCAGCAAACCCACTCTGACCAATTTGAACAGTGCTTGTGCATTAGACGCGTCTCTGAGATTTTCATAAATAACAGCTTTAAACCTTTACATCAGGACTCTGTAATGCAACCTAAACTATGGTGCAGCTTTAACACAGGTACAAAAGAACACAGTGCTTTCTCTGGCAGATATGTACCCTTGTCACACGCTAGCCTTCAGTGTACCCAAGGTAGATGAGGTGCTAGAGACCTGAAGTAAAGCTTATGTTCTGTGACACACAGACCAAATAAAAGCAGTCAGCAATAACGGTATCAGATGCAGAGATGTTTATTGACATCTTGCAGATGCACAATTCACTGTGCACTCTGAATCCAGTTCACAGCATCTGAATTAGCTCTGAGTTCATGCAGCAAGAGGAATTCTGGAAGGCAGAAGGCACCACATTAGACAGTTTAAAGAGAACGTGACAGAACACTAGAGGTGAGAAGTTTTGTCCTTGGCCAACAGGGATAACTCACTGGTTGAATTCAAGTTTCATTTTGCTTTCTTTACCAGTAAGTGATAATCATGATTTGCTCCTTGGATCATGCTCTTTCACAGCAGCTCACCCTCCATGATGAGTGTGACTAGGGAGACTAAGAGACATGCTGAGACTAGCAGTTGCAAAAGGCTTCCAAGCTCCAAGCTGCAACAGGGAGCTGATCCTGGCTAAGATCTTTTCACTTTAGAAATATTCTGTTCTCTTAGCTGCTGAACCAGTTCTTCTGTATACACTTTAAAGAGAGGGATGGAGTCCTGAAAGAGATGGGGTAGAATCGGTTAATAAAAAGAATCAAATCTGAGCAGAAGGAAGAAAGGAATGGGTAAAGTGCAGACACCACTGTGCCGTTTTGACAGTGAACAGTGGAACATGTTAAGCAAATAAAGACAGTTTCAGCCTGCATGTAGTCACTCAGGGCTGCAGGAAAACAGAGGATCAAATAACCACTGGTGGGACAGGGGAAACGATTGTTTTATTGGCTAAGAGAAGCAATGCTCAACTTATTGGTAAGGAACATGAAAACTTTTGCACGCTGATCAGTTCCAAAAGTGCAGGGAATGTTTTGGGCATTGCTGAGTCACATTTATTTGGAAGAAAAATCAGAAAGCTGGATGTGGGAAGCTAGGAACACAGAAAACCCTGGCATCTGCTTAGCAGAGCCATCAGCTTGCTCTAGCTGTTTCTGTCTACAGATCAGAGAACCAAGTTGGTAGCACCCACTGACATTTTACAGTACAAGCCATTGTGCATCTCACCTTGGCCTCATTCCAACAGTTTCACAGGTTCACATCCTGAGCAATATTCTCCCCAGAAGAAAAGAGTAGTAACAGTACAACAGGCCTACCCAAAAGCAGCCCCATGCTGGGTGAGAACTCTCCCTGTTCTGGAGAGAATTCAGGTAGTTGCAAGTGGAGACATTAGAAGTGGTGGTGATGTTAATGGGAGGGGCAGGGACCATAGGTTAGATATAGGTAAGCAGCAGGAACCTGAAGGAATATAGAAGTGCTGTGGAAGTGGAATTAAAAATGTGGATGAAGCAGTCTGGTCCCCATTACCCCTCCTTTCACATCCTATCCATGCAAAACTGCTGTAGGCAGAAGAATCTCTAGTGCCCCCTGCTGCTGTTCCAACATCACTAAGCAATGCTTAACTGTTCTTTCTGTCCATACAGCTTAAAGCATGTGACCCCCCTCTAGTTATCTGTGAGCAATCATGTCATAGCCATTCCATCCTTGTAGTGACACTGAAGGAAGCTGACTGGCCATCACATGGGTCAGAAGAGAGTTCAAATTCCTGAATCCAGAGCACCCTGCAGAACCAGCTGAGGAAGCCCATACTGATCCTTGTGTCATGGATATGAGATTGTAGTGAAGAATGTCTCCAGAAGGAAGCAAGGCCACAGAACTGATCTAGCCACACACATTCAGCTAGGACTAACAGCTCTATATTAGGATTTCTAGATGTCCATGATCTGGATCTGATGGACTTCAAGAGTGAAGAAGTCTGAGAGCTGAGGAGCAACTACTGAAAACTCATGGGAGGTCATTCTCATCAAGCTAACTTCTTGCAAGTATTGTCTGTGCACCAAGTTGCTCTCAGCTGACCTTTTATAACAGCCTCCCCCTGTCAGCATATCAACAGCACTATACAGGCTAAACCAGTTGAATATGCACCAACTGCACTTTTCAAAAAGAAGAATGAGGGGGACACCACAGTGCTCCCACATGACTAATTTGTGTTTAGGACTTACCTTCTTCTCAAGAAGCCTCTGTTTTTCTACAGCTTCTTGTAAACTTAGCCCAACCCATTCAGCCTCCTCTTCTGGGATCACAAATTCCTAGGTAAAAAAAGGAAGACACTAATAGTACAAATTCTGCTACCAACTAACATGGCAAAACACTAAGTGGGAATGTGTTGGGCAAATGTAGTGAGCTATTAAGAATAGAAGAGTAGTAAAAAAAAAATAAATAAATAAAAAATTAGATGCTTGTCATATGCACCTTCCATTTCTAGTGATTGGCAAAGAAGTCTAGTTCTCCCAGTTTAGTTTTTTCCATTTACCAAACATGTGTTTGCTCTTTTAGGCATACAAATTAGCACAGCTTTTCTTGGTCAATTTCTGTATCTTGGGCCAGCTTTGGAAGCTAGTTATGTTAATATTAGCTCTTTGCTGATGGCCATCAAGAGGTGCATCTCCAAAACCTGGACAGCATTAAATACTAGCAAGATTTACATATACTCAAGGAAAGGGTGTAGCATCTGCTCAGCTGCCATTCAAATGACAGCGACCAGTGTTCAAGGCAGAGTGATCATTTTAAGCCAGCTGATCAGCAATGCATATCATCAAAAAGGAGAGACTATGCCTTCCAAGTGTTTGGGGATGCAGTCAGAATGCAGACCCCACAAATTTTTTCCTGGCCAAGTAAGGAACTTCATTTCTTCTTAATTTCTTTCTACCTTTCAGGTTTAAGACTCAAACTGTCCACCCCATTGCGACTTAAGAAGGGACAAGCTTTGGCAGACATACAGAAAAAAGAGAATGGATTATAAGTAGACTACATACACTGTACTTGTTATAAATAGCTTCTCTTTTGGTTGGATCATTTGGATGCAGATTAGGATCCTTCCGTGCAAGTCGTAGCAGCATTGTTCGTTTTAAATCCATCCCCAGCTTCGAGCACATATCAGCCTTTGAAGTCTGGAAGAATAAAGTTCAATCATTTTGTGCTGATGAATGGATGTCTTCAACAGGCCAAATTCTCTGAAAACATCAGTCCTCCTTCTACCATCTATTGTTAAGTTTCATTTTATATAAGCAATAGTGTAGTGATGACCAGGAAGAAAATTTAAAAGTAGGCAAAGGGAAAATGCTGAATGCCAGAAGCTATAGGGGGAGGAGGGACAGAGACAGGGTTATTCTGAAAATGCCCTACTTTAATATTCTTCTCATCAGAATCTACTGCCTGCCACTGAGATGGAGGATACTAAGCTAAATGGACCTGGGGTCTGACACAGTATGGCACTTCTTTGTTCTTGTGCTTCAGACTGCTTGATGACTCTACAGCAGAATAATCTGTCCACAGAGGTTGTTGATGCCCCCTCACTAAAAAGGGTGAGCAAGACATAGCCCCTATGGTTTTAAATAACATTTTAGATCTATACTAAACTTAGCTCACTCACAGGTCAAAGCAAAACCCCCAAGGCAGAGGGCTATAATGTGGTTCACAGTCAAAATCTTTGATGGCACGGGTTTTTTGCAATATCTTTTACTGGACCACCTCCATAGTTGGGAGAGCTGCTGGACTAGCTTTCAGGCATCCAAAGACCTCATTCCAAAAGCTTGTCCAACAGCTCTCTCAACTATGCAGTTGGGTCAGTAACAGGTATCACACAAAAAAAAAAAATAAATAAAAAAATCCATGCCTCTCCAACATTTCCTGGATCATCACAGCTACAACAATGCTCCAACCCTACACTACAGGAATACAAGTTATAGCCATATTGGTCTACAGGCAAAAAGAATCAGAACTCTTGGTACAGGTGATATCTTTTATTAGAGCAACTAGATATTTGCAAAAAAAAAGTCTTTATTTGCAAGCTTTCAGGCACACTCACCTTTCTTCAGGCATAGGAGAATGCAAGGATTGTAAAATTTCTCCTGGGTGGAAAAAAATTCATATTTCACAGGAGAACCAAACGGGTTGTAAAATGCTAGAGAAGACCTGCTCTAACTTAAGTTTGAGCCTAAAGTGCACAAAATGAACCAGGAGATCTTACAACACCTTAACACCTTCAGCTTTTACAATCCCTGCATTCTCCTATGCCTAAAGAAGGGTGAGTTTGCCTGAAAGCTTGCAAATAAAGACTTTTGTTGCAAATATATAGTTGCTCTAATAAACAATATCACCTCTACCAAGAGTTCCAATTCCTCCAACCCTACTACGTAATATTTACACAAGCCTGCTGAGATCAGAGTGGAACATTACAGCCTGAGACCTTTAAGTTTGCTATTTAACTTAAACAATGGGGTGCCTACAGACACCTCCACTTATGCAACATGAATGGAGTCCTGTGATGGTAAGGGGCAGAAGTGGGCCTCAGCTGGGCCCAGTTCAGATGCCTACACTAGTGCTTAACTGAGTTACAAAAACACATGAATTTACCTTGAGAATGTAGAAATCAAATCCATAGGCTGCATCAATCAAATCCAGTGTTCTCATTGTGACTGTAATAGTTAATTTCCTGTCAAGGATCTCACTGTAGAACTCTCGTTCAAACAGCTGTGGCTTCCAAATCTTCTTCAGTCTGCGGGAAAGCTAACGGAGACAAACAAAACTGTAGTAAATACATCCATTGTGGGCAAAGTCATCATACTCAGCAAGAGACTATGTACAGACTGACAAAACCCTGTTAAAACTTTTAGCAGGAAGCACACGGCCAATTTCAGGAAAAATCCCCAGTGGTGGGAAGGTATGGAAGAGCCAGCCAAAACATGTCATGTTGAGGACAGTAGAATTTGGCAGATGCAATCCGAGCAAGAAAATTCTCTGATCCTCTGAAAAGCCAATGTAGAATTGACAGAATTTCAAAATGGAGTCTGCGGGTACTGGGTCAGCATGGTTCTGGGATTTGCTAAGTTAACAAGTAACTTTAAAAAACGGTATTTGTTCTAGCTGGCAGCCCTGGAATCTTCTCATGCAGGGATTGAGCTGGGCTCAATCTGGTCATGCCATCAATTCTAGACTCCATGAGCTGAGTTTCAGAGATGATTTTGAAAATGCTGCACAAATCAGAATAGATAGTAGGGGTGCACTGATAGAGATTTTGGGGGCCAATACCGATAGTTGATTTTTAAGGAGGCATAGTGGCTGATACAAATCCGATTTCCAATATGCAGCCCCGCAGCTTGAAGAGCTGCATGCAGCTGGTAAGTCTGTTGTGGTGTAAGGGGAGAGGGGAGGGAAGAGGTGTCCGGGGTGCAGATCAAGGCCCCCACAGTGAGGGAGGGAATGGAGCTGGGGCAGGCGCTGCACAGCCAGGGTGGGGTAGGGCACGGGACAGAGCCACAGCTCATCTGGGGGGCGCAGGGAGGGAGGAGGTGGCTCCCACTGCTGCACTCAGCCCAGGAGGACACGTTTGGGGGGGGGGGGGGGGGGGGGGCCTGTGCTTTTGGATCTGCATGGGGCAGGCTGCAGCTATGGGCTGGGGCCCAGGGCAGTGCTGGGCTCTTCCCAGTGTGGGCTGGGCCATGCTCGGGGTGGACAGCAGCAGTGCTGGGAGGGGGGCTACAGGGAGGGCGGCTACAGGGAGGGCTGCAGCCCACCCCATAGCCCCCCTGCCAGTGCCACCCCCACCACAAATGCGCCGGGGAGAGCCCAACACAGCCCCAGCCCGAGCCTGCAGCTGCAGTCTGCCCTGTGCAGATCCAGGGGCACATGACCCCCACCCCATGCTCTCCCAGGGTACAAGCAATAGCAGGAGCGGCCTCTGCCCCCTGTGCCCCCCGGACGAGCTGCAGCTCCATCCTGTGCCCCGCCCTACTTCAGCCCTGCTTTCTCCCTCACCACAGGGGCCCTGATCTGCCCCCTCCAATGACCCTTTCCTCCCCCATCCCCATCTGGATGCAGCTCTCCAAGCTGCCAGGCTGTGGTCCTCTCTGCCTACGTACTGCACAGCAGCTGCGCACTTGCACAAGCATTTTTTGGCCACATCAGGCCAATTTCAGATACAGTCAATTTTCTTCATATTGGTGTAAATCCAATATTGGACCAATGTATTGGTGCACCTCTAATAGATACCAAATACCTCTACTAGACCAGGGTTACTGCTGTACTGCCAAAAGGTGGAAGAACATGGTTTCGCTATAGAGCAGGGACGGGCAAAATACAGCAGTAATGCCAGGCCATTGTATCCATTCCGTGGGGACACTAACCATTTTAGAAAATTAGTATTTATCTGCCCCTAGCTGCCTGTCAAAGATGACAAGGCAACAGGGGCAGTAGGAAGCAGGAGGAAGTGGCAGGACCCAGCAGCTGCACCAGCAAGGCCCTCCCAGCTGCAACCGCAGCCCCCCTCCCCCAGCCAGAAGCCTCTTCCCACCTCCCTCCACCGGAGAGGGAAATTCAGACTGGAAGGGGGGCATGGAGCCAGGGGAGGACCACAGGCAATCACCCCAGTCCTTTGGGGTGGGCCAGCTCCTGCTGAGTCCTGTGATGCCAGCAGTGCAGCCGGGAAACATGTGGTGCTGGAGCAGGCTGGGTCGTGGAGAAGAGCAGCGGCTATGGGAGGCAGGAAAGCGGGGAAATGGCGGCAGCAGGTGAGGGGGGGTGTGGCAGCGAGCAGGCACAGAGCCACAGCTGGGTGGGAACATGAGGACTGCCCTGGTGCACCAGGGTCACCACTGGTGGGGAACCAGGGCAGGGCAGCAGGAGCACTTGGCACTGGCTTGCAGGGGCTCTATGGAGCTGGGCCAGGTCTCCCCTTCCCCTGCTAGCCATAGAGCCCCTGCCAGTCAGGGTCCTGAACTCCTGCCACCCTGCCCTCAGCCCCCACCGGCATTGGCTCCACACTCCAGGCCAGCTGCTGCTGCGTTCCACGTGCCTGCTCATTGCCATACCCCCCTGCCTGCTGCTACTATTTTCCTGCCTGCCAGTGCCTAGTGCTTCAGCACCACATGATTCTCAGCTGCAGCGCTGGGCCACAGGACTCGGCAAAAGCTGGCCTGGCCCCCACAATTCTTGGTTGGCTCCATGTAATGCAAGCTGGCTGGTCCGGCTCCTGCTGCGTCCTGCAGCCTCTGCCGTGCAGCTGGGATGTGGTGCCAAAGTGGTGGGGGGGAGGGGAATGGTGGGGAGCAGAAGCACAGGGTCCATGCCACTGCCCTGGGGCGAGGAGCACAGAACCCAGGCTTGGAGGAGCAATGGTGGGGGCTCTGCCAGCAATGGGAGGGCTGTGGGCAAACCCTCCTCCTCCACACATTACATCACACCCCACCCCACCCCACCCCACCCCAGCAACCCTCCCCTGACACTCATAACCCCCCACAAACCCCTTACCCACCCACACCACACACACACACACACACACACACGCTTCCCCACTCCACATACACACACGCCTTGCCAATGCCATAAACATTCACACCCCCAACACTATCCACCCCCCACAAACCCCCAGACATACCCACATCCTCCCCCACACCCCATAACAAACCTATACCCCACCCACAATATACAAGAGTAAAACTTCATTTTAAGCTATTATACAATCACTTCTACGTGCGTTACACAAATGCATGTAAATCAGGACAAAAATATTTTTTGAAATCAAATTCATGAATGTTGTAGTAGACGTTTGATTTTTAGAATATAACTTGGTATTTTTCTGGTTCCAAGATGGCAAACACCCTTGCTGAAAGGAGTACTTCCAGGGGCAAGGGGCGGGACTTCTGGTGGCAAAGGTCAGGGGTTAGGGGGTGGGACTTCTGGTCCCCAGATGGTGAGCAGGGGGTGGGGCACCTGTCAAAGGGTAGGGCTATCCTTGCAGCCCTCGACAGCTTGCCAAAACTTGGTAAGCAGCCTTCCACATAAGTAGTGCAATACTGGTTGAGATTAATGGTCTAGAACCCTCTCGCTAATTGTGGCAAGAGAGAGGATATCAACAGGGTATAATCTAGAGTAGCGGTTTGACAGATTGTGCACCACCAATTTAAAATGGTGCAACCTTAAGTACATGAGCAAATTTGTCATATACAGTAATTATAATAAATCTGTTAATGCATACCACTGAAAGGCTGTCTATGTACCACTGGTGGTACACGTACCACAGACTGGGAACTGCTGACCTAGAGTGATCTATCCCCTGCCTATTACTTTTCCTGGTATCCACCATCCTTGTTTTAGATATGCCAGAGGATACATCCCTGACCATTTAACAGCTATTAATGGATTTATCATCCATGATGTGGTATAAAATGAGACAATCTGCCCCTACAGCCTCCTAGGTTCCACAAATTAACTGTGACTGTGCTGTATAAAAAAAATCCAACAACAAAGCTTTCTTGTTAGGTTTAAGGCTGTTTCCTGGTAATTTTGGCGAGTGCCCCTTATTCCAGTATTCTGGGACTTAATGAATAACAATTCCCTATTCACTTTGTCCATACCCTTCACAGTTTTTATAGTCCTCTATCATGTCCTCCCTCAGCCTTCTCTTTTCCAAACTGAAGCGTCCCAGCCTTTTTAGCTTCCCTTGGTATGGCTGCTGCTCCATACCCCTGATCACTTTGGTTAGCTTTCTGCAATTCAGCTACATCCTTTCTGAAATACCCATGATAAAACATTACAATGCATCACAGGAAGAGCCAAGGAGAAAAGGGCACCAATGATGCCCTACTTGCTGCTCACACCAAGAATATTATTTCTAGGGCACTATTGTGAAACTGACAAGAACATATTTCCGTACTTCCAGATGCTGCTTCAGAATAGAAGTCATTGCTTTGTACATTTTATTCACAAAGACCCTTTTCTAACTACCTGATTGCAAAATCTGTCATTATTGCCACTGCCTTAGTGCTCACTGAGCGTTCACTGCTGTGACTCCATAATAAGTCTCACTTTTGCTAAGGCTTAATATTTCATCTCTCTTCCTCTGTTGCTGTCTTTTGAATACAATTTGGCTACTACAGACCCTGAACACACATTGAGGTCCATTATCTGCCTGCACAAGGTGGAAGGAGGAGTTATTTCTAAGGGTTTGAAAGGCTCTACCCCGCAAGAGCCATAGCAGAGCAGAGATGTGGGAGGATGTTAACACAAGCGCACCAAAAATCTCACCCAAGACAACAACTGCTACTGGCAAAGCAAAACAACTTAGGGTGCAAACAGGCATAACAAGTTTTAGGGCAGCACTGGGGAAAAGCAAGCACCCACATCTGTGGCCCCCAAAAGTTTCTGCGGATGTTTTAGCTTTGGCAGGAGACAGTAGGGTCCAAGCCCCCCACACTCTCCAGCCCCTCCCCGGGCTCAGGCCCGACCCTGCACGTCTCGGAAACACCCGCCCGGCTTCCCTTCTCAGGGACATGCCCTGGGGAGTCTCCGGGCCCCGTCGCAAGCGGGAGCAGGAGGCCTGCAGGACAGCGAGCGTCGGGACCGACACGCAGCGGCAAAGCCGAGCCGCGCCCGCGGGACCCGCGCCCGGAGCCAGGGGCGGAGCAGGCGCTGGGCTGGGCTGGGCTGGGCTGGGCCGGGCCGCGCCAGGCCCGCGCTCACCTTGTCGTCGCCGGAGTAGCGGTAGCCGCAGACCCAGCCCTCCCCGCCCCACAGGCCGCGCTGGGACGCGGGCGGGAAGTAGGTGGGGATGGGCACGTCCTGCACGCGCTCGCGCTGCCCCGTGCGCGGGTTCCGCCGGAACGCGCGGCCCAGCGGGCGCCAGTGCACGGGCGCGGGCGGGGCGCGGTCCCGCAGCTGGCGCAGGTAATGCGGCGGCAGCCGGGCGTAGATCCCCTGCGCCAGCTTCAGCGCCTCCCACAGACGCGGCGGGTGCTTGTGCAGCGGCATCGCGCGGGCGGGCGGGCGGACGGGCAGCCCCCTGCAACCCGGGCCGCCCCGCGCGCCCACCGGAAGCGAAACACAAGTGAGTTGCCGCACGTCCCCGCTACGCTTTCCCTGCATTGGCTGGCGCGGCAAGGCACGCGCTGGCGTCATCTAGCCCGTCCCCCCTCCCAGGGCGCGCGGGGATTGGCTGCGGGCGCGGAGAGGCGGGCCGAGGCCGGCCCCTGCACCCGGCGGCTTCGCGCTCAGCGCCACGGCCGCTCCCCGCGAGCTTGTGTGCAGGGGGCTGCCCACCGCTTCGGAAGCATCCGCACCTCCTTCTGCTGCACCTGTGCCAGTGTTGGGCGCTGGCGGCCCCGTCCCACCCGGCTGCTGCTCAGGGGCCGCGCAGTTACCGCATCGGGCTCTGGCCTCATGGGTTTCTGGGCCTGAGCTGCTGAGACTGGGTGGCACGGGCCTGGATCGTGGCCGCCGCTCTGCCATTGCAAGCCTTGGCCCGAGGCACGCGCAGCTGTGCGCTGCAGTGAGCCCCTGCCCCACGCACGGCGGGGTAAATAAACTGCCGTGGAAAAGAGATGTGAGAGATGCAGAAATGGCATCTCACCAGGGAAGCTATGCTGCCATCTGTGCATGTCCTTGACCTGGGGCATTTCTCTCAGGCACCAGGGTGGTCTGGCCCTTTGCTGCTCTTTCTGTCTGTAACCCTTTGGCCAGGCCCTGGGGGCAGTATGAGGGTTGGGTCCAAACTGGGGGAGGGGATTGTGTCAGTTGCAGTCTTTATTTGAAAACTCCTCCTTTGGGAGTTGCTATATGCCCAGTCAAGGAAGCCCTCACCCAGAAACTGGGAAAATCAACCTTTACTTGGAGTCCTGAAAGAACAACTTCTACACTCACAGGCAATTTTGTAACATTAATTATCCCAAGTGTGAAACACTTTAAAATATTAAATATTTTAATATTTAAAATATTAAATTTAAATATTAAATGTAAATATTAAATTTAAAATACTATAAAATAAAATATTATAAAATCTTAAACCCCATTTGGGGTTTGCCACTGCTGCTCTGAGCAGTAACTACTCTGGGGTTTCAGCTCTAGATCATGCTAGTACAAGTCAGACTCTCATATAATGTAAGATGAACCTCAATACATATAGTTCTCCCTCATGCTTGCTGTTGGGTGTGTAACCCTGGCGGTACTGCAAGAGGTACCCCCTCTCCAATTGAAGGGATCAAAGCAGGTGCACAAGCGCTGTGGGAGGTCTAGGGACTCTCCTCCCCCATATAGAGCAGAGCCAGACCACCAATGGAGACTTAACCATATACCTTTTAATGAGGGAACAATACTGGGAACATAACAGGCATAAACCAGGGGGTATAGGGGACACTACGATGCCCCAAGGGTGCAGGATTCAACAAAGGTTAGACACTTACAATCATTGACAAAAGACAGGGTTAACAAAATATAAAACAAACAGCAGAGCAAACAATACTGGTTGGTGAAATATAAAAAGGCACAAAATATAAAATGTCAAATGACAAGGAAATATAAAGCCTAGGTACCTGGAGGGGGGAAAACACAATGGCCCCTTTCTACTGCAAGAAGATTTGCTCCTTGTTAGCTCACTCACCCTAAATCAGATTTGAACTCATATCTCCTATGTGGTAGGCAGAAATACTACCACACAGCCACCACTGGTGGCCTCACTCCAAGCTGCTAGGGGTCTTGACCTTCCCAGAGCCCCAGCCTCACATCAAGCTGCCCAGCCTCTTACTGGAGGAGCTGGAAGCAGAGCTGGGAACCTCTCAGGTCACTGCTCAGATCCTTGCTGGACCTGGGGAGTCTCTCCTGGCCACAGCCTCTCGTAGCCTATCCTGGAGCCCAGCAGGGAGCCTCTTCTGCCAGCCGCACTGCTGAGGGTCCAACTGCTGCCTTCAGGTCCCACTCCTTCAAGCTGTTCTGGGGCAACTGCTCCTGCCCCGCTGGCCCAGCTCTTTGAAGCTTCTTCCTTGTGGTCCCTCGCTGGTCTCCCTTGAATCAGCTGCGCTGCCCCTTTTATCCCCCTCCAGGTGACCCAAGGGGCCAATCAGCCCGCTGAGTCAGGGCTTTTTTTTTTAACAAGTGCCGGGAGCTGGGGCAGGCGGGGCAGCTATTGCTGGGATGCAGGGGATGGGCCTGGCTGATCTGAAGATTTGGCTGCTGCCAAATCTCCAAATCAGATTCGGACGGATTGATTCAGGACAGCTATTTGAATCACTGAATCGAATCACTGTCCCCCAGATTGGCCGAATCCAAATCCAAAGTGAATACTAGCTGCTTCACACAGGCCTATTGTTTATCATGTGGCAGGGGAAATGCCATGACCACCAAGGTGATTTTCCTACTGGCTGGGAAATCCACAAATGTGGCAGGGGGGTAGTTCCCTGACCGAGGTAATGAATAGTTAGCCTCCTATTTTCACTTCTAATGGGAGGATCTCAGCTACACGCTAACTTTATAGAAATGGGAGACTCCTCCCCAGCTTGCTTCTGTGGCCGAAAAGCTGAGGGCAAGTGAAACTCAGGGGCATCTGAACCCCAAACCTCCGGGTTTGGGCCTGCACACAGGATGCCTGCCAAAGGATTTGGAAGCATCTGAAGCTCCAGGCAGGGGTTTAGAATGCTTGCTGATAGCAGGGTCACATATGGTTCTTGAATGACTCATGGATTTGGAATTGATTTGGCTGATTTGACTTGGGACATGAAAATTTTTCCTTAAAAAAAATAAATTAGGGGTGCACCAATAGAGATTTTTTTGAGCCAATACCAATGGCTGATTTGTAACTAGCCATATTAGCTGATACCAATCCAATTGCTGATATGCAGACAGGCAGCTTGGAGAATAGCATCTGGCTGGTAAGTCTGTTGTGGGGGAAGGAGTGAGGGAAGGGGAGTGGGGGGCAGGGCACATCGAGTTCCCTGCATTGAGGGAGGGAGTGGGGCTGGGGCAGGGGCAGGGGTAGGCACTGGTGCTGCAGAGCCAGGGTGGGGCACGAGATGGAGCCATGGGTGGCTCGTCTGGAGGGTGCGGGGAAGGAGGCCACTGCACGCACCCCAGGAGGGCCTAGGGGGGGTGCCCCTATGGGCGACTGGTGCCTCCTGGCTCTGGGGGCACCAGCTGCCAATCACCAATGAGGTGGGGGGACCCTAGCGGCCGATCGCCACTGCCAGCAAAAGTGCTGGTGGCAAACCAGATCGCCGACGGGGAATCTCCCAATGGCTGATCGCTGCCTCTGGCAGAAGTGCCTTCATGGTGGGCACCAGCTGGTGCTCCCTGGCCAGGGAGGGCCAACTTTAGAGGTGGGGCACATGAACCCGTGGGCCTCCCCTATGCGTTGCCTATGGTGCCCCCGGATCTGTGCATGGGGAAAGGCAAGGGCAGGCTGCTGCTGCAGGCTGGGGCTGGGGCAGGCAGCGGCAGTGCTGGGAAGGGGGCTACAGGGGGGGTGGGTTGCAGCCACCCCAAAATTAGCTGTAGCTCCCTCAGCATCCCCTCCCAGCACCACCGCCACCCATCCCAAGCGCAGCCCAGCTCAGCCTCCCGCTGGGAAGAGCCCAGCACTGCCCCGGCCCCAGCCCCAGCCTGCAGCAGCAGCCCGCCCTCACCCCGCTGTTAGCACTACTGTCCACCAGATAGTGCTTAGGGATCAATAAAGCACAATTAACCCTTAAAAGGAATGTGAAATACAAATGCAGACACTCTGTGTCCTAATATCAAAGTTTCACTTAAATGCAGACAACTCAGCGTCTTAAAATCAAAGTCACAGACAACTCAGTGTCCTAAAATCAAAATGTAGACAAGTTAGTGTCAGACAACTCAGTGTCTTAAAATCAAAGTCTAACTTTATTAGTACAAGTATTATCTTGGCAGTTTCTACGTTCAGAGAGAGGCAAACATTCAGTACAATAATCTCAACCAATCCCAGATGTTACTTACTCAACCGGAAAGATTCCCACTTAGTTCCTGAGGCAAAGGGTACATCATGGGCTGGAATGGTCCAGACAGGTGTTGAAACCTGGATTTATGATGATGACCATGAACTTTCTTGCTCCCCACTTTTATGCTTTTCTTCAGCTTCACTTCTTTAATGAATTTGCTTTCGGATTAGTCTACCTGCAGTCAGCATACTGTCCATCTTTTACCCTGTCAGCATATTCCTAACAGACCCATTACAAGCACACCTCTTAATTTAGTCTTTTTCTGGTGCCTTACTTTGGGTGTTGTTCATTGGTCTCCCTTATCACTTTTCATTAATATATCCAGTTCTTTCATCCTTTGATTTAGCTGGTTAGTGCCAAGTTCATTTAATTGGAGCAGGTAACAAGGCCATTGCTATGGTTATATTATAAGAACTTTTCACAGTGATAAAAAAGAAAGCTATAATATAATGAGCACCTATGAGCTCTATAAAAACAACTCAAAGCCAGCTAATAATAAAAAACAAGAAGTTAATAAGGACAAAGCTTAAGCAATGATTAAATAAAGCTAAAATATAAACAATACTATAAGCAGGTGCAACTTCAAAACTTTAAATATAACAAGCTACCCTAACACTGTGTGCAGATCCAGAGGCATATGCCATCCAAGCCCTCCTGGGGTGTATGCAGTGGCAGGAGCCACACCCTCACCCTTGCCCCCCGGACAAACCACTCGCAGCTCCATCCTGCGCCCTGCCCTGGCTGTGCAGCGCCTGCCCCTGCCCAGCCCCACTCCTTCCATCACTGCGGAGTCCTTGATGTGCCCCTGCCCCCTCCATGCCCCTTCCCTCACAATAGTTACCAGTTGGACCCTGCTGCTCTCCATGCTGCCGACCTATTCTAGCCGCCTGCATACTGCACTGTGGTTGTGTGCATGCACAGAACATTAATCGGTGACATTATTGGCCACATCAGCCAAAAAGAGCCCATTGCTGATACTGTCAATTTTCCTTATATTGCTGCTGATCCAATATGGGACTGATGTATCTGTGCATCTCTAATAAAAATCTGTTGCTCAACGGTGTGACCTCAGTGTTAGGGAGTGTCAGCAGACTTAGCAGGGGGCTCACGAGTAGCAATGCCAGGCACAAGACAACAATCCCACCATCCTCCTGTACATATAGAGGGCATCATGGAAGCTGTGGGCCTGCTGGTAATTCCTAGTGTTGCACCGCTTTGGCCTCCTGCCTTCCCCCACAAGTGCCCTCCCAGTGTTGAGTACAAGGTGAAAATCTCCCTGCAGTCCAGGGCAAGCTGCACCTTGTTCCCAGAGCACAGTGTGGTCTTCAGGTACTGGAGCAGCTCTTCCCTTGGGACTGCTGGGGCCAAGACGTTTGCGGGCTCCATGGAACCCACAGACTCCCAGTCATCCTCTTCCTGGCCCTGTGGTTCAGCGGGCTTCTCTTGGCTGCTAGGTGGAATGGTGTTTCCCCAGTGGGGGCAGGGGCCCAGCAGAGCACCATCTGACCCACCTGGTCCATTACTACCCTTGACACCAGCAGAGGGAGTAATGCAGGGGTGGACAATTATTTAGGCTGGAGGGCTGCTTAACGAATTTTGGTGAGGCATTGAGGGCTGTATGAGTAGCCCCACACTTGACAGGTGCCCTGCCCCCGGGTCACTATCTTGTGACCGGATGTCCCATCCCCTAACCTCTGACTTTTGCCACTGGAAGTCTCTCCCCTTGCCCAGATAGTACTTTTGGGGTGGGGGGTTGCTTGTATATTGTGTGTAGAAGCATAGGGAAAGTGTGTGTGTGTGTGTGTGTGTGTGTGTGGTTGGGGGAGGTGTCTTTGAGTATGGTGGGGTGGGGTAGGATGTGTGAGGGGGTATGGGTGTGGCACTGCCGGCTCTTTTGGTCTCTGTCTCACACCTGCTAGGTGGGGCTGCAGCCAAGCCTTCACTGGTTTCTCCTGCTGCTGCTTCCAACCCCCATACCTGGCCAGCAGGGCTGCACCAAGTGCACACTGGCTCCTGCTGTTGCTCCCGCCCCACTTGCCTGTCCAGAGCCTACCCACTCCCCTCAACACTGTCACTTCCCCTCCCAATTTGCTGCCCAGAGCACTGCAGCAGGCACAGGAGGAGAAGTTACTGGAGGCTGAGGGACCCCAGCAGTTCCCTGAGCAGCGGTAGCAGCAGCCCTGCCTAAAGCTGTGCTTGCTGGTCATGGATGGCACCCTCCACTGGGGGAGGCTGGGAGCAGCTGAGACTCAGTCCCATGACAAGTACAGGAGGGGAAGCTGCCTGTGGGGCCAGATACAATTAATTGGTGGGTGTCTGCCTGCAGACTGGATCCAGCCCATGGGCCATATTTTGCCCACCCCTGTAGTGTCACCCTTTCAGGTGGCTCAGGGAGTGGCAGGCAGGACATAGGGGGATCTGCATAGGGTCCCCCTCAGGGTTGTCTTGGTTGTTGGGGGACCCTGCTTCACCCTCCTCTGTGACAGGACCACAGGATGGGTCTGGACTCAGAGAATCATAGGAAGTTAGGGTTGGAAGGGACCTCAGGAAGCCATCTAGTCCAACCCCCTGCTCAAAGCAGGACCATTCCCAACTAGATCATCCCAACCAAAGCTTTGTCTAGCTGGGTTTTGAAAACCTCCAAGGATGAAGCTTCCACCACCACTCTGGGTAACCTGTTTCAGTGTTTTACTACCCTTCTAGTGAGAAAGTTCTTCCTCATATCTAACCAAGACTTCCCTTGCTGCAACTTGAAACCATTGCTCCTTGTTCTGTCATCTGCCACCACTGAAAATAGTTTAGCTCCATCCTCTTTTGAACCCCCATTCAGGTAATTGAAGGCTGCTATTAAGTCCCCTCTCAGTCTCCTCTTCTTTAGCCTAATAAGCCCAGCTCCCTCAGCCTCTACTCAGAAGTCATGTCCCCCAGCTCCCGCATTACTTTTGTCACCCTCTGCTGGACTCTCTCCAATCTGTTCACATCCTTTCTGTAACGGGAGGCCCAAAATGGAACACAGTACAGGCAGTCCTTACATTTATGACATAATTGGTTCCTGAAAACAGCGTTGTAAGTCAAAAAGTTGAAACTCGGAACCAATTTTCCCATAGGAACAATGTTACAACTGGGGCTTGGTTCCTTTACCACGCTTTTGACATAGCTGCTTCATAGATTTCATAGACATTAGGTCTGGAAGGGACATTATAAGATCATTGGGTCCAGCCCCCTGCTCAAGAGGCAGGAAGTCAGCTAGGGTCAAAGGATCCCAACAAGATAAGTGTCCAAATGTTTCTTAAAAGTGTCCCGATTAGGTGCTTGCACTACCTCTGGAAGGAAACTATTCTAGGCCTTGTGGGGCTCAGACAGTAAAGAGGTTTTTCCCTATGTCCAACCTAAAAAAATGGTCTTGTAGCAGTTTGTGACCGTTGGACTTTGTCATCCCTTGGGGTGCTCTGGTGAATAGTCACTCTCCCAGATCCTGATGCACATCACTTATGTATTTATAGGCTGTCACCAAGTCACTCTTGAGCCTGCACTTCTCCCTGCTGAAGAGTCCCATGGCTCGCAGCCTCTCTTCATAAGGCCTGGTCTCTTGCCCTCTGATCATGCACATGGCTCTCTTCTGGACTCTCTCAAGCTTCTCCACATCCTTCCTGAATTGTGGAGCCCAGAACTGGATGCAGTACTCCAGCTGCAGCTTCACCAAGGCCAAGTACAGAGGGAGGATGACATCCTGGGTCTTGCTCAAGATGCCTCGGTAGATGCAAGCCAGAGTTTTGTTCACTTTGCCAGCTGTGGTATCGCATCGGTGGCTAATGTTCACCTTGTGGTCAATCATGACCCTCAAGTTTTTTTCCGTTATGGTGCTAGCGAGTGTAGCCTTGCCGAGCCTATAAGTGTGATGCAGAGTTTTTTTTCCTGAGGTGGAGCACCTTGCATTTCTCCATATTGAATGCCATCAGGTTTTCATCTGCCTATGTTCCAAGCCTATCGAGGTCAGCCTGGATGACCAGCCTATCCTCAAGTGTGGATACTCTTCCCCAAAGTTTGGTGTCGTCAGCAAACTTAGCCAGTCCTCTTCTGACACCAGTGTCCAGATAATTTATAAAGACATTAAAGAGTACAGGTCCAAGAAAAGAGCCTTGGGGGACGCCACTAGTTACTGAGTGCCATGTTGATTCAGTTCCATCAACTACCACACTCTGGGTCTGACCTCGGAGCCAGTTCCTCAGCCATTGGACTGTGGAGTAGTCGAGGCTTGCAGTTACCCAATTTTTCCATTAGGATATCATGGGACACCAGGTGAAAGGCTTTTTTAAAGTCCAAATATATTATATCAACCTCTTCCCTTTTGTCCAGGTGATACATCACCTGGTCATAGAAGGAAATGAGCTTGGTCAGGCAAGACCTACCTGCAGCAAACCTGTGCTGGCTATCCCTCAAAATGTTGCCTTCTGTTAGCCTGTCAAGAATGGTTTCTTTGATAATTTTTTCCAAGATCTTCCCAGGGATTGAGGTCAAACTGATTGGCCTGTAGTTTCCCAGGTCTTCTTTCCCCCGTCTTGAAGATAGGCAACACATTGGCCCTCTTCCAATCTTTGGGTACTTCACCCAAGCGCCACAAGTTCTCAAATATGCTTGCCAGTGGCTGCTCTATGATGTCTGCCAGTTCCTTTAGCACTCCTGGGTGCAATCTATCCAGACCAGCTGATCTGTGGGTTTCCAGCCTCTCAAGATGCTACCTCACAATGTCCATGCCAATGGTGGACATATACTCACCCTCACCCTGGTCATCCCACATCATGGTAGGAAAACTGGTACAAAGCAATCATTAAGCAGATTGTCTTTTTCTTGGGTGCCGGTAGTCAGCTGCCCCAACTGGTTCAGCAGGGGTCCACTGTTGCCCTTGTTATTCTTTTGACTCCCCACATAGCTGAAGATGGACTTTTTATTGTCCTTGATTCATATAGCCAATTGGAGTTCAGTTGCAGCCTTGGATTTCCTAGTTCACTCCCTACAGTGCAGAATACTCCCCTTTAGTGGTGTTTCCTGTCTTCCATCCTTTTTAAATGTAGGAGGTCCATAATTCCCTGTTGAACCAAGGGGGTTGTTGAGCCCTTTTACTACCTTTCCTATGGGTTGGGATGGACTCCCCTTGTGCTTCTAAAATCACTTCCTTAAGAAGCAAACACTCATCATGACCTCCCCTCCCTATGGAAACATGGCCTCTCAAAGCCTCAAGAACAAGCCTCCTGAGCTCATGAAAGTCAGCTTTCCTAAAGTCAAGGACTACTGCATTGCTGGCTGATTTGCTAGGTTTGTGATGGATAGTGAAAGTGATCAACTTGTGGTCACTGTCACCCAGCTTCCCTTCAATTCTTAGGTCAATGATTAGCTCATCCCTTTGGCCAGTACCAGGTCCAGCAGCACCTTACCTCTTGGCCCATAAACTTCCTGACACAGGTAGAGCTCATCCACACATGTAAGGAAGCTGTGACACCGATTGGATTTGGCCAAGTGCTCTTCCCATGAGATGTCTGGGTAGTTGAAGTCTCCCATGACAACCATGCACCAAGAGCATGCAGCCTCAGCCAGTTCCCTGGCAAATTCTTGGTCAAGCTCTTGTTCTTGATTTGGAGGTCAGTAGTAGACTCCTACCATTGAATCCCCTTCACCACGTTCCCCTCGTATTCTAACCCAAAGGGTCTTCCAGCTGGTAAGTCTGTTCTGGTGAGGGGGATGGGGGAGGGAAGGGGAATAGGGAGGGCAGATCAATGTCCCACAGCGAGGGAGGGATTGGGGCTGGAGCTGCCCAGCCAGGGCAGGAGGCCCTGGACACAGGTTCAGCTTGCTCTGGGTCAGCAGAGTGGAGCTGGGAGCAGGGGCTATGCCCTGCCGCCACTTGCCCAGCTGGGGCAGCGGGGCACGGGGAGGAGGCACTGTGCTGCATCGGACAAGTGGCGTGCAGTGCCGGGAGCCACTCCAGCCTCCCCATGCCTCCCAGATGAGTCACGGCTTCACCCTGCATTGGTTGAGTGGCAGCAGCGGCAGGGCATGGTGAGGGCGTGTGCCCTTGGATTTGTGCAGGGCGGGTGGTGGAGCAGAAGCTATTGGGGGGGGGGGGGCTGCAGCTACCCTAAAATTCCACATAGCCTCCAGCCCACGTGGAGCACAGCCTGGTGCAGCCCTGGCCCAGGCTGCCCTACGTAGATCCAGGGCACATGCCCCCACCATATCCTGGTGCTGCCGCTTGGCTTGTCTGGGAGGTGTGGGGAGGCTGGGGCAGCTCCCACCGCTGTGCGACACTTGTCTGAGGCAGTGCAGCACCTCTGCCCCGTGCATAGCCCCCAGTCCAAGTGCCACAGCACCTGCCTGGAGTGAGCTGTGCCTGTGCCCTGCGTCCCCTCACCCTGGCTGGGTGAGTGGCAGGAGGGCAGAGCCCCTGCTCCCAGCACCTTCCCCTGGAGCACAGCCCAGCAAAGCCCTGGCCCCGCCTGCCCCGTGCAGATCCAGGGCACACGCAGCCCCCATGCCCTCCCACACCAGTGATGTAAAGCAGTGGGATATAGCAGTAAGCCACTACCAAGTCCCCTCTCAACCTTCTCTTCTTTAGGCTAAAGAGGCCCAGGTCCCTCAGCCTTTCCTCTCATGGCTTGCCTTGCAAGTCCCTGATCATATGGGTGGCTCCTTTCTGGACCCTCTCAAGTTTTTCTACATCCTTATAGAAATGCGATGCCCAGAACTGGACGCAGTACTCCAACTGTGGTCTCCAGTGCTGAGTACAGCAGAAGTATCACTTCCTTAGTTTTACACAAGATGCATCAGTTGATGCACGCCAACGTGTTGTTTGCCCTGCTGGCCACCACATTGAACTGACGGCTCATGTTCATGCGATGGTCAATCATTACCCCTAGGTCCCTTTCAGCAGTTGTTCAAGTTAGGCTGTCACCTCTGAGCCTGTATGTATGTTGAGGGTTATTTGCCCCCAGATGGAGCACCTTACACTTGGAAGTGTTAAATTTCATCTGGTTCCAGTCTGCTCAACTCTTGAGCCTGTTCAAGTCTGCCTGTATCTGCAAACTATATTCTGGTGTGGCCACACTGCCCCATAACTTGGTGTCATCCACAAACTTGGCCAGCGAAGTTTTCACTCCCCCATCCAAATCATTGATAAAGATTTTGAAAAGCACTGATCGAAGCATGGACCCCTGAGGGACACCACTGGCCACTTTGCACCAGGACAACACAGATCCATTCATGAGAACTCTGGGTCCTACCCTGTAGCCAGTTTCCCACCTACTGAACTGTCAAGCAGCTGAGCCCACAATCTTTCAGTTTTCCCACAAGGATATCATGGGATACTAAATCAAAAGCCTTTTGGAAGCCTAGGTATATAACGTCTACCTTGTCTCCCATGTCCAGTTGGTGAGAAACCTGGTCATAGAAGGAGAGGAGATTGGTAAGACAAGACCTACCCATGACAAAGCCATGCTGGCTGTCATTCAGAATCTTGCCTTCAGCAAGCCTATCGCACATAGATTCTTTAATGAGCTTTTTCAGGATTTTCCCTGGGATAGAGATAGGCCTATACTTTCCCAGGTCCTCCCTCTTCCCCTTCTTGAAGATGAGCACAATGTTGGCCCTCTTCCAATCCTCAGGGATCTCCCATGTCCACCATGAATTCTGAAAGAGCTTTGCCAGGGCTTCCATGATGACCTCAGCCAGCTCCTTCGGCACTCTTGGATGGAGTCCATCCAGTCCCACTGACTTATAAATGTCTAGCTTTTCTAGTTGGTATTGCACCTGCTCATCATCCACAGTGGGGAGGCTGGCAGTTCCAGCATGCACCCTATGAGCCTTATCTTGCTTGACTTTCCCCGTGGTCCGGTGAAATACCGAAGTAAAGTGGGCATTCAGGAGTTCAGTTTTTTCCTGAATGTCAGTTACCAGCTGTCCCGAGGTGTTAATCAGGGGTCCAGCACTTCCATTTGTTTTCCTTCTACTGCCTACATACCTAAAGAAGGACTTCTTATTATCCTTGACTCCCATAGCTAACCTAAACTCAGTCTCCGCCTTGGCTTTCCTGATCATTTCCCTACAAGTGCTGGCCACTAATGTATACTCCTCGAGGACCATCCCTAGCTTCCACCATGTTTACACCTCTTTTTTCTTTTTTAAGAGGAATGCAATGTCCCTATTAAGCCAGGAAGTCTTGCTAGCCCTTCTGCTATCTTTCCTCTTTGCAGGAACGGTGTTCTTTTGTGCTTCGAGGATTGTATCCGTGAGCAACAACCATTCTTCATGCACCCCATTTGCCTTCCCATCCTGGTCCCTCATCACTTCCCCTACTAATGCTCTGAACCTGTCAAAGTCAGCATTCTTGAAGTCCAGGACTTCAATCCTGCTGGTTGATTTGCTGACCTTGTGGCAGACAGTGAACTTGATAATTTCATGGTTGCTGTCACCCAGGTTACCCTCAATGTTCAAGCCACACACCAGATCATCTCCCTTGGCCAAGACCAGGTCCAGGACAGCATTACCTCCGGTTGGCCCTTGCACTTCATGGGTCAGAAAGAGCTTCTCAATCAGTCACAAAACTGCACGAATGATCTGACCTAGCCAAGTGTCCCACCCAATCTATATCTGGGTAATTGAAGTCACCCATGACAACTAAGTCCCTTGTGCATGCGACCTGTGTCAGTTCTTGAGAGAACTCCAGATCCAGCTCCTCCCTTTGATTTGGTGGCCTGTAGTAAGTGCCCACAATTAGGTCTCTCTCATCTCCCCCCCCCACCATAGCTTAACCCAGAGGGTTTCAAACTGCTTATCTTTGGAGCCAATGTCAGCCTCTAGGGAGGTGTACTGCTCTCTCACATAGAGAGCTATCCAGTGCTCACCTGGGTGAGTGCTGAATATGACCTCACTAGTGCTGAATAGAGGGGAATAATCACTTCCCTTGATCTGCTGGCAACACTCCTACCAATGCAGTCCATTATGCTGTTAGCCTTCTTGGGAACCAGGTCACAATACTGGCTCATTTTCAACTTATTGTCCACTGTAACCCCCAGGTCCTTTTCTGCAGAGCTGCTGTCCAGCCAGTCAGCCCCCGGCCTGTACTGGTACATGGGATTGTTCTGTCCTCAGTGAAGGACTTTGCACTTGTCCTTATTCAACCTCATGAGATTCCTTTTGGCCCAATCCTCTAATTTGTCTAGCTCACTCTGAATCCAAGCCCTACCCTCCAGTATATCTACTACTTTCCACAGCTTGGTGTCATCTGCAGACTTGCTGAGGGTGCACTCCATCCCACCTTCCAGGTCGTTGATGAAGACATTGAACAAAATTGGCCCCAGGACTGACCCCTGGGGCGCTCTACTTGATACTAGCTGCCAACTAGACATCAAGCCATTGATTACTACTCTCTGAGCCCAATGTTCCAGCCAGTTTTCTATCCACCTTACAGTTCATTCATCCAGCCTGTACTGCCTTAGCTTGACTGTAAGAATGTTGTGGGAGACCGTATCAAAAGCCTTACTAAAATCAAGGTATATCACATCCACCGGTCTCCCTGCATCCACAGAGCCAGTCATCTCACCATAGAAGGCAATCAGGTTGGTCAGGCATGCTCAGGTTGGTCAGGTGAATCCATGCTGACTGTTCCTAATCACCTTGTTCTCCTCCAAGTGCTTTGAGATGGATTCTGTGAGGACCTGCTCCATGATTTTTCCAGGGACTGTGAGGCTGACTGGTCTGTAGTTCCCTGGATCCTCCTTTCCCCTCCCCCGTCTTAAATATGGGCACTGTTTGCCCTTTTCCAATCATCTTGGACCAATGTTCTCTCTAAGGTATAGCGATCTGTGAGCGTCCTGCTTCAGTCTATGAGTGCACTGCATTGGTCCCGCCTCCCGCTTTCACTAAACGGGGATTTGGACTATGTTAAACTTAATAGATTAGAATCCTCATGTAATGGAGCCTTATGAAATGGATTTTGCAAGAATCCTCCAAGCACAAGACTGGGGGCTGGGGAGCAGAGCAGTTCTCTGGAGCCAGTAATGGGGACTCCCCATTCATGATGCAGCAATCTTAGGTTATGGTTAGACAAAGTGCTTTGGGTAAATGTGATATAATTTACCCAAAGCACCTTGTCTGCCTATGTCCTTAGACCAACACAGCTGTAACCAGCACCCCAAAACTACATCATGGTTAGGAACTGCTCCTTTTCCTCTGACGCAGACCTAGATTCTGCACCATCCTGCTCTGCCCCGCACACCTTTCTCTGCTGCAGGTAACCAAAGTGAATCTGACCATGGTGCATCGGGCTGTGGAAACTGTTGTTGGGAGAGTAACATGCTGTCTGAAGAGGAGTAAAATGTCAGGGTGCACTCTTAGCTGCCTCGAGCCACTGCTGACTGCAGCATTTAATCTGAGATCTGGGGAAGCCAAGCTCTGCACATGTCCCTTCTCCAGGAGTAAGGAGGCACATGGACTTGGGGCTGGGGAGTGGAGCAGTCCGGGGACCCAGTGGAGCCCCTGCCAACCCCAGCCCCCACCTCACCTCTGGGAGTGAGGAGGAACATAGCCTCGGGTCTGGGGAGTGGAGCAGTTTCTCAGCAGCGGCCCCCAGTCCCAGCCCCCACCCCTGCTTCGCCTCTGGAGGAGGCACATGGCCTCGGGGCTGGGGAGTGTTAATAAGTTAGTGCGCAGCATGGTATTAAATTGTGCGTGGCCACACATGTGCGCAGCTTGGAGGGAACCTTGTCTGGGACCTCTCTTGATCACCATGAATTTTCAAAGATGATGGCCAGCAGCTATGTAATCACATCAGCCAACTCCCTCAGCATCCTCAGGTGTATCCCATCTGGCCCCATGGACTTCTTTATGTCCATCTTTTCTAAACAGTCCCTAACTTGTTCTTTCTCCACTGTTGGCCGTTTCCTTCCTCCCCAAACTGTGCTGCCCAGTGCAGTAGTCTGGGAACTGACCTTTCTTGTGCAGACTGAAGTGAGAAAGGCATTGAGTAGTTCAGCCTTTTCTGCATCCTCTGTCACTAGGTTGCCTCCACTATTCAGTAAGGGACCCACACTTTCCCTGACCTTCCACTTGTTACTGACATACTTTTAGAAACCCTTCTTGTTACCCTTTACATCCCTTGCTAGCTGCAACTCCAACTGCACTTTGGCCTTCCTGATTTAATCTGTGCATGCCCAAGCAAAGATCTTATACTCCTCCCTAGGCATTTGTCCAAGTTTCCACTTATAAGCTTCTTTTTTGTGATTTAGTTTACTAAAGAGTTTCCTGCTAAGCCAAGCCAGTCTTCTGCCATACTTGCTAGTCTTCCTGCACATTGGGATGGTTTGTTCCTGCAATCTCAGTAAGGCTTTTTTTTAAAGTACAGCCAGTTCTCCTGGACTCTTGTCCCTCTCACATTGGCTTCCCAGGGGATCCTGCCCATGAGTTCTCGGAGTGAGTCAAAGTGTGCTTTTCTGAAGTCCAGGGTTCTTATTCTGTTGCTCTCCATCCTTCCTTTCCTCAGGATCCTGAACTCAATCATCTCATGGTCACTGCTAGCCAAGTTGTCATCCACTACTACATTCCCCACCAATTCATCCCTGTTTATGAGCAGCATATCAAGAAGAGCATGGCCCCTAGTTGGCTGCTCCAGCACTTGTACCAGGAAGTTGTTCCCAACACTTGCCAAAAACTTCCTGAATTGCCTGTGCCCTGCTGTATTGCCCTCCCAGCAGGTGTCAGGGTGACTGAAGTCCCCCATGAAAACCAGGGCCTGTGATTGGGAAACTTCTGCTAGCTGTTTGAAGAAAACCTCATCCACCACTTCCTCCTGGTCTGGTGGTCTATAGCAGATCCCCACCACAACATCACCCTTGTTGCTCTCCCCTCTAACCTTAAGCCAGAGACTCTCAATAGGTGCACCTTCAGTTTTATACTGGAGCTCTGAGCTATCATTTGGCTCTTTTACATAAAGTGAAACTCCTCCTCTTCTCCCCTGCCTGTCCTTCCTGAACAGTTTGTACCCGTCCACGACAGTCTTCCAGTCATGAGAGCTCCCACCAAGTCTGTTATTCCAATCATGTCATAGCTCTATGACTGCGAGTCATTCCTGCTGTCCAATTCTTCCTCCTCCATGCATTAATATATAGGCACCTAAGGTAACCAATTGATTGCCTTGATTTCTGAGGAAGTATCAGAATACCTCCCTTGTTGCCCCTTCCCACTTGCTCTTCTTCCAGGTCTCCCACTTCCCCACTTACCTCAGGGCTTTGGTCTCCATTCCCTGGCAAACCTAGTTTAAAGTCCTCATCACTAGGTTAGTGAGCCTGTCTGCAAAGATGCTCTTCCCTCTCTTCGTCAGGTAGGCCTGTCTCTTCACAGCAATCCTTGTTTTTGGAACATCATCCTATAGTCAAAGAAGCCAAGGCCCTGCTGGCAACTCCACCTGTGCAACCAGGCACTGATCTGCAGGATGCACCTACTCCTGCCTTGGCCCTTTCCCTTGACTGGAAAGATAGAAGAGAACATCAACTGAGACCCTGTCCCCTTCACTCTTGCACCCAGAGCTCTGTAGTCACTTTTGATCTGCTTGTCCCCTGGCAGTATTATTGGTGCCCACATGAATGAGCAGCATGGGGTACTAGTCAGAGGGCTGGATGAGTCTTGGTAATCCCTCCATGATGTCTAAGAACCAGGCTCCAAGCAAGCAGACTTCCCAAGATAACAGTAAGGTCAGCAGATGGCTCCGTCCATCTCCCATAGAAGGAAGTCTCCAACCACCACCACCGTTGCTGCTTCTTGGTGGTGATCCCCAGCAGGGCCGGGGGGGGGGCAGAGATTGGGGGGCCCCCACACCTGTCTGGCAGGTGCCCGTCTTAGGGCTCTGGAGGCGCAGGTGAGGGAGCTCCGGGAGGAGGTTAGCAGGCTGAGGGGGATCAGGGCGGCGGAGGATGAAATTGACAGTTATTTCCTTTCCCTGCAGGCCCAGGCACCCAAGGAAGAAGCAGCCCGGGGAATGCCCTCCACAGCAGAGGGGCAGATGGTCACAGCCAGAACCGGAGCAGCTCGCAGCGAACCGGTACCAGCTTCTCCAGTCCGACTGGTGAACAGGTACGAGGCCCTGGCGACCCTGCAGGAGATGGAAGGGGAGGAGGAAACCCTTGGGCAAGAAGAAACACCACGTTCTTCACACTCCGAACAGATCAAGAGATCCACAAGGACCCAGAGGAGGAGGCGACGAGTGCTCGTCATAGGCGACTCCATCCTGAGAGGTACGGAAGGACCCATCTGTCGCCAGGACCCCTCGGCACGAGAGGTATGCTGCCTCCCTGGAGCAAAGATTCGGGATGTGACGGAGGTAATCCAGGCCAGGATCAAGCCCACTGATTACTACCCCATGGTCCTAGTCCATGTGGGTACTAATGATGCGGGCAGGAGAACCCCCGATCACCTGATGGCGGACTACAGTGCTATGGGTGGCGTGCTGAAGGAGTTCGGTGTCCAGGTGGTTTTCTCTTCCATCCTACCAGTGACCGGATGCAGAAGACGGCAGGAGAACTGCATCCGAGAGACCAACTGGCGGCTTCGGCAGTGGTGTCTCGAGGCAGGCTTCGGCTTCCTGGACAATGACCCGCACCTCACGACGAGGGACATGCTCAGCTGGGATGGGCTTCACCTGTCCCCCAAAGGTAAGCGTGTGTTTTCTACTAGGTTGGCAGATCTTCTCCGGCGGGCTTTAAACTAGGCTCATCGGGGGGAGGGGAGTACGAGGGCAGGGGAAGCTGTGGACCACCAAACCATGTGGCACCCACAAGGACAGCCCAGCCTGAAGAAGGAGAACATTGGGAACCTGAAAGCCATGGGGAGGCCAGCACTACGGCACAGGTAAGAAACGAGAGGGTAAGAAACAATGGGCCCCTTGGGACTTGGAGCGGGGGGGCAGCAAAAGCACCAGTCGCAGGGCTCAAGTGCCTATATACTAATGCTAGGAGCATGGGGAACAAGCAGGATGAATTAACGCTCCTGCTTGCACTAAACACCTATGACTTAGTGGAGCTAACAGAAACCTGGTGGGACTCATCCCATGACTGGGCGGTACATATTGAGGGCTATAGATTGTATAGAAAGGACAGGTCGGGGAAGAAAGGGGGGGGGGGGGGGTTGCACTTTATGTCAGTGAGCAATATACATCAACCCTCATCAAGACAGAATCCAAGGTTGAGGAAGTAGAAGGATTGTGGGTTACGCTACATGGCGGACAAGGAGAAAGGGATTTGGTGGTAGGGGTCTGCTACAGACCCCCACACCAAGGGGAAGAAATAGATGCGGGGCTCCTGAGGCAACTCTCAGAGACCATAAAAGCTAAAGAGGCGGTAGTCATGGGGGACCTAAACTACCCGGACATCTGCTGGGAGACGCAGACAGCAAGATCCCATCGCTCACGCAGGTTTCTAACCTGTGTACAGGACCTCCACCTGACACAGGAGGTGCATGGTCCCACTAGGGGGAATGCCATACTGGATCTGGTATTGGCAACAGGGGATGACATGGTAGCGGACCTCCAGATCGGTAGCCATTTGGGAGACAGTGATCACCTAATAATAGAATTCAACATAAGACGTCAAGTGGGTAAGTTAACTAGTAGGGTGAAAGTGCTAGACTTTAGGAAAGCTGATCTCAATGCACTCAGGCGATTAGTCAAGGAAGCACTGCAGAGTAGGAGTTTTGAAGGGATGGGAGCCCAAGAAGGGTGGCTGTGCCTTAAGGAAATGATCCTTCGGGCACAAAGCAAGATGATCCCCGAGCGAGGCAAAAAAGGGAAAGGGGCCAGGAGGCTTCCATGGCTGACCAGAGAAATCCAGGGCAGCCTAAGGGCCAAAAGGGGAGCACATAAAAAGTGGAAACAAGGTGAGAACACTAAAGATGAATATACCTCCTCTGTTCGTGCTTGTAGGGAGGCAGCTAGGCGGACCAAAGCTACCATGGAGCTGAGGATGGCAACCCAAGTAAAGGACAACAAGAAATTGTTTTTTAGATATATTGGGAGTAAAAGGAAGGCCCAGGGAGGAATAGGACCGCTGCTAAATGGGCAGAAACAATTGGTGACAGATAGGGGGGACAAGGCTGAACTCCTCAACGAGTTCTTTGCCTCAGTGTTCCTAAGCGAGGGGCACGACAAGTCTCTCACTGGGGTTGTAGAGAGGCAGCAGCAAGGCGCCAGACTTCCATACGTAGATCCTGAGGTGGTGCAGAGTCATTTGGAAGAACTGGATGCCTTTAAGTCAGCAGGCCCGGATGAGCTCCATCCGAGGGTGCTGAAGGCACTGGCCGACATCATTGCAGAGCCACTGGCGGGAATATTCGAACGCTCGTGGCGCACGGGCCAAGTCCTGGAGGACTGGAAAAGGGCTAACGTGGTCCCCATTTTCAAGAAGGGGAGGAAGGAGGACCCAGGCAACTATAGGCCAGTCAGTCTCACCTCCATCCTTGGTAAAGTCTTTGAAAAAATTATCAAGGCTCACATTTGTGAGAGCCTGGCAGGGCAAATTATGCTGAGGGGAAACCAGCACGGGTTTGTGGCGGGCAGATCGTGCCTGACCAATCTAGTCTCTTTCTATGACCAGGTTACGAAACGCCTGGACACAGGAGGAGGGGTGGATGTCGTATACTTAGACTTCAGGAAGGCCTTCGATATGGTATCCCACCCCATACTGGTGAACAAGCTAAGAGGCTGTGATGTGGATGACTGCACAGTCCGGTGGGTGGCGAATTGGCTAGAGGGTCGCACCCAAAGAGTCGTGGTGGATGGGTCGGTCTTGACCTGGAAGGGTGTGGGCAGTGGGGTCCCGCAGGGCTCAGTCCTTGGACCGATACTCTTTAATGTCTTCATCAGCGACTTGGACGAGGGAGTCAAATGTACTCTGTCCAAGTTTGCAGATGACACAAAGCTATGGGGAGAAGTGGACACGCCGGAGGGCAGGGAACAGCTGCAGGCAGACCTGGATAGGTTGGACAAGTAGGCAAAAAACAACAGGATGCAGTTCAACAAGGAGAAATGCAAAGTGCTGCACCTAGGGAGGAAAAATGTCCAGCACACCTACAGCCTAGGGAATGACCTGCTGGGTGGCACAGAGGTGGAAAGGGATCTTGGAGTCCTAGTGGACTCCAAGATGAACATGAGCCGGCAGTGTGACGAAGCCATCAGAAAAGCCAATGGCACTTTATCGTGCATCAGCAGATGCATGATGAATAGGTCCAGGGAGGTGATACTTCCCCTTTATAGGGCGCTGGTCAGACCGCAGTTGGAGTACTGCGTGCAATTCTGGGCGCCACACTTCAAGAAGGATGCGGATAACCTGGAGAGGGTCCAGAGAAGGGCCACTCGTATGGTTAAGGGCCTGCAGACCAAGCCCTATGAGGAGAGACTAGAGAAACTGGACCTTTTCAGCCTCCGCAAGAGAAGGTTGAGTGGCGACCTTGTGGCTGCCTTTAAGTTCATCACGGGGGCACAGAAGGGAATTGGTGAGTATTTATTCACCAAGGCGCCCCTGGGGGTTACAAGAAACAATGGCCACAAGCTAGCAGAGAGCAGATTTAGATTGGACATTAGGAAGAACTTCTTCACAGTTCGAGTGGCCAAGGTCTGGAACAGGCTCCCAAGGGAGGTGGTGCTCTCCCCTACCCTGGGGGTCTTCAGGAGGAGGTTAGATGAGCATCTAGCTGGAGTCATCTAGACCCAGCACTCTTTCCTGCTTATGCAGGGGGTCGGACTCGATGATCTATTGAGGTCCCTTCCGACCCTAACATCTATGAATCTATGAATCTATGGTCTTGATTCTTCCCACCTTGAGGAGGCCTGGCTCGTCCTCCTCCACCAATGGAATGTGCTCTTTGCCCTCTGTTGCTAGGGCTTATATCTATTCCCCAGATGAACTGCTGCAGGTGGAGGTAAAGATTTCTGTTTGCTCCAGAGGTCACAAGCTTCCAGCTTTCAACTTCCTGGGAGTTCATGTCTTCTCTCTTCTCTAGCATTGCCTCTGGCAGTTCTTCCTCCACAACCCCAGAGGTCTCCTCCAGCACTGAATCAATTAACTTCTCATGGTGGAGGATGCCTCACCACCTCTTCCTTTAGCTCTCTTGCCTGTTCCCTGAGAAACAACTAGGAGGCACTGCTCACACCACAGGCACCCTTTGACCTGACCATCACTTAAAGAAACCTGTAAGCCGCAGTCCCCACAGAGCCTAACCTGGACCTGGGTGGAAGCCTTGACGGTGAGTGGTTCTGCCTGGACAGAGACCTTGCAGGTGCAAGAAGAGGCAGTAGCAGTGGCTTTGGCATTATGACACCCTCCAGCTATTTCCCTGGGTCTCTTAATCTGCCTTTTCTTTCTTACTGCCTTTCTTCCACACACACCTTCCCTAGTGAACTTGAAGCTGGCCTGTTTACTGCTCCTTGCTCCCAAAGGTTCCTTTTCCCCCACTTCCTCTCACCAAGCTTAAAGGCTCTCCCCTCAAGGGGCAGAGGGGGGTGGGCAGGGGAGAGGGCAGCAAACTGACCTGAGAACTGGCTGCAAACTGCTCATCCTGTTTGCTGCCTCTGTTCACTTGCTTGCATTGGGGGGGAGGTCTCCTTTTTCATCCTGCTGAGCCCGGACTGGCTCCACCCCCTTGTTAGGGCTGCTGTTAGGCACAAGCACTAATCACTCCTAGATTGGTGATGCATAGTGGGTGCACAGCCCATCTCCTCCTGAGAAGCACCAGCTGTGAAAGTGGAAGTGCACTGCTGCTGGCTTGGCAATCGGCTGCTGAGGGATTCTCCCCCACTCCCCCCCCCCATCGGCAATCTGGTGCCCCCCCAGACTCAGGAGGCACCAGTCGCCCATGATGCCTGGCTTCTAAGAGCACATGCCCCAAACACACACAGTCCACCAAACAAACACTAAGCAAGCCAACAGAGTCCAGACATCAGGAGCAAAACCTGATCTCTCTGTGTAATCCACCCAGAAAAAGTCACAAAGCAAAATCTTACCCCAATCAAAAGAGTCACCACTGCTATATCCAGATTCTTTTTACTGGATGTACCCCTTTCTGTCCCTTTCTAACCTCTGGAACAAAAAGGGAAAAAAAGGCACCTCTGTCTCCAAAATATGGTCCGTCTCTTACATATGCCAGGGAAAAGAACCAGGGAAAAGAACCTTGATTCAGGAAAATGATAACCAGGCACAGATTCTTGTCTACACCACTGTCACAGACTCATCCACAGGGAGTCACCAGAGCCCCAAGTTTCTCCCCACTATCCCACTACTTGTCCCAAGGGACAGACCAAAGTTTGTCTTGGAAGAGATTACTCAAAGATCAAATCAACCTTGGGAAAGATGTCTCTGTGGGAGGCACTCCAAACCCCAAACCATTCCTGAATTTGCCACGTAAGACATGTCCTGATGAGCTAAGATAACCAACCATGCTCCAGTCTACAGAATAGGGTAAGGGGGAAAAAAAGTAGATCTGAGGGGAAAAGACCTTCCTGATCCAAATCTAATGATAGATTTAACCCTAAACATGTGAGCAAGCCTGCAGTCAATAGAGAAAGAAGCACCAGAGTATTTGCCCAACTCTCACTTCTATCTGTGGCTGATCTGTCCTGCCACCCATGGGTGACTGGTGCCTTTTGAGTCAGGGGGGGCTCCTGCCCCTCAGTGGCCAGTCATCAACTGGGGGGGGGGGGGGAGAGTTCTCCTGTCTCCAACGGGGGGCGGAATCCCACCAACCTGCAAGTGACACTTCTGGGACAGCACTGGCACTTCCAGGTGAGCCCCCACTCTGCAGCCGGTGCTCTCAGGGGGGGCACAAGCGCTCTCACCTGCCCTCCCTGCCCAGGAACGCTGGCTGACAGAGGGTGCAGCAGCACTCTCGGGGGTGCACGTGCACCCCCATGCATCACCACTGCTGCCACCTCTGGTTTGGGAAAGAGTGTGGGGAGACCAGATGAGAAGAGCTATTACATAAGCTGTCTCTCCTGCCTGCTTTAGGTTTATCAGAAAACTCTGATGAGGCAGGAAAGTGGATTTGTGCCACCTCCTTTCCCTGTCTGGCTGTGTACAATATACATGGGGCACTTTTACCTGGCCACAGTGGCGGTAGCAGCACTCAGACCAGTGCTGGATTATGACATGCTGAGGCTCTAAACTATGTCCAGCTTAAGAGGTCCCATACGATAAAAATAATCCATAAAATCCATGAAAATGGACTTTCATGAAAATTTAGGATGAATTATTGTTGTTGTTATTTCTGCATAAATTTAGGAACTCAATATGAATAACTGTGGAGCCATATATTATGGGTGTGTGAAACAGCACCGTTCTGCTTCGACTTCCATTTCAACGTTTCGACAGAACAGTGATTCGTTTTGAGTTTCATTTGTCCCAGGTGGACACAAGCGGAGACCCCGGGGCATCCTCCCATGGTGGGACCTGAGACAGGCTGACCCGCTCAAAGAAAGAAATTAAAAGCCCCGAAGATGGGGTGTCACAGGGCACTTAGGTGCCCTGCTCCTAAAGAGGGGAAACTGCCGGGGAAAGAGCCCTAGCAGGGAAAAAGGAGCCCAACTGTGGGTTGCCAGGGCAACCAGGAGGTCAGCTGACTGGAAGGGGCAGGGCCTAGCTCCTATATAAATCACAGGCAGGAGGCCAGAGGGAGTTCCCTGCCAGCAGTCAGAGAGGAGGGAGCTTCCTGAGCAAAGATGCGAAGAGAAGCCTGACCGTAGGTACAGCCCAAGCCAGGTAAAGGATGGCAGCCCTGGGATGTTTGAGCAATGTGATTATAGCTGGGCGGCTTATGTTTAAGTTATAGCCAAGAGGCTTGAGTTTGTGTTATTTGTTACACTGGTGGTTTAGGTGAGGCTATTAGGGGTTGGAGGAGGCATCATAGGGGATTGACGGCGGAGTGTGAGGACCCTAGCGCCAGTGAGGGCGCAGCATTCAGGGTACATAGACCCCAGACCCAGAGAGGGGCAGTTGAGAAACCCCAGAGAAGGGTGCGTTGCGGAGAAGCCCCTGTGCGGGCATGGTGAGCCCCGGAGAAGGGGGCAGCATTGCGGTGAACCCCGGAGAAGGGGGCAGCATTGCGGTGAACCCTGGAGAAGAGGGCGGCTTGACTGAGGTGCCCCGAGAGAGGGCGGCTTGACTGAGAAGGCCCCAAAGGAGGGCGGCATTGCAGAGAAGGCCCTGAGAGAGGGTGCAGGAAGAGAGAGAGAGAGAGAGACGGGGCTGTCAAGAGCCCATGTGCCAGAAAGGGAGTGGAGACAGAGAGAGAGGCCGAACAACGTCTATTCCAGCTGCGAGGCTTGGGGCGTGGTATAAGGGGTGGTTGGAGCCACGCATAGCCCCTAAGGCTAGGGTGTCCCTGAAGCACCCATTGTAGAGTGGGACCCATGAAGAGTCCGGGAGTTCACGGGGTCAAAAGTAAGCATGTCCAAGGAGACGTGAGGCAGCCTCCCTAATATATTGCAACATCAAAGACGTGGCGGGTGAGAATCTGAGGGTGTCCTTGGGCCGACTTGGCACAGGGAGGGGGCCTTGAGGAGATCACGGCCCTCCTGTAGGACCCCGCCTGTGACAGGGTGTACTTACCATTTTCAGAAAGAATGGAGCTATGCCGAGATGAACCTCCCATGTGGTTTGTCAGCCACTTTTATTGCTGGCTGGGAGCGGCGCCAGCCAATGACATCATAAAAAAAATGCCACCCGGCTAATTTAAAAGCTGGCAGTGAAGGAATAGAGAGGAGAGCGGTAATGCTGGAGGCAAATGGAGACCCACAGGGGGCTCCTAGCTCCATTAAGAGGCATCTCCATGGCTCAACTGGGCAGCTGGGCCAAGGAGGATAGCATCAAGGGATCCTGCAGACCACAGATGCTGGACCTGTGAGTGGGGCGGGCCGAAGCCCTGGGCCCCAACTATTCCTTTCTTTTTTTCCTTTTTTTTGTGCTGTTGTTTCAGAGGGTCCACAAGAGCCCCAAAGTGGAGAGGGAGGGTTTGGGTGACCCCTTGGGTCAAGGGGAAAGAGGTGAGGCAACTCAGCATACCTCTACGCCTTGAGAGAAGAGTGGGCATCATGACAAGGGCAGTCTCATGCTTGCAGCCTTCCTGGGTGAAGGGACAACAAGGGACAGGCAGGGAGAGACAGCATAGGTGATGACATCAAGGGACAGGCCAGCAACCCATCATCCCGCCATCCTGAGGGCTGGTCCATGGCTGGGGTGTAGGGTGGGGGGAGCCCCAAGAATGCCCACTAAGGACAGCACCTGGTACGTGAAAACCTGCAAGAAGGAGCCTCACCATTGAAGAAAAGAAGATCAAGACATGGCAGGAAAGTGTCAGGGCCTCCCTTGGCGGCGAACACAACCCAATGCCTAGGCCCCAGGGACGCACCCTGGGGCCAGTGCTGGGTGTGTGTTCTGAAGCCAATGGAGAGCACCTATACAAGGCCAGGTGGGCGCAAAATGGTGCACTGGCCAGGAACCTGCAAAGGGACCTGCCGGAATTCAACAACAGCATGATGCAGCCAGCCGCTATGACCCCTCCCAATCTCCTGAGCCAGAACCTGCAGGCCCTCACCCAAATAATAGACACGCAGCAACAGGAGATGGACCGGCAATAAGATTGGCTGTGCCACAGTCTAACTGCTTTCAAAATGCCCAAAATGACTTGGGATGACAACCCGGAAGCATACATTCAGGCCTTCAAGAGGCATGCCCTTATGACAGGGTTGGATAAAGGGTATTGGGCCAGCCAGCTGGGGGCATTCATCATAGGTAAAGCACAGGCAGCATATCAGCCTTGGCCCGGGATGAAGCCAGGAATTATGAGCAAGTTAAAGCCGCCATCTTATACAGGCTCAAGATCAACCCAGAGTACTACCGGAAACAGGTCTGGGCCAAGAAGACCCCTGACAAGAAACAACTGAGACGCACTGGCTGACCAAATACTCCTGGAACAATTTCAGAATGACTTCAATGAACACACTCAACAATGGGTCCGTCAGCACTCACCGGCCAACTGTGAGGAAGTCTTAAAACTGGCCGAGGCTTCTACTGCATCCAAGACAGTCTATAGCCAAGAGAAGCCAGCACCAAACCCAAGAAACACTCATTCATGCAAGGCCGAGAGGAGGCGGAACCCTATCGGGAGCAGGCCAAAAGAGATGGTCTGTTTCCGGTGTGGGAGAACAGGACACTTTTCACAGGAGTGCCTGAGTAGCCCCACAGAGCGCTGGACACCTAATAGTTCCCCTGAAAGACATGCAGAAAAATGAAAGGGAACAGACATTGGCGAACCAATGGACTGCAGTTATGCCTCCAGGGGAGACAGCACCATATGGGGCCGTCCTGTTGTAAGAGCGTGGGTGAGGAACCACCCCATTAAGGCCATGTTGGACTCAGGGTGTGCCCAGTCATTGGTGTGGGTGGATCTTGTTCCACCCCAAATGGATAACGGGGCACTGTCCGTCAAGATTGGCCTGCCTGAATGGGGAGACGAAAGGGTCGAATGATGGTGGGTCCGACTTTGAGTCATGGAACACCAAGGTGATCTGTTAGTTGGAGTGCCCTCATGCCTGGCGTGTGATATGTTGCTTAGGTGTGATTGGACCTCGATCTATGATGTCTTAGAGTGCAGGACATTGAGACTGGACGTTGGCGGCTCAAGAATCATGATGGGTGTTTCAGGGAACTTGCAGACAGTGGGGAGTCAGCAGAGGATGCAGAAGAGGTGGACTTGCGTGATGTGGCCAGCAGGCCACAGTTCAGGGAAGCACAAGAAGACGATGAAGAACTCCGAGCAATCCAGGCTCAAATTCCCGAAACAAGGAGCGACCAGCCAGAGACTGATGCCAGAACCCCACAGTATGAGGTAAGGGGCCAGTTACTTTACTGGGCCCAGAGGGGGTGGCAGGTGGGGCAGGAAGAGGTCCAGTTGGTAGTACCCACTCAGTTCCACTGGCTGGTATGGCAGTTGGTGCAAGCGAACCCTACAGGAGGACACCTGGGCCAGGACAAAACTATAGCTAGAGTGGCCAGCTGGGTTTTTTTGGCCGGGACTGGGGAAGACATTGCCCACCACTGCGTGGCATGCCCAGAATGTCAGAGGATGTGGGAGGACCACTCAACTCGGGCCCCACTCCAGCCATTACCTGTTATCTATGTGCCATTTTCATGGATAGTGATGGATGTAAGGGGGCCCCTACCCTGTAGTACAGGGCACCAGTATGTACTGGTGTTCATTGATTATGCGACCCAGTATCTGAAAGCTGTCCCACTTGGGGCCCTGTGAATCACTGAGGAGTTAATAAAATGGATTGCATGGGTGGGAACACCCAAAGAAATCTCAACTGACCAGGGGCAAAATTTTATGTCAGGGGTATAACAGGTTGTGTGTCATACCTTGTGGATAAAAAACCTAAGGACATCCATGTACCACCCACAGACCAACAGCCTCGTGGAGTGCCTCAATGGTACTAGGCAGACAAGGTTCTTTGGGTGAATCTGATATCTTTTATTAGACCAACTAAATAGTTGGAGAACAATATTTAAGCAAGCTTACGGGTTCAAAAACCCTTCATCAGGCTAAGGAAGTTTCAGCAGTTGGTGTGTGCTCTTCCTTGATGGAATGAAAAGTAAAAAAGCCAGAGGCTGGGCTGGTATGCATACAAGATAGGCAGTTAGTGAAAATGTAGATTGATGAGTCAATGGGTGAGAGACGGGGCGGGGGGGAAGAGAAGGGGGATGAATTGTGGAGAAGTACCTGGGAAGTCAGCTGTCTGGCAGGTTATAATGTGTCATAAATCCAATGTCTATATTTAGTGCATAAATATCAATGGTACTATAAAGAGGATGTTGTGATGGTGTATACAGGGTGATCCCCGGAAATGGGACATACTGCTCCCTTTAATTTCGTTTTCTATCCGAGACACCCCACAGGACTCATCAAAGTACTCGCCGTTTGAGTTCATCTTGGGACACCAGACCCGAGGGCTGCTGCAGGCGCTATGGGAAGGATGGGAGCAGGATGTGGGGAATGCAAGGGCCCCTGGTATCTACCACAGGGAATTCTGACAATGCATATAGCTGGTGCAAAACTTGGCCAGGGACAACCTCCAGGAAGTGCAACAGCGCCAGAAGGCTAGGTTTGATGCGCACACAAAGGAAAGGGAGTTCAGGCCTGGCCAGAGGGTTCTGGTACTCCTGCCAACATCCGTGAATAAGCTCTTAACACAGTGGCAAGGCCCCTTTGGGGCGATCCACAGAGCTGACCTGGTGGATTACGAGGCCCACAGGCCAGGGCATCAGCAGGAAAGACAGATCTACCACATAAACCTCCTACAAGAATGGCTCGAGCCTGAAGGATGGACCCTGTTTACAGAGGGCAAAGTGGAGGACTTAGGACCGCAGAGACTAGCTAGAGAGGAGTCCGTGGCCTGACCGGAAGACAGTCCAGATAAGTGAGGAACTCTTAGTCCTTCAGAAGGCTGAAATGAAGATGCTGGTACATAACTTCAGAGACGTCTTCTGCAAAGAACCTGGATGGGCCAGGGGAGTGTGCCACACAATAAACACCCCACTGGGAATGATAGTACAGAAGAGGTGGCAGCCAGTGCCCCACCACCTTCTTGGGGAGATCCACGAGGAGATTAAGAAAATGTTAGAGCAAAGGGTGATACAGCCATCGTGGAGCCCTTGGCAGAGCCCCCTGGTCCCTGTCCCAAAACCGGATGGATCCCTCCACCTGTGTGTGGACTACTGTTGCCTCAACAAAGTGGCAGTCTTCGACGCCTTCCTGATGCCTCATGTAGCCGAGCTAATGGAGCATATAGGGAATGCATACTGTATCACGATGCTCGATTTAGCTAAGGGGTACTGGCAGATGCCTGTAGCCAAAGGAGACCGAGTGAAGACAGTATTCGGGACCCCATGAGGCATATACAAGTTCATTCGAATGCCATTTGGACTCCACAGGGTGGCAGCGACGTTTCAACACTTAATGAATCGGATCCTGACACCACATGCCATCTATGCCGCAGCCTATATTGATAATATTGTCATCTTCACCTGGACATGGGCCCAACATCGGAGAGCGCTATGAGCCATACTCTCGGAACTACGAGACACAGGGATGACAGTAAACGTGTGAAAGTGCACGCTGGCCCAGAGACAGACAAAGTACCTGGGCTTCCTAGTACAGCAGGGTACCATCAGGCCGCTAGCAGATAAAGTAGAAACTATTCACAACTTTACAATGCCTCAAAACCACAGGCAACTGTGGTCCTTCCTGGGGTTGACTAATTATTACCAGCTGTTTGTGCCCCGTTTTTCAGAATTGGCGGCACCACTCACAGAAGCTCTGAAAGGGCGAAGAATGGGAGCCATAAGATGGACCACAGAAATGAGGCACAATTTCAAGCTCCTAAAGAAGGTATTATGTGAAGACGTAGTAATACATACACGCAATTTTCACAAACATTTTATCTTACAGACAGATGCCTCAGAGACAGCCATAGAAGCCATCCTGACTCAAGAAGATGTTGGAATCAAAAGACCCATAGCTTATGCAAGTCATAAGCTGCTCCCCGTGGAGACATGATACGCTACTTTAGAGAGGGAATGTTTAGCGATTTGATGGGCCGTGGAGCATTTCTGTTACTATCGGGGGAGGGAGTTCAAGCTTATAACAGATCACGCACCCCTACAGTGGTTTAGCAGGGCCAAAACTAATAACATCTGGATAACCAGGTGGGCCCTGGCCCTGCAACCTTTCAAATTTCAAATACTACATCGCCCCAGAAAAAATAACACCTTGGTGGATTTTTTATATAGGTGCGAGGCTGAAGACAGACCGCCAGATATAGTAAACCAGGCAACGAAAAAACAATGGACACAAGGTAGGACACTGAGCCAAAGACTTGAAGCGCCCCAAGGCATCGGAGGGGGTGGGGGGTTGCATCCCAGGGGGACACAAGCAGAGGCCCGGGGGCACCCTCCCACGGCGGGTCCCGAGACAAGGCTGATCTGCTCGAAGAAAGAAATTAAAAGCCCTGAAAATGGGGCGTACTTACCATTTTCAGAAAGAACGGAGCCATGCCGAGACGAACCACCTGCGCAGTTTGTCAGCCACTTTTATTGCCGGCTGGGAGTGGGCGCCAGCCAATGATATCATCAAAAACCGCCACCTGGCTAATTTAAAAGCTGGAGGCGAAGGAATGGAGAGGAGAGTAGCAACGCAGGAGGCAGGGCTGCTCCCTGGGCTGCACATGGGCTGTCAGCAGCCTGACAAGGAGCCAAATGGAAACCCATGGGAGGGGTCCCAGCTCCATTAAAGGGGCATCTCCCTGGCTTGACCGGGCAGCCAGGCCAAGGAGGACAGCGTCAAGGGATCCTGAGGACCACAGGACCTATGAGTGCGGCGGGCTGAAGCCCCGTGCCCCAACTATTCCTTTCTTTTTTCCTTTTGTGCTGTTGTTTCAGAGGGTCCACAAGAGCCCCAAAGCAGATAGGGAGAGTTTGGGTGACCCCTTGGGTCAAGGGGAAAGAAGTGAGGCAACTCGACATACCTCTACGGCTTGAGACAAGAGTGGGTACTGTGATGAGGGCAGTCTCATGCTCACAGCCTGCCTGCTATTCTGCACCCAGTGCCAGGAAGATCAGTGCTGCAACACCAGCTTCCTGTCATCCAGCAGGCAGACCAGGGGCTTGCCTGCACCCTCAGGAGGACCGCAAGGGCTGTGCTGGACTGCTCCCAGAGGTGTGGGCCCCTGATCCGGCTGCTGCCTAGGGCCAGCAGCAGCCAGGGCTGGAAAGATGAGTGCTGCCAGGTGGGGCCAGCAGGCAGCAGCAGCCTTCTGTCATCCGGCAGACAGATCAGGAGCCCACCCAGACCCCTGGGAGGAGTCTGGCACAGCCCCCACAGCTCTCCTGGGGTGCGGATAAGCCCCTGATCTGCCTGCCCAATGACAGGAAGCTGCTGCTGCCGGCTGGGACCGGCACTGAAGCTGAGTAAGCCTGGCTTTGAAACTCGGAATGTTTCGGAACTTTGAAAACGTTTTGAGTACCCTTGTTTTGTTCTGAAGCTGTTTTGAAGGCTTTTGTTTCATTTCGATTTCACTGTTTTGAGCTTGAGATTTCATAGACATTAGGGCTGGAAAGGACCTCGAAAGATCATCGAGTCCAGCCCCCTGCCCAAAGGGCAGGAAGTCAGCTGGGGTCATAGGATCCCAGCAAGATAAGCATCCAATTTACTCTTGAAGGTGTTCAATGTAGGTGCTTGAACCACCTCCGATGGCAGGCTGTTCCAGACCTTGGGGGCTCAGGCAGTAAAGAAATTCTTCCTCCTGTCCAGCCTGAAACAGTCTTGCAGGAGTTTATAACCTTTCAACCTTGTCATCCCTTGGGGCGCTCTGGTGACCAAACATTCCCCCAGATACTGATGGTCACCCTGATAAACTTGTAGGTGGCCATCAGATCACCCCTGAGCCTGTGTTTTTCCAGGTTAAAGAGCCTCATAGATCTCAGCCTGTCATCGTAAGGTCTGTTTTCCTGACCTCTGGTCATGCACGTGGCTCTCTTCTGCACCCTCCCAAGCTTCTCCACATCCTTTTTTGAATTGTGGAGCCCAAAACTGGACGCACTACTCCAGCTGCAGCCTCACCAAGGCCGAGTACAACGGGAGAACGACGTCCCGGGATTTGCTTGAGAAGCATCTATAGATGCAAGCCAGCATTTTGCTCGCTTTACTAGCTGCAGCATCGCGTTGCAGGCTTATGTTCATCTTGTGGTCAATTAATGACCCCCAAGCCTCCTTCTTCCGTAGTACTAGCCAGCGTAGCACTGCTGAGCCTATAAGGATGCTGCAGGTTTTTCCTCCCAAGGTGGAGAACCTTGCATTTTTCAGGGTTAAACACCATCAGGTTCTTGTCCGCGCATTTGCTGAGCCTGTCCAGGTCAGCCTGGATCGCCCTCCTGTCTTCAGGTGTGGATGCATCAAAACAGTTTTGAAACGAAACACCAGGTGAAATTTCACACAGCCCCACCATCTATATGTATTTGTCATATTAGAATGAAAATATCCATTTTTTTTCTTATTTAGAGGCTCCTCATATTGTGAGGCCCTAATCTGTATCTTAAATAGCTTAAGCCTAAATCTAGCACTAACTCGGATGGGATCATGTAGCACTCCAGTTGAGAACCACTATACTAGTGTGAAGGGGAAAATTTATATTGCAATTTTCTGTGCTGAGAAACATGGAAGATTGATAGACTGCAGAACTTCATTTTGCTTTTTATTCAATTTCCTGCCCTAACTTAGATATACAAAATTCAATGCCAAGAAAGTGCAATGCAGATCACACCCCTTCAAGTACAATTATATTTATTAAGTTATAAAACAATAAGCTTTAAAATTCACCGTATAAAATAAAAATTAAATCACAGAAATACAGCCAAAAAAACCCACTCTCCAAACATGCCTTAAAATACTAGCAATTTGCTTAAATTCTACTTGAGGTAATTGACAAAATATATTTTTTCCCACTAAAATTATTTAATCTTCTAATCGTAGTGTTGTTGATGAAGAATAAGACTAATAAAATCATAGAGATTTATCCCATCCCCTCTCAAAGCTCAATGTTTCACAGCATTTAAAACTATAAGAAAAAGGTATAAATTAGAGTATTATTGCTCCAACTAGTTAATGTGCAGCACTTAGCTCTACCTGCAGCACTGTGGGTGCATCTACATGAGTTGTTTATGGTGCAGTAAACTAATCAGCTGCAGTGACCATGTCTACACGAGATGCTGACTGCACAGTAGCTCATTACTGTACAGTAAAGTTGCATGGCACGAAGTGTGATGTGGTGCTACTGCATAGTAGTAATGAGCTACTGCATAGTAGCATCACTTAAAAGCTGTTCAGTGATGCTACTGAGCAGTAACTCCAGTTACTGCATAGTCATTTAGTACTTGTTTATATTAGTCATTACTGCACAGTCAGTGTCTCGTGTACATGTGACCAATAAGCACCTTGGCATCTACATGTGCACCCGTTAGGCTGGAGTAAACTAATTTACTCTGCAGCAGCGCATGTGTAGGGCTTGAGGGTACTTCAGTGCCGTGGCTGCCTGCTGGCTAGCCCTGTACTGAAGCACCCTTGTGCCACAGCCCGTCCTTCTGCAGCACACTAAGCTAGGAGGAACAGCCCTGGGGTCCCCCATCAGCTGGGGCTGCTCTGCTCTGGCTCAACATGCTGCAATCCCAGGCACATGTGCAGACATGCATCTGGCAGCAATAAGCTCCAGAGCTTACTGCTGAGCATTAATAAGAACAGGGTGCATCTACGTGTGTGTACAAAAGGGTTGCAAATACTCCATTACAGTCCCCCAAAGGCCAAGTGCTCAGTTTACAATTAACTTGTAAAAACTGAAGAGAGAGTGCTAAAAACTGGATTTTGAGAAATCTTGGAGTATGTGAAATTTTATGTAGAGAGGTACAAAATTATTAATGATGGCATTTCTACAGGAGCCTAACAGGACAATCACAGACAGCCCCAAGCCTATAGCAGCAAAACAGAAATACCAGTGGAAAATTAGCTAGATTTGGAACAGTATAAAAATCCTGTCTTCGTGTAGCCTGGAACTTAAGGTTACCACTTAGTGTTACCACTCAGCATTTTCTCTTGGATTCTCTGATTACTTGTAGCACTGAGGAAATAAAAGTGTTTTTCTATAGCCACCAACAGAAAACCATTTTTCCTACCACTTTTATGCAGGTACACTAAGTGTTACTCAATCCTCTGTATGTCCATTTGAAAAATATCTGTAGAAAAATATGGCAGCCAATGTGAAATACTCTGCTCTGGTTTTACTTCAGGGTTTGAAGAAAGATGGAGAATAACTCAGCTGAGCCAAACCCATGTCAGCACCCCTGCAGATCAGTTTGTGGAAACTCTGAATTACCTGAGAGCTGGATTATCTGCTAGAAGGCTAAAGCATTAAAGTATAAGTAGCTGGGCTGTTTTTCAGAAACAAAATAATCCTATTTCCTTTAAACCAGGGAATATGTCCTAAACATGTACTCTTTTTCCATCTCTCAAATGTGGTTTTTAAGCTGTGCAACTGAGAATTTTTATAGGATGCTTGATGCCTTAAACAGCAGTCAGATTCCCTATTGCATATATGTAAAATATAATATTATACCAGATATCTACAAGGAAAGAAACAACTACCTTTTCTGAAGGAAGAACAGCAAGTACGATACACTTAACTCAATAATGCCTCAACCAGGCTAGACATACAGATACTGGCTCCAATTCCTACAGCTCAAAAATATTCGCACAAATAGGTGCTGTTGCAACTTTGCTCTTGCAGTTGTGTTTGTGGCAGTCCTATGCTCAGCAGGCACAGAGACTTTCATATGAATGTGATCTCAGCTATACCTGCAAATAATTCAGCCTATATGAAGGGAGGCCTAGGTAAGACCAGGTAGAACAACTGGTTAACGATGTTCAGCAAGATACAGAGGGTCAGCATATGGAGCCTCCTCCTCAGAGACCCCCTCCATTCCCAAGCTACCCACACTCAACCATCCATGCAATCATGAAAGATCTCAGAGAAGCCAGTGGCTTCTAATCTATTTCTAGTAACTGCTGACTTGACACTTGGGAAATGAAAATGAAAAAATTAGCCTGGTCTGTGCTTTGTTTTGGTTTTAGGGGCTTAATTTTCCTCTGTGAAATGTACTAGAGCTTAGCAGTAAAAGCAGGGAATAATGGATTCAGACCCTTCACTGTATAACAGAGATGGACAGAGGGAGCAGCCAATAGCTTCTCATGTCCACACACCCACCCGTAAAGTCAATGTGAACCAAGCATGTCCTACCATGGAGGCAAAGCACAGCTGCCTGAAAGTGCTCATTTTCTGGCTGAGTCCAAGAAACACCTGCAATTCTGCTGTCCATACCCTACAGGTCAGCTATGCTCTGGAGCATGGGTGCAAGGTACTAGCACTAGGCTTTACGCTTCAGTTCCACTCTGCCAGAAGAGCTACCTCTTCCCTTCCCCAAAACAAGTTCTGACCCTACTACTTAAAGGGAGTTGCTGCTCTGTATTTAATTTCTCAGTGGGTGCATCTGCATGAGATGCTTTACTACACAGCAGACTAATATGCTGCACAGTAAAGCCTCACCATCTCCATATGCATGACAATTAGGGTGCAGTAGACTAATTTACTGTACTGCTAGATAATCCCGCCAGATACATGTGGTATCCAGCAGTGCAATATATTACTGCTCTTAAACACACAAGTAGGAACAGGGGTTTCAATCTGCATCTCCTACATCTCAACAATTTGCAGTCTGCTCTACTGGTTTTCCTCTCACGTATCTTTTTGCTGTATTGCAGTTCTTTCTTTAGAATGATGTCTGCTTTTCTTGCCAGAAATCAGATGGAAGATGACTCTTTCATCCTGAGGCAGACAAGATTCTTTGGGTAGTGTCTGGCTATCACCTTAGACCAACCCGGCTACAACCACCAACACCTCTTTTACCCTGATGCATTAGTTTCTAGGACAGTTGCCCAGGAAATAGGAGATCCAGCTTCTAGGCTTCCCTCACCCAGAGAGGTCTGAATCTATGCTGTCTGCTTCCCAGCAAAGCGCTAGAACTACCATGCCACAGCCCAGGCACTAGCTGGAGTACTCTCCAGTCCTCCTCCTGATGCTGACCCATGGTACCCTGCCTTTAAAATTGATTCTATAAACAGCACTGGTATAGTTTCTGCCCTAGTTGGGAGCAGAGACCAAGATCAGAGCCCAAGAGCCTCACTTTCCAAAGGAGAATTCATCTCACAGAGCCATCTCTCATCTGCCTTGTTCTTATTTTGACCCCATGTAGCTTCTCCCTTGTCTGCCCAGTGGGCTAGCTTCAGTAAGAGAGGTTTGAAGTGCTCTAGTCAATGCCTAGCCTTTGGCTTTCTGGTTAGAGCAAGTTGTTAAGATATAGGAGTTTCAGGTTGAAATTTCATCTACAGCAACTCGCACCATCTGTTTAAACACATGTGTAAATGACATCAGGAACAGTTTACTCCAGCTCAGATTGAACCAGAGAATATTCAGTTGCATTAATTGCATTTGTAGACATGCCCAGTATAATGCATGAGGGAGCCACAGACATGGAATACTTGATAAAAGGGCCTAAAGTCACTTGTTCCCAAATTTCTTGGGGCAGCTGCATCCATGAGACTAAGATGCTAGCTGTACACACACATGCCCAGAGTAGGCAATCAGCTAGGCTCACAGATACAGCTGAAAGACTGGACAGCCAATGATTGGTACTCATGATAGAGCTGAGCAGTGTGTATGTACATAGATAAATATGCATACAAAGGTTGATTTAATCATGCTGTGTATGAGAAACAGGGCTCATATTAGAGAGTACCTACCTACAGTCTAGAAGCACTGTGTGATAGTTTCAAACCTGAAAACAACCAGGCTACCTGAGTATTCCATAGTATTTGGTGCTAGCTCTAAACCTTGGGATGCCCAGGCCCTGTGAGCCTTGCACAATCACAAGACTGCATGTCTAACACCAGCACTGAAGCCAAAATGCAGTAGCTGGACTTACAATAGCACCCAACAGTTTCTGTTCCTGATACTGCAAGAGGTGTATGTATAGAGCCATGCTCAATGAGGGGCAGCCTAACTCATTTGTCATCCCAAAACTACCATTATGCTTCTTCACAGGAGTCCTGACCATTTTTCTCTTCTGTGCTGTCAACCAAGACCTAGGAAGCTAGGGACAAGGAAAAAAATGTCTAACATGGTCACCCAGAAAGAACGGGTATGATGGCAGATGCCAGGCTCCCCCAGAGTTCACGGAGAAGGAACAAATAGAAGCTCAGTTAAAAACCCTTCTAGCATCAAACCTGGCACCTGAACCCCTCCCCACTTTGAGATCTGAGTCAATCTTATTTCCCAGCTCTGCTCTAAATGTCATTCTCAACGGCCATGTCCACACAAGATGCTGACTGTGCAGTCATCTACTGCTGACTGTGCAGTCATCTACTTGTATAAACAAGTACTGAATGACTGCAGTAACTTGAGTTACTGCACAGTCGCACCAATGGCTGGCTTTTTTGTAAAGCTGGCTGTGCAGTAGTCTAAGACTACTGCGCAGTAGTGTCGTGTCACTTTCCACCATGTGATACTACAGCACAGCAGTCACAGGCTACTGTGCAGTCAGTGTCTTGTGTAGACATGGCCAAGGATTCTGCTGTATGTTGGCACTGCCCTATGTGGTATGGTGTCATCACTGGACTTTACCCCCTATCTGCAATGAACCCCAATGTATTTGGGCCTAGCCTGAGTCATCCGCTCCTTGGTACCCTCAGCATCAGCACTACTCACACAAGAGGAACATTTTACCTTTCACCCACATGGTCTAGGTGATGGAGCAGGCTAACAGCTGAAACAGGACCAAGGGTCTAGGGCAAACCCTTTGAGGATGTTTCCCCTTCCTCAAAAGAACACAGTACCATGACACCCTGCTGGCCTCAGCTTGGGTACTTGTCATTCTCATGGTAAATCATGGTGTAATCACAGACTCTAGGAAGAATGACCAGACATTGTGCTGGAGACTATACTAGGAGTGGCAGGAGCGCTGTGCCAAAGCACTTGCTGTGGCATGCACCACAAACTGGCATGGCAGGAGAGGAATGGATCTTCGGTATTTTTGAAGATGTGCAAAAGAAGGCTGTTCCTTTCTTTATAATGATTAGAAGCCACCATTTTGGCAGGGGGGGACTCCAGTTCATGCTCTTGCCTCAAAGACAGAGGCCAGCTTCTGCCACTGTGTTGCCCTTGCTAACAAATGAGCACATTAGCAGAGCTGTAAGCATGCCTTGTGGGTAGGTTTGCTTATCAAGCAAACTCTTCAACCCACTGGCCTGGTGCCCTTCATGCCTGACTCAGGTCACTGTGTACAGCTCCTCACGGTCATTCTGGCAGATCTGGTAGCGGCAGATGAGCTTCTGTGACCAGGCCCAGGGCTTCTTGTGTTTGTCTTGTGGTGGGAGCAGGAATGCCACACTACTGGCCACCAGGATATGCCAGAGGCTGTGTGTGTAGTAGTAGTTGTCAGTAGTTTCCATAAATGCATATATTGAGAGGGCTACAAGAGCCAAAGTCATCCCTGGAAAGAGGTAGAAAACCCAGCGCTTCCATGAGGAAGGGTAACAGTGCTGTCGCTTCATACTGTAGTAAACCTGAAGGCACAAAAACAGAGAAGGGTTAGCAAAGCTTGAGACAGTCGAGAGAAGAGCCACCTGCATGATCAGAGACTTGCAAGCCAAGCCATATGAGGAAAGGCTGGGGGAGATGAGCCTCTTTAGCCTAAGAAAGAGAGGCTGAGAGGGGACTTGGTAAAAGCTTATCGCTACATCAGGGGACTACATCAAGGGCTCGGCAAACAACTGTTCACCAGGGCACCCTTGGGGGAAACCAGGAGTAATCGTCACAAACTCCTGGAAGACGGCTTCAGGCTTAACACTAGGAAAAACTTCACAGTTAGGGTATCCAGACTGTGGAATAAACGTCCTCCAGAGATGGTGCAATCACCTACCCTGGAAATCTTCAAGAGGAGACTGGATGGTCACCTGACCCCAGTTGTCTTTCCTGCCTAGTGCAGGGGGGCTGGACCCGATGATCTTGCAAGGTCTCTTCCAGCCCCTTACAATCTATGAATCTATGAACAGACCCATACTCATCACTGAGCCCATAGAGACATAGCCTGCACAATTATGCTCTTAAAGCAGATCTAGGGGTGCCTGTAGATGTGCAGGGAGGCTGCTCTGATGTGCTGTAATCACAGCGCATCGATGTAGACTTGATTTATCAAGTCCGCTGCAGCGTGCTAATTAGTGCACCTCCAGCAGCCTCCATGTCTCATGTATCAGCATCCCTGCACTTTAAAATGGTGGTGGGGGTGCTTTAACTAAAGCTTGTTTGAGGAGCTTAAATTAAAGTGCCCCTGCCACCATTCTGAAGTGCAGGGATGCTGATATACGAGATGTGGCAGGTGCTTTAATCAGAGCGACTCTCAGAGTGGCTCTAATTACCCATGGTGGCCACTTACCCATGCTGCAATCATGACAACGAGGGCAAAGAGGCAGGGGCCCATCATGTTCCACACGCCTCTGCGGTCCAGTTGCAGGGACATGGCTATAAACAAGGTCCCCAGGACAAAGAGAATCTGGTCAAGATAAGACAACAATGCTAACATCAGGAAAGCACCTGCTAATATACCTTAGAGCACTGAATACTGCATTGTCATTCAAGCTTGTCAATCTCAGCATCATTATTTTCAAACACAACACTCTTGCTGAGAAGTTCTGGGAGACAGGGAGCCCTGGAACAGGATAGCCTAGTGCTGCATAAAAACAGACATTTTGGCCTGGGAAGGCAGAAGCTTCACATTCCAGATGCCTCCTTCTAACTATGTGACTCTGAAACAGTACATCTGAAACAGCTCCCAGACCAGGTTGACAAATGGAAGAATGGGAACATCAAAAGGCAAAACAGGCAGTGGTACTGGGTGCCTAGCCTGAGAAATTCAGATGGACCCATGCAGCAGGGTTCCACCATGCTTTGGCTCTCAAAGGCCAGGGCCACATTACAGAGTTGTGTTGGCACAGCTGTCAACTGGGGTGTGATGAGGGGCAATCCCTGATTCCTCTAAGACTGTGAGGGCAGTGTCAGCAGAAGCCCTGTAGTTCAGACACAGTTATACTGGAATTATTGTATATTTTCCTGGAGAGCTAATTATTAAATCCTGGAATTGCTGCTAATGAGTGAGTGAGTACATACACGTACACATATACATACACCCCCCCACCCCCCCCAACTAATCCACTGAAACTTGCCAGTTCAGGTACAAGGGGGGGCATGACAGCAGTTTTCAAATACTTGAAGGGCTGCCATAAAGAAGAGGGAAAGCGCCTTTTCTTTCTTGCTCAGGGAGGACCCAGACCAATGGCTTGAAGTTGCAGCAAATTTAGTTTAGAGTGGATATCTGAAAACACTTCTTCACTGTTAGAATGAGGCAGTGGTATAGGCTGCCTAGGGAAGTTGTGGACTCTCGATCACTGGAAGTGTTCAAGAAGCTACTGGTCAGCAATGATCTAGGTGTAGCTATGCTTATGTTCTACTATGGGTATTTCCCATACTTCTGGGCTTTACTGGTTGCCCCTGCACCTCCCTTTCTGTTAGTGTGTCAGGGTATTTTTAAGCCTCCATCAGAGGTACTGGCTGTTGACTAAAGCCAAGACTGGGGACTTTGACTGGGGTGTACCAATGTTCCTCCTTGAACCAACCCGGAGGTACCTGGATAGAGGGTCATGACTCTCCATTCAGGGTCAGACCGATCAGCATGTTTAGGGTCAGGAAGGAATTTTACCTTAATGTCAGACTGGTATGGACTGTGGGGGGGGTTTGCTTTTTTCTGTAGCAGGGGACATGGCCCGCTAGTAGGAATCTCTTGAGTGTATATTGACAACATTTCATAGAAGCAAGATGTTGGTTATCATGATTCCCCTGCATTACCTGTGGCAGCTCAGTGTGTTAGGTTTGTGTTGTGTCAGGGCTGATGGTGGTCTTTTGTAGAGTTTAGATTATGGATCGTCTAGGACGGTTTGGATAGGGAAGATCCTGCCTCAGGCAGGGGGTTGAATTAGATGACCTCTGGAGGTCCTTTCCAGCCCCACTTGTCTATGATTCTATGATAAGTGCTGGGTGCAGTATAACTGGGGCAACACCGAGCTCATTATAAAACTTGTTTTCCCTTGCTTCAGTGACTGCTGTGTAAATACACTCTACTGGGTGTTGATCTGCTTTATACATTTCTAAGGAGTTGTTAAGTTTGAAGACTCCAACCACCCCTGAGCAGAGACCTGTGCAGGAAGGATCCTGTTTTCCATCACAGCTCTGCTAGGGCAACAGTGACAAGGCCCTCATGGGCCAAACTCAGTCTGAGGACAGGGAACCATAACTAGGACAAAGCAGCAACTATTCTTCTTTAGCCCAGAAGCACATTCTGCTTGCTGACATCCCAAAAAGGTGGGAGCTATGGCACTGTGACAGAAGATAGAAGGCCAGCCCCTTGAGCAGGTCTATGTTGGGAACTTTACATTGCCTTGACAGACATGAAGCCCAGTACCAGAACCATCAGTTCTGAATATTTATAACTGGTAAACCCCAAGATCCTCTAACATCAATGCATGTCAAAGAGAACAGAGGAGAAATTAGCAGGGTATGGAGCTTGTGATGCCAAGAGACTTTGGCCTTCAGTAAGTCATTGCTGCTAAGATATCCAAGGACCTGAGTCAAAGCTCATAAATTTCATGGACTATGTGACTTTGGATTAGGTCCCAGATACAGTGACACACCTGCTGAACTATACTATTTAGGACCCATCAATTAAAGAAATTGAAATCTCTCAGCTTCTCTAGAAATGCAAATACAAAACAGCTAACCCCCAACAGCAGAGGGTGGCAACCTATGGCCCATGTGCCGGATCTGGCCTGCATGGAGATTGGATCCAGCCCATGTTTTACTAATGGCATGCCAGTCCCTGGCTGCTGCCCTGCTATAGGGTTTTTTCCATGTTCAGCGCTTTACTAATGTAAGGCCAATCACCTGCTGCCACCCAGCCATCCCTGCTCTGTGTGGAGGGCCGCTCTCTTAGACCCCCACTGTCACTTCTGCTTACTATCGCAGCCGAATTGGCTGCTCCAAATTGTCACTCACCACACTTCGGTGGCATATTTTTTGGCAGAGGCTGCAGTAGGCAGATGAAGGGCATGGGGGAAGCACAGAGCAGGAATGGCTGGGACTGCAGCAGGGGAGTAGTTGCTTACAGTGGAAACTGGGTTGCAAACTGCGGCCTGAGAATGTTGCCAACTCCTGCCCTATAGTGATACAGCATGCATGCTGCATGGCCCAGTTCTCAGGAATGCCAGCATTAGGCAGCCTTAGTGCACTGATTGTATTAAGTGTTGTGCTGTTTAAAAAAAAATAAAAAAATCAGCCTGATGCATCTTTTCTATGAAGTTGGCCTTGGATAGACATGTAGGGAGAACAGAGGATGATGAGACTGAAGAATCCGTGATTCCAGGTTGTAGGAACCATATCCAAATGGCCACTGCAGTATGGAAGTAATAACACAAGGTAGAACCATGTTACTTCTGGGATTTCCTAACTACCTTTGCAGTGTGGAGGTATTTTAGTGCACTAAATACAAGCTACTTACATATTTAAAGATCTTTTTCATTCGGGACATACACAGGATTGTCACCCAAACAGAAACCACGGAGCCCAGGAAATCACAGTACTGCAATGTGTCGTAATCCATGATACACATCACAGCAACTCCTGGTTGATCACACGCATGGTAGAACTAGAGCCAGGAGATAAGAGAAGAACACAGTAAAGACCAGCCTGCCTTAACCAGACTCCTTGGAAAGGGTGCTTGGGGAAAGAAATAGGAAAAGCTTGAAATGTGGAACTACAGCTCTACAGAGGAAGCATCTCAAGGAGATACACTGTTCAGTCCTTAGCCATATAAAGCCTCTGTCCTGGACTCATGTTTGTGGTTGAAAAGCATGTTAAATGAAGAGGGGAGGAAATGTTTGTTTTTATGCATGCTCAGCAGTCCACCCCAAAGCAGATCACTGTTCAGGTCCCCACAAAAGCTTGCTAAAATTCTTCATCTGAAAGAAGACAAGGGCAACTGTGGAATCTTTTGAGTGAAAAAACAGGGGGAAAAAAAATCAAGCCACAAAAGAAACCACACAATAAACAGCCTTTGATTCAGTCCTGGGATTATTCTGCAGTTCACTGGTAGGACCAAAGTGTGAAAGGATGGGAGTGATTATGGGCAGCCTCTTACCCTTTGGAAACTGCATTGGGTCATGATATAACAGGAACATCCATTAGCATTCCTCCCCAAACTATTTCCATGGAATTAGTTTGCTGCATCAGCTAGTCTGGTTTAGTGTCTCCGCCACAAAAGGCCAGTTGTCCCACTGTGTGTTGGGTTTACTGTACTCAGCATGATAAAAATTAATAACAACACTTGCGACCAAACCCCAGATTTGTCTGATGATGTCTCTGCTGTGCTAGAGTGGAGGGGCCATCCCAGTACTGGAAGTGTCATACTTTGGATATGCTAAGAGGAAGGCAACACCCTCAACAGCACGTAGTTCCACTATCACAGCCATTACCCCTTCCACTGGAATACAGGCTCATATAGCCAAGACAGAGTGTAAGCTATTGATGAATGCAACACATCTCTCACATAGAAGCATAACTGGTTTGCATCCGGCTAGTGTCCTAGTGAAAGAGCAGCACATCTTGATCTTGCCAAGAAAGAGAATAATTATACCCTGCATAAATGACCCTAAGCTCTGGAGTGGCTCTGCTCTGGTTCGCACTGGCCAGTGTCAAGCTGTGTTGCATATATGACTCGGGCATGGCCAGGCTGACAAAGATATTGCCTATACTGTGTTTTGGGTTGAGTTGCATCCATGCTGGCACAGGGATGCATAGGACTATTTTAAAGGCTTGCTCTTCACTAGAGGATCCTGCCCATAGCCAGCAAGTGTTCAGCAAGTGTTCTTGGAAGCCCTGTGAGGTGATGGGAAGCAAACACTCTCCCACTGAACTTTTTCAGTGAGGTACAGAGCTGCAGCCCTCAGGATTCTGGTACTTCAAAGAGGGGAGTGGAGTAGCCATGTACTTTTCCCCAGGGCCAAGGCTTCACACCCCTACTGATAGGTAATATAATGATCTGACAAAGCCTACCGTGGAGAAGAACATGGTGTAGATGTAGATGGAGGCCTCCACCAAGTAGTAGCGATAAACAGCCACAACAATAGCTGGCAGGAACATGAGGTTACTGAGTGTAAGCAGGAGGGTGGCCAGATTCTGTGCGCCCTCAGACTGGGCCTTAGTGTCATCTGTGCAACTCCATCCGCTCCAACCTGGCATACGACAGAGAGGTTGAATGCTGCATCTGAAACTGCTGCCACATCTCTCTGGCTTACTGTAACACTGAGAGCTGCTTTGAGGACTACCTAGCAAAGCAAACTCAACCAAGGTGAAACTAGTTCCATACCTTCCCTTAGGTCTCCTCTTCCCTGCAGTACCTCTCAGCCTATTCCTCAACTCTTGAAGCCCCAAGCTCTGCAGCAGCAGCTCCCTTTGGCAGAGGATGGGAGGACTACTGCTGTGAGGAAAGACTCCCTCTGCTGCAGCCTTAAAGTTTCCAACAGACATTAGCCAATTAAGTATGCCCCAACATGAGACTGCGCACAAAACCTTCTGTGCTCCAAGGGCTATTAATTTGCTTTAAGGAACAAGTCTACAGCATAAGCATTTCCTAAGGAGCAGAAATTTTACAGTCAGTACACTGTAGCCATTAACTACTGAGTCCCAGTTTACATGGTTATACCTGTGATATGAAACCTTCATCCAGCCATATTTGTGTTCTCAGAATACACAGCAAATGTGACATGCCTCAGAAAGGATGGTGTCCACAATTTATCCCACACTGGCCCATGTAACAGGGGGCCTGCTCGAGGCCGATCTAACCGTGGCCCGCCCACCTGTTCCTGGGCCAACCACCCGTGTTCTTGCCCACCACACCTTGCTGTTAATAATTAATTAATTTATGTTAATTAGCAGGAGGCTGCCCATTTACTGCCCCAATGCCAGGGTGCTATATGCGGCTCCATTCCTCCCCTACACCACAGCCCAAGCCTCGCAGATGGCATCTAGGTGTTCTTGTTATCACCGGCCCCCACACTGGACCCCAGAATCCTCCTAACAGGACCCCCTCCACAATCCCTCCATTCAAGCAGCCTACCCCACCTTCACTCAGGCTACCTAGCTCCCTGAAGCTATTTTTCCCTCTCGGGTGTGGTCCCCCCAGGATCTCTGGCTACCAGGCCTGGCCCACCTCCAGGTCAGTCAGGCCCCCAGCTCTTAGGCATCCCTCACGGTGGGCCCCTGGCCCTTTGGACTGTCCTGGCCCCAGCATGGGCCAGTTGAGGGTACTCCCTCAATCAGGTTGAGTCTCTAACCCCTCACTCTCTCCAGGGGTCTGCCCTCTGGGCCCTTCACACAGACTGGGTTACCCACCTGGTGGTGGGGGCTAGGGGTTAAGGCACCCCAACCCACCTTTCACCGGGGTGGTAAGTGGCCTGGCATTTCCTGGAGGCTCCCACACCACTGAGAGTCCCAACAGGCTACCCACTCCCAGCAGGGTGCAGTTTTAGGTCATGCCCTGGACCAGGAGCCTCCTGACCATCCCCTACACCTCCTCCCTTACCTCTAAATGATCTCAACAACCCTCCAGCCAGGCAATGTTGTTACCTGCCTCCAGCAGCCAAACTGCCCCGTTTATATAGACAGCCCCCGATTCAAAATGGCTGCCCTCATCAGGCACCTGGTGGCCACCAGCTCCAGGCCCTTGAAGTGGCAGGCACACACAGTGCCCTGCCACAGCCCATTTTTCTAGAATTCAGGAATATCACAAGAGAACCTAACTCTCGTCCTAGACACATTTCCAGACCACAGGGCCATTAGGCATGGCTTTAAATGGGCTGCAATAGGTAGGTGGATGTTCACTTTGTATTTCTGATGATTTACAATGTGCATTCCCAATTCATTAGGCAATATTTCCAATACATAGCGATCAGCTGATTGGGGCATGCTGTTCTTAACTGGGGGAAAGGTGCAAAGGAGGAGGACTTCTACACAGTGAGGAAACCAGGATGAAAAACAATATGGTACAACTAAGATGTGGCTGACTGGAATTTGGGCCCAGCCACTACTTTTTGTTTTTTGTCCATGTTAGTTCCTACTTGAAATGATTCACTGAGTATTTCTTGGAACCCCCCTACCCCTCCTACTCCATCTCAGACTGCAGCATCTTTTCCAGAATTTTGCTTTGAGCATTTGAAGACTGAAATTCACAATGCTGGGTAGTTCTGACTGCATGCAGATCTCATGGTGTGGATGGCTACCCCTCTACAGAACAGCTTCTGCAGGGAAATACTCATGGATAGATCAAGAGTAAACACACTCCAGGTTTCCTAGTTCTACCATGAATTCACCAGAGGACAGTCCTGGAAAGTAAAGAGGGGTCCTGTAAATTCTGATCCACTCAAATGTTTATAGAAGATATTTGGAAAGCCTTATCTTGATCTGAGAGAAAAGACAAAAGCCCACCTGTGTAATATCCCAGCCTGGAGACCTTGGAGGGAAATAAAATAACACAGGTGGTAGCCTGAGAGCGAAGGCTACAGGGACATGTTTTTGTCTTACTGGTTCTGTAAAATTGTTGGAACAATGGCAGGGACTAGTCACCACTCAACTCTGTTGCAGCTGTTCAGTATACAGGGCCCTCCTCACAAAAAAAATCACTCTGGATTTTCCGTGTGCTGTTTGTGACTCAACTCCTTGAAAGCAAGAAGGTGCAGACTCTAGCTTTGCCACCCTGCATGCCCTCAGATTAATTATTGCACTTCACTGTGCTAACTACCCCCTTTGTCTCCCAGGGAGTAATGCTGCAAAGTGCAGAGACAAAGGCAGAGACAGGGTTACTAAAGCAGACCAAACAATCAGGTCTTCCTTGTGGCTCTGTTATCTCAGCTTGGTGTTACTGCTCCCTGCTCCCCACATGCCAAGACTGGCTCTGCAGGCTGAAAGAACAAGGCTGCTGCACAGGGCAGGCAGCAGGTAAAATAAGTTGAGGTAAGATACCCAAATGCATGATGTTCCACTGTAAGTTGAACTTTGATATCTGGCTGTGCTTCAAACAAGGAGCCAGGATAGCCAAGACCTCAGTCTGTATTGGTAACTCAGCAGAAGCCTGTGTGTCAAGCTCAACATGATTCAGCATTTTTCCTAAACTATTTTATGTCTGCCTATGTCCTTAGACCAACATGGCTACAGCCTATACCCCTTTATGCTTCTCAGAAACTGATGCCTCCCTGGGGAAACAAAGAGTTTTGGGCATTTATACATGTGCTCAGGGGGTGGGGGGAAGAGGCACTTTAATTAGAGTGGTTCCAAAAGCCACTCTAATTAAAGCGCCTGCAGCATCTTGTGTATCAGTGTCCCTGCGCTGAAAAATGGTGGTGGGGGCACTTTAACTAAAGCTTGTTGAATGAGCTTTTGTTAAAGTGCCCCTGCCACCATTTTTCAGTGTGGGGATGGAGTAATTACCACGCTCCAGCAGACTCAATTAATCAAGTCTGCTCTGATGTGCTGTAATAACAGTACATCAGAGCAGCCTCTCTGCTCATGTACAGGCGCCCATAGGTCTGTTCTCACTCACAGCAACATAAAGGCAGCTGATCTAGACCAAGGTAGCAGAGAAGTAGGTCCTGCTCTGTGCTGTCCATGGGGAGAGGAGGTGCCAGCATCTGTACAATGAAGTTCACGTTTTCCCCTGCTATTGATCTGAAACGACCCTCCAGAAGACATCAATCCTGGAGTAAGACGGTTCTGTCTCCATATAGCCACTTCTGAACAATTTGATTAGTTCACACACACCGATGATGTTCCAGCCCTGCAGGACATCACCTGAGTTTCCCCAACCAAGGAATGGCACACAGGCTGCCTCATGCTGAGAGCCCAAGAGACCATCCAGAAATTAAATTGCCCTTGATTACTGCAGCATGTTGGAGGGATTTGGGACTACCCCACAGGAGGGTGACCAGCTTGTCCTCTAGGTCACAGGTGGTGTCCTGTTAGCACCAGTGTCTATTTCAGAGCCCTTTGCTTGATGAGCAGGCAGTAGGAGCTGTCCTACCACCTCCAGTGCACCATTCACCCAGCATGATCATAAATTCAGCCCTATATAATAGTATGGGATACATGCTCAATAACAACTCCAGGAGCATATTGAGGGGGCTGCTGCACATCTCCAAGAAAGAACCCTGGCTTCCCTGACAGAATGGTTCCAAAGTGCTCCCAATACTGGTTCTTTAGTGCTGCTAAGGAAGATGGCTCTCCTTGTGCCACAGGATTTGCATGCTACTGAGGGGAAGAAAAGCTGGTCCAGAGCAGCAAGTGCTGCAGCCACAGGCCCGTTTCTAATTGTTTCAAGCTACAGGTAGCTGTTCCTGCTGCTGCTGGGATGTTCCAGTGCTTCTCACTAGCATGGAATTTCGGGTCTCTGCACACTGCCATTTCAGAAGGCTGCTGCCATTTTATCCTCCACTTTTTTAATACAGAAGTTCCAGGACTCATCTGTGTTCTTGTCAGAGACCCTACAAATGGAAGGATGGATTCTGCATCACTGGAGGCAGGCCAGGCCTTCCACTAAGCAGGCCCCCAAAGACACTCACCAGCTTTACAGCTGCAGCCAGCATAGAGGTAGCCATGCCTTCTCAGAAGATTGCACTGTCCATACTCTCCACAGTCATTGAAGCAGGGAGTGAGGTACATGGAGACAGTCACTTTGGCTTTTGCTTCATTACATTGGCTACAATGAGAGAAGACCACAGTAATATTAGATTCCCTCTTACAACAGTGAGGAAGTAGACTAGACTGCCTACGGAAGTTGCTGAATCTCCTTGTTTGGAGGCTTTCAAGAAGAGGTTGGATAAGCACAAGTTAGAGTGATATAGGAGTATGCATGCTTGGACAGTAATGCAGGCTAGGGACAGAAGTTACACAAGTGCTCAGAAACTGGTTTAAACCTGTAAAAGAATAGAAGTTCAGTACACACAAACCAATTTCAAAATAACTGAAACTGGTTTAAGATAAACGTGATTGAATGTAGTATCAGACTTAACTGATTTGGGTCAAACCAGTTTATGAAACTTGTTCCCGACCCCTTCCTGGTTCAAGTTAAGTCACAGTCCCCCAGCATACTTTGCAGCCCTGGGCTAGACTATGCTGTCTGCTCCAGAGAGCAGGGCTGGCCCTGCCTCTCTGCTCCCTAGCTGGAGCAGTAAGGGCTGGCTCACTGCCTGGCTCATTCCCTCCTGCCCCACCCCCCCAGGCAAACCCTGGCTGGGTTCTGGGGCTAGGAAGGGGGTTTAAACTGCCCTACTGTCACAGAGCACTTAGGTGCCCTGCTCCTACAAAAGGAGAAAACTGCTAGGGGAAGAGTAATGAGCACATCTGCTGCTTGCCAGGGCAACCAGAGGAGGTCAGCTGACCAGAAGGGGCAGGGCCTAGCTTCCATATAAAGCCCAGGGGCTGAAGCCAGGCTGGCAGTTCCCTGCCAGCAGCCAGGGGGGAAGGAGCTCTCTCAGAAAAGAAAGGGGAAGCCTGACTGCAGGAGCAGCGTTTGACACTGCAGAGGGATGGAGTATTCCCCTGTAGGCTTGTATGATGTTTTAGCCAGGCGGCTTTAATTTATGTTACAGCCCAGGGGCTTGTGTTTTGTTGCTGTTTAAATACCGGTGGTTTGGGTGAGGCTATTAGGGGTTGGAAGAGGCCTCATAGGGGACCCACAGCAGCGTGGGGACCCCAGTGCCAGCGAGGGCGCAGCATTTGGGGTGCACTGACCCCAGCCCCAGGAGAGGGGGGCAGCACGTTGAGAAGCCCCAGGAGAGGGGGCAGAGCAAGACAGGGCCGAACAGGGCTCAGAGAGGAAAAGGGGGCCAGACTATAACAAGGCCCAGACTGAACACAGTCAATTCCATCGGCAAGGTGTGGGCTGTGGTGTAGGGGAGGAAATGGAGCTGCAGATAGCGCCCCCTGGCATTGGGGCAGTAAAAAGGGCAGCCTCCTGCTAATTAACATCAATTAAACAATTAACAGCAAGGCATGGCAGGCGAGAAAGCAGGCGGTTGCCCCAGGAACAGGTGTGCGAGCCACGTTTAGATCGGCCCAGAGCGGACACCTGTTACACCTACCCTGCTTGCTTACTGCTGTCTGTGACTGTAGACTACAAATCCCAGAGGCACCTGGAAGCAGGAAGAGGAGGTAATGAGCAACCCAGCAGAGTCCTGTTGCTATGACTGTGGATTGCAAATCCCAGAAACATTGAGGGCAGCGGGAAGAGGAAGTGAACACACAGCTGATGATGGCTACATGCCAGAAAGCATTCCAGAAAGCAGCGCTCTAGCAACTCCCAGCTTCTGGCTTGAGCCACTGCAGGCATGTGGCTGCATTTCCTGAACCAAAAGTGAATGCCTGTTAATTTTCTTTATTGGTTCAATCTTTGCAGCTTAGACGAACCCGCAAAGACTGAATCAATTTAGCCTCAGGCTTTTTGACTGCCTGTACTTAGCCATAAAGAGTAGCAGTTGGAAGTCCAGAAGCACATTCCCCCACAGATGGTTGAGAGATCACAAAAAGAGATCTGTAATCCAGAGCAGATGTATACTGGGAGAACACCCTGCTCAGCAGCAGAAGAATGAAGAAAATTTCTACAACCAACTTAGTTGTGAGAGACATGAACTGGGGTACACTTATAGAGGAGATAGATTTACAAAAGGGGAGTTCTGGCTTTCCAGTTAGGGAGGGCGGTAATGTGTGGAGTTGTTTCCTGTTCCCAGGGTCCATCTACATGTGCAATTAATGCTATTTGGGTTTACTGTGCAGTAACTTACTGTGCAGTAAACCAGCCCTGGGCAGGTGCCCACACATGCAGCCATTTGGGAAATTGCATAGATGCTAGGGCCAGAAGGGACCTCAACAGATCAGAGTCTCACCCCCTGCCTAGGCAGAAAAGAGTGCTGGGGTCCAATGACCCCAGCCAGATGCCTATCCAACCTTCTCTTAAAGACCCCCAGGGTAGGGGAGAGCACCACCTCCCTTGGAAGCCCATTCCAAATTTTGGCCACCCTTACCATGAAGCAGTTTTTTCATGATATCTAGCCTAAATCTGCTCTCTGTCAGTTTGTGACCATTGCTCCTTGTTACCCCAAGAGGTGCGCTGGTGAACAGAGCATCTCCAATCCCTTGCTGCATCCCCCTAATGAATTGGTAGGCAGCCACAAGATCACCTCTTAGTCTTCTCTTACGGAGGCTGAAGAGGTCCAGGTCCCTCAGTCTCTCCTCATAAGGCTTGTCCTATAAGTCCCTAACCATACGAGTCTGGACCCTTTCGAGTCTATCAACATCCTTCTTGAAGTACGGCGCCCAAAACTGGATGCAGTACTTCAACTGCGGTCTGACCAATGCCGCATAGAGGGGAAGTATCACCTCCTTGGATCTATTTGTCATGCATCTGCTGAAGCATGATAAAGTGGGGTTAGCTTTGCTGATGATTTCATCACACTGATGGCTCATGTTCATCTTGGAGTCCACTATGACTCCAAGATCCCTTTCCACTTCTGTGCTGCTGAGAAGGTCACTTCCCAGCCAGTAGGTGTGCTGGATATTTTTGCGCCCTAGGTGCAGTACTCTGCACTTGTCCTTGTTGAACTGCATCCTATCGTGTACTGCCCACTTGTCTAACCTGTCCAGGTCTGCCTACAATCGTTCCCTACCCCTGGAGTGTGCACTTCACCGCACAATTTAGTATCGTCTGCAAACTTGGACAGAGTACACTTCACACCCACATCCAAGTCACTGATGAAGATATTGAAGAGTACAGGTCCAAGGACTGAACTCTGCCGGACCCCACTATCTACATCCTTCCAGGTCGATACCAAGCCGTCTACTACCACTCTCTGGGAGTGACTGTTAAGCCAATTTGCCACTACCAGACAGTGTAAACATCTATATCACAGCCTCTTAATTTATTTATGAGAATGGGATGAGACACCATATTGAAGGCCTTGCTAAAATCCAAGAAAACGACATCCGCCTCTACTCCTGCATCTCAGCATTTTGTGATCCTGTCATAAAACAAAACCAGATTGGTCAGGCATGATCTACCTACTACGAATCCATTTTGGTTTCCCTGCTGAATTATTTTTCCCGCCGCACTCCTACAGATATGATCCTTCATAATCTTTTCAAAGACCTTTCCAAGGATGGAGGCGAGACTGACTGGCCTATAATTACTTCGATCCTAACTTCCTCCCCTTCTTGAAAATAGGGACCACACTGGCCCTCTTCCAGTCCTCAGGGACTTGACCCGAGCACCATGAGTGCTCAAACAGCTGTGCCAGTGGTTCTGCTGTGACACCTGTTATTTGCTGCATATAGAAGTAGCCTGCTCCAGGCCGCCTCCTGCCCTGCAGCAGCCAGGGGGAGCTAGAGGCTCTGGCCACAGCTGCCTGGATGCCTGGGGCACTCTTTAAAAGGCAGCCCAGCATGGTGCTCCCTGACCACCTGCCTTATTGGCCCAGAGCAGGCTGCAGTGTACTGGTAGACCTCTGTGGCTCTGTTGCCAGAGCCTGCGCCCAGCATAGATCTCATAGACATTAGGGCTGGAAGGGACCTTGCAAGATCCAGCCTCCTGCCCAAAGGGCAGGAAGTCAGTTGGGGTCAGATGACCCCAGCAAGATGACCATACAGGCATTTCTTGAAGGTATCCAAAGTAGGTGCTTGCACCACTTCTGGGGGAGTATATTCCAGACTTTGGACACTCGGATGGCAAAGAAAATTTTCCTTATGTCCAGTCTAAAACGTTCTTCCAGCAGTTTGTGACAGTTAGACCTTGTCTTCCTTTGGGGTCCCTTGGTGAACAGACATTCTTCAGTTCCTGATGCATACCCCTTATATACTTATAGGCTGCCACCAAGTCCCCCATGAGCATTCTCTTTTCCAGGCTGAAGAGTCCTAATGCCTCTCAGTCTCTCATGCAATGACTGCTCCACCTCTTGGCCCTGGTAGTGATGACCCACACTGTGGGCTTCTGTTTGCCGCCATGCTCACCATGCTTTGCCTCCATGCTCACCGTGCTTCACCGCCACAGCAACCGCTGCCTGGCCCAGCTCAGTATCAACCCTGTCTGCCACAGTGTGTTGCACGGCTGCTTGGCCAGGCTCACTGCTGTAGGGTTTTACCTGGGATTAAGGTCAAACTGATTGGCCTGTAGTTTCCTAGGTCCTTCCTTCTCCCTTTCTTGAAGATGGGTACCACACTGGCTTTTTTCCAGTCTTCTGGGACCTCTCCCGAGCATCGTGAGTCTTCAGATAACTTTGCCATTGGTCACGCAGTGACATCAGCCAGTTCTTTTAGCACTCTCGGGTGTAGTTCGCCTGGCCCAGCTGACTTACAGATATTTAGCCTTTGTAGGTGCTCCCCCGCAAGATCTACATCAACTATGGGCGGTCACTCCCACCATGGTTATTCTATATCCTGTCAAGCAGACTAATATTCTTGGACTGGTGGAACACCCATGTGAAATATTCATTCAGGAGTTTGGTTTTGCCCTGGGTGTTGGTTAACAAACCATCCCATTTAATTTATCAGGGGCCCTATGCTTCCCTTGTTCCTTTTGCAACTTCCTTTGTATCTAAAGAAGGACTTTTCATTGTCTTTGATTCCGGTTGCCAATTTATGTTTGGTTAGTGTGTTCACTGTCCTGATTTACTCCCTACAGGTGGGGGTGGCTGCTGAGTATTCCTCTTTGGTAGTTGTTGCTGAATTCCATCCTTTGTAGGCTTCTCGCTTTAATTTCAGGAGGTCCATGACTTCCCTGTTATGCCAAGGGGGTCTCCCAACTCTTTTGCAGCCTTTCTTGTGAGAGGGAGTAGACTTTCTTTGAGCTTTTAGAATTGCTTCCTTGAGGAAAAGCCACTCTTGTATTCCCTTCCTCATCAGACCATGGTCCCGGAGCACCTTGCCAACCAATCTCCTGAGTTTGTGGAAATCAGCTTCTCTAAAATCAGGGATTTCTTCCCTACTGGCTGACTTCCCTGGCTGCAGTGGATAAAGAAAGTGATCATCTCATGGTTGCTGTCACCCAGTTTCTCTTCACTCTGCAGGTTGCTCACTAGGTCATCCACTTTGGCCAGAACCAAGTCTAGGAGTGCCTTGGCCCTGGTCAGCTCGTAGACACCCTGAGTTAGATAGAGCTCCTTGACATGAGCAAGCTTTGTGAGCGATCAGATCTAGCTGAGTGCTCATCCTAGGAGATGTCATGGGTGATTTTCAACTACCCAGACAACCATTCCCTAGGCTTCCCAAAGTGAATTGGGGCCCTGGACAGGACCCACATCCCCATCACTTGCCTACCCCATGATAACCACCTGTACTACAGCTGCTGGGGCTTCCATTTGGTCATGTTTCAGATTGTCATAGACCATCAAGATGTCTTCACTAACATCAACACTGGCTGAGTTGACAGTGCCCACGATACCCACATTTTCTGGAACTCCACCCTGCCAGCCCTGGTGGAGAGCAGGCACTTTGCATCAGGTGTCCCAGACCTCCAGCTGGGTGAGGCGGTGGTTCCATTTCTCCTCATTGGAGACCCCACCTGCCCATTCCTGCCTTGGCTCATGTGACCCTACATCAGCCAGCTGGACCCCTTCCAGGCACACTTCAACAGGTGTCTGGGCTGGGCCTGCACAGTACTGGAGTGTGCCTTTCACCGCCTGAAGGGATGCTGGTGCCACTGCCTTGAGGTCGCTGAGGCCATCTCCCAGGTCATCATTGGAGTGTGTGCTGCATAACATCTGTGAGGCCCGGGGGAACCTCTTTCCACAAGGTCTAGGTGGAGGAGACATAGCAGGCAGAAGAGGCCTGGCAGCAAGAGTGCCAGCTGTGAGGGCAGTGACAGCAACAATCCCCTGCCCCCACTGAGGCCCTTGGCACACCGCACACCCATCAGCAGGGCCAAGGCATTGTGTAAGAGAGGCGCTGGTCGACCACCTCCTCCTGTACCCCGCACCATAGGCCATCTGACCAGCCAGTCACAGAACCCAGGTCCACCGTGCACCCCCAGCACCACACTCTCTGTGGACAGTTTTCAGCAAGTCTTTGTTTCCCTCCACAAAAACTGACTCCCTCCTACCCTCCCTCCCTCAACCCAGACCCCACCACCAGCCACACTACCCACCACCAATAAAGTACCCTCTTCCCCATGCAAACTATGTACATTGTGCTCTGTGTGCCCTCCCAGGGTAGGGGATAGTGGGGTGGAGGTGCCTACAGGATGGATCCCAGGGACAAGTGTAGACCCTGTGGTGAGTTCTCAGCAGGGTTTTCGTCAAGGGGCATAGGCAGCCACTGCTCTGCCTGTGTGGCTGGCTACCCCTCCTCCAGCATAAGGCCAGAGCCAGCAGGGCCAATGTGCGATGCTGGCGCCGCTATGGGTAGCTCCTGCGCAGGGACTACATGGAGCCTAGGTAAGCAACAAGAAGGGAGCCCAGGCAGGGGCCCAGTTGCTGGAGACCTGGGATGGGTCTCCAGCAGGAGACCAGGCAAGGGGATTTGTCACTGGGGGGCTTGCTGCTGGGCAGTTGCCAGGGGGCAGGCAAGGCTAGTGTTGGCATAGCTTGTTATGTTTAATGCTTTGAAGTTGCACCTGCTTATAGTATTGTTCATATTTTAGCCTTATTTAATCATTGCTTAAGTTTTGTCCTTATTACCTTTTCCTTTTTTATTATTAGCTGGCTTTGAGCTGTTTTTGTAGAGCTCATATGTGTTCATTATCTTATATCTTTTCTTTTTTATCACCGTGAGAAGTTCTTTTAACACAACCATAGCAATGGCCTTGTTACCAGCTCCAATTAACTGAACTTGGCACTAACCAGCTGAATCAGAGGGATGAAAGAATTAGATATATTAATGAAAGGTGATAAGGGAGACCAATGGACAATGCCCAAAGTAAGGCGCCATCACGGGTCGGAAAGACCAAAGTAAGAGGTGTACTTGCAATGGGTCTGTTAGGCAATATGCTGATGGGATAAAAGATGGACAATATGCTGACTGCAGAGAGACCAATCCAAAAAGCAAAGAGTCATCAAAGAAGTGATGTTGAAGAAAAGCATAAAAGCATGGAGCAAGAAAATGTTTGGTTGTTGTCATAAATCCAGCCTTCAACATCTGTCTGGACTGTTCCAGCCCATGACATACCCTTTGCTTCCAGGAACTAAGTGACTGTCCTTTCTGTTGAGCACAGTAACATCTGGGATTGGATGAGAGTATTGTACTGAATGTTTTTCTCTCTCTGAATATAGAAACTACCAAGATAATACTGGTTGTGCTAGTAAAGTTAGACTTTGATTTTAGGACACTGAGTTGTCTGCATTCATATTTCACGTTCCATTTAAGGGTTAATAGTGCTTAGGGACAGTTAAAGCACAATCTGATGGACAATGGTGCCAAGGGGCTGGGCAGCAGGCAACACAAAGGTGACTGACTGCCACGGTCAAGATGGCATCCAGCACCCAGTGGTCCTCCTCTGTGGCCTCCACTGCCCTGGCCATTATGGTGGCCTGCCGCTCCTGAACTTGAGCCTCCAACATCCTCTCAAGGAGGGCAATGTGCTCTCTGGCAGGCCAGGGCTGCCTTCTAGCAGCAACTGCCATGGCTGCTCCAGATGCACTTCCCTTTCTCTTCCTTCAGGCCAGGCAGTCTTTTGTGGTGCCATGCCAGCTGGGCTCAGGGCAAGGGGCTCCTGCCCAACTGGGATGTGAAACTGGTGATGCCCCTGCCCTTCCCCCAATGGGCCTCTCCAGAGAAGTGGCCTGGGGCAGGGTCCCCCCCGCCATGTGGTTTGTGCCCTGAGTGTGCCCCTGGTGAGAGTCCCCTGGGCGTGCTGCAATGAGCTGTTCGAGTGCACGAAGGGGTGCCTGATCCACCAAGCTCTGGAGCACCTAATTGCCATGGTGCCCCAGGAGCACCTGAGAACCTGGCATGGGACCCTGGGCTTTGGTGCCCAGGCAAATCTATGCTTCCCTGCAACATGCATTGCCACCTGAAAGCATACCTCTGCCTATGTATTGAGTCCCTGTTGCCTGTGGCCAAGGATGAGATTGCCGCAGGCACTGAGGAGTTTCTCTGCCTGTGAGAGGCCCCTGGCTGCCTAGCTAGGAGGGCACTAGCTGCTCAGTAAAGTTCTGTACTGCCTCCTGCCTCCCTATGTGCTGTGAGGGGGGAACTCCAGGGGGCAGGGGAGAGCTTGGCCAGGCAGGGGCAGGGCAGAGAAGAGAGGAGAGGACCCTCTGCCCATGTGGGGCCCCTGGGTCCAGGTGTTGAGCCTGGAGGTGGGCAGGAGAGCTGGCACAGACCCAGGTGGTCACATTGCTGTCATCCCCCCTGGCCCTCCTCCCAGTGTGGGGCTTACCAGATGGGCATGACAGGTGTCCCCAGTGGCCCAAATCTGTCCCCACAGGTGGTGATGATGTGTGGCGCCTGCCACTGTCTTGGGGTGCAAGGTCACAGCTCATGGCTGCCTGGACAGTGGCCCCCTCCAGGGAGCAGCTGGAGCTTGTGGGTGGTGGGTGGTGGAAACAGGCATGCTCCCCCCTCCCCCAAGCAGGTAAGTTTGTGCGGGGAGGGGAAAGGGCCATGAGTGGAGGAGAGGAGGAGAAAGGGAGTGGTGCTCCACCACTCACGGTGGGTGGTGTCATCCCCAGGCTGTCCTCCTGGGTGGGCCTGTGCACCCAGAGCTGGCATGGCAGCTGCTGGCCTGGGCTCCTGGTGCTGCTCGATGAGGCCAGGGGTGGGAAACAGGACAGGACCTGCACCTGGTGCACCAAGGGGCCCTCCCCTACAGACAAGTCATCTCTGCCAAGCTGTGGCAGAGGCTCTGGCAAGCTATCCATGTTGAAGAACAGTGCAGCTCTTTCCAGGGTCCCCAGGGAGTGAGGATGTGGTCCAGCTGCCACATAAAAGGCATGTTTCTGCAAGGAGCCCCAACCAGTGGTTGTGATCAGTGACATGGACCCACTGTGCCTGCAGGGACCTGACCTTTATGCAGCACTGTTGTGCTGGCCACTTGTGCCCATGCTCTTGCATGCGGCCTACCAGGGCCTCATAGATGTAGGCGTTGGAGAGCCTGGCCTGGGCATACTGGCTGTGGACCTTGGCATTGCCCCACAGTGCAACAAGGTCTGTGATCTCTTCCTGGGGCCAGTTGAGGCCCCAGGACGTGAAGCGTGGCATCAGGAAGGATGCCAGTGTGGCTCCCTTGACGGCTTTTGAGAGTTCTGGCTAAGAGTTCAGGTGCTGCCAGGCCTGGGCACACACCTGCAGCAGAGGGGCACAACATGTGGGGCTAGCCCAGGGGCCACTGCCAAAGTTCATGAGGCTGCTGCAGCTAGCATGGGGCCACTGCTGCAGAACCCAATGGTCAGAGGCAGGCAACAGGTGGCACAGGGCCTAGGGGCACGGCAGAGTTCTAAATACCAGGCTGGGTCAGGCAAAAAGCCATCCCAGCCCTGGGGCTGCAGAAACTCTGAGCCCCATGCTCCTAGGGCAAGCCTGGGGATGGCCCCCTGGTGGTGGGGCTGACCGAGAGCAAATTTGCTCCTGGTCAGCATCTACACGTGCGCTACTGAGCAGTAACTACTGTACGGTTAATTTACTAGCTGCATTTGCAGGTAGCAAACTACCCACACAATAGACTAATTTACTGAGCAGTAAGCACCTGCACGTGTAGACAGGGATGCTTTACTGTGCAGTAAATTAGTCTATTGTGCAGTGAAGTGTCTCGTGTAGATGCTCCCCCAGGTTACAGAGCAGGAGTGCTTGGCTTATCCCATACTTTTGGGTTTTGCTGATTGCCACAACGAGCTTGGATGGTTTGGACAGGGATCACCCTGTTTAGACAAGGGAGTTGGACTAGATGATGTCCTGAGATCCTTTCCAGCCCTAGGTCTCCAGCTGGCCTATAGTGCTACAGATATCCTCCCCTGTATAAACTGAGGGCTCATATGCATATGCTGACACTGGGTCAAGGATTGCCTAGTGTCATCTGCAGGGCTCTCACTGTATTCAGCAAGAGGGTTCACTATACTGATAGCAGCAACTTGTTCTCAGTTCTCAAGCTAGCTCCTTTGCAGAGCCTGGAGAGCTAGCAGGCTCAGGCCCAGAAGTAAAGGGGTCAGCCTCTTCTCCCTCTACCTGTTCCAAGGGCTGATATTTTTTCTACCTGCACAGTGCTTATATATGGACTTGAGAGCTGGGCTTCAGACCCCAAAGCTCAGTCTCTTGGTCCTAGTGTCCTTCTGAACTGGATTCCCCCTTATTGTTTCAGAGAATATCGTGCTATTCCAGAGGAGGAGGGCAATCCAGGAGGTGATGACTGAACAGGCAAGCAGGGATGTGGGGAAAAAACCTGTTTTGGGATACATATGACTGGGACCAGCCTATTTGGCTATATTCCAAGCAAATGGGCAGGATAGTGACTCAGCACATTAACAATGAACAGCTGGACACAGTCTGCAAGGGTGCTATGGAGAGAATGAGAAATTTTCTCGGTGCCTACTGATATTTGTTTAATCACTTTTGATTGCCTGAAGCCTCAGGGTCTGAGAGCTCTGTAGGTCTGTCCCTGGGCTAGTCCTTCTGCCATAGAGCCAACAGCAGATCAGATTGTATGTTAAGTTACACTAGTCAGAGGGGTTGTGTACACACATACTAATTTTCTGACAATTATGCCAACTTAACTTTAAGTCAACTTAACCATCAGACTGTACACATACACACGGAGCAGAGTCGATTTAAATGTGGCACAAGATAACACACTTCCAAGGTATATTATCTTGAGTAGCATTAAAGTCAACTTAACTCAAAGGATGGCTGCTACCATGTCAAGGACTTGTACGTGTATACGCTCTGACTTGGCTTAAGTCAACTTAAAATAAGGCAACTTAACTAAGTCAACCGAGTACTTGTGTATCCACCCAGAGATGCTAAAGCAGAGCACCAGGCTCTACTCAGCAGTGGTGCTGGGAAGGCAGGTTGTGGGAGGGGCTACACTGAATTGTATGGTGGCAGCAGCCCCCCTCCCGTCGCCCCGGCCCACCCTGAGTGCCAGGAAGAGCCTGGTGCCACTGCTGGGTCCAGCCTACAACAGCCACCAGCCCCAGTATGCTCTCGTCCTGTTGCAGGCTGCTGCCTGCCCCTGCTGAAGCCCTGGGAGCAGCAGATGCTGCCTGCTTACAGCTGCTGGGCTATGCCACACCAGGGGGTTTGTGGCACAGTGCCCCAGGGGAATCAGAGCCCCAGAGGGGTTGGGGCAAGTTACAGCCCAGTGGCTACAAGCCATTGGCATCTGTTGCTCCCAGAGCAGCTGCAGCAGAGGCTGAGGTGAGTGGGGCCCCAGCCCCGCAGTCCTTTCTCCTCCTCTCCTCCACTCATGGCCCTTTCCCCTCCCCGTGCAAACTTACCTGCTTGGGGGAGGGGGGAGCATGCCTGTTTCCACCCTCCCCCACAGGGAAGCATACAGTAAACTCACCTCTGGCCCTTTGAGCATAGGAGCTGCAGGGAAAGGAACCAGTTCTCAGTCTCAGGGTATGGAACAATCAGTGTTGTTTCCGTAGAGGATGCAGTCACATTCAGAAGGTAACCCTGGACAAAAGCTGCAGGAAAAGTATTTGGAGTAAAAGCTGCAGGGTATATGTTATGAGTGGTATGCCACAAGGTGGCCATAAGCTCTCAGGACTCAGGGAGAAGGGCAGAAAGACCCGCAGCAGTTCTAGGCTGAGACCAGTCCTTGAGCTGTGGATCAGTGAGAGACATTTCCCACTACAGCCTCTTCTCCTTTTGAAGAAATAATCTGCCTTGGGTCTTCAGACAAGCCTAAGACAAGGAATCCAACATGCCTGACATGCTTATTGTGGTCTGGGGGCAACATGAAAGGTCCATACCTCATGTTCCCACCCTCTCTAAGGCAGTATTCAGGCATGATTTAAGATTTCCTGCTGGCCAGCCCCATCAGTGCTTGCAGCACTGAAAGCACAGCAGTGTGTCTGTGCTGCACAACCCCATGCAATGAACCCTGATCACAGCTGGGCTAGCAAGTGCTTAGAGAAGTTGTCATTACACTGGTGTTCTCAATGCAGCAAAAACCTGCAAAGCCAAGCAGCCCCTCTGTGCTCACCTTGGGTACAGCCAACAAGAACCGGAGAGCTTCAGCACAGGAACACAATCCTCCTCTGCCAGGAGGCCAGACAGTAGCAACAAGATCCTGCCCCCTGCCAGTGGGGACCCATTAAAACTGTGGTATCAAATTCCAAACAGGGCAGCTCAAACTGAAACCAACCACCTAAAAAGACTCCTGTGTTCCCATGCCAACTGTCAGATTATGCTTCTAGGACATTAATAGTACATAAGGCATAAAAGCAAGAGCCAGAGGAGAACCGGCTGGGCCAGACTTGGGTGTCAGCTAAGCGGTGCCCATACCTGTTCTGCAGCTCTGTGTGGTATTGAGGGACAATACCGGAGAGGCAGCACTCACACAAGCTAATACGCTGACACTGTCCAAGCTCAGGGAAGTCTGTAAATAACATGCAATGTATACAGTGTGAAACAGCACATCCAAACCCCCAAACACTTCCCAACATATACATATACATCCTCCCTTCCCATGTTGCTATTACCTGGCTCCTCCCTGCGTATACCCAGTCTGTGACATAACTCTACCATACATTTCTCCGTGGCCCCTAAAAGCAGCATTTGATATCAGAGCTTGCAGACCAAACCCAACTACCAACCCAGTACTGCTTTTGGGTAGACAGGGTCTAAGAAAGGACTGTCACAGGACTACAGGAATGCTCCCTCTTGCTGTGCTTAGATAAAAAGGCATACCTGGCCTGCCTGGAGCCATTACCTACTGTGTGTTGCAGGAGGCAGTGACATATTACATGCGTACTGAAAAACTTGCAGATCAGGATTTATGCAGGTATGGGGCAGGGGGCAAATCTGGCTCTTAGCTTGGGCTGTTCAGTCTTGCATAAGATGGCAACATCATGAGCTGCAGGAATTCACTTTGGTTGACACTGTCTACTGCAATGATGGCTCTGAGCTGTAATTCAACTGTGGAACTTCCTAAATTGCTGAGCAAGGTAGGGGAGACTTTTAATATAAGTGGGTGGGGAAAGAAGCCTGGTGGTCTGGACACTAGCTGGGACTTGGAAGAAATGGGATTGGGTTCCTGATCCAGAGTTCTTGGTGTGACCTAAGTCACTCAAGCCACTGTATGCCTCAGCTTTGCCACTTGTAAAGGAGATAACAGCTCTGTTCTGAGTGCCAGGGGTGTTGGGAGAACAAAGCCTTAGGATCCCAGATGTTAGAAGTCATGGATGACATCCAGCCTGGCAGCTTTGTCATAAACAGCATTGCCCCCAGTGCTGATAGTATGACCTCACACTTAGGGCAGGTACCAGTTAGGCCGGGCCAACCTATTTCAAGCAGCAAAAACCAATAACAATTTCAATAGGAGTGGTCAACCTGTAAGCAGCTAAGTAAATATGAATGTCCAGCACTCAGTGAAGTTTAGCCCCTCCCAGTGCTCCCACCTATGACTAGGTGAATGTGTCACTCTTCTGGACATACTTAAATTCTTGATGTAGCTATATATCCTAGATATTCCATGTCCTACCTCATATCCCTTGGTTGTTTAGTTTTAGGAACTGGAACTCCCTCAAGCACCTGTCACAGCACCCAGGATTAAAGCAATGGTTATGGGAATTTGGGTGTACAGCGAAGGTCCAAGGTGGGCTCATTCTCAGGATCATGGAAACTGCTCAATCCAGGTGGTACTAGAAATGTTCAGGAACTGATGACTCAAACTGGAATGTACTTTGGATTTCCACACTGTGTTCTCTTTTTTGAAATTCCAAGTTCCCCCTTGGAGAGCAAGTTAATGAGGATGCTTTCCATTTCCTTTCCTGGGCACCATCTCCCATATATTCCACAGAGCTGCCACACAGCTGTTCATTTACATGGCAGCAGAGACCTCTGAGCCAGAGAACTTCCTGCCACTAGCATCCAACAGCTTTCAGGCAGGTCAAAGCTAGAATCCACATAAGCTGCTCCTGTGACATGTCTAGATTTATTTTTATCGTGCTCAAGATGAGCAGCCCCATGGTGCAGGGACTTGGTAAACTAGACACGAACTTAGTGAAGATTGAATTCTTTCCTTTTGCCTGTTTGTTGATCTAGCTGTGATCCGCTGACATGCTTATTCACTTCCTCTTGGTGAAGCGAGCGAGAGTTCTTACCTCCCACTCAGAGTAATTTTATCCCCCCAATGGAATCAAAACCATCAGGCAGGAAGCTTTAGGGACAGCTTAGGCAGACTCTTAAAATAATTGGCAAAAGATGAACAATAATGGAGAGGGAGGTTCCACTAGGACCCCAAAAACTCTGTCACTTTTGTCTTGCCCTTTTATTGAGCCAGCACACACAACCCCCAGACTGCTAATGTCTACCATGTATATGGTGAAACAGAGAAGCAAAACTACATCAAGCAAAGGTGATACAATTATGAGAGAGCACACTGTACCTTGTTAAGCAGCAGATTCACTACAAGGATCCCTCCACTGTCCTTGCCAGTATTCAAGTTGAGGAGGAAGAGGGTGGGAAATTCAGAATGGACGGGAATACTGGGCCCATTTATGAGTCGGAACCTCACAGACACAACATCCAGATCCTCTCGGATAATAGGCTGATTCTGGAGGCAGAAGCTCCCTTGGTCGGATGAGTTATATGCAGCATCTTCTGCAGGCAGAGTGACACTTCTCATCATTCCTGCTGTGACTCCTTTGGGCCTCCCACCCAATGCTTGTGTGGTCTGGCTTTGATTCAGGCTATTGTAGAGGTTAAGGAAAGAACTGGTGCTCCCTGGCTTGCAAGCTGCAATGCAAACAGGAAAGGGGGGGGGGGGGGGGGGGGGGGGCTGTTAAAGTATCTGGGACCAGTGCAGCTCTGAAACAATGCAAGCATGTGTTTCTGGATCATACCTGTTCATTGAAGCAAGAAGGTCAGGCCTGGAGGGAGGGGATAGGGTGGGGGGGTGCTCATAGACCAGAAGCACTCAGACCCCACTACCTGTGTTGTGAATGATGTATTACTCCTCTAGTTCTGAGAGAGCTGCAACTCAAGGACACATACATCAACTTTTTAAGATCTGAAAGTCTTGTCCTTCCCCTGTAGGCACTTATGGGAGTGCTTCTCATCCTTCAAGTGACAGGGCCAGAACTCAGGCACTATTCTAGCTGTTTCAAGGACGATAACATCTCTTGAAGAATCCTTTTGACTGGCAGTGCCTCTACAGCCCAACATTCTGAAGAAAGAAAACACACCCTCATCTATGCCTTCTGCCTCCAACATGGAGGCAGAAGCAGTACATGCAACACAGCCTCACAGACAAGGGTCTAAGACATAGGGCACCAACATACCACACTCTGACAAATGCTGACTGTACACAAAGAGTAGCAGGCATCTCTGGATGGGCAGTGCCACAAAGTAGCACAAGAGCCTCTCACCTGCTAACTGCTCCTTGTACGGAAGGCCCTAGGACTCCTCACTGTCCTAAGCACTGTATAAAGCAATGGGGAATGGGCTAACCCTGCCATGAAGTGAGCAGCAGACCTAGGAATGCACCCCAGCAAATGTGGTACTCAAATACTCCCAGCTCTCGCAGAAGCCAATAGCTCAGCTCAGTCAGGCATTTGCAGAAGCCAAAGCACTTCCTGTACAGAGCAGCTGGGGGTGCTGCTTCCTCTCCCCACCCTGCGAGCACAGGAATGAAGCTCTTCTTTTACTGAAATACACTGCAGGAGCAGGAACAGGCAGAATCCCCACAGCACTCTTGTCTGGCAGAGAGAAAGGCTTTTTGAAATATAACTAGTAACTTTCCAAGGGTCACCAGAGCTCTACAACATGGAACTCATCTTCCAATGTCACAGAATCCTAGGCACACAGCAACCAGCCACCCACCCTTGTGAATTTCTTCCCACTACAACCCAAGAAGCAACAATTCAAGTCCCCCACTACAGCAGTCCCACACCTGATCTGAGGTACTACTTCTCAGAGACAGAGGACAATCACTCTTCAAGACACATCCAGACAGCCCCACCCACAATGTTGTCTCTTACAATCCACTTTGTCCAGAATAATCTGCCAGCCAGCTCATAGCAGAGCCAAACACAGCCCACATATGATCATCATGATGTACCTAGCACCTCTGTTTAAATGTTCAGGCTACCTCTCACTGCTGCCCTAAGCTGGTCAATGCCTCTCAAATTGCCTAGGAAGAAGTCCGTGACTCAGAAAACCTGAGCTTTCCAAAGAATTATCAGTATAAAAGAGGTCTCTGAGACAGCACGCCCTGCATATAACTGCACAGCAGAAAAGGACTCAGACATGGTGCTTACAGACATTTAACAAGAACTGCTTAATATAAACAGCAAGTGGATCCCAGCCCTCTGAGGTGCATGGGTGCCCTTTGCCATGCCAGGGAGCCAAAGCTTGTAGACTATGGGAAACAAACTCAAGGCTGGCAAAAGCCCAAGAAAGGCAAAGTAGACTAAAGTGTGCAGCAGCCCTTCCCTCAATGGCCAACAGAGTTGAGACACACCTGTGAAGGAGGCAATCATCTCTAAGAAGACACTGGTGTTGGTAGTGCTGAGATTCTCTGCCATGATCTGCAGCCACTTCTCCCACGGGGGCGAGTCAAGGATCAGGCTGCAGCCTACTCTTGCTGTGCAGTTAAGAGTTTTCTGGAAGGATTGTGGCAATGTGACTGAACCCAACATCACCCGCACAATGCATGCTGTTGTTCCATTCATCACACAAGTCAGCAGTTCAAATTGCATCCTGGCTGTGTATTGAGGGATGAAGATCCTGCAGAAAACAGGAGCTAGTTATACATTCCACACCATACCAACCAGACCATGACGTTAATGACCAGAAAGATTTGTTTCCCTAAAATGAAGACATAGGACCCACTCCATGGATCCAGAGAGGCTTCTAGCCTCAGTACAAGGGAACTCTGGTGTGCACTGCTATAGTCCTGGCTAGGAATAGAAGTTTCTGAGAATTACTCCTGCAATTATATTCCTAAGAGCATCAGAAAGGAGTGTCTTTCTGCCTCCATGCGGAGAATAGGCCTTCATGTGATACTCCTACCCCACAAACCCTATACCTCTGTTTCTAGGGAATTATTACAGAAGCAAAACATACTTTCTCTGAGGCACAGGACCCCTATTTATGGGCCCATGCGGGCAATAAGTATTGTACATCTGTACTAGGTAACACGGATGAGAACTCAGATCCTCAAGCCTACAAGGGAATAGACCTGGGGCCATAAACAGACTCACTTGACATGTAGCGGCTGAACAGGTGAGACGATAGTTTGTTTCATAGGAGTGTCTGGTTCCAGAATAGGCATGTTGACGAGTCTCAGCACAAACATGTCTGGCTGGAACGTATAGGTGCATGGGATGGAAAAACCCTGCAGACAGCAAAAATGCAGATCAGGAGCAGCCACCATGAAGCACAATACAAAGACCATTTTGCAATGCAAGTTTGATCTTTGGTGGCCCATGGAGAGTGTAACTAAGGGCATAGACAGATGTAATGTTTAGAACATTCTAAATATACTTTAGGGAATCTGTACACATGCTGGGAGTGGGGGTAGTGGGGGGGCAGTCTCGGGAGCTGCTCTAATTAAAACACCCACAGCAACTAGTGTATTGAGTTAGACGCGGGAGCGGCGAGAGACACGAGGGTGAAAGCCCGCTGCACCCCCGCTCCCCCGAAGTCCCCCAGAAACCCTCCAGCAGCCGCGGAGCCCCCCGCCAACCCCCAGCACAGCCGGAGGTAAGCGGGGCCCATGGAGAGAGGGGGCTAACCCCTTAGTGAGTGGGAGGAGGCGGCTGAGTGGAGCCAGGCCGGGTCAAGCCCCGCCCAGGCCCCTACTTCGCCCAGCCCCCCAGGGAGCCACGCGACCGGAGCCACGCAAACAGGCTGTGCAAACAAGCGCGTTTCTCTGCCGGCACGTGAGTTAGCGCGGAGTTCACACGGGACGGCCCAGGACCCTGCCTGCGCACCCCCCAGGGTAGACAGTCCCAGCCGTAGCCAGCCTCCCAGAGGCATGACACGGATGGGCACGTGCCGCACACCGAGGATCCCCTCAGGCTCCATGGCCCCCCCCCTCCGGCACCTCAGAGACTGCCACCCAGACAGAGCCCGCCACCCAAACAGAGCCCCTGGCTCTCGGCTGCGGGGGCTGCCTGTCCCTTTTTCAGGCTCTGGGGCCTGGGAGCATGGTGACCTCCCCTTGTGGGGTCTGCTCCCTTTTGGGGTCTCTGGCGCGCCAGCTGGAGGAGCTCCAGGCCACAGTCCAGAGACTGCGTGCCATCAGGGACTGCGAGCAGGAAATAGACTCAGACTGCCAAGCCCTTCTCCCCCAGGAGGTGGAGGGTAGACCACAGTCTCCCTCCAGGCCAAAGGAGGACTCCGGGACCTCCCGCTCTGTCCAGCCAGGGTCATGGACCATGGTGGTCAAGGGCCCTAAGGCCCGCCGCACCAAGGCCCCTGCCCCACCGAAGCTGAGCAACAGGTACGCACCTCTTGCCGCTCCAGCAGAGCCTGCTGAGTTGCCGGCTCCCGCAGGCAACATGGGCCCAACTGCAGCTCCCGCCCCTGCTCTCCCCAAGACAAAATGTAAGGTGTTTGTTGTGGCAGACTCCCTCCTGAGGGGGACTGAGGAGGCAATCTGCTGCCCCGACCCCTTAGCCCGGGAAGTCTGCTGCTTCCCGGGGGCCCGCATCCGGGACACTGCGGAGAGGATCCCAGAGCTCTTCAAACCAACAGACCACTATCCCATGCTCCTAATTCACGTGGGCACCAATGACACGGCTCGGCGCGCTCCCAGCCGGGTCATGAGGCGCTACAGGGATTTGGGAGCGGGGCTAAAGGGTCTGGGGGCACAGGTGGTGTTCTCGTCGATCCTCCCAGTCTCAGGCTATGGGCTGAGGAGGGAGAGGAGGATCCACGTGGTCAACCAAAGACTGCGGCACTGGTGTCGTCGGGAAGGCTTTGGCTTTCATGACCACAGCCCACTCTTTGGCGAGAGAGGCAGCGAGCTGCTGGGAAGAGATGGCCTCCACCTCTCTCTCCTAGGGAGGAGGCTCTTCGCAGCCAGACTGGCTGACCTGCTCCACCGGGCTTTAAACTAAGCCCGCTGGGGGACGGTGGGGACTACCGCCACTGCTGGCCCGCTGAGCAATCCTTGCAAAGCCAGCAGGTCAAGGCACTTAAGGGAGCCCACCCCTGCCCCAGCCCTGGTAAAATCTGTGGGCAAGGAAGGAGCCCCCCAGGGGACACTTGCCTGCCTGTACAAAAATGCCAGAAGCTTGGGGAATAAGCAGGAGGAGCTCATCCTCCTGCTCAATGCAAATAATTATGATGTCAAAGGGATAACGAAGACCTGGTGGGACTCCACCCATGACTGGACCACGGGTGTAGATGGCTATACCCTGTACAGGAGGGATCGTGTAGACAAAAGGGGCGGGGGTGTAGCTCTCTATGTTAAAGAAAGCTACATGTCCCTGCAAGCCGATATTGGGGACCAGGGTGGATGACTGGAGACCCTCTGGGTTAAAATCCGTGGGGAACATGGCACGGGGGACACAATGGTGGGAGTCTACTACAGACCTCCCACCCAAAGTCCTGAGCTTGACTAGGAGTTTGCCCGGGAACTGGCTGAGGCGGCATGCTCCAGGGCCATGGTTGTCATGGGTGACTTCAATTACCCGGACATCTCGCGGGAGGATTGCTCAGCAAAATCTGAGGGGTCGCAAAGCTTCCTCTCGTGCATGGAGGATTATTCTGCACTGGTCCGGTCCTGCAGGGAGCAGACCAGGAAAGCCAAGGCTGCAACTGAACTCCAGCTAGCTTTGAGCATCGAGGACAATAAAAAGTCCTTTTTCAGATATGTGGGGAGCCGGAGGAAAAGCAGGGGCAACACTGGACCCCTGCTGAACCAGATGGGGCAACTGACAACTGACGCCCAGGAAAAAGCCAACCTATTAAATAGGTACTTTGCGTCAGTCTTTCATCAGTCCTATGGGACGCCCATGCCCGCTACAGGACAGGGAAGTCCGGGTGAGGGTGATCCCCTGCCCTCCATTAATGCTGACTTTGTGAAGGAACATCTTGAGAAGCTGGATACCTTCAAGTCAGCTGGCCCTGACAATCTTCACCCCAGAGTACTCAAGGAGCTGGCGAGTATCATAGCCCAGCCTCTAGCACGGATCTTTGAAAACTCTTGGCGCTCTGGTGAAGTGCCCAAAGACTGGAAGAAGGCCAATGTGGTGCCTATCTTCAAGAAAGGGAGGGAAGTGGATCCGGCTAACTATAGGCCCATCAGCCTGACTTCTATCCCGAGGAACATCTTAGAAAAGTTTATTAAAGAGGCCATCCTTAATGGACTGGCCGACGCCAACATCTTAAGGGATAGCCAGCACGGGTTTGTTGCAGGTAGGTCTTGCTTGACCAATCTCATTTCCTTCTACGACCAGGTGACCTATCACCTGGACAAGGGAGAAGAGATTGATGTCATATATCTTGACTTCAAAAAAGCCTTAGATCTGGTTTCCCATGATCACCTCTTGGAGAAACTGGCGAATTGTCGCCTTGGGTCCTCCACGATCCACTGGCTGGAAAACTGGCTCCGGGGTTGGACCCAGAGGGTAGTAATTGATGGAAGTCACTCATCATTGTGTCCTGTGACCAGTGGGGTCCCCCAAGGCTCTGTCCTTGGACCCATACTGTTCAACATCTTCATTAATGATGTGGACACTGGAGTCAGAAGCGGACTGGCCAAGTTCACCGATGACACCAAACTTTGGGGCAAAGCATCCACACCAGAAGACAGGCGGGTGATCCAGGCTGACCTGGACAGGCTCAGCAAGTGGGCAGATGAGAATCTGATGGTGTTCAACGCCGATAAATGCAAGGTTCTCCACCTTGGGAAGAAAAACCCACAGCATCCTTATAGGCTCAGCAGTGCTATGTTGGCTAGCACTATGCAAGAAAGAGACTTGGGGGTCATCATTGACCACAAGATGAACATGAGCCTGCAGTGCGATGCTGCGGCTAGTAAAGCAACCAAAACGCTGGCTTGCATCCATAGATGCTTCTCAAGCAAATCCCGGGACGTCATTCTCCCCTTGTACTCGGCCTTGGTGAAGCCGCAGCTGGAGTACTGCATCCAGTTTTGGGCTCCACAATTCAAAAAGGATGTGGAGAAGCTTGAGAGAGTCCAGAGAAGAGCCACGCACGTGATCAGAGGTCAGGGAAGCAGACCCTACGATGACAGGCTGAGAGCCCTGGGGCTCTTTAGCCTGGAAAAGCGCAGGCTCAGGGGTGATCTGATGGCCACCTATAAGTTTATCAGGGGTGACCACCAGTATCTGGGGGAACGTTTGTTCTTCAGAGCGCCCCAAGGGATGACGACTAGGTTGAATGGTCATAAACTACGACAAGACCGTTTCAGGCTGGACATAAGGAAGAATTTCTTTACTGTCCGAGCCCCCAAGGTCTGGAACAGCCTGCCACCGGAGGTGGTTCAAGCGCCTATATTGAACACCTTCAAGAGCAAACTGAATGCTTATCTTGCTGGGATCCTATGACCCCAGCTGATTTCCTGCCCTTTGGGCAGGGGGCTGGACTCGATGATCTTCCAAGGTCCCTTCCAGCCCTAATGTCTATGAAATCTATGAAATCTATGAGCATCCTGCATTTCAAAATGGCAGTGGACGTGCTTTAACTAAAGCTTCTTTGACAAGCTTCTTCAACAAGCTGTGGTTTCTATTAAACACCTGGTAATTGCTGGGTGTGTAGTGGGGGAAAGAGAGCCATTGCATAATGGGCACATAATAAAAGAGAATGTTGTCAATTCCATGCTTGTTTTGGAGTGAATTAGTCCATAACTTATTAATTGTTCCTCACCCTCTAATCTAGGGGTGGGCAAAATACAGCCCACCAACTGACTGGATCCAGTCCATGGCTGCCTAGGGTGACCACCCACCCCTAACTGGGCAGGACAGTCCCAAAATAGCAACATCAAGTCCCAGCCCCAGGCTGAATGACTACATAACAGCATTTGTCCCGTATTCTTAGTATCACGTGCAGGGATCTGTGTTTTCTGTTTGCCATGGGAAAATGCAGGAAAAGGCAGGTTTCCCCTTGAAGGCTGGTAAAGTTTGGTGAGCTCTTGCAGAGGTGGGGGAGCAGGGTACTGACCCAGCATGCAGCAGCTCATCAAAACTCCGTATGTGGCCCTTGGGACCAAATATTTGCCCACCCCTGTTCTAGTCTGCACTCTTGAAGCTGGCCCTGTCAGGCAGGTTCTACCCAATGAACAGGCACAGCTCCATGCCAGTGGTGACGGTACAAGGTACCTGAACAACTTTCTAGGGGAAAATCCCTTTAAAGCTGCAGCATGAGGCAGAGTGTGGGAAGTCCCAAAGCAGTTAGCACTGGGAATGAAGCAGAGGCCCCCAACCTTCTCCCCACAACATATCTGGTTACTCCCAGTCTGAGCACCACCACATACAGTTCAGTTATGTACAAATAAGGACAGACATGGGCTGTCCAGGTGAGGCATGCAGGGAAACTGAGGCATGGGCTGTAGTTTGGGTGGAGAATGGCAGTGGTAGGCCAGAAGCAGAGAGCAAGAAAGTCTTTCCTAACAACCTGGGCAGGGGTTGGAAAAGCATGGGAATTCTTGGGGGGCCTCCTGGAGCACCCACCCCTCAAGGTACCATGCACAGGGGGCCACAAAGGGCTGCCAGCACCTGACAACCCCTGCACCCAACCCCCTCCCCCATCCCAAATGAACGTGTGATCTCACAACTGCAGGGTTTGCACCAGGAAGGTGAAACTGCCAAATTGAGTTCAGGAATCGAAAAGCTACAAGGGTTTTGTTTTGTTTTGGGTTTTTTTGGAGGGTGGGGGAAGGAAAGGGAGAGGCGGAGCATCCAACCTCCCCAGAACCATAAGCAGGGGATTATACAGACTGCTCGGCACCTGACTACCCCTTCATTTACACCCTCTGCCCCATATAAACCTGGGGCCTGACCCCCAGGTTACCTAGTAGGGAGGTGACATTGACAAAATGCTTTCCAGTGTAGGTCTTACAAAAAACAAACAAACAAACAAACAAAGAAGTTCTTGGGAGAACCTGGAGCAACCAGTCTCTCAGGCACCACAAGCAGAGGGCCACAGATTCACAGATGTTTAGGGCTGGATGGGATCTTGTGAGATCATCAGGTCCAGCCTCCCTGCTCTGGGCAGGAAAGACTTCTGGCATCAAATAACACTAGCAAGCTGTGCATCCAGCCTCCGTTTGAAGATCTCCAAGGTAGCTGCCTTGCACCACCCCTGCTGGGAGTCTATTCCAGAGTCTGGTCACCCAAACCATAAAGAAGTTTTTCCTTATATCCAGTCTGAAGTATTCTAGGAGTTTATGACCATTGCTCCTGGTTTTCCCCTAGGGCACTTTGGAGAATAGTTGTTAGCCTAGCCCCTGATACTCTCCCCTGATATATTTGCCCCTGATATAAGCTGCCACCAAATCCCCCCAAACTCTTCTCTTTTCTAGGCTGAACAGTCCCATATCTGCCAGCCTTTCCTCGTAAGACTTGCTCTTCAGGCCTCAAATCATATAAGTGGCTCTTCTCTGGACTCTCTCAAGCTTCTCCACATCCTTCTTGAAGTGTGGCACCCAGAACCAGAGGCAGTACTCCAGCTGCAGTGTCACCAATGCCGAGTAGAGCAGGAGAATAACTTCCTTAGTTTGCTTGAGATACATCAGTTGATGCATGCCAGCATATAGTTTGCTCTGCTAACTGTAGCAGCACACTGACCATATTCATTTTATGGTCAATTATGACCCCCAGGTCCCTTTCGGGTGTGGTGCTAGCTAGCATAGCACCACTGAACCTGTAAGTTTGTTGGGGATTCTGCCTCCCCAGATGGAGCACTTCACACTTCTCAGTGTTGAACAGCATTTGGTTCTGGTCCGCCCATTTAACTAATCTGTCTGGATCATCAACCTACCCTGAGGCATGGCCACACTCCCCCAAAGCTTAGTGTCATTGGCAAACTTTGCCAGTGTACTCTTCACCCCCACATCCAGATCATTGATGTATATGTTGAAAAGCACCGGTCCAAGTACCAGACCCTGGGGAACCCCACTGCCCACCTTCCTGGGTCCGATCCCGCAGCCAATTTCCCACCCATCTGACCAATGAACTGTTGAGCCCATAGTCCTCTACTTTTACCTTGAGAGCCTCATGGGACACCAAGTCAAAGGCCTTCTTAAAGTCCAAGTAAATGACATCGACCTCTTATCCAGATGGTGAGTAATCCAGTTGTAGAAAGAGATGAGGTTAGTCAGACGTAACCTACCCGTGACAAAGCCATGCTGGCTGTCATTCAGAATTTTGCCTTCTACTAGCTTATCGCATATGGACTCCTTGAGAAATTTTTTTTTGAGAATTTTTCCTGGGATTTAGGTCAGGTTGATTGGCCTGTAGTTCCCTGGGTACTCTCTCCACCCCTTTTTGAAGATGGGCACAACATTGGCCCTCTTCTAGTCTTCTGGGACCTCTCCTGAGCATCACGAATTCTCAAACAGGTTCGCCAGTGGTCCTGCGATGACTTTGGCTAGTTCATGCAGCACTCTTGGATGGAGTTCATCCGGTCCTGCTGACTTATAAATATCCAGCCTCTCTAGCTGTTCTTTCACCAGCTCTACACTGACTGTTGGTAGGTGATCATCCCTAGTGTGACTATTCTGCGTCATATTTGCATTTGGCAGGCTATTGCTCTTAGACTGGTGGAATACAGATGCGAAGTACTCATTCAGGAGTTTAGTTTTCTCCTTGATGTTGGTGATCAGATGTCCGGATTCATTGAGCAGTGGTCCCACATTTCCACTGGTTTGCCACACAGCCCCCCTCAGCACCTGGAAATCCTTCCACCCTCCACAGTGCTTCTGCCTCAAATGAACCTGGGGCTCTGACAAGAGGAATCCATTTCTTGTGATGGGGTCCAAGCTGCTCCCCTCAGCCACACAGATTTTGGTAAAGTATAACAGTGTTTTTTATTAAATTCAATCTTTCTTTTTTAACTCATTTTTTTTTGAGAAAGAGAAGCAGAAAACCACAATTACAGGCAATAACACCTTATTTCATGGCATCCATGATACCCTGGGCTGCCTTGAGATCCTTTCGAGATGCCACAGAGTGCCACATAATGTTAGCATTCTTAGGGCATGTCTACACGTGCATTTAAGCATGCCTACGTTTGTCTGCTGGCTGACCTACTCACTAGTCCTGGTGCCCCTGTGTTGCATGCATAAATATAGACTGGGGAAGGACTGGCTAGACTGCAGTACTTCAGAAAAGGACCTTGGAGTTACAGTGCACTACAAGCTATATAACAGCCAATGGTACACTCTTGCTGCAAGAAAATTTTAAAAAACAAACCAACAGCAAACTGGATTGTATTAACAAGAGTATCATTTGCAAATTCTGGGAAGTGATTCTTCCACTGTATTTGGCACTGGTAAGGTCTCACCTGGAATCCTGTGTCCAATTTGGGATACTTCAAGAAAGATGTAGACAGATTGGAAAGAGTCCAGCTGACTGATAAAAATTATTAGAGACCTGGGAAACTTGACTTATGAGGAAAGGCTGAAAGAATTAAGACTATTTAGACTAAAGAGAAGACAGAGGGAGGATATAATAACAGTCTTCAAATAGCAGACTATTCTCTGTGACTACAAAGGGCAGGACAAAGAAGCAATAGTCTCAGATTGTCTTTAAATACCTGAGAGGTCATTATAAAAAGAATGAAAAGAGACTATTACCTATGGCCATCAGGAAACAAAATAGGAGCAATGGCCTCAAACTGCAGCAGAAGAAACTTAGGTTGAAGATTAGGAAGAATTTCCACACTATAAGGGTTGTTAAGTAAAAGAACAAGCTACCTAGATAGGTTGTGGAATCTCCATTCCTGAAAATTTTCAAGAGCGGGTTAGACAGACACTTGACTGAGATGGCTTCGTCAAGGATGATCCTGCCTTCAGCAGGGAATTAGACTCGACTGTCCTAAGGTCACTTCCAGCTCTACTTTCCTATGATCCTATTCCCCACTAAAACAACATCTAGTCCCTTTCATAAATCTGGGTGTGGACAGATAGAACGTTTGAAATGTTTCAAGTGGCTTTAAAAAATTTCTCAAACATTTCAAAAGGCTAGTGTACAGATGTGTAGGTGGGATAAAATGCTTCAAAGGTGATAAAAACATACCTGGACAGAGCAGGTGCTATTTTGTACCATTCTGTTCCAGCTGATTTCTGTATGGTGGGTGGATCCTCCAGCATCCTACAATGCAGTGCTCTCAACCCTCCAGTGTCTCTGAACCCTGGCTGCTGTTGTATCAGTCCAAGTACTGTGGTTGCTCAGGGCATCACTGGAGCCAGGAAACCCTGTGCTCCCCTGCAAAGCTGGGAGATTCTGCAATTGGGGAATGTGTGGGATAAGTGGAGGAAAGCTGCAACCCTGGGAAAAGAGGAGCTACAGAGCTGCAGTGGCTATCTGCTCTGCTCCCCCACCCTGAGGAGAGGGGACAGCAGAGCTTCAGGTCACTGCAGCCCTGTTGTGTCCCCTGCTCAAGGGGAGAGCACCATGGCATGCAGACACGGCGATTTTGAACCACTCTAGCTGGAAAGTATGGCAACGATCTATGGCTGAAATGCTCCATTTTTTAAACATTTTAAACCCTGTTACCATTTGAAACATTTCAAAATATTATGCCTGCCCACACAGCCTTATCAAACTCCATCAATTTTTTGTTCCCCCTACTCCCATCAGAAGGTTACTTCAGATCTTCAATATGAATGAAACTTCTTCTAACTTCCATCTTAAATTTATTCATGCCATGTTTATATACATTTGTCCTTTGATGACAGTGGCCTTAAACTTAGTTCAGCCACCAGGCCACAGGCCAGATCTGGCCTGCAACACCTCGTCATCCAGCCTGCAGGACTTCCCACAGGTCTGGAAATTTGGCAGTCGGGGAGAAGCGTCCCCCTGCTGCCAAATATCTGGACTCATACAGAACCCCAGGCCCTGTGTACTGGATCAGAGGCCCAATCCTACCGCACAGGGCTGGACACAGGTGGTGCCAGGCCCCAATCCTGCTGTGGGGAGCCAGGAGGGAACAACACCAGGCCCTCAGGGCCCAGTCCTGGTGCTTGGGAGTAGGAGGGGCCAGTACCAGACTCTTGGGGACCAATCCCAGTATGTAGGGGTGGGAAGGCATGGTGCCAGGCTTCCAGGGCCCAATCTGGGTGTTCTGAGATGCTGCCATCCCTCTGGGGCCTAATACTAGCATCCAGAGATAGGAAGGAGCTGTGCCAGGCACCATTGCCTGATGCTGATGTGTGGGGCTCGATTTGGCACATGGACTGGCCCCACATCACTTATTTGGACCCGGGCCAAAAGTCCACCACTAGCTTTAACAGTTCCTTTCACTCCCTGATGGTAACAGGGACATTCATTTTCCCCTCTCATGCAGTTATGTTATGCTGAACAAACGAACCTCTTCTAGTTTATGCTTGTAAAATAGGCCCTACATCCTTGACACCCTTCTTTGTATCCGTTCCAGTTTTAGTTCATCTTTCTGAACAAGAGTGACCAGAAGGGTACAACTTACTCCAGATGAGAACTCACCATGGCCTTATACAGCAGCACTATTTTTTTTAGTGACACTCTACCACTACTAATTATCTTGTCAGTGACACTAACAATCTCTAAAAAAAATGTCTAACTTAACATGTGCTAAAATATATTTGCTTTTCACAACTGCATTCCATTGTCAGCTTGCAGTTACCCCATGATCAATTAGTACACCCAAGTATTCTCCTCCTCAGTCATATTCAACTGAGAAGCTTCCATATTATAGCAGATGTTTTTATTACTCCCCTAAGTGCACAACCTTCATTTGTAATATTGAATTTCAATCCCATTTCTGTTACTCTAGTTCTCAAGGTCATTCAGTTTGCCCTGTACAACATCCTAATCCTCCTCTGAACTGTTAGCATATCCCAACTTCATTACTTGAGTGAGTTTCACCAACATATTTCTACTTTCCATACCAATGCCATTAATGACAATATTTAAGGATACTAGTCCAAAGACTGATCCTTGGAGGAAACTTCCACCAGCAACCTCCTTCTAGCCTGAAACTTTCTCTTTCCATAGTACCTACAGAGTCTCCCTTTTATCCAGTTCCTTTCCCTACTCACAATTCTTCTATTAATCCCCATCTTCTCCATTTTAGATAGTAATTTGCCTATAGCACTGTAACAAATGCTTTCCTTTAGTCCACCTAAATTCCCTTCTTTCTAGACCAGGGGTGCTCAACCTCTGGCTCATGAGCTAAATCCAGCCCGCAGTGCCATGTCATCCACCCTGCAGGGCTCCCCATGGGTGGCACTGCTCCCCTGCTGCCAAATATCCATAGGGAACCGCAGGGCACAGAGCTGGGAAGGGGTGGCATCAGGCCCCAAGGACCAATCCCAGTGTGGGGAGATAGGGAGGGGCTAGTGCTGGGCCAACAGGACCCAATCCTGGCACACAGGGGGCAGGAGGAGACAGTGCCAGGCCCCAATCCTGGTATGCAGGGCAGGAAGGGTGTGGTGCTGAGCCCCACGGCCCATTCCAGCCTGCAGACAAGCCCTGTGCCACTCATCTGGCCCATGGGGCCAAAAGAACATCTGTTATCTCAGCAAAGAGTATGGACAAATGTGCAGCTGTAGCAGATTCAAAAGGGGAAGGGAGCTCAGGACTGCCCAGCAGCTGTTACTCATTATCTGCTAGGTGTGCATGAGTTAAACTGCCCCAACTTTGACCTTGCTATTCCATGCCCAGCCTCAAAGTTATTTCAAGATAAATCATTATCAAAATGTTAACAGCTTTCTCCATCACTGAACGACCAAAGGCTTGTTCCTCACCCAAACCCTGGGCATAAGGTGCAAGAGGGGCAGATCCTGCAGAAGGGAGCCTAGATAGCCATTACCTTCACTTTGATCCTGCCTTCAGTCTCAGGCAGGTGCGCAACAATGAACCAGTCTCCAGCAGCTGGGGTAGTGATATTCACAAAGGTGCTGTTCTGTGTAGTGACATTCAATGTCATGGTTTGGTTGTATGAAGGATGGACAGTCATGTTAGCAGGAAACTGAGTGTGCAGTGGGTTGATAACAGGAGGAGCTCCATAGCGGAAGTGGCTGCAAGAAAAAACAGAGAAGGCTGAAGGTAAAAGGTTACAACTTCACTCTAACACAGCATGAGCATCTGAAAAAAATCCAGGTTGGACAGGGTTAACCAGTGAAGCATACTGGAGACAACAACCTGTTTCTGAGATGATGGAGCCATCATTACAATTCCAGCATGGGTAGGACTGGACTCCAGAGGTTACCATTGCCTGTCCCACTCTTGATCCACTAGCAAACCCTTGTGGGGAAGGGGAAGTAGGAAATTCTTAATGGCCAGGAAAATAATTAAAGCAGCAACTGTGCAGGAGAGACCTACACAAAAGCACAATTACTTTCCTCTCTAGACACCAGGGAGTCTGAGGAAGTGCAAACAAGCAGCTCAGTCAGTGGAGAGCAAACATAGTGTCACAGGGTGGGTCCCTAGAGACAGCTCTGATACTCCTAGGGCCCTGTGACCGTGCCAGCTTCGCCCTGCGGGCGCCTTCTAATCTCGCCTGCCACGTCTTGATGGTTAAGATAACAGATAGTAGGTAGGGAAGATGCCCTCAAGTTGCTGCACAGTCACAGTCCTGGTGGACCCCACTAAACCCTGTGAGTTCTTAGACACTTTGCTGGGTCCAGCTCTAAGTAAGTGCCTTGTGGGATACCTCAAGCCTTATGGGCTAGATGCATGTCTCCAAAACCACTCCTTTACCACACCCCATGCCTCGCAGATGGTATTCAAATGTTGTCCCTTGGAGGACTTAGGCTAGCTCAGCCTCCTGCCATCACTGAGGCCTTGGCTTTTGTCTGCGTGCCCTCTCTGGCACTGGGCTCTCTCTGGCCCTGTCTGCACACCCTCTCTGGTGCTGGGCTCTCCCCAGTGTAGTGTGCCCCAATGAGGTCTTCTCCTCCTCTCCAATGGCCTCAGCCTGGTCCACTGGATTAAACAACAAACATAAATATGAGCCCCTGGGCTACAACCTAACAATGACATGGGAAGCCACATTCTGTACCTTTAAAAGGGCCAGTTTCTGCCTCAGCAATATGTGCCTCTTATCTCCAGGTACTTTAGATGCTCCTAGAGCCCATCAGTCTTACTTCAGCAGCAGAACAGGCAACCAATCCTCTCCATGGAACTTTTCTGCATGAACTCCTTCCTCCCTGACTGCTGCCAGAGCACTACCTCTAGTCCCAGCCCTGAGGCCTATATGTGCCCAGGGCCCTGCCTTCTTCCACTCACCTGACCAGGTGCAGGTGCTAACTAATTCCCTCATTAGCCTACTGCCACAGCAGCCTGCATCTGTGGGGTAGTTCTGCCTGGTTCCTAGGGCCCTCTCTCTAGGCAGTTTCTGCCCTTAAAGGAGCAGGCACACCTTAGTGCTCTGTGACAGTAAGACAGTACTGAGCAAGTGTCTCAAGGGTAGGTCCCAACACAGTGGCAACTGATAAAACATAAGAAGTCACACACAAGTTAGGGATTGCCAGGGTAGTCCAAACCTGCAGATTATTTAGTCTAGCATCCAGTCTCTGATACTAGTTGTTATTAGATCCTTCAAAGGAAGGCACAAAACAGCCTGTAGCAGGCAGACACAGGATAATCTATCCCGGTGAAGTTTCATGCTACTCATAAGAGAGCGAGGTCTGAGCAATAAAGGCTTATTGTGTGGGAAGGGGCAATAGCTCCATGTATACTTGTTATCTAGCACAGAGCCCAATCCCACCTTCCATCTTATTGTTTTTAGCCTCAGCAAAACTATGGCAATTATATTGTGCAAAAAAGAGCATTTCTTTTGATCTATGTTGAATTTGCCACCTTTTAAAAATAGTGCTGGAGTGTTGTAGCTGTGGTAGTCCTGGAAATGTACAAGAGGTGAGGATATTGCGGCTATCTTTTACTGGACCAACTGTATGGTTGTGCAAGCTGTTGGACAAGCTCTTGGGCATCAAGTGCCTTTCCTCAGATCCAAGACTCTCTGTTACACTTTAATGCAGGGGCGGGAAAAATACAGGCCGCAAGCCAGATTCAACTCACCTGACAATATCACTTGCCCCGCAGGCAGGTGGCCACCAATTCATTGTAAATGACCCAGCCTGTGGCTGTCCCTGCTGCACTCTGCATGGGGCTATGCCCACCCAGTAGCTGTTTCGATGGGACACTGTTTCATTTTGAGTTTTGTTTTGAAACCGCTGCTCCGTTTCATTTTGTCGAAACTGTTTTGCCCATAAACTATAATGGGGAATCATGAAACTGCCTATAACTTTGTCGTTTCATGCCTGATTCAAATGACAAGAGCAGGGAGGGTAGCCCCTGCTGAGGCCACAATGTTTGCCAAGTTTCAAGGAGATAGGTGCAGGGGTTTCTGGTAAACTGCACCTTAGGCTGCTGACAACCAAAACTAATGACATGGGTGACACTGTGTGCGTGTTAAGGTGCGCCCTCACTGGCGCTGGGGCCTCTACACGACACAGTAGTGTGCCCCAATGAGGTCTCCTCCTCCCCTACAGTCTCAGCCTGGTCCTCCACCTTAAATAACAACAGGTAATAACTTAGTAAGCAGCACAGTAACACCAGCAGCATCTCAGGCAGCCAAACTGTCACAGACTAGAGCCTTTCTTTCCTTTCCTGCCAGAGCTTCTTCTCCAGCAGCTGCCAGAGAACTCTCCCTGCCAGCCCGAGCTCTGGGGCTTAGATGTGCTGGGCCTATGAACTTCACTCCATCAGCCGCCTAGGTACAGAAACTCATGGACTCAAAATAGACATTGGAATTCTGACACACTACAACCTTTCGGACATCTGACTACCCAGGTACCTCTCCATTTTTACCTCTGCTGCTACATCCCCCTTCACCCCGCCCACCCCAGCCTGTCCCTCACCCCAACACCTCCATTTCCATTTTCACTGACTGGCTTTCTTACCTGCACTGCATGCCAGCTTCTGGCTTCTTTACTATTCCTTCCATCCAGGAACAGCACACACCCCGCAACTGCAGGTGCTTCCTCAGCCTAACAAAGGGTGTTTCAACCCAAAAGCTGGCCCCCCAGACAGCTAAGCTGAGCTCACCTGGAGCCTCACAACTTCATTACAACCAGCAAGCCTCAAGCCTGTCAAAGACAAGACAGGTCTGGGCTTTCCCCAGCCAGGACTGTGTGCATGCATGTGAGGGCTGGAGGTTATGGCACCTTCTACCCACCCTTCACCAGGGGGATCCTCAGTCCTGACATTTCCTGGGGCTGCTGCACTGCCAGCAGTTCCACTAGGCCTCCCCGACCCTGGCAGAGTGCAGTTTTAGTGGTCATGCCCAGGACCTCGGGCCTCTTCCTTCCCCATAGCCTCAGTCCCTACCTCCAAATTTGTCCTGGCACAGAAGCTGAGCAGGGACATGTTCTTCCCCTGTTGGCTGGTGATGCAGTAAATGTCCCCTCTAGCTCTGAGAGGCATTAAATGGCTTTTAAAAAAATGAAAAAAGGAAATAGGTGCAGATGGAGTGAGGAGGGTGGCATTCACTCCATCTGCACCTAGAGCTTGCAGAACCCCAGCAGCAGGAGGTTCACCATCAGGAACACCAGCTGCTCCACCAAACCAGGATCCAAGCAGGTGCAGCGGGGTGTAACTACATCCCCAGCAATGCTGAACACACTCTCGCTCGGAACACTAGTCGGTGGACAGGACAGGTATTCGCGGGCAACTCTGGCCAGATCCAGCCACATCTGGCTGCAGCTTGCTCAATAGGCCAAAGGTCACACAGCAGCTGCTCCACGTTCTCAGCAAAATAGGCAGCCACCAAGGCTTCAGCACTACCTGCCTGGTGATGGGGTCTGGTGGCTCTGGACCCCTCCAAGGAAGCCAAGTTCTTGGCCCACATTGGCAGCACCTGTGGTGGAGGAGGAGACTGGCTAGTGGATGGTGTGCTACCATGGGACAGTGGATCCCCCTCTTCTACGTCCCCCTGCCTCTGCCATTCTGCCTCCCTGACTCTTCACCAGCACCTCTGTCCACTGTCTCAGGCTTTGGCTGCTGCATACGTTGCCCTTCACCCTCAGGTCACACACGGTGGCCAACACATGAATCAAGCCATTTCCTGATGCCCTCCTTCAGCCGCCTCACCAGTGCTTGGACATCTGGTGACAGCGGCTTGCCCCAGCCAGGAACACTGATCCCCTGGAAGCTCTCCATTTGGCTCTGAAGTTCCCTCACTATGGGGATCACCTGGCTAAGAAGGACATCGCCAGCACTGAGGGTCTTGGTTGCCTTGAGGAAGAGCTTGAGGACCACCAAGATCTGGGAGATGGTATACCACTCAGCTCTGTTAAGGGGCCGCTGATCCCAATCTCCCTGAGTGAGGCCATCTCATGGATGGCCTTCTGTTGCTCCACCAGCGTCTCGAGCATCATGTATGTGGAGTCCCACTGAGTCTCCACATCCTGCATGATTTTGTGCTGCGGGATGTACAGCTCTGTTTGTTTGTCCTGCAGCATCTTGCCCACCTTGATGTTCCTGTGGAAGTACCCTGCTACTTTCTTGCATTTGGAAATGAGCTTGCTGGTGGTGCTGGCGCCGTCACCGGCAGCCCTGTCCCCCTCCAAGGTGTCCCTGATAATGAGGTGGAAATTCTGTGCCACACAGCACATGCCAATGAAGTTGGCATCACGGACCACCTTGACTATATCGGCCCCATTGTCAGTGACCATGAACCTGTGGGCGAGATTGCCCTGCCGAACGAGCCACCCCTGCACCAAGTGGTTCACAGCCCCCACGATCTTGGTTGCCACATGGAATTCACCCATCACCTTGGCATGAAGGAGAGCCCACCAATGGCCCAACTGGTCACACCTGCCCTGTGAGGGAAAGGTAGGCGTGATCTCCATCCCAGCTGCTCCAGATGCCTGAAGTGAAGTGTAAGGCCACCTGCAGACCTGCCTTGCACAGCTCCTCCCTCAAGTACTCCCTGCATGACTCATACAGAGAGGGCACCACCGTCCTGCTGAAGGTGGTGCATCTGGGCACTTGATACAATGGGGCCACAAGCGCCATGAGCCACCTGAACCCTGGCCGCTCAGCTAAGGAACTAAGGCGAAGGGCCAGCCATCCACAGCAAGCATCTCCCCAGTGCTTTGGGTGATCTTGCTAACACTTGCAACATGCCCTGGTTTCTGTCTGACTTTCCCCTGCTGTACCAGGGTGGCCTGCCTCTACTTTGGAGGGACAGGGGCTTTGGAGCAAGAGGGGGACTTCTCTTTGGCCACAGTCTCACTGGTGCCAGGCTGGGGAGAAGCAAGGGCAAAAGGGTGGTGCCTGCAGAGATACATCAGCATCCCCATGGTGCTCATGTGTTTTGTTCCCTTGCTCCGGCTGGTTTTGGCTCAGCAGTGCAAGCAGACAGCATACATGGGATCATCTCCCAGCTCAAAATGATTCCAGACCACCCTACCCACTTGCTTCTGGGGCACGGGTGCATGTGTGGATGCTGCCTTTCCCCCTCCTCAGCAGGCAGAGGCACAGCAACAGGAGCAGACACACCTGAGCCAGTTGCCTCCACAACCTCTACCTCCTCTGAAGCACCTTCTGGGGAAGGAAACCTGGCTCTAGGTGAAACTTGAGGAGTGTAGAACACAAACTCAGATGATTCCCCCTCCTTCCCCAGAATTTCCCTTGCTATGGCACTCAGATCCAGATCCCAAGATCCTCTGGCACTGGAAGGCTCAACATGGGAAGTGAAATGGGGGTGGAGGAGACTCTTCATGCTGGTGCTAATACTGCTGCTTGTTGTCAGGGTGGTGGTGGGGGTGGGGAGGGTTACAGCTGGTGCTCTTGGTAAGGATGCAGTCTCAGGCACAGGCAGTGGTACTGGCAGTGCTGCCCTCTCCTTGCTTCTTGTGGAAGCCTCATCTCTTTCCAGTTGTAGGAAAGAGGCTGCGTCTCAGTTTGGGGGGGGAACTTACACCTCTCCCTCTACCCCATCTTCCACTACCCCACCAATAGCTTGCCAGCTGCCTTTCCACCACACTTCATGGTGTGTTACATTTATATATTTGTATAAAAGTAAGATGCTATGAATCTGCATTCCTATATAAATTCTGTAAGGTGTGTATATGCCGCAAGGTATAAATGTATAGAAATAAAATATAAATGCATCTCTCTTCCTATATAAATGAAATTCTATAGTGTAATAGCCAATATAATTATAAAATTGAAAAGAATAAATCAATGAATATAATCATAAAATAAAAGTATCTAGAAGAAAGAAAAAGGTTTTCTGGAACCCCTCTTGCTAGGCTAGTCTAGCAAGTAAGAAATCATTTAAATCAATGCTAGTAGTAGCCTTTGTTGTCTAATGCTCCTGAGCTGCTGGAACAGCTCAGTAACTGTCAAATCCCAAGGCAGAAAGCAGGCCAGTTCAAACAATGCTGCCTTTTATGCTGTTTTTCCATCCCTCCCCCAGAGCACTGGAATTGGAAGGGACCTCAGGGAAGGATCAGTCACTGGCCAGCTACGCAGTCAGTGTACAGTCAGCTACACAGTCAGGAGAACAGTCCTCCTCCCCCCCCCATATCCTTATTTTGTTTCCTTGCAGGCAAGCCCAGCTTGAGCTTCTAAACTCAAAACATCTCAAAAGTTTTGAAATGTTTCAACTGTCCTCATTTTCTTCCAAGGCTGTTTCAAAGCTCTTTGTTTTGAGCTCAAAATGAGTCGAAACTGTCAAAACAAAACAGCCAGAGAAATTTTGCACAGCCCTGCCACCCAATCCTGCCTGGGGGCAGCATGCTGCACTCCCATCCTTGTACATGAGAGGGCCTCAGCCCCAGCCCTGAGCCCAGCCCACACGCAGCAGGAACTGTTCAGCTCCCCTAGCCTCCAGGGGCTCTTCCTCCTATCCCTGCTACAGCACTCCAGGCAGCAGGTAGGGAAGTGGGGGTGGGTGGGAGGAAGCTACAGCTGGCCAGGAGCACGCAGGCCAGGGCTGGGGCTGGCAAAAGCAGAGCCCCAAGTGTAAGGCCCGCAGTCAGTGGGGCAGCAGGAGCACAGAGCCCAGATTGGCCCAGTTCCATCACGTGGACTCCCCATGGTTCATGTACAGCTCCCAGGACTTGTGCACCACCAGGGGTAAGCCCCGCACAATGGAGTCAGCGGCTCTGCCCGCTCACTGGCACCATGTGCAGCTCCTGGAACTGTACCAGAAGTGGTGGGGCGGGAGCCACACATGATAGAACTATGGCCATCTTGGCCCTGCTCCCTGGTGGAGTCCTGGGAGCTGCACATGGTGGCAGAGAGCGAGGCCAGTCCACCAGCTCCATCGTGCGGGGCTCCCTCCTCACAGTGCATGGCTCTGGCTGGGTTCCAGAGCTGCACATGAGCTGTGGAGAGTGCCATGCAATAAAGCTGGGCTGGCCTGGCCCTGCTCCCTGCTGCCACCTGCAGCTCCTGAAAGTGGCTGGAGCCACGTATCACTGGGGGGCTCCACCTGCACAGGCTTTGAGCACCCTGTGGACCCACCACCTGGTGCTGCCAGCGTTGTGGGGGCTGTGCACCATGGGGGGGGGGGCATGTGTGGGGAGAGGGGAAGGCCTCCACATGGACACCCACATCTCCCACATCCACACCCCCCCACACCCTAGACCCACGCTTCCCACACCCTCCCACAAACCCCAGACTCACACTTCCCCACACCTTCCCACAAACCCCACAGCCATACACACACCATACACTGCCCACATGCCCCCACACATACAAATATACAAGAGTAAGACTTAATTTGGAGCTATTATGCAATCGCCTCTTTACACACTGTGCAAACACATGTAAATCAGGACTAAAATATATTTTTTAATAAAATTAAAATATGTAGATGTTTGATTTTTAGTGTTAAGAATTAATTTTGGATGAGAAAGCAACCTTGAGAAGAACAAAAAAACAATCTACAAGAAGATAAGGAGCAAAGCAGAGACACTGTCTCCCCTGTCTCAGGATGTTGTAAATCAAAGTAACTCCTTACCATCCATCTTACCATCTGCATGTCTAAGCTTTACCATCCATCTGCACATCTAAGCCATGAGGGATATGACTAAAGCCAGCTCAACAGCAACAAGGTGACTGGCTAAGTATGTTGTCAGGGGCACTGCAACAATGTCTGCCTAAACCAAGTATAGAAGGACAGTGCAGACTGGACCCCAACGACGCTGTATGTCATCCACATCAGCTTTGGAGAAAACTACCGGCATCCCTCCCATAAACTCATCATGTCAAGAGGCACTGGGATTAGACATTGTGACTGAACTGGAGCACCAATGGATTGGCTTGTGTGTATGTGTGAGAGTATGAATGATTTTAGATAGAGCATTGCTTTTCCCCACTTGATCTATGTGCGTCACTCAATAGAGACCTTGGTTGCTGAACCCATGAGTTGGTCTTCTGTCCAACATTAGTATATGATTTGGTTTTTTTCTGATCCCAAGAAGGCAAACTCCCCCTCCCCCCCGACAAGGGAATACTTCGGGGAGCAAGGGGAGGAACTTCCAGTGGCAAAGCTCAGGGGTGAGGCAGGACACCTGGTCCCAAAATGGTGACCGGGGGCACGGCACCTGTCAAGGGACGGAGCTACCTTTTTGGCCCTCGACAGCTTACCAAAACTCATTAAATGGCCCTCCAGTCAAAATAATTACCCACCCCTGATTTAAATGCCACTGCTTGGTCATGTCTACACAAGATGTTTAATGAGCAGTATGCTAATTAGCTATGCAGTAAACATCTCAACATCTACATGTGCATCCCTATTAGGCTGAAGTAAACTAATTTACTCCACAGCAGCACATGTGTAGATGCTGTCCTGGCTGGCTAGCCCTGTACTGAAGCATTCTTGTGCCCCAGCCAGCCTATCTGCAGCATGAGCTGGGGGGGAGCCACCCTGGGCTGTCAGGCTGACCTCCAAGTCAGCCTGCCAGCCAGAGCTGCTCTGCTCCAGCAACATGCTGCACTCCCGAGTACACATTCAAACAGCAATAAACTCTAGAGTTTATTGCTCCCAGGCACACATTCAAGCAGTACACCCAGGAGCAATACATTCTGGAGTTTACTGCTTCACATTAATTGCATGTGTAAACACTCCCCCTGCCTACTTCTTGTATTGCTAAAAAAAGAGGAAAAAAGCTCCAAATCCCCCCACTCATTATTTTGTATGTTTACCACGTGCCTGTGTATTCATCTCCTTCCTGAGATACTACATTCAATCTGTCCTGTCACTCAAAAAAGAATTTGTCCAGGCCTTTAATCACTGTTTCCATTCTCCGGGTTCCTTTGAGATGCAATGCAGGGTAACTGGCACTACACAAAGCAGTCAGCCTTACCCACAGGCCTGAGGTACTTGCAGACAAAAGGAGGGAGGGAAGCACTGCCACTTAGGGACAGTGAGGCAGCAGCCTTCACTGTGTAGTGCTCTCAGGTAGTCTTATGTCACTTTCATCTTGATATTAGAGCCAATACTCAATGCCCAAGACTCTTTGGTAAGGGGCACATTAGAAATGTGTTTCTAATATGTTTAAAAACTATCAATTTTTTTTTTTTTTTTAATTACACCCATGCAGCATTAAGAGTCAGGAGGTCAGGAAAGATCAGTTCACATTCCCATAGAACAGCATCATAACTGGGCCCTGCTGCCCACAGATACCAAGTCATACATACATAGTGATTTCTGTGTTGCTGCACTCAGGTTCATTCCCTTTGGATGCCTGAAGAAGCCAGCGCAGCAGAACAGTGTCCTCTGGCACATGAAATTGGAAGAGCTTGGCATTCCCATACCAGCTGTAGAAGGACAGCTTCTGGGCACTCTGAGAGAAATACTCAGAGATGTAGAGCGGGTCTGGAAGAGTGAGAGCAGAGTTAGCAGGTTAGGGGCCACACAGGCAGCATCCAGCAAAGCTAATCCTATTCATACCAAAAATTATGTGGAGGCACTTTGGTGTCACTGGAAAGGAGCCCTTGCTTCACCTAATTCTCAGCCCTGACACAAGCAATTTAATCAAGGGATGCTGTAGCCCTGTTTGTCAGGCAGCACATCAGCAAAGGGCAGCCACAGTCACCTACCTTCCTATTCAGAGCCAAATCTTCTGGAGACTATACCCAAGGATAAGAAGTAGGCAGGCTTAATCTGGTCTTGCAGAGTGTGTGCAAGGTTCCGGAACTTGATGACCTAAGGGTCACAGGGGAAGGGGATGGACTATGGACAGAGCCTAGAGATGGGGTGGGCAATTATTTTGGCCGGAGGGCTGCATACTGAGTTTTGGCAAGCCATCAAGGGTCGCATGACAAGCAGCCAGGGGCAGATAAATATTAATTTTCTAAATTTTTTAGGGGCCCCGTGGGCCGGATAGAATGGGCTGGTGGGTTGCATTTGGCCCACGGGCTGCATTTTGCCCACTGCTGGCCTACAGGAACCACTGAGAAAGTAAAGAGACATGGCATATGCAGACAAACTACCAAGCAGTGTCCCAAAAGCCAGAAGGCAGAGCAGGTGACTAGGCCAAATCAAGGACAAGGCTGGAGAAGGGGACACAAGACAGTATGTGGAAGTCAAGAATAGCCTCAGGAAATGGCCAGAGCTTCATGTCTTATTAGCTGTTGGCTTTCGTGTGACTAAATAGACACCTGGGTCATGCTCCCCTTTTCCTTGAGCATTATGCTTGCACTTACTCCTTATCACCTCGGTACATTCAACAGTCAGTCACGTCTCTTCACATGGCTTTCCCTGGAAATCAAATTTAAGTTCTCCTGCTCAGTAACTACAGCAGTACTTCTCACCAAGGGTGCTGCAAGTTCCTTGCAGGGGTGCTGCAATGTGGGTGACACTGCAGCTAAGTTAAAATGCCTCATAAACATCCTGTGGGGGCAGATCAAGAAGCAGCTGTGGCTGGAGCCCACATTTTCCCTGCAACTCTTCTCAGTCCAACCCCCCCGTACATTCCTTCCAGAAGCAGAGGCATGACAGCAGGTAGGACTGTCCTTAACCTCTTCTGTTTCTGGGATAGGCACATGGGATTGGACCAAGAAGAGCTGTGGCAAAAGGACATATTCTGGCTGCAGTTTTTTGTACTGCTTGTTCAGAGGGCTCAGACTGAGCTGCGGAGCAGCCATTTACACTGTCCATTCCAAGGGGCCAGGCTAGGCTGCAGCAGCCCTAGAACAATGGAGCAGCCATTTGCACTGACCAGCCAGAGGAGCCGGGTGCAGGGACACCCAAGTTAAGACCACCCTGATTCCCCCTGCCACCCCAAGAACACAGGGGAGTTTTTGGCCAGGGCACAAAACTCATTAGTTATGCCACTGCATCCTCCTGATTTAGGCTTATCAAAAACCCTAATACAGGCAGGAGCACGGAAGCACCCAGGCTGAGAAGCACTGAGGTAAGCAGAAACACCAGGGATGCACCCAACTCAAAAAAAATTGTGGAGGGGTGCACTGACTCTACATAAAGGCTGTGAACTACTAAACTAGGGCATGCAACATCACAGGGTAAAAGATAAGCCGTCAACAGTACGATCTGGTATCCCATGATCACCTCTTGGCAAAACTGGCTAACTGCGGCCTTGGATCCACTACAATCCGCTGGCTGGGGAATTGGCTCCGTGGTCGGACCCAGAGGGTGGTGGTTGACAGAAGTCAATTGTCATGGTGCCCTGTGACCGGTGGGGTCCCTCAAGGCTCTGTCCTTGGACCTATATTATTGAACATCTTCATTAATGACGTGGACCTTGGAGTCAGAAGTGGACTGTCCAAGTTCGCCGACAACACCAAACTATGGGGTAAAGCATCCACACCTGAGGACAGGAGGGCGATCCAGGCTGACCTGGACAGGCTCAGGAAATGGGGGGGGGAGGAATGAGAACCTGATGGTGTTCAACACCGAAAAATGCAAGGTCCTCCACCTTGGGAAGAAAAACCCACAGCATGCTCCTTGGCAGTGCTACACTGGCTAGTACTACGGACAACAGGGACTTGGGGGTCATGATTGACCACAAGATGAATATGAGCCATCAATGTGATGCTGCTGCTAGTAAAGCGAGCAAAACACTGGCTTGCATCCATAGATGCTTCTCAAGCGAATCCCAGGACATCGTTCTCCCATTGTACTCGGCCTTGGTGAGGCCACAGCTAAAGTACTGCATCCAGTTTTGGGCTCCACAATTCAAAAAGGATGTGGAGAAGCTTGAGAGAGTCCAGAGAAGAGCCACGCGCATGATCAGAGGTCAGGAGAACTGACCTTATGATAAGAGGATGAGAGCTATGGGACTCTTTAGCCTCGAAAAGCAGACTCAGCAGTGATCCGATGGCTGCCTATATGTTCATTAGGGGTGCTCACCAGGATCTGGGGGAATGTTTGTTCACCAGAGGGCCCCAAGGGATGACAAGGTCAAATGGTGATAAACTCCTGCAAGACCATTTCAGGCTGGACATAAGGAAGAACTTCTTTATTGTCTGAGCCCCCAAGGTCTGGAATAGCCTGCTACCAGAGGTGGTTCAAGCACCTACTTTGAACGCCTTCAAGATAAATTTGGATGTTTATCTTGCTGCGATCCTATGACCCCTGCCAACTTCCTGCCCCTGGGGCAGGGGACTAGACTCGATGATCTTCCAAGGTCCCTTCCAGCCCTAATGTCTATGAAATCTATGAAACAGAAGCAACAGGGCACACAGGCTAGAAGGCTCTTGTGACAGATGTACAGAACTAAATGAGAAAGACTGTTACAGCTTTGTAAGCAACACACCTGGAAAGTGAGATTCTGGGCTAGCTAAAACGGAAAAAAAAACAAAAAACAAAAAACAAAAAAAAAAACACACAATGCAAGGCTTGGAAAGGAAGAAAAGAAACAGAATTAACACAGTGTGCTGTGACTTCTATCTATCTGTCCTTTTGTGACTGATTCATCTCCTAACAGCAATTATCTGGAGAGGGAGGGAACAACACACTTCTTTACAGTCCTCCAAAATTGTATGGCTGCTTCCTTTAACTCCTAAATTCCTCAGCATCACAGAGAAGAAGGCGCCTTCCAAGACTTGGGCCTCTCTGGCCTCATATGTTTCTCCCACCAGGAAATAAAGCTGGTAGGTGCTATTTAAGTTGTTCTCATAATTAACAGTGCTCTAAGGCTGTATAGGGGTTTAGGTTGTAGCCGTGTTGGTCTAAGGATATAGGCAGACAAGGTTCCTTGGGTGAATTTGATATCTTTTATTAGACCAACCCAAATGGTTGGAGAACAGTTATTAAGCAAGCTTTCGGGTTCAAAAACCCTTCGTCAGGCTAAGGACGCTGCAGCAGTTGGTGTGTGCTCTTCCTGGATGGAATGAAAAGTAAACAAGCCAGGGGCTGGCTGGGCTGGGCTGGGCTGGGGAGTCAGTTGCCAGGCAGATTATAATGTATCAAAAATCCCATGTCTATGTTTAGTCCATGATCTCTAGTATCCAGCAGGTTGATGAAATGGAGCTCATAGGCTCGTCTCTGGGAAGTGTTGTGTAAATTTCCCTTGAGGATCAGGACTGAGAGATTGGAGAGAGAGTGGCCCTCCTGTGAGAAATGTGCCCCCACAGGTAATTGGGTGTTTCTGTCTTTGATGGATTTCCGGTGTGCGTTCATTCTGGTGCGCAGTTGTTGTCTGGTCTCTCCTACATATCTTCCATCAGGGCATTTGGTGCATTGGATGAGGTATACTACATTCCTGGAGGTGCAGCTGTAAGATCCTGGGATGCTGATGGCTCTGTTGTGGGGTGTAGTAATAGTGGAGGTGGTGGAGATGTGGGGGCAGGTTTTGCATTTCTTGTCATGGCACGGTCTGGATCCTTTTGGTGTGTTCTGGGGCTGAGGAAGTTTGCTTCTTGTGATGAGGTTGGCGAGGTTCGGTGCTTGTCTGAAGGCTAGGATGGGTGGCTCTGGGAAGATTTTTTTAAGAATAGGGTCTTTTTCTAATATGGGTTGCAATTTTTTGAGGATTTTCCGTATAGGTTCAAGGGAGGGGTGATAGGTCTTAACCAGCGGTGTGCGATTTGTGGGTGTTTTTCTTCTGTACTGCAGCAGTTCTTCACGTGGTATCCGGGTGGCTCTTTCAAACGTGCGATCTACCTCTCTGGAGGAGTGTCCTTGCTGGGTGAAAGCCTTTTTAAGATTGGTGAGGTGGTGATCCCAGGTGTTCTCTTCAGTACAGATGCAGTGGTATCTGAGGGCTTGGCTGTATATCACAGCTTTTTTGGTGTGTTTCGGGTGATTGCTGGTTTTGTGCAGATATGTGTGTTGGTCTGTGGGTTTCTTGTATACTGTGGTCTGTATTTTACCCTTCTGGATACTGATCATTGTGTCTAAAAAGGGGATGTTGGTGCTGGAGTATTCTAAAGAAAGTCGGATGGAGGGATGGTGACTGTTGAATTTCTGGTGGAACTCAATTAGAGATTCCTGGTTCTCACTCCAAATGATGAAGATGTCATCGATATTTCGTAAGTACAGCAAGGGTTTGATGGTGCAGTTCTTGAGGAAGTCTTCTTCCAGGTGGCTCATATAAAAGGTTGGCATATTGTGGGGCCATTTTAGTGCCCATAGCTGTTCCCATCGGGACTTCCAGGGTTCTGACACAGCTAAATACTTGGCTCTTTCGGAGTGGGACACAAGCCAAGCTGCTTCCCTACCAGAGCACAGGACACTATCACCCTCAGAAGCCAAGGAGAGACTGCTGCCAGCAGGAAACAAGATTTATACTTTATAGCAGGCAGTGTCCTGGCCTATACCCAGAACACTGCTATTAAAGAGGGTAATAACAGGTTTCAGTTCTTGGCACACAGATACATCCCAAAGCTTCCAGGTACCTTACAAAACCATCAAACAAAGGAGGCTACAGGCACAAATCTACCACAGAGTGTGAGCTGGAAAGGCTCTAGCAGCCAGCCTTCCCTACCATCAAAAGACAGTCCAATACATGGACTACTAATAGCAGAGAAGTCTCTGCCTGCAAAGTACCAGAGCTTACTTAGCTACACAGCATGCCCCAACCCTTCACAGTGGCAGGCACTAGCAGAGAAAGCAGTTCCAGGGCTATTCAGTGAAAATTCCCTGAGTTGGGAGGGTGGAAACCCGTACCCGCTGATCAAAAAGCTAAGAGGGCAGTACACAGGTAAAAGTGCTCACCAGGCACTGTTTCACTTACATAAAGGCAGCAGTGGCCCAGCTATAAAGCACAAGATCTGGGTCCAGTGGTTCAGCAGGCATTCTATGCCCTCAGCTGCATCATCAAGCAGGATGTCTGGTAACTTGCAACCATAGGACTGACCTGGGCTCATGAGCACCTTGAGGACATCCCCGCCATTCTGCACATGCGCCTGTTGGGAAGGGGAAGACAGCACTGTGCCTTAATAGTGACAGCAGCACTGGGCCTAGCAGAGGGGCATGGCAATTATTTTGGGAAGAGGGCCACTAACTGAGTTTTGGCAAGCCATCGAGGGCCGCATGACAGGCAGCCAGGGGCAGATAAATATTAGTTTTCTAAAATTTTAGGGGCCCCGCAGGCCAGATAGAATGGCCTGGCAGTCCACACTTGGTGCACGGGCCACATTTTGCCCACCCCTGGCCTAGCATATACTACCATCTCCCACCAAGTTCAGTTGGAGTCTTGCAAGCTGGGTCTTCAGCCCCCTCACTCAGGAAATGGGCAGGAAAGCTTCTTTGGGTAGATGTGATATCTTTTATTAGACCAACTTAGTTGGAAAAAATGTTCTTAGATGAGATGAGGACACCTATCATTGATGGGGTTCAGCCTCCCCTTATCACTCAGGTTTGCAGCTTTGGAATAACCTTGGATCCTTTGCTGCACCAGCACTTCAAGTGACAGCTGTGGCTAAGAGTAGCTTTCAGTGACTTCATATAGTAAGGCTGTGACCCTTTCTGGTTCAGATCTGGCCACCATTGTAACCTCAGGGCTAGATTACTGCAATGCACTATGCATGGGACTGCTTGGAAACTGTAGCTAGTGCAAAACACAGCAGCTGTCCGTCTGCAGCCTCAAACAAGGGGCCTTAGTTGACCTGACAGTACCACAGCTCATCTTAGCCTGCCACCTTATGGCTAGCTACCCAAGTTGGTTAAAGCTGATGTGACGCCTCCAGTAGGATCTAACCCTCCACCCAATTCCCGTCACCAGATTAGCCCTGTTGGGGTCATCTGACCTTTCATTTATCCCATATAAACCCCTCACCCAAAAGAACAAGTATCTGAGCAACAGGGCTTGACTTTATCTGAAACTACTTTGCTGGCCATTCTGGCTTCCTAACTTGGCTTGTTCCTAGATCCTACATCTCTTGGCTTCCTGACCTGGCTTGTCCCTGGATTCTGCTCACTCCTCCTGACCCCAGTTGGCACCACAATCCCCACATAGCCCTAGACCTAGATGCCTGTGACCTGGTGTGACAGCAGCCTACTGGCTTCCAATAGCTTTCTGGGTACAATTCAAGGTGTTGATTTAGACCTATAAGGTCCTAAATGGGCCCATCTAGACGAATGTGCATGTGCACATTTGCGGTGCTGCAGACCCATCTGCCACACATGCAGACCCATCTGCCGCACCGCTAATTTGTAGTGCAGTGGGTATTTTTGATAGTGGGAGATCCCAGTAGCAAAAAACCCATGACAGAAGAAAGTGGGGTGGCACATGTGGTGGCAGTGTGTGCCGCCTGAAACCGGAGCCTGGCCAGCCAGAGCCATGCTCCAGCTGCCGGCCAGGCTCCACGCACCCGGACCACTGCTGAGGGCAGCCTAGGTGCTGGCCCCAGCCTCCCCTACCCCACTCAGACAACATCAGGGGTGGGGGGGGCAGGGAGGGATTTGATAATACCCTGTTCTCTGTGGCTGCAGGGGACAGAACAAGAAATAACAGGAATTTAGGTTGAATATTAGGAAGAACTTTCACTATGAGCCTTGGAATAAATTAGCTGGAGTGGTTGTGGAATCTCCATTTTTTGAAAGTTTTTAAGAGCAGATTAGATAAATACTTGTCTAGGAATGGCTCAGGCAAGGATGAACCTACCTGAAGCAGGGGACTGAACTAGATATGACCTCCTGGCAACCCTTCCAGCCCAATTTTTCTATGATTCTACTACATCAAATTTTAAATACAATAAAAATTAAGCTAGCGCAACCAGTACATAGACAAAGTCCACCTGTCAAGGGCTTCATGTCAATATGTAATACTGCAGATTCGGTGGGAGTGGGTGGGGGGGAAACTTAGGTGTGCCACACACTCTACAAATAAGATAAACCAATCTTTGCCCTGAAGTGCCCACAGTCTTGGTTAATGATAAGATGCAACAGGTGAATGAAGCCAGAAGCAGAGAGGGAATGGTGGTTGGGTGGAGACTGAGTAGAGTGACCATATTATTTTTTAAGGAAATCTGAGAAACTGTCCCCTCCCCTTCTCCCCATCATGCCCCTCTACCTCCCCCTTGCTGGTCAGCTTAGGGAGAGAATCACTGCCCATGGGGAAATGGGGTAAGCAAAGTCAGGAAAGAAGTGGCTGGGGCTCGCTCTGCTAGGCACAAGATCAGGAGCAGGCAGAAAGTTGACCTTTTCAGTCGGAAGTGCAAGTGTGGTGTGTATGCGTCTGTCTGTGCATTTGCAGCTGCTCCAAAACCAGGTTGCTGTATAGCACAAGGAGTGGTGCATGCATGTCAGCTGCTTGACCATCATGTCAGTGAGAGGCTGAACCTAGGCCGCCTGTTCTTGCCGCCCTCTGACCCCCTCTACAGCGCCCCCATCTGAACCCAGCTTCCTCCCCCTTTGGTTTCTTTCCAAGCCTCTTTCCTCATGCCCCCATTCACTCCTCTCCTCCTCTCTATCAATCCTCCTCCCTGCTTCTCTGCTCCCCAGACCTCCCCCCTCTCCAGCTTGTCTTCTCCACCCCCACACTGCAACACACACACACAGCGGGACACAGCCAGTCACAGCACAAAGTCTGGAGCTCAAAGCCCAGAGCCACCACCACCCCAAATATGGGTCCCAGCAGCTGTGGGGGGAGAGGAGGGGGGCTGGGGGGCTGGAAGATGAGGAGGGAACCCATCTCCCCTCAGGGCAGGGGTCCAAGCTGCCCTGCCCCCTTCTGCTTCCCCTCCCAATGAAGCCCCACCATGGCAGCTGCTCCATGGTTCTGACTTTGCTGGGCTGTGAATGGGTGAACATACATGAGCTGCCCACACTGCTCTCCCCCTGCTACAACACAGCTGATCTCCGCCCCAGAAGGAAGAGCAGTGCTCAGCCCAGCAGCCCTCTCCCCACCTCCAGCTATTTCTCAGGAGGAGCTGGGCTGGGCAGTGCTAGTGGGGTTGCTCCAATCCAGGACTTTTGTTTGAATTTTCACTAACTGACCAGGATAGCCTATGAAATCTGGGACTGTCCTGGCCAAACTGGACATATGGTAACCCTAAGATTGAGACAACTGAAATAAAAGCATGTTTTCATGTAGTCTAGCTTTATGCACAGTCCAGCTCAGAATCTGCCTAGCTGCGGGCTGTGAGCAAAAGACCAAGCAAAAGGCATTCAAAAGAGAGAGAAAGGGGAGCAAAAGAAAAGAGTAAACCATTTTCACTGTTCTCACCAAAACTAGAGTGAACATAAGATTATTTATAGAAGCAGCTGAAAAGAGTGAAGTTTATAGGGTAGCAAGATTCTTCCCACCTCCTAGCCCACTTGAGAGGGATGCAGTGGCGACAAGGGCAATTCTCCCCCACATTTCATCAGCGAATGGTGGGACAAAAACAGGGTAGCCACCCAGAGCTGGTCTGGCTCAGGAAAAACATGCTGCTTTCTAGTGGGTTGTTTGGTTATTTCTGTAGGCAACTATCGATCCTCTGGATCTTGGTGCACATGTAAGAGGTCTAGTCAGGTGCCTGATGAATTTGCTTATACAGAGTCCTGCAACTATACATCTAGGCAAGAGTATGGAGGAATGGAGGCTGCCTAAGACCTACCATTCCCCCTTTAGATCATTGAGACAGAATCCAAAGGCCAGACTGAGTCCAGACGTTCAGTGCCATGATGGCCGTAACTTCTGACAGACAGCAACAGATAAGAACTGTGTAGCAGGGCACTAAGGCGCCTGCTACTTGTAAAGCAGACATAATTACCCAGGTGCAGGTTGCTAGGGGCAACCAGAGTGAGCTAGTGACCCACACCTGCCAGCAGTCAGCTGACTGGAAAGGTCAGGGCCTGGCTCACATTTAATCCCCAGGCCTGAGGCCAGGCTGGCAGTTCCCTGCCAGCAGCCAAGGTGGGAAGGAGCTCTCCCAGAGAAGAGAGGAGAGGCCTGACTAGGAGCAGCTTCTGACACTGCTGAGGGACAGAGTATTGCCCAGTAGGCTTGAATGATGTTTTAGCCGAGCAGCTTGAATTTACATTACAGCCCAGGGGCTTGTGTTTTTTTGCTGTTTAAGGACCGGAGGTTTGGCTGAGGCTATTAGGGGACGGAGGAGGTCTCATTTTTGGGTACCCACTCCGAAGTGGGAGCCCCAGCGCCAGTGAAGGCACAGCTTTTTGAGAGGGACAGCCCTGGCGCCAGTGAGGGCGCAGAGTGAAACAGGGCTGCAGAGAGTCCGAGTGCCAGTAAGGGCACAGTTTGGGGCAACACAAACCCTGGTACTCGAGGGACGATCGTAAAGGGCCGGAGAGGCCTGGCGCACCTGAGGGTGCAGGTATATTTTTGTTTTTGTTTGGACTAGTGGTGTTGCGCCCTGGTTTTGAACTTGTGGCTCCCTTGCTGTGGGGCTGACGCCTGTGCCTCTGGGCCAGGGAGTGCCATGCTCCAGAAGGGAGCAGGAAAGGGGGCCACAAGCCTCCAGGCACTGGAAGGAAAAGCTAGAGCCTCAGAGTTGAACCCTGGTTGGTGGATTTTGATGAGGAGGCCTAGCCAGAGGAAAAAGGAGTCCGGCCATCCTAGGAGAGACCCCAACATGCCCAGTATAATAGGCAGTCTCCTGCTCGCGTAATAATTTTCCATTAAGACGTGGCAGGAAAGATTAGGGTGAGACAGAAGGATTCCAAGGGCACCCCACATGGAGGGTGCAAATGACCAAGAAGATAGCGCTGGGGAGGGCGACCTGTTACAAACTGCTAAAAATCCCAGTGCCTTAGCCAGTGCCTTCAGGAGTTGACTTTCCAGAAATACTGGCCCCATAAACAGAAGAATCCATCTGTAAAAGCTCTCTTATTGGGTCCTAAGAAATTCCTCATTAGCTCTCAGAACAAGGCCTGTTCTCCAGTTTCATGTTCTAATGCTGAGGTAACTTCTGTGCCCTATACAGGTATCTGTAACGTACTAAAAGCAAACACCATGCTCCAAAGAACTGTAGCTTCACATAAGGTAGGGTTAACTTGACCAACAGCATTCACAGAAAGAGGTAGGGCTGACTTCTCCAAGCTGGCTCCATTTGTCAAAATGCAAAACCAAAGCTGAATCATAGTGCAAGCAATGAGGAAATAGCTGGGCAGAGGGAAGAACAGCTGTCAAAGATTAACCAAGTTTAAATATAAATATGTGAGGTAGGGGTAGAGAGAGGTCCTAAAAGTTAGAGTAGTGGTCTCCAACTTTTTAAGTAGGAGATCACCTTTGGCATTCAAAAGCAACCCAAGATCTACTGTGTGCCAACACCCCCCGCCCAGCAGGTAAGTCTGGGGGAAAGGGGGGAGGGGAGGGGAGGGGCAGATCAAGGCAGAGGGAGAAAAAAATATTTGGGGGCATGCCCCCCAGCAGGTACGTCTGTGGGAGAAGGGGTGGGGGACGGGAAAGGACTGTGGGGGTGGGGGCAGGGCAGATCAAGGCCCCAGCCCTAGCCTCACTTCCTCATTCACTGCTGGGGCCTTGATCTTCCATGCCCCCCACCCAGGCAGTAAGGGAAAAAGTGGGGCTGGAGCAGTGGCAGGCCCTACACAGCCAGAGCATGGGATGGAGCTGCGAGCGGCTCATCTGGGGGGCCCAGGGATGGGGAGGCACAGGCATGGGGGGCCCCTGGATCCACATGCCAGCCAGGCTGGCTGCAGGCTGAGCTGTGGCGCCACTGGGAGCAGGGCTACAGGGGGGCTGCAGGCCCCCCAAAGTTTGCTATAGGCCTCCCTCCAGGTGCCACCACACAGCCTGAATGCAGCACAGCCCAGCTCCCCGTGAAGAGTCTAGCACTGCCTTCCAGCCCCAGCCCACCCTCCCTGCCCCCCGTGCAAATCCCAGTGTGGGGGGCAGGGGAAGAGAGACAGCGCTGTGCTCTTCACAGCAGGGAGCTGGGGTGTGCTGCATTCAGGACGGGTGGTGGTACTCGGAGGGGAGGTTATGTGGGGGGCTACGGTGAATTTTTGGGTGCCTGTAACAGCCCCTCCACCCATACCCCCACTCTCAGTGCTGCTGCTGCCCAGCTCAAGCACTGCCCAACCCTAACCTGCAGTGGCAGCCAGCCTGGTCAGCTTGCAGATCTAGGGGCACACATCCCACCATGCCCTCCCGAGGTGTGTGCCCCCTGCCCCCGGACGTGCCGCTTGCAGCTCTGTCCTGTGCCCTGGCTGTGCAGGTCCAGCCCCAGCTCCAGCCTCACTTCCTCCCTTACAGCTGCTTGCAGGTGCCCTCACTGCCCAGTGTTCAGGGGGCAAATGTCCCCCTAACTGTGAATGGCAGAAGCAGCTGCTGTCGAATGCTAGGCTTTGCGCCAAGCCCCACTGCAGCCTGCCTGGGAGTGGCCCCATGCCACGTGTGTCCTGCCGCTGGGCTAAGCCTCATCCCCTGCCCATCCAGTGGCTGGATACATGTGACATCAGGCTGCTCCCGGGTGGGCTGCAGCGGGGCTCAGGGCACAAAGCCCAGCCTGCAATAGCAGCTGCCTCTGCTGTGCACAGAAGGGGTGCACATGCCCCCCCTAAATGCCAGGGTACACAAAGTGGCAGGAGTCCCCCTCCCCTAGAGAAGCCACCCAGGCTTGATCCTCCCACCACCCACCTGGCAGGGGCCCCACTCTCCTTACCCCTGCTCCTGTCTCTGTAGGGCTCGGTCCCTCACCATGGGTGCCTCAATCTGGTTCCCACCCCTTCCCTTCCCCACGGACTGACCTGCTAAGCTGGAGGTAGGGTACACGCATGCATGCACATGCACACTTGGCACCCCCCCAGCCTCAGATCAACTCCGAGAGGCTCCAAGATTGACTGGTCAACCGAGATTCATTAGTTGGTGACCACTGAGCTAGAGCTACCATGCAAATTCTGCTGAAAGAATAATCAGTGGGAGTTCAAGGCAGAAAACTGCTTTTAGTGGAGCCAACAGCGGTCTCTTCAACGTGGACAGACCACCAGAGAAGATCCAAGTACTCGATTCTGTTTCAGCTTCCTAAGAATACACTGGTTTTAGCAGAAAGCAATAAGAACAAAGATGAAAAGACTCAGTTCTACCCGATCTCCACCCCAAAGCAACTGGTAAGGCCAACTAATTGGTTCTTTCGGTAGGAACTAGCCTATATAATCAATTTATAACCTCTTATCCACAGGGATTAAAAAGCTGTTACTTAGACCACTTCAAGCTTAGTGCTTTAGTCCAAGTTCTTTGGGCTAGGTACTAACACCTCTCTTGTCCTACACTCACTCCTATGAACGGTTAAGGTAAAAGAGCATGACTTGCTCACCATGCAATTTTATGTTGCTACTCAGAGCTTTAATTGATACTCGGTCTTGGCACTGAGGAAGTGCTCCTTCCTAGATAGCTGGGGACCACTGTTTTTTGGGTTTTTTTTAAGTTTGCTAGACAGTGGCAGATGGAGAGCTGGAAGTAAACATCAGACTAGATGATTGCTCTTGCACAGTCTTCTTATATTGGAAGAGATCTGCAGTTCTCTGAACAAGGGACTAAAAGTGACTGGGTCACTGAATCCAGTTCCCTAATATTGTAGGCAACCATGTCATATATTCCTATCCATAAGTTTAAGGAGACTGTGCTTTAAGTAAACAACGTGGAGCTTGCAGCACTGTTAGTTAGAGCTAGCTGCAATCTGAATGATCTGCCTGGGCTAGGCATTCAGTCTAACCTATTTAGCTGGCAAATTCTGCTGCCTGCATTAGAGAACTTGCTGGCATATGCAAGAACTGGGAGGGGAGGAGGCAGATACAAGGACTAACAGAGCAATAGGCAAGTGGCACAAATAGTTTCCCTTACCAAGTTTCTCTAAGACTCACAGAAACCTATGTAAAGCAACTGGTCTCTAACACAAAGGAATCAATGTCCAGGCCTTACACACACTTCCAAGGATAGCACGATATGGGAGCAGGTGCTGCGAATCAAGGAAAGCACTAGCCCCAAGAGCCGGAAGCAGGCACGGCAGCAGTGTCAGCCCCGGCACACACAAAGGTTAACGCCGCCTCTCCTGCGACGGCTCTTGACCGCCCGGCCCGCACTGCGCGCCGTGCTGGGGTCTCTCCGGACAGCCCAGCCACACGCTGGGGCGAGCGCGGGGCCGAAGCCCGCCAGAGCCGCGCTCGGTCCCCAGCCCACGCAGAGGGGTGCACCTCCCCGGCGGCCCGGGCCCCCTTTGCACCGAGCCGCCAGGGAAGCCGCGGCCAGCCCTGAAGGAGCCGCTTCGGGCGGAGCTCCCGGCCGGCCCGGCCCGCAGCCCACCGGCTCAGTCGCCCTCGCCCCCCCGAGACGTGCCCCCAACGGCCAACGGGGCGCACCGCCCGCCCGGCCTCTGCCGCCTGCTCGGGGCTGCGGGCTCCAGGCCCCGCGGCGGCGAGCAAAGGACCCAGCCGGCCCGGGCGGACACTCACCCGCGCGGCCGCTGGTCCAGCCGCTGCCAGCGGCGCGGAGCGAAAAGAGCTGCAGCAAGAAGAGGCCGAGCCCCGAGCCCGAGCCTCGCATGACCGCAGCTACCTCGGCCTCGCTGCCCCGGGCCGCCGCCCGCCGCCAGCCCAGCCGCCCATCATCGCCAGCGGCTCCCCAGGCCGCTCGCTTCCGCTTTCCTGCGCCCGCCCCGCATCGCCCCCCGCCGGCCGGACCGCTCCTGTCTTCCTGGCGCCAGCGGCTGCTGCGGAAAGGGCGGCCCGGGAGCGAGATTCTCGCAAGACAAAGCCTCTGCTCCCAGCGCCCCTCAGCCTCCAGTCTGGAGCAGCTCCCGCTGGTACCCAGCGCACACGCCAGCCGCAGGCCCAGGAGGAGCTGCATGGGGATAATGGGACCCCGTCCGCACTCAGCTCTGCCGCGGCCCTGTCCGTGACTCCCAGATCCTCCTTCCACCTGGGATTCCCTTATCCTCATCCCCAAAAGAGCAAAGGGGGGGAGCACTGTGTTGCCCTCAATTTAAATCTAAACTCACGCTCTACCCAGGGGATTTCAAGACGTGTGAGGCGGAAGCAACAGAGATTTTTAATTTTTTTTAATTAGAAAACACATCCAGGCATTCTAAAAACGACCCCAACAGAGGCCCCCCAGAGCAAGTTACAACAGACAAGTGTCAAGGATTACATAGCACAAACATGATAACCAAAATCACATACCACTTAAACATATACAATAGCCAGGATCGGCCAAGACAGTGGTAATATCCCAACAACAAAATAAACCGTGTTTCTTTATGTACATCTTCAGTCATATGGTACATATGACAAAAACAAAATGTAAGGTGCAATAACCCCTACCCTCCGTATCCCACACACACAGTCCTCACCCTCCCACTCCGTTACAGTGTGCCTTACCTCAACTTAACCAATACCTACCCGACATAACCAAAACCAAGCCCCTGAAGCCCAGCTCTTGCCACAACCTTGCATCCCCTTCTTCCCTCTTGTCCCCATCCCTACCTGTATAACTGCAAGCACTCCAACGTGGAAAAACACAACCCGTTTAGTGCACCTTCCGTAGTGCTACTTTCATACACGTGGTCAACACCCTCACCCCCCACATCCCATCTGTCCCCTCTGATAACCCATATAAGACATTTTCGAACGTGACCCCCATTCCCCTTCCCATATCTTTCAAATACATCACTACCTGTCCCCACACCCGTTGAGCATAAAAACAGTCCCACAGCATGTGTGGCACTGACTTGGACTCATCACAAAGCTCCCTTGGGCATTTCAGGCACTGCAACAGCCCCCAACAATAGAGTACCTGTCGCACCTCATGCTCTCCTTTCCATTCTTTCTCCACCACTCCTTTCCACATCCTACTTACCTGCTCCAATTTCAGCTCCCCCACATGTCATCTTCTCCCCCTCCCTTATGAACCTAAATACCGTTTTTGCATCCCCCAGCCCTTAGAGCCCCAGCCCTGCCAAACCCTTCCCCGTAACAAAATTTCCCAGTTGCGCATAAGGGAGCGACATCCGCCAGGCCCACACCCCTCTCCACCTGCTCCCAAACAGCCCCAACCTTCATAATAGCCTTCCCCCAAAGAACCTACAGAAATTCAAAACCATCTCCAGTGGCCCACTGCACTTCCCTCACCACCTTTTTTCAAGAAATTAACATAAAAACTTCTATGTTAGGGATATCTAATCCCCTCCAACCCTTCCTCCTCATACAACTCCATCCTAGCCACCTTTTCTGTTCCCCACCCCCCCAAAAAAAAAAAAAAAAAAAAGAAAAGGCACAAAGCCCACTGGACTTACCAGGCCTGTAGCCAGAACGGGGAGTACACCATACCCATGTACAAAATCAATGGCAACAGGCACTGTTTGATAACCTTCACCTTCCCCCTAGATGATAAGCCTCACAACCCCACCATCTGTTTCACCCTCCCCTCCAGTACCTCCCATGCGCACTTCCCTTTCCACTGGGTATCCATCCATATGCCCAGTACCTTAAGTTCCTCCCTCTCCACCCTCTATTTGATTATCAAAGAGGCCATCCTTAACAGACTAGCTGACAGCAATATCCTGAGGGATATCCAGCATGAGTTTTTTGTGGGTAGGTCTTGCTTGACCACTATCATTTCCTTTTATGACCAGGTGACCTATCACCTGGACAAGGGGGAACAGATTGATGTTGTATATCTTGACTTTAAAAGAGCCTTTGATCTAGTATGCCATGATCACCCCTTGGCTAAACTGGCTAACTGAGGCCTTGACCTCACCACGATCCGCTGGCTGGGGAACTGGCTCCACAGTAGGACCCAGAGGGTGGTGGTTGACAGGAGCCAATCGTCTTGGTGCACGCACGGTCACCAGTGGGGTCCCTCAAGACTCTGTCCTAGGGCCTACACTATTTAACATCTTCATCAATGATGTGGACATTTGTGTCAGAAGCAGACTGGCCAAGTTTGCCGACGACACCAAACTCTGGGGTAAAGCATCCACACCTCAGGACAGGAGGGTGATCCAGGCAGATCTTGACAGGCTCAGGAAATGGGCAGATGAGAACCTGATGGTGTTCAACACTGAAAAATGCAAGGTTCTCCACCTTGGGAGGAAAAACCTGCAGCATGCTTATAGGCTATGCTAGTTAGCACTACAGATGACCACAAGATGAACATGAGTCATCAATGTGATGCTGTGGCTAGTAAAGTGAGCAAAACGCTGGCTTGCATCCAGAGATGCTTCTCAAGTAAATCCTGGGACGTCATTCTCCTGTTGTACTCAGCCTTGGTGAGGCCGCAGCTGGAGTACTGCATCCAGTTTTGGGCTCCACAATTCAAAAAGGATGTGGAGAAGCTTGAGAGAGTCCAGAGAAGAGCCACGCGCATGATCAGAAGTCAGGAAACAGACCTTATGACGAGAGGCTGAGAGCCATGGGACTCTTGAGCCTGGAAAAGCACAGGCTCAGGGGTGATCTGGTGACACCTACAAGTTTATCAGGGGTGCTCACCAGTATCTGGGGGAACGTCTGTTCACCAGAGCACCCCAAGGGATGACAAGATCGAACGGTCACAAACTCCGCCGCGTCTGATGCAGGCTGGACATAAGAAAAAACTTCTTCACTGTCCGAGCCCCCAAGGTTTGGAATAGACTGCCACCAGAGGTGGTTCAAGCACCTACTTTGAATGCCTTCAAGACACATTTGGATGCTTATCTTGCTGGGATCCTCTGATCCCTGCTGACTTCCTGCCCCTGGGGCAGGGGGCTGGACTCAATGATCCTCCAGGGTCCCTTCCAGCCCAAATGTCTATGAAATCTATGAAATCTCTCCACCTGGAATCCAAATTTCCCCAAATCTCCCCAATTCCCTACAGCCAAGACAACACTCTTCTCCACACTCACCCTCACCTCAGATACCTCCCCAAACTCATTCTCACGCTTCATCACCCTCTCCACCTCATCCCTCACCACACAAATCATGTTGTCCAAGTATAACAGGATTTTTAATTCCCCTCAGTAGTATATAGGCTCACCGCCCTTCAATGCAAATGTGACAGGTGGGCAGGACTTCCAGTCCTGCCCCTTTAGCCCCACCCTTTCCCCTTGTATGGTGCACGATGTCACCAGCCCCACCCCCCGACCCCAGTCACGTGGTGTGTGACATCAGCAACTCTGTCCCCACCCCAGTCACATGGTGTATGACATCAGCAACTCCACCCCCCACACCCAGTCACATGGTGTGTGACACCACCACCACATGGTCCATGACATCAGAAGGACAGCCCATGCAGACCCCCAAAGCCCAACCCCTCATGCTGCAAGAACCGCCCTAGATCACATGGTGCAGTTATGACCTATCGCCCAGGCCCCCGAAGCAGACGTTGAGAATTTGGAAGATGGTATCTTTATGCCATGGTTTAAATTTGTCCTCAAGCATTTGAATGCACCACACGGGTGTTAGTGTGGGGTGGGTGGGTGTGAGGGAAGCAGTTACCAGACATGTCTACACAGGAGGCTATGTTAAAGGAAGTTTATTACTCTCCTGGTGAAGCTGGCAGTTTTGGCAGGGTGAACACACTTTTTGAAGCCACCAAAAGGCAGAATAAGGTTCTGAACAGAAGTGAGGTGGCCGCCTGGCTTTCAGATTAGGATGCTTACACCCTACACAAACTGGCAAGAAGATGTTTTAAAAGAAACAAGACTGTTGTTTCAGGTATTGATGCGCAATGGCAGGCAGATTTGGTGGATATGCAGCAGTTTTCCAAGCACAATGGTAGGGTTAAGTTCATCTTAACAGCGATAGACATGTTATCAAATGTCTATGAATGAAATGTTATGTCTGGGCTGTGGATCTAAAAGACAAGTCAGGCGGTGAAATAACTCGGACCTTTAAAACCATTTTTACAGAGGGCCGTGTACCTCAAAGATTACAGACTGATTGGGGAAAAGAATTTTTAAACAAGTCTTTAAGCAAGTTGTTAAAACAGTATAATAGTCACCATTTTGTGACAAATAGTGAAGTGAAAGCAGCGGTGGTAGAGAGGTTTAACAGAACATTAAAATCAAAGATGTGGAGGTATTTTACAGGCGCAACACCTTTCGCTACATTAGTGTGTTACCAGAGTTTATAAAGAGCTACAACCACAATTTTCACAGAACTATCCGCACCAGGCCTGTCGACGTGAACTTCTCAAACTCTCCACGGGTGTGGAAAGCGGTGTATGGGGACTATTTCAAAATAAAACCAGCAGCACCTGTGTTTAGAAAAGGAGACCATGTGAAGGTGTCTAAGACCAAAGGGAGGTTTGAAAAAGGTTATGAACAAACATTCACCAATGAGATTTTCACAGTGGATGAAGTCCTTAGACGCATGCAGATGCCTGAACACTGCCTAAAAGATTACGAAGACGAACCTATCGAGAGTTCTTTCTACCCTGAAGAACTACAAAAAGTGAACCCCAAACAAGACAGAGTTTACAGGGTTGGAAAAGTTCTAGCAATGAAAGGAAAGGGAAGAAAGAAGCAGTTGTTGGTGAAATGGTTGGGGCGGCCAACTAAATTTAACAGCTGGGTGGAAGCCTCCCAAGTTTGTAAGATATAGGGGTACCTCAGTCAGAAGGCCGAGATGTGTGATGGTGACTTTTACATCGCTTTGCCCAGCAACACTTGCGCCAGCATTTTTCTGCAGAATACTAGCTCGAGCTTTACCATACAGCTAGTACCTTTGCTACACTGCGTCCCTGTCTGTGGGAGCAACAATGAGTTCGTCACCATCACATATGACAACCCGCATTATGTCTCCATCAGTCAGCACCACATCGACACAATCAGCATTGAAATAAAGACGGATCAGAACAAACACATCTCATTTTGCTTTGGTAAGGTGATCGTTAAGCTTCACCTATGCCCCCAGAAGACTTTGAGATTTTAAAATAAGTAAAACTACAATGGTAATGTTAAAAAACTATGGGGACCCTAATTTGTACAGAAATTATTATAAAGCCCAGGCTGGGTATGGTCTTCCCGGATATAGGGGGTGCCCGTGATGTACGGGACTGGTGTTGGAGGCATATTTCGCTGCCTCTTTAGAAAAGCTGTTCCGCTTTTGAGAAGGGGTCTGGAGATTATTAAGCCCCATGCTAAAAATGCAGCACAAAACATAGCCAAAAATGTGATTGGTCACATCTCCCGAACTGACCTAGATAAAGCGGTCAAGCCGGCAAAGCAGGAGGTGTCCAGCCTCATGCATATTCAAAGAAAGAGCCTTAAAAGAAAGAGAGACGCATCAGACTCCGGACGTGCAGGACCTCCTCAACCCCTTAAAAAGAAGAGGGTAAGTTGATGGGGCAGCCAGACACAAAAAACCAAGAAGCAGCCTGGGAGAAAGAAGGGGTGCTCTCCTGGAGGAAACAGAAATATATTTTAACTGCCATGGCCTTTGTTCACTGTGGGTCTGAAGAATGTGCCAAATCCAAACTGGATTTGTTTCAAATAGCCCCTACGCAGACCTGCATTAAGAAAAGCCTGTATGTTGAGTTCCTCCACTCTCAGCTATTACCAAGTCCAGCCCCCTTGACTTTTTCATAGCTGGGAATGGCGAACATTACATGGATTTAAACAATATGCTGCTGTACCTTTGCTGCAAGATTGTAAAAGGCAATGGAACTGATCTTGATGCCAGGGCAGTGGTGGGTCTGATGAATTACCCGCTAGCCTCTGTTTTCAGTCAGCTGGATGTCACTTTGGGAGACTGTCATAAGCCAGAGCAACAACTGTTACCCCTACCGAGCCTTCATCAAAACGGTTCTCAACTACAGTGATGACACCCTCACCACACAATTTTCTGCAAGACTGTTTTACAAAGATACCCCCGGGCATCATGAAACGGTCGTGTGGGATGGCAATAATCGGGGGTTTCGGAGATGGGCAAACCTGACAGACCAGAGCAAAAAGATAGAGCTGCTTGGTCATCTCCATAGCGATTTGTTTTTTCAAGAAAAACTATTGCTGAATGGTGTGGATGTGAAAATTAAGCTGACATGCAGCAAAGATGCCTTCTGCTTGATGGGCACTGCAGCGGATGGCCCATGTAAACTAAAAATCATATCTGCCTCACTTTTTGTGAAAAAAAATGAAGGTAGCCCTGGGCGTCCAACTGGGCCACGCGGAGGCCTTGCTTATGGCCAAAGCTAAATACCCTGTAGACTGCTTGGGTATGAAAGTGTGTAGCATTCCTGCCGGCAGCTGAGTCAGCGGCCCAAACTCATTGTCATCAGGTTTGTGGATAACGATGCCTTTAGAGGGAATTATGCTAAGAACCCCTTTAACTTTAAACATTACAATATTAATTTTGTAGCCCTCTACGTTGATAGAGAACAAACCCTGACAAAGCCCCTACAACCAGATTTTGAGAACAGTAACTGCGTGAGAGAATACATGCAGCTGGTACAGACAGCTGGTAAACATATGAAAGACCGGCCCTGATAATCAACCATGACAAGTTTGCTCTGGGGTACAACTTATTTGCCTTTGACCTGTCTCCTGGCCAGGAGTGTGCTGATCATTATTTGCTGATTAAAACCGGGAACCTGAGAGCAGAAATACGCTTTGCTGCAACTTTGTTTTTACACAAGAACGCTACCAAAACTGTTTTTCAGACGAAACAGTTACAAGACCCCCCAGTCTGTCACCTGCGGATACCATTGTGTGTTTTTCCTACATCACCGTAGCAAGGGGCTATCGTTTGAACAGATTTTAAAATTGTATTATTCCAACAATTTAGCACAAAATGATAGGGCGGTGATGCATTTTGTAAGAAGTAAATATAAAAATTTCCATGTGGCTGGGCCTGCTCAAAACATGTTTCAACATGCCCAGAAATGTATTTCTTGCTATGACTTTCACGAATGCTTTGTCTAAATAAAACACTCAGCTGATGTTGTGTAAATAAAGCTGTTATTTAAATGTGTGTGTGTGTATGTTTTCATTCAAAAAATCCTCTGTAGACAAAAACTTTATAGCAGTATAGAATAGTTTATTTCAAAGCATAAAACTTTACATAGAGAGCCAATGGCTTTTAGAGACAGTTTTTCGCTTCTTAGGTGGCGTTGTTGGTGTTTCTTGGTCTCAGGCAGATACTTTCAGGTGTTCCAGATGATCACGATTCACAGCATTGCCCATAACAGAAGATGGTACATTCAGCTCAGACATAGCTTTCATAAAGATGTCCCAGTCTTTAGGCGGACATTTAGTAGTCCCGGCATGAGTCTGAAGGGTTCTCCAGACCAAGTCGAGCATGTTAGAACCCTTGACAAGCATCCCTTTGTAGACAAAAGTCCCTTGATCATCCCAAGAAGAAATATCCTTGTGCTGGCTCAGCTTAGTGAACAGTACTTTAGCATTTTTCCTGTTTTGGGCATGCACGTTATCCAGTACTTCCTGAACGACTGTGTCGGGGTTTGTGGGGGTTTCTAGAGGGTATCCGGCTTCTGGGGGGGCTGCTCTGGCAGAAATAGGGTTAATTTCCCTCTGTCCAGATCACCCTGCTTTACATAGGTCAGGTATTTCTGAAGCACGGATGCATACAGTTTAGCCTTATCATATTCTGCTAACCCCGGTCTTTGGAGAATATCCCTCATTTCAGCATCCAATAAGCAGGTTGCCTTGGCTCTGATATTTTCCTGAGGTGGCGGGGGAGCCCTTAATTGTTCCAGTTTGTGTTTGGACACCAGGTACATTTTTTCTGCGTGCTCCATCACCGGCTAGCCAAAAGCCCCGTAATCAGAGGAAGAGTAAAACTTAACAGAGGTCTGATAAATCCTCCAGACTGTTTCACCAGCTGTTTCTTTTTTTTGAGAGGCAATCTTTTGTTACTTAGGTTTTTTATGATCCCGCATCTCTTTTTCAGCACACGAATTTGACACGGTGTCAAAGGGATGTTTCTTTTTAAGGTGTTCAGAGCAATTTCTGAAATGGCCGCTACTAAATCATCAGAAGCCGAGCAGAGTATAGTTTTTCTCTGCTGTGGGGAGGATTGAAGAGGCAGTTTTAAGAGAGCCAAATTTCTTTTTACGCGGTTAGACGTGTTCCCCTTCCACCGTCTCAAGAGCTAAGAAGAGGCTACTGCTACATCATTTCTTTTTATTCCCACCTGCTGTTTTTTTTTTTAAAGTGTAAGTAGCCGGTTGGTCGGGAAGAAAAAGCCTGGTTCTTAATCTAAAAACATCTGGGGTAGAAGTGTTTAAATCAACCACCAGATACCCATAAGGTGTTTTAGTGGCATTCTCAAAAGCTTCTAGAAAGAACTGGACCTTACCAGGGTACATCTGCCGCGTCAGGGACACTATCTGTAGCTAATCCCTAGGGTTTTTAAACAAAACCATGTATTTTGTGTTAAGGGCAATGGTGTGGCTCCTTTTCCCTTGACAGAAAACATTTTGAACTGTATGCACAATGCTAAGATTCCGATGGTGCACGTACTTGGTAAAGGCTTTCTCGATTTCGCCGCTGTCACAGGCAGAGTCCATCAAATCATCTACCACAACCATATTTATTTTATTAGGAGGAAACAAACAGCCATTGTTGAGACTGTCCAGTAGACCCTCCACAAACTTGATAAAAGGATATTTACAAAGCAGTTCTTTATACAAAGGCTGCCAACAGCTATAGCACCACACGATACTCTCAGGCATAACAGACAACATTTTATCAGTGTGATCCAAAAGGTTTTTTATTAAGTAACTTTTACCACAGTTGCTACGGCCTGTCAAAATCACAGAAAAGGGGTGCTTCCATCACATATCCATCTGGGTGTGGGGGCGGGGTTGCTGATGTCACACACCACGTGACTGGGGTCAGGGGGCAGGGCTGGTTATGGCACACATCATACAAGGGAAAAGGGGTGGGGGTAAATTGGCGGGACTTCCCATCCCACCCACCTGTCACATTTGCATTGAAGGGTGGTAAGCCTATATACTACTCCCCTCCCCCACCATAACCCGGCTGATCACCAGGGGTCCTGGTTTTCTCTGATAAAAAGTCACAAATTCTCTGATAAAAAAAATTGTATATTCTCTCATAAAAAACCCAAAATCTATGATAAAAATCAAAGACCCCCACTGCCCCCCCCAGCTCTGATAGTGCCCCTCACTCCCCCTATTCACACCACTGATCAGCAGATAGTGCTTAGGGATTGTTAAAGCACAATTAACTTTTAAATGGAACATGAAATATGAACACAGACAACTCAGTGTCCTAAAATCAAACTCTAACTTTATTAGTACAACAAGTATTATCTCAGCAGTTTCTATATTCAGAGAGAGAAAAAACACTTAGTACAATGTTCTTACCTAATCCCAGATGTTACTTTGCCTCAGAAAAGACGGCCACTCAGTTCCTGAAGCAAAGGGTGCGTCGTTGGCTGGGATGATCCAGGCAGGCGTTGAAAGCTGGATTCATGATGTAAATGATGATGACAATGACAACGGCACACTTTACTTTCTTACTTCCCCCTTTTATGCTTTTCTTTAACTTCACTCCTTTGATGACTCCTTGCTTTTGGAACAGTCTCTCTGCAGTCAGCATATTGTTCATATTTTATCCTGTCAGCATAGTTCTTTGTTCAACAGCCCCATTATGAGCATGCCTCTTAATTTGGTCTTTTTCTGGTGCCTTACTTTAAGCATTGTCCATTGGTCTCCTTTATCAACTTTCATTAACGTATCCAATCATTTCATCCCACTGATTCAGCTGGTTAGTGCCAAGTTCAGTTAATATGAGCTAGTAACAAAACTATTACTATGTTGTGTTAGAAAAACTTCTCACTGTGATAGAAAAGGAAAGAAACATCATGTGAGCAAACTCAAGGCCATAAGCTGCTTGCAAGAAACGATACCAGCTGATACTACAAACACCAGCAAAATAAAAAGTTCAAATAACAATGAGGCTATACAGAACTTTAGGCTGAATGTAAAAGAAAACTTTAAACAATGCTATAATTCACCACTCTATAAACAGACGCAACGTTAAAGCATAAAATATGACAAGCTACCCTAACAGTCCCCTCCTTGATGGCTAAGTTCACCTATGCCATCACTGCACAGAAGTCAGTCTGGTAATGAAACTCTGCTCCTGCTGCTCAAGGCCTGTATGGGTTGTAGCCATCAGCTGAGCTCTTTACACAGCGAGTGGTCATTTCACCCCAGGCTTGCCTGACATCCTGCTTATTGAAGAAGGTTGTCATAATATAATCTTTGCAGCCCTTGAGCTTGATAGCGTTCTAGTCTAAAATATAGCTGTTTCATTTTCCAACACAATAAAATCATGAACATGTAGCTCGGGTGCACTCAGGGGGTGTGCCCTATCCTCCGATGACAGTGGTGGTGGTCAGGCAGGGTGCTGAGGAAGGGGTCAGCTACTAGAGTGGCTTGCTCCCCTCACTATAGAGCTAGGCAGAAACCAAATACTTAACTATGTACAATTTATTACAAGAATAAATACAGACACTTACTATAAAACATAGAATATTTACAAGGCTTAACATATAATACTATATATAATATTCCACAGTTCACATATAATACTAAATATGAACCAAATAACTTACAACCTATACAACACAATTAACACATAGGGATATTAACCTATATAACCCAAGTCAATTAACAATAATATTTCTTTAAATCTTCACAAATAACAATGCCAATATACACATTGAGGCATTAAAACACATAAACCATATTAACCCCCTTAAAGAATACCTCTAACTATATAGCCCTTAACATGATAACCTCAAAATAGGGCATGCACCCAGCACCTCCCCGAGGCGTTTTCTTGAAGCCCCTCCCCTTTAGGGATGTGGACACGATGCTCTCACAATGGAGGGTGGAGGCAGCAGACCCTTCTCACCCATGTCAGCCTCCCCTGCAGGGCCCGCTTCCCCAGCAACTCATGCTTCCTCTCTGGAGAAGTCCAGGCTCAGCCCCTGGTGGCCAATTCTGCAGGAGCCTCTCCCCACCAGCACCTTCGGCTCTCCTCAACGGCCTGGCACCCTGCACTGGGCACCCAGGGCTCTCTCTCTCTCTTGGGAGCCAAGGCTTTGCAGGCTCCGACTCCCTGGTCTCATACTGGGGGTTCTCCCCTTTCCTGGGCTCTGCTCGGGGCACTGGGGCTCTTTTCGCTAAAAGTGGAGCCGCACTGTAGGGCTCCAGTCACTCGGCTTAGGGCCAGAGCTAACGTGAGCAGCCACAAGCTGCTTCCAAGGTGGTTCTCCATGCGCTGACCTGTGCACCAGGTAAGGCCCAAGCAGCCTCGAGCTGCTCCCAGGGCCAGCTCTCCGTGTGCCGATCTGCACACTGACAGCCCAGCTGCTTGCTGGTTTCGCAGGCTCAAGCGGCCTTGAGTGGCTCCTAGAGCCTGATCCCTGTGCGCCAATTCACACACCACTGAAGCTCAAGCAGGTTCCTGAGGATGGCCGTCTCTGGAGCTCCTCTCTCCTCACCATCCCTCCTCTCTCTAGCCTGAAGAGCACACTCCCCTTTTATACTCTTCATGGGCTCCACCACCAAAGTTCTCCGGACCTGGCTGGCATAGTTCTGATTCAGGTCCAGCTGCTCCTTGCCCCTCCCTTTGGAAAAGGGCAGGGTATTGTTTCCCTTGGGCTGCCTCCGGATTGGTGGGCAGGCTCCAGCAGACCCTCAATCCTGTGATTTAACCCAAGCTCCGAAAAGGTAAGCCTGCTACAAATACAAACAATATCATTTACACAAAAAACAAAATAACAATAGGATATAATATTAAATTAAAAAATCCCAAAGCACTTGGGCTCCATTTAATTAAAGTTTTCCACCAGGAATTCTGTCCAGCATTCCAGACTTTTTCTAGTACTGTTTGTACTTCTTTTTTGTTATGTTTGACTTGAACCACAGCTTCTTCATTGTATTTCTTAATAGATTGGAGTATAGCGTGTAGATCAGAGTGAGACAAAACTTGTTGCAAAAGTGGCAAATCCAATCCCATCTGCACTGGGGTTATATCCTGATACAGCCATGGTTTAGCTTGGATCATTGTAGCAGCTGAGCCATGGTTGAGATGGAAAAATTGCTGGTGACCCCGCTGACAACACCTGGGCCTCTGAGTCCATTCACCACTTTCACCACTGGATTAAATTTTCACACTGGTTTTTGGAAAAGAAAATAAACAAACTTGTTGAGGAAAATGCCTCACAGTAAGATATTATTTATATTTACAGTGCTGACATACACAGTGGCAATATGCACAGCACCGTAATTTTGAGGGGGGGTGTCTTTTATAAGTCTTCTATGCTTTTTTGCATATTACTGCAAAAACAAATTACTTTCCTTCCCAAGGTTTTAACTGTGATATGTGAAACCATTTTCTCCAAAGGCTATCTCCACTCATTTTTCGTGGTAACTCAACTAGGTAAAAAGTTGGACTTGCCTTGTCCACTACATATGCGGGTCCCTTCCATTTAACATCCAGTTTGTGCTTTTTATCTTCCCATTTTTGGTACATTATCTGGTCACCTATGTTCCATTCAGTCAGATCTTTGTTAGGCCAGAACCTCTTGTCCATTTTTTTTTACATTTAGGCCTAATTTTGGGGCCTCTCTGATATGTATATCATTAATGTGTTGTATTAAACACCTGTTGTATTAAATGCCTGTACCCATTGATCTATTACAACTAAAGGGACTAGGTCATCAGGTAAGTCTGTATTGATCCACCACTGCTGTGGCAGTTGCAGTTGTCTGCCTGTCACGACAGAAAAGGGTGCAAACCCATGAGCTGCTGGAGCTGCTCAAAGTGCTGCCGTTGGCCCCCTGGCCCTGCTCCAGGCAAGTGGTGTAGGGTGCAGCGGCAGTGGCACAGTGGTGCTGGCATGTGGTGACCAACCCCGCCACCACACTGCCACTGCCACTGGGGGCGACCACTACACCACCGCCACCACTGTACCCCACATCCCGTGCGGCTTTCCCACTGCCAGTTGCAGGCAAGCAGGGCAAGGTGTGATGGCAGCAGTGCAGTGGTGGCAGCTGTTGCGTGTGTGCTCCCCCTCTCCCCGTGGACAGGCGACTCATGTGTGGCCCATAGAGGGCACTGCTGCCTTGGCCCCCCCGGCCCTGCTCCTAGGAGCAGGCACAGAATGAACTGAAGTGGGGGGCTGGCAGTGCCCCTCGCCCCTTTGCCACCATGCCCCGGGTTGCACTCTGTTCCCACCCCCTCTCTCCACCTGCCTACCCACCTGTCCAGGTTGAGGGAGGGGAAGGTGTTGGGGAAAGCCCCACCAGGAGTGCCCACCAGCCAGCAGGCACTCCTTGTCTTCCCCCAACACATCCTTGCTCCCTCAGCCCCCAGCCCAGCTTCCCCCCCAACCCTGCCCCACAACCCCCAAGCCTCACTTACCTCCAGGAATGAAGAAGACTGATCCTGAGGCAGCCTCTAGTAAGTGAGAGCATGGGTCCCACCCTTTCCCCCTCTCCCTTCCCTTCCAGGCAGAGTTGGGGGTTTCCTGCCCCTTTTGCAAATAGCTTTTGTAAGTTAGAACTCAGCCAGCCTGCAGAGCTCTTTGCAAAAAGGGGAAATCTGTGGGTTTCCCTGCTACAAGGGAAAATCCATGTTTTCTCCTATTAAACTGGGAATTCCGTGGTTTTCTCTGTTTTTCTGTGGGAAACAGAAAACCCAGATCCCTACTGATTACCCTATCCCCCCTGATCTGCCGCGCCACATGCTAAGTGGTACAAACAAAGAGCCCTGGCGACAGCGGAAACCCTTGTCTCACCCAAGAGTCAATTGCCTTTCCCAAGAAACCCCTCACCAGAACCCTACTTGTCCCCCTCCTATAAAGTGCCCACACCCACCCCACAAATTTCCCCAGCATCCTCATCTCTTCCAGAACCCAAAACAAAAACCCTTGCCCAATGCTGTCATATGCCTTTTGCAAATCAAGACTCATGACTATAGCGTTCTACTTCCGGTCAGCAATGTATGACAGTGTATCCTGAAGTACCCAATGCACTTGTGTTGTCCGCCACCCCCCCACCACATACATTTGTTCCCCACCCAGCACCTGCGGTAGCACCTCCCCCAACCTTGCCGCTAAGATCTTTGAGAACAACTAATCCAAATTCAATAAAGTAATTGGCCTCGAGTTCTTGATGTGCTCTTGCCCCCCTTTCTTTTGGATCAGAACCACAACATCCTGTGCAAACTCCTCCGCTAACCAACCCCAATCCATAATGTTCCTAAACAATGCCAATAGATCCTCCTTGACTAAGTCCCAGAACTTCAAGTAAAATTCCACCAGGATCCCATCGACTCCTGGTGTCTTCTTTAGCGGCATCATTCTCAGCACCCCCATACCTTGCTTTCCATCAGTTTCTTTATCAACCCTTTCCTCTCTTCCACCCCCACCTTTGCTTCCAACCCCACCACCAGACCCTCCAGTTGTTCCCGCCCCACCTCTTTCCTGTGAAACAAGTCCTCTTAATACTTGGTCACCTCCCGCAAAACCCCTTCCGCATGTTCCACTCTCTCTCTGTCTGCCATGCAAACCCCACTCCCTCATCACCCGCTTCTTCTTTTTCACTTGCAAGGCAAAATACCTCCCCCATTCCTCCCCCTCATCCACCCACTCCGCCTTTGCCAGGAACATCCACTCTTTCATCCTGCTCCAGAACCAATTTTTCACCCCCTCTCTTGCACTTTCCCATTCTCTCTTTGCCACTTCCCCCCTCTTCAACCTTTCCCACAGTCCTTGAACTTCCCCTTGCAAAAATGCTAGCTCCCTTTTTTTCCTCCACACCCACCTCCACCCCACTCCATTGAACCACCCCCACACATACCCCTTAATTTCCACCCACCAGTCCCATTATGTCAGAAAAAATGGCTGCAAAGTTTGTCACTGCCAGTATGCCCTTTGAAAGGTGTTGCACTCTTGGGCATTATCTGGTAAGGAAACATTCAATTTACATTCCCCTTTCCCTTGTTTAACCCCCTCTCCAGTGCCCACCTCCGCCCACAAGACACAATGATCTGAAAAGCTCACATCAATCTGCTGCTTATTGCAGATCTCCAACCCTTCTGAAATCAACACAAAATCAATCCTCGATTGCCCCCTCCCACCTGGGTCCACCCTAGTAAGTGCCCCCGCCCCTTCCCAACCATCCCAGAGACCCTCATCTTTAATCCACCCCTGCAACCATTTCCCAGTGCTATCCATCCCACCTCCCAGCCCCATCCCAGTCCGCCCACCCTCTTCAATAATACAATTAAAATCCCCCATTACAATCTGTGGCCTTTCCCCCCACACACACATCCCCATCTTTTTAGAGAAGAATGCCCTCTCCGCTGTTTCAGCTGGAGCATATACATTATATATTGTCATGTCCAATCTTTCCACCTCCACCACTGCTCTCTGCAGTCTACCCTCTTCTAAGACTTGCAAGTCTTTGAATTTCAAACCTCCTTCCCTCCCCAAGATCCCCACTCCCACGGCTTTATTTTCATTAGAACCCCCCCTCCAATAGTCCCACCCCTCATCACTTCTCCAAGTATTGCCATGGTATCCTGCACTCCTGCAAGCCCACCACTTGTGTGTCTAGAGCTTGTAACATTGTCTGCATTGTTGCCCATCTCTGCTACCTGTACAAACTATTCACATTTACTGATGCCAAGCTAAAAGCCATTATGGCTATTATCCAGTGAGTACCTTACATCATGTCTTGTCAGTTCCACTGCTGAACCCTGAGGTGTCTCTCCCCTTTTTCTCATTCCCACGGCTCTTGCAAGATGGTCTTTTGCAGTTGGGCTTAGGAATCCAGCCCCTTTCTCCCTTCCACCTTCCTCAGCTTCTCGTATATTCACAGGCAAATCCCCGCTCTTCCCCACCTCTTTTCCTATCCCCCTATCTTCTGTCTCATGGTCCTTCCCCCCTCCCCACTCTTTTTCTTCAGTTTCCCCTTATGTGTTTTCTTCCTTTTTGCCGACCCAGGCTTCTTCCCTTTATCCCCAGGCAGTTCCAGGTCTGTGCCTGCTGCCCCTGACTCTTCTACCCCCTTTCCTCCCCCCTCACTCTGGTCCTCTTCCATCTGCACCTCTTCTTGTGATTCTGTGAGCAGATTTGCTTCCTCAATAACATCCCCTTTCTGCTGCTCCTCTTCCGGTGGTTCATCAACTACAAAGGTGTGCATGTTGGAATTGCCGGTCTCTGCATCTCCTGGATCTTCCTCACTCATCTCCTCCTCTGCACGTGGCTCGCACACCTTATTTGCATATGAATGGGGGCACTGATGCTGCAGGTGCCCCTCACCTCCACACACAATACATTTCAGCTGCTCTCTACAAGATTTGCCTGGTGCCCCATGCTGCCACACCAGTAGCAAACCATCAGGCTACAAAAGGCAGCTAAATTCCCTTCTGAGCTGCACCTGCTGCAGAGTTTAAGCTGGCCATGGCACATTACATACCCTCGGTGGGGCCCAATTGATGCCACAGAGGGCAGGTGCCTTACCCCTCCTGGAGCATCTCAGGTTTCCTGTAGGACTCCCTGGCCTTCCATGCCCCAGTCCAGACTTGCCACTGGTCTAGGACACACTCTACATCCAGTATCTTCTGAACCCACCCTTCCAGCCACCTTTTCACATCTTCAGGTTCTAGGTCATCACTGTACATTTTAAAGTACAGCACTGTCTCCCAGACTTTCTGGACAGTCTCAAAACACAGTCCCCACAACTCCTCATTACCTGCCACTTCAGTATACCTTGGCCAGAAGGCAGAATATGCCTCCACCTCCAAAATGTTATGTTTCAGTGGCAAAAGCTATCAAATACCACCATGCACCTCAGATCTTTGGATTTGACCTGCAAGACCCCAAAGAGAACCTGTGCCATAAAGTCTGCTCTCAGCATTGTCATTTTCCCCTTAACCCCCTCAGAGGTCAGGCTGGCTTTCACTCACAGTTTAACTGTTCTTCGAGGATCACCCTCACACCACAAAACATAGGCAGCTTCTGGTTCCTTGCCTGCATCCTCGCTTCTCTTCCCCTCCCTCTGCCTCTGCTCCTGTTGCCGTCTCCCTTTCTCTTTAGAATTTTCTCTCAGCTGTCTTATGTTTGTTCTTCCTCTCTGCCATCACCACCTTGCCCTGCTGATCAACCACCTACCAATCCCCTACCTCCTCCGTCACACCCTGTGCAGGCTCACCCATAGTCATCCCTGTCTCTGATGCTCTCAAATCTTCTAATGACCTTTTTATGTCTTCACCATAGTGCTGAATAAGAGCTCGTCTCCACTCTGCCTCCTCCATCCCCTTGGCATTGGAAACAAGAAGAGGGCACCAGGCAATGTAGGCCCCCTGCAAGATGCAAATGGTAATCTTGTGACTACGCCAGACAAGAAAACTGATATTTTTAACAGTTTCTTTGCCTCTGTTTTCTTGAACAGGGACCGGGATATCCCACCTACCAGAGGTAGGGACAATCCTGGGGATAGCTCTGTCAGACCTTCAGTCAGCGCAGATGTAGTTAGGGATCTTCTGGAAGGGCTAGACATTTTTAAACCCGCAGGTCCAGATGCCCTCCACCCAAGGGTGTTGAGGGAGCTGGCAGGGGTCATCGCGGAGCCCTTGGCCTAGCTATATGAGCATTCGTGATCATCTGGCCAGGTGCCAGAGGATTGGAAACTGGCTAATGTGGTCCCAATTTTCAAGAAAGGGAGGAAGGAGGACCCAAGTAACTATAGGCCTGTAAGCCCCACCTCGGTGCTCGGGAAGATCTTGGAGAGAATCATCAAGGAGCACATCTGTGGGGTACCATCAGGGGAGATCATGCTCAGGGGCAATCAGCATGAGTTCATCAAAGGCAGGTCCTGCCTGACCAACCTGATTGCCTTTTATGACCAAGTAACTAAATCCTTAGATGATGGTGTCACCATAGACGTAGTCTTTCTAGACTTTAAGAAGGCCTTTGACACGGTCTCTCACCCCATCCTTATCAATAAATTAAGCGACTCTGGCATTGATGCCTGCACAGTTGGATGGGTAAAAAATTGGCTGATGGGGCGCACCCAGAGAGTAGTGGTGGACGGGTTGTAGTCAAACTGGTGAGATGTGAGCAGTGGGGTACCCCAGGGCTTGGTCCTCGGACCCGCACTGTTTAACATCTTCATCAGTGACTTGGACAAGGGGGTGGAAAGCACACTGTCCAAGTTTGCTGATGACACTAAGATGTGGGGTGAGGTGGACACACTTGAAGGGAGAGACAGGCTGCAACTAGATTTAGACAGACTACAAAAGTGAGCAGATGAGAATAGGATGGGGTTCAACATAGACAAATGCAGGGTGCTGCACCTTGGGAGAAGGAATCCACAGCATACATACAGGCTGGGCTGTTCCCTTCTTGAAAGCATAGAGGCAGAAAGGGATCTTGGAGTCATTATTGACTCCAAGATGAACATGAGCCACCAATGCCAGACCACAGCCAGCAAGGCCAGCCATACCTTGTCATGCATCCAAAGGTGCATCTCAAGCCGGTCCAGAGAGGTGATACTCCTCCTCTATGTGACTTTGGTCAGGCCGCAGTTGGAGTACTGACTCCAGTACTGGGTGCCGCACTTCAAAAGGGATGTGGCCAACCTGGAGAGGGTTCAGAGGAGGGCCACCCACTTGGTGAGAGGGCAGCAGGACAGGCCCTATGAGGAGAGACTGAGGGACCTGAACCTGTTCAGCCTCAGCAAGAGGAGGCTGAGGGGGGACCTGGTGGCTGCCTACAAACTCATCAGGGGAGATCAACAGCAAATAGGCAGAGCCCTTTTCTCCCCAGCACCACTTGGGGTGACCAGGAACAATGGTAATAAGTTGATGGAGAATAGGTTTAGGTTAGAGATCAGAAGGCAATATTTTACAGTTAGGATGGCCAAAATCTTGAACCAACTTCCCAGGGAAGTGGTCCTCACCCCTACCTTGGGCAAATTCAAGAGGAGGTTGGATGATCACCTGTCTGGGGTCTTGTGAACCCAGCATTCATTCCTGCCTGTGGCAGGGGGTCAGGCTAGATGATCTGTTCAGATCCCTCCTGACCCTAACTACTATGAAACACCACCTGCCTGGTCATGGGGTTTCCCTGGGAGCAGCAGAAATACTCCAGAACAGGGGCAGCCAACCTGCAGCATGAGTTCTGCAAGGCACAGCCCTCCTCTGTGTGGCATGTGGATTGGGCCCACGTTGCCCTATCTTAAATATGAAGTTATTGTATTGAAGGCTCAAAATTATTATATTTGCTGAAATACTATTGTACACTGAAAAAAGATTCAAATAACTATGCAAATAAATCCTCTTATTTACTTGATATTGCTCACTGTAAAACAGCAGTGAGTGAGGGAGAATTGGGTCATCAAAGTTGAAGCATTTCTTTATTTTGAGACAAGCTGTCATAAAGAAATACAAATAGCAAACCCAGAAGTCAGTTCTCAGCCTATTCTTGGCTCAGATTAAGTATAGTCTATGCTTGCCTGGCAAGGGAAACATCAGGAGGTGCTACTTCACTATCAGGGCGGTTAGGATCTGGAACCAACTTCCAAGGGAAGTGGTGCTCGCTTCTACCCTGGGGGTCTTCAAAAGGAGGCTAGTAATCACCTAGCTGCATTCTTTCCTGCCCCTGGCAGGGGGTTGGACTTGATTCATAGATTCATAGATGTTAGGGTCGGAAGGGACCTCAATAGATCATCGAGTCCGACCCCCTGCATAAGCAGGAAAGAGTGCTGGGTCTAGATGACCCCAGCTAGATACTCATCTAACCTCCTCTTGAAGACCCCCAGGGTAGGGGAGAGCACCACCTCCCTTGAGAGCCCGTTCCAGACCTTGGCCACTCGAACTGTGAAGAAGTTCTTCCTAATGTCCAATCTAAATCTGCTTTCTGCTAACTTGTGGCCATTGTTTCTTGTAACCCCCGGGGGCGCCTTGGTGAATAAATACTCATCAATTCCTTTCTGTGCCCCCGTGATGAACTTATAGGCAGCCACAAGGTCGCCTCTCAACCTTCTCTTGCGGAGGCTGAAAAAGTCCAGTTTCTCTAGTCTCTCCTCATAGGGCTTGGTCTGCAGGCCCTTGACCATATGAGTTGCCCTTCTCTGGACCCTCTCCAGGTTATCCGCATCTTTTTTGAAGTATGGCGCCCAGAATTGCACGCAGTACTCCAACTGCGGTCTGACCAGCGCCCTATAGAGGGGAAGTATCACCTCCTTGGACCTATTCGTCATGCATCTGCTGATGCACGATAAAGTGCCATTGGCTTTTCTGATGGCTTCGTCACACTGCCGGCTTATGTTCATCTTGGAGTCCACTAGGACTCCAAGATCCCTTTCCACCTCTGTGCCACCCAGCAGGTCATTCCCTAGGCTGTAGGTGTGCTGGACATTTTTCCTCTCTAGGTGCAGCACTTTGCATTTCTCCTTGTTGAACTGCATCTTGTTGTTTTCTGCCCACTTGTCCAACCTATCCAGGTCTGCCTGCAGCTGTTCCCTGCCCTCCGGCGTGTCCACTTCTCCCCATAGCTTTGTGTCATCTGCAAACTTGGACAGAGTACATTTGACTCCCTCGTCCAAGTCGCTGATGAAGACATTAAAGAGTATCGGTCCAAGGACCGAGCCCTGCGGGACCCCGCTGCCCACACCCTTCCAGGTCGAGACCGACCCATCTACCACGACTCTTTGGGTGCGACCCTCTAGCCAATTCGCCACCCACCGGACTGTGCAGTTATCCACGTCACAGCCTCTTAACTTGTTCACCAGTATGGGGTGGGATACCGTATCGAAGGCCTTCCTGAAGTCTAAGTATATGACATCCACCCTTCCTCCTTTGTCCAGGCGTTTCGTAACCTGGTCATAGAAAGAGACTAGGTTGGTCAGGCACGATCTGCCCGCCACAAACCCGTGCTGGTTTCCCCTCAGCATAATCTGCCCTGCTGGGCTCTCACAAATGTGAGCCTTGATAATTTTTTCAAAGACTTTACCAAGGATGGAGGTGAGACTGACTGGCCTATAGTTGCCCGGGTCCTCCTTCCTCCCCTTTTTGAAAATGGGGACCACGTTAGCCCTTTTCCAGTCCTCCAGGACCTGGCCCGTGCGCCACGAGCGTTCGAATATTCCCGCCAGTGGCTCTGCAATGATGTCGGCCAGTGCCTTCAGCACCCTCGGATGGAGCCCATCCGGGCCTGCCGATTTAAAGGCATCCAGTTCTTCCAAATGACTCTGCACCACCTCAGGTCTACGCATGGAAGTCTGGCGCCTTGCTGCTGCCTCTCTACAACCCCAGTGAGAGAATCGTCGTGCCCCTCACTTAGGAACACTGAGGCAAAGAACTCGTTGAGGAGTTCAGCCTTGTCCCCCCTATCTGTCACCAATTGTTTCTGCCCATTTAGCAGTGGTCCTATTCCTCCCTGGGCCTTCATTTTACTCCCAATATATCTAAAAAACAATTTCTTGTTGTCTTTTACTTGGGTTGCCATCCTCAGCTCCATGGTAGCTTTGGCCCGCCTAACTGCCTCCCTACAAGCATGAGCAGAGGAGGTATATTCATCTTTAGTGATCTCACCTTGTTTCCACTTTTTATGTGCTCCCCTTTTGGCCCTTAGGCTGCCCTGGATTTCTCTGGTCAGCCATGGAAGCCTTCTGGCCCCTTTCCCTTTTTTGCCTCGCTCGGGGATTGTCTTGCTTTGTGCCCGAAGGATCGTTTCCTTTAGGCACAGCCACCCTTCTTGGGCTCCCATCCCTTCAAAACTCCTACTCTGCAGTGCTTCCTTGACTAATCGCCTGAGTGCATTGAGATCAGCTTTCCTAAAGTCTAGCACTTTCACCCTACTAGTTACCTTACCCACTCGCCGTCTTATGTTGAATTCTATTATTAGGTGATCACTGTCTCCCAAATGGCTACCGATCTGAAGGTCCCCTATCATGTCATCTCCTGTTGCCAATACGAGATCCAGTATGGCATTCCCCCTAGTGGGACCATGCACCTCCTGTGTCAGGTGGAGGTCATGTATACAGGTTAGAAACCTGCGTGAGTGATGGGACCTTGCTGTCTGCGTCTCCCAGCAGATGTCTGGGTAGTTTAGGTCCCCCATGACTACCGCCTCTTTAGCTTTTATGGTCTCCGAGAGTTGCCTCAGGAGCCCCGCATCTATTTCTTCCCCTTGGTGTGGGGGTCTGTAGCAGACCCCTACCACCAAATCCTTTTCTCCTTGCCCCCCATGTAGCCTAACCCACAGTCGTTCTACTTCCTCAACCTCGGATTCTGTCTTGATGAGGGTTGATACAGAAAATTAAAAAACCCAAACCAACCAATTCCCCCCCACCCCCCAAAAAAAAAATCAGTTAAGATTCCCTGGGAGTGACTTGGGTTTTATATATGCTGTATAAATTAGTTACCTCAAAATTATTGTACATTTTGAGCACTTTTACTAGGTGTGCAAGGATTTAAATTATTGTACAAATACAATAATTTTCATACACCTGGCAACACTGGATTGGGCAGGGGATGGGCAGCACAGCAGCAGACAGGGCAGGATTCATAGATTCATAGATGTTAGGGTCGGAAGGGACCTCAATAGATCATCGAGTCCAACCCCCTGCATAGGCAGGAAAGAGTGCTGGGTTTAGATGACCCCAGCTAGATGCATATCTAACCTCTTCTTGAAGACCCCCAGGGTAGGGGAGAGCACCACTTCCCTTGGGAGCCCATTCCAGACTTTGGCCACTCTAACTGTGAAGAAGTTCTTCCTAATGTCCAGTCTAAATCTGCTCTCTGCTAGCTTATGGCCATTATTTCTTGTAACCCCCAGGGGCACCTTGGTGAGGAAAGCCTCACCAATTCCCTTCTGTGCCCCCGTGATGAACTTATAGGCAGCCACAAGGTCGCCTCTCAACCTTCTCTTGTGGAGGCTGAAGAGGTTCAGGTGCCCTAGTCTCTCCTCATAGGGCTTGGCCTGCAAACCCTTAACTATATGAGTGGCCCTTCTCTGGACCCTCTCCAGGTTATCCACATCCCTCTTGAAGTTCGGTGCCCAAAATTGCATGCAGTATTCCAACCCAGGCAGGGGTCGGATTGGAAGCAGAAGGAAGCAAAACTGCAGGTGGTTCAGGGATCACAGGGCAGGAAGCAGAAAGAAGAGCAGTGGATTGGGCAGGGGAGGAGGATGGAAGTGGCATGCCAGGAGGGTGTGGCCTAACCTATGGCACACCTGCCAAAAAGGTTGGCCCACACTGCTCTAGAAAGGACTTGACCACCAGAATGGAGTCTGAGGTGGTCAAGTCTCTCCATGATAGATCCAGAGAAAGGCAGGGTGATGCATGGTCCAGGGCAATTACACAAGTTGCAAAAAAATTAACGCTTGATAAATCAGGTATTAGCGAAAGGTGCTATAGATCAGAGCACCTTTAGGAGCTTATAGAATCATAGAATCATAAAAGTCGGGTCGGAAGGGACCTTGTAGATCTTCAGGTCCGACCCCCTGCCTGGGCAGGAAGAAAACTGGGCTCAAATGACCCCAGCCAGGTAGGCATCAAGCCGCTTCTTAAAGACCCCCAGTGTAGGAGCCAGCAGCACTTCCCTTGGAAGTCGGTTCCAGATCCTAGCCGCCTTGTGAAGTAGTTCCTACAGATGTCTAATCTAAACCTACTCTCCAACAACTTGTGGCCGTTATTCCTTGTTATCCTGGGGGGCGCTAAGGGAAACAAGGTCTCCCTCAACCCCTTCTGGTCCCCCCTAGTGAGTTTATAGAAGGTCACCAGGTCCCCCCTCAGCCTTCTCTTGTGAAGGCTGAACAGATTCAGGTCCCGTAGCCTCTCATTGTTGCGTCTGCCCTGCTGTCCCCGGATCATGCAGGTGGCCCTCCTCTGGACCCTCTCAATGTTGTCCACATCCCTCTTGAAGTGGGGTGCCCAGAAGTTGACACAGTACTCCAGCTGTGGCCTGACCAGTGTCGCGTAGAGGGGGAGGATCACCTCCTTGGACCTACTTGAGATGCACCTGTGGATACACGATAAGGTCCGGTTAGCCCTGCCGACCGTGACCTCGCATTGTCGGCCCACGTTCATCTTGGGATCATTGATGACTCCAAGATCCCTTTCTGCCTCTGTGCTCTCAAGAAGGGAGTTTCCCATCTTATAAGTGTGCTGCTGGTTACTACTGCCCAGGTGCAGCACCCTGCACTTGTCAGTATTGAAACGCATCCTGTTTTTGTTAGCCCACCCCTGCAACCTATCCAGGTCTTTCTGCAGTCTTTCCCTCCCTGCTAACGTGCCCACCTCACCCCAAATTTTGGTATCATCAGCAATTTGAACAGGTTACTTTTCACCCCATCGTCCAAATCACTGATAAAGAAATTGAACAGTGCGGGCCCAAGGACCGAGCCCTGGGGAACTCTGCTGCCCACTTCCCCCAAGGTCGAATATGACCCATCCACCACCACGCTCCGAGTATGACCCTTCAGCCAATTTGCAATCCATCTGACTGTGTAGGCATCGATGCCACAGTCGCCTAGTTTTTTAATGAGGATGGGGTGGTCGACAGTGTCAAAGGCCTTGCTGAAGTCCAGAAAGACTACATCCACGGCGATACCTGCATCCAATGCTTTTGTGACCTGATCGTAAAAGGCAATCAGGTTGGTCTGACATGACCTGCCCCTAATGAAACCATGCTGGTTGCCCTTGAGCATCATCCCTGATGCCGGCTCATCACAGATGTGCTCCTTGATGATCTTCTCAAAGAGTTTCCCCAGGATTGAGGTAAGATTGATGGGCCTATAGTTGCTCGGGTCCTCCCTCCTCCCTTTTTTAAAGATGGGGACCACATGTTCCTTCAATGGATTATGTTCCTTCGATGGATTAATTTTTTGCACCTTCACAGAACTGTGTGTGGGAGGGAGCGCAGCATGCAGCTGTTCCCTTCCATCCCACCCCTGCACCCCCACATGCCCCCAGCTCTGGCCACAGCTGAGCCAGCAGCTACTGTTAAGAGGTGGTGGGGGGAGCAGGGGGGAAGAAGGGACAGCTCCCCCCCAATATCACAGCCAGGATACCTGGTGGGGGGGCTGTGTGGCAAGGGCGTTCCATTCCACCCTGCCCCCTCCTCCAGCTCTGGCCAGGCAAGTCCCAGTCAGCAGCTGTATACTGCTCCCTCTCTCTCCCCCTCTGACATCAAAAAGCTGTGTGCTGCTTTTGGTAATGCATTTCTTTGCTACATCTTCAGTAATATAGAGGTAGCAGAGACAGGCTTCCATCACTGGGTAACTTACAAGGTCAAGGTGGGGTATAGCATATTTTAAATGATATTCTGGACTAAGAAACTGAAATACTGGTTCTGGCAAATTACAAATAAAAGTAGGTGTTAATGGATGATTGAGCAGGGTGATACATGTTGCCTCATACCTAGCCATGCAGAACTTTTACCACATTTCTAGTGATATTGAAGCAAGTCTCATAGGAGTTCAGGGAAGACCACAATGGATGCATCCAGATGAGCATGCACATGCCTGTTGTGGTGTCTAAAAGCAGTTTGAGATGCCGCAAGAGGCACGTTGGGAACAAAAAAATGTTCCCTGTACTGCATATTTGCAGTTCAGGCTCTAAATTTGATACCTGGAAATCCAGGTCACCTGGGATCCCAGCACCGCACACAGGGGCCATGAGCTGGGCTGGGCCAGGTCCTGCCTCTATGGAGCCAGCCCAGCCTGATGGTCTGCAGGGTACTTGGAGGCAGGACCCGGCTAAGCCCAATGCATGGCCTCTTCATGCAGTGCCAGGACACTGGGTCACAGCTAGAGTGGCCTAGTGCTGCCCAAATGTGCTTGAGCCCAGGCTGGGCCAGGCCGGGCCTGTGACATGTGGCACAGGCAGTGCTGGGTCTGAGGTGGCTGGGGCTGCACCGCACAGCAGGGGGGCTCTGCCAGCAGCAGGCCCTGAGTGCCTGAGGGTCACTGCTGCTTCAGGGGGGCTGTGCACTGTGTTGGGGAGGGTGGGGGACCCACCCCTCCCAAGCAGCCCCTCCCATCCCCACACAGTCCCCACCATCCACCCACAAAGCCCATACCCCCAAACCACCCCCACAAACCCCCCATCCACATACCCATCCACAGACCCCCAAACCCTGCACAAGCCCCATACCCCCGCACAAGTTTCACCTCCACAAAATCTACAACCCCACAACTCCCCCCACCCCACATGCCTCCTCCCCCAAACCCCACACCACCCCTACAAATCTCACACTCTGCATGCCCAGCTGGCCACATGGGATGAGACAGGACCTGCTGGTGGGAGCTGTGGCTGCAGGGGGACCTGCCACACTGCAGCCCTGCCACATGCCCACACCAGTGCTGGGGTATGTGGCCTCAGCTGCAGGGGCTCCTGGTCCCTGGATCCACAGGGGGGTGAGAGGGGATGGGGGAGGGGTGGAGGTGGCAGCAGGGGTGCATGTGAAAGAGAGAGAGATGGAGGTTGGGGGTGGGGGAGCACTCCAGGTAGGAGAGGCTGCCAGAGCTTAGAGCCCCCCCTGCTCCCCTAGAGCAGCCTGTGCAGGGGGAGGCCAGCCTGGAAGGGAAGGGCCTTGCCCAGTCTGGTCCCTGAGGCCCAGTTGAGGGATTTCCCAGGAACAGCATGAGGATCGCTGGGGTCTGGACACAGGCGCAGGGAGCAGAACAGTCAGGGCTGGGACTATTCAGAGCCATAAAGCAGCGGGCAGAACAGCTGGACCCATGTCCTGGTACTAGGATGGAGCTGTTGCCAGGAGTGAGCGAGTGGGGGGTAGGCAGGGACTGTGTGAGTTCCGAGTAAGGGGCAGGGAACTAGCATATGAAGCTGCTCAGCACCACACATCCTGGTGAGCAAAGGGGACAGGGGAAGCTCTTATTTTTCAATGTTAAGAAAACCAAAAGCAAATGCCAAAGTGTATAGATGTTTAAATTTTTATGATGATGATAGAGGCACTGGCAGGCTTCCAAATTGCTTTAAAATTGTAAATATATCAATAAAATGTTAACCAACTTATCTCTCTCTATATAGTGAAGTTTCATTTTAATCATGGAAGAACACGGATTTGGGGTATTTTAATGAGAGAATTGGGGGGGGGGGGGGGAGGGTTATCAGAGAATTTGCCATTTTTAAACAGAGAACACCAGGATCTCTGCTGGTGAGACAACTGCTGATACCTGGGCAGAGGAGCCTTCCCAGGGTCAGCACCAGGGACCCAGCTGGAGGACAGATGAGGTGGCTGACCTGGCCATCTGGGTCCAGTAAGACACTTTTTGACAGTTCAAAGCGGGCCACTGCACCCAGCACATCTTCTGGGCAACAGCTGCTCAGATGGCAGAGTGGGGGCACCAGAAGACAGCAGTGCTGCCCGCAGGCCAACTGTACAGACATGGCCCACTGGCAGCTGGCCCAGAAGTGCAGAAGACTCTGCTATAGTGCCCATACCACAGCCTAGATGGCCACGTGGTCCCCGTGTGGTTCTGGCAGGCATGCAGCCATGGGGCTGCAGGTCCAAGGGAATGAATGCTGTTGGAGGTGGTAGCAAGCCACAGCCAAGCAGCAGCTCCCACTGCAATGGGTAGAGGGTGCAGGGGCAACTCTAGGTTAGGGCTGCTTCAGCAGTCCAGTTGGCACAAGGGGCTACTGTCCCCAGATGACAACTGGCCAGGCCTTAGAAGCTCCTGAGGGCAAGTAGCATAGGTGGCAGAAGGCCAGGGCTAATGGGCCTTAGTCTGCCCAAACAGGGGCAGTGGTGGCAGCGCAGAGCACCACAAGGCAGCCTGGATGCAGTCTCCGGGTGGCTGCAGCAGGGGTGGAGGGGTGCACACAGACACAGACATGCTGCTGGAGCCTGCATGGGAGGATCTAAGCCTGGGCAGCTCATCCAGAGTGGTGGGAGGCTCCTGCTGCTATGCGCTGCCCCGTGGCAGGCATGGGGGCCACATGCCCCTCAAATCTGTGCATGGGGCTTCATGAAGGCAGGCTGCCACTATGGGCTGGGCTATGCACCTTGCTAGCTACATGACACTACATTCCTCCCCTCGCCGATCAGGCAGGGGGCGTGGTACAGCCAGCAGACAGGAGGCACATGGCATTGTGCGGCTGCCAGAGTACTGGCAGCAGGGAGCAGAGTCCAGCCCGCAACAGGATCCCACCGCTGCCCCACTCACAGATCTGGGTGGCATTTGCCCCCCATGCCTGACCCAGGGGTGCACACAGTGGCAGGAGCCCCCCACACCTCTGGACGAGCTGCCTGGGCTCCAACCCTCCCATGACCCACCCTGGATGCCCATTCAACCCAGTCTCTGCACCTGCCCCACTCCCTCCCTCATTGCAGGGGCCTTGATCTGCCACCCCATGCCTCTTCCCTCCCCCTCACTCCTTCCCCCTTACACTCTTACCTGTTGAACGGGGGTGTGTGTGTGTGTGTGTCTGTCTGTCTGCATGCCTCAGCATATGTGTGTCTGTGTGTATAGAAGTATCTTTTAAATTTAAGTTTTACTCAGCCCCCACAAAGCGGCACGCAGCAAACCGGTACCAGCTTCTCCAGTCCGACTGGTGAACAGGTACGAGGCCCTGGCGACCCTGCAGGAGATGGAAGGGGAGGAGGAAACCCTTGGGCAAGAAGAAACACCACGTTCTTCACACTCCGAACGGATCAAGAGATCCACAAGGACCCAGAGGAGGAGGCGACGAGTGCTCGTCATAGGAGACTCCATCCTGAGAGGTACGGAAGGACCCATCTGTCGCCAGGACCCCTCGGCACGAGAGGTATGCTGCCTCCCTGGAGCAAAGATTTGGGATGTGACGGAGGTAATCCAGGCCAGGATCAAGCCCACTAATTATTACCCCATGGTCCTAGTCCATGTGGGTACTAATGATGCGGCCAGGAGAACCCCCGATCACCTGATGGCGGACTACAGTGCTCTGGGTGGCGTGCTGAAGGAGTTCGGTGCCCAGGTGGTTTTCTCTTCCATCCTACCAGTGACCGGACGAGGAAGACGGCAGGAGAACTGCATCCGAGAGACCAACCGGCGGCTTCGGCAGTGGTGTCTCGAGGCAGGCTTCGGCTTCCTGGACAATGACCCGTACATCACGACGAGGGACATGCTCAGCTGGGATGGGCTTCACCTGTCCCCCAAAGGTAAGCGTGTGTTTTCTACTAGGTTGGCGGATCTCCTCCGGCGGGCTTTAAACTAGGCTCGTCGGGGGGAGGGAAGTACGAGGGCAGGGGAAGCTGTGGACCACCAAACCATGTGGCACCCACAAGGACAGCCCAGCCTGAAGAAGGAGAACATTGGGAACCTGAAAGCCATGGGGAGGCCAGCACTACAGAACAGGTAAGGAACAAGAAGGTAAGAAACAATGGGACCCATGGGACTCGGAGCGGGGGGGCAGCAAAGGCACCAGTCGCAGGGCTCAAGTGCCTATATACTAATGCTAGGAGCATGGGGAACAAGCAGGATGAACTAGCGCTCCTGCTTGCACTAAACACCTATGACTTAGTGGGGCTAACAGAGACCTGGTGGGATTCATCCCATGACTGGGCGGTACATATTGAGGGCTATAGATTGTATAGAAAGGACAGGTCGGGGAAGAAAGGGGGGGGGGGTTGCACTTTATGTCAGTGAGCAATACACATCAACCCTCATCAAGACAGAATCTGAGGTTGAGGAAGTAGAAGGATTGTGGGTTAGGCTACATGGGGGGCAAGGAGAAAGGGATTTGGTGGTAGGGGTCTGTTACAGACGCCCACACCAAGGGGAAGAAATAGATGCGGGGCTCCTGAGGCAACTCTCGGAGACCATAAAAGCTAAAGAGGCGGTAGTCATGGGGGACCTAAACTACCCGGACATCTGCTGGGAGACAGCAAGGTCCCATCGCTCACGCAGGTTTCTAACTTGTGTACAGGACCTCCACCTGACACAGGAGGTGCATGGTCCCACTAGGGGGAATGCCATACTGGATCTGGTATTGGCAACGGGAGATGACATGATAGGGGACCTCCAGATTGGTAGCTATCTGGGAGACAGTGATCACCTTATACTAGAATTCAACATAAGACGTCGAGTGGGTAAGGTAATTAGTAGGGTGAAAGTGCTAGACTTTAGGAAAGCTGATCTCAATGCACTCAGGCGATTAGTCAAGGAAGCACTGCAGAGTAGGAGTTTTGATGGGATGGGTGCCCAAGAAGGGTGGCTGTGCCTAAAGGAAAAGATCCTTCGGGCACAAAGCAAGACGATCCCCGAGCGAGGCAAAAGAGGGAAAGGGGCCAGGAGGCTTCCATGGCTGACCAGAGAAATCCAGGGCAGCCTAAGGGCCAAAAGGGGAGCACATAAAAAGTGGAAACAGGGTGAGATCACTAAAGATGAATATACCTCCTCTGCTCGTGCTTGTAGGGAGGCAGTTAGGCGGGCCAAAGCTACCATGGAGCTGAGGATGGCAACCCAAGTAAAGGACAACAAGAAATTGTTTTTTAGATATATTGGGAGTAAAAGGAAGGCCCAGGGAGGAATAGGACCGCTGCTAAATGGGCAGAAACAATTGGTGACAGATAGGGGGGACAAGGCTGAACTCCTCAACGAGTTCTTTGCTTCAGTGTTCCTAAGTGAGGGGCACAACAAGTCTCTCACTGGGGTTGTAGAGAGGCAGCAGCAAGGCGCCAGACTTCCATGCGTAGATCCTGAGGTGGTGCAGAGTCACTTGGAAGAACTGGATGCCTTTAAGTCGGCAGGCCCGGATGGGCTCCATCCGAGGGTGCTGAAGGCACTGGCCGACATCATTGCAGAGCCACTGGCGGGAATATTCGAATGCTTGTGGCGCACGGGCCGAGTCCCGGAGGACTGGAAAAGGGCTAACGTGGTCCCCATTTTCAAAAAGGGGAGGAAGGAGGACCCGGGCAACTATAGGCCAGTCAGTCTCACCTCCATCCTTGGTAAAGTATTTGAAAAAATTATCAAGGCTTACATTTGTGAGAGCCCGGCAGGGCAAATTATGCTGAGGGGAAACCAGCATGGGTTTGTGGCAGGCAGATCGTGCCTGACCAACCTAGTCTCTTTCTATGACCAGGTTACGAAACGCCTGGACACAGGAGGAGGGGTGGATGTTGTATACTTAGACTTCAGGAAGGCCTTCGATACAGTATCCCACCCCATACTGGTGAACAAGTTAAGAGGCTGTGACGTGGATGACTGCACGGTCCGGTGGGTGGCGAATTGGCTAGAGGGTCGCACCCAAAGAGTCGTGGTAGATGGGTCGGTCTCGACCTGGAAGGGTGTGGGCAGTGGGGTCCCGCAGGGCTCGGTCCTTGGACCAATACTCTTTAATGTCTTCATCAGCGACTTGGACGTGGGAGTCAAATGTACTCTGTCCAAGTTTGCAGATGACACAAAGCTATGGGGAGAAGTGGACACGCCGGAGGGCAGGGAACAGCTGCAGGCAGACCTGGATAGGTTGGACAAGTGGGCAGAAAACAACAGGATGCAGTTCAACAAGGAGAAATGCAAAGTGCTGCACCTAGGGAGGAAATATGTCCAGCACACCTACAGCCTAGGGAATGACCTGCTGGGTGGCACAGAGGTGGAAAGGGATCTTGGAGTCCTAGTGGACTCCAAGATGAACATGAGCCGGCAGTGTGACGAAGCCATCAGAAAAGCCAATGGCACTTTATCGTGCATCAGCAGATGCATGACGAATAGGTCCAGGGAGGTGATACTTCCCCTCTATAGGGCGTTGGTCAGACCGCAGTTGGAGTACTGCATGCAATTCTGGGCGCCACGCTTCAAGAAGGATGCAGATAACCTGGAGAGGGTACAGCGAAGGGCAACTCGTATGGTCAAGGGCCTGCAGACCAAGCCCTACGAGGAGAGACTAGAGAAACTGGACTTTTTCAGCCTCCGCAAGAGAAGGTTGAGAGGCGATCTTGTAGCTGCCTATAAGTTCATCACGGGGGCACAGAAGGGAATTGGTGAGGATTTATTCACCAAGGCGCCCCTGGGGGTTACAAGAAACAATGGCCACAAGCTAGTAGAGAGCAGATTTAGACTGGACATTAGGAAGAACTTCTTCACAGTTTGAGTGGCCAAGGTCTGGAACGGGCTCCCAAGGGAGGTGGTGCTCTCCCCTACCCTGGGGGTCTTCAAGAGGAGGTTAGACGAGTATCTAGCTGGGGTCATCTAGACCCAGCACTCTTTCCTGCTTATGCAGGGGGTCGGACTTGATGATCTATTGAGGTCCCTTCCAACCCTAACATCTATGAATCTATGAAATAATATTTTCTCCCCCCGCCTATGGCAAGTAGCCCTGAGCTGCTTGCCAAGGCAGTTTTTTATACTGCTGAGGCCAATGCTGGTGCAGGATCAGCTTGCCCCAAGTGGCAATATTTGCTCTACACCAAAGTGCAAGAATCTCTGGCACAAATTTATGCTGCTCCTATTTGAGCTGCTGCAAGTGCACATGCCTGCATGTATGGAAGTGCCCAAAAAGCACAAGAGATTACCAGACATGTCACAGTTGGAAAGGCTAAGTATCCTCATGCCATACTCCATGTTCAGCCAGATGATAGTAGCCAGAATTCAGATGTGTGCAGAGCACTCTGCACCCAGGTTCTCCAGGGTACATTCTCTGTTCAGAAGGCACCAAATGATTATTTTATTCTCATTAAACACATTATGCATTTTCAGTAACTCTTTGGACTGTGCCAAACAGCACTGTTCCATTTTGACTTCCGTTTTGCCATTATGAAGGGACAGTGTTTCGTTTCGCTGTTTTGAAGCACTGTACTGTTTCATTTCATCAAAACTGTTTTGCTGTTTCAATGCTGTTTTGACACGTTTCGATGTTTCGCCCATAGACTATAATGGGGAATCACAAAAATGCCTGTAAATTTGTAATTTCTTGCCTGATTCAAATGAAAACTCACATGATCAGGGGGCAGCAGGGCAGGCCCTACAAGGAGAGGCTATGGGACCTGAACCTGTTCAGCCTCCACAAGAGAAGGCTGAGAGGGGATCTGGTGGCTAACTATAAACTTACCAAGGGGGACCAGCGAGTAACGGGAGAGACCCTGTTCCCCCAAGCACTACCAGGAGTAACTAGGAATAATGGCCATAAGTTGACTGAGAGTAGGTTCAGGCTAGACATCAGGAAGCACTACTTCACAGTCAGGGCAGCTAGGATCTGAAACCAACTTCCACGGGAAGTGGTGCTTGCTCCTACTCTGGGGGTCTTCAGAAGGAGGCTAGATAATCACCTAGCCAGGGTCGTTTGACCTCAGTATTCTTTCCTGCCCATGGCAAGGGGTCGAACTTGATGATCTGCTCAGGTCCCTTCCGACCCTACTGACTATGAAACTATGAAAACGGCAAGGAAGGTAGTCCCTGCTAAAGTCACAAAACCTGTCAAGTTTCAAGGAGATAGGGGCAGAGGCTCTGGGGAAACTGCACCTCAGACTGTTCGGAGCAAAACTCATGCCACTTGTAAGTGTGAAGGCACGGGAAAGGGGCGTGAAAACAGCAGGCATGGTAGTCTCTGCTGAAGCCATGAAGCCTCCCAAGTTTCAAGGAGATAGGTGCAGGGATTTCTGGGCAACTGCACCTCAAGCTGCTGACAAGCAAAACTCATGACAGGTCTGACTGTGTGTGTGTGTTAAGGTGCCCCCTCACTGGTGCTGGGGCCTCGGCCTCTACATGACATGGTACTGTGCCCCAATGAGGTCTCCTCTCCTATAGCCTCAGTCCAGTCCACCATTTCAAATGACAACAAGTACGTAAGTAGCACTAGCATCTCAGGCAGCCAAACTGTCACAGACTTGAGCCTTTCTTTCCTTTCCTGCAGGAGCTTCTCCAGCAGCTGCCAGAGAACTCTCTGTGCCAGCCCCAGCCCTGGGGCTTAGATGTGCCCCAGGCCCTGCCTCCTTCTGGTCAGCTGAACAGGGACAGGTGCTAGGGGTGTAAGTTGTAGCCATATTGGTCTATGGACATGGCACAGCCAGACAAGGTTCTTTGGGTCAATCTGATATCTTTTAGTAGACTAACTGGATAGTTGAGAAACATATCTTAGCAAACTTTCAGGTTGAAAAACCCTTTGTTAGGCTGACGAAGCATCTGCAGTTGGTGTGTGTGCTCTTCCTGGATGGAAGGAAGAGTAAAGAAGCCAGAGGCTGACATGCAATGCAGACAAGAAAGCCAGTCAGTGAAAATGAAAATGGAGGAGTCAGGGGGTGAGGTACAGGCTGGAGTGTGGGGGAAAAGGGGGATGTAGCAGGTAAAAGTGCAGAGGTACCTGGGGAATCAGAAGTCCGGCAGGTTGTAGTGTGTCAGAATTCTAATGTCTATATTGAGTCCATGAGTTTCTGTACCTAGGAGGTTGATGAAGTGCAGTTCATAGGCTCGTCTGTGAAAAGTGGTTTCTAAATTCAAACAAACACTGAACCTCACTAACCTCATCACCAGAAGCCAACTTCCTACAGCCCAAAATACACCGAATGGATCCAGACCATGGCATGCAAAACCTGCTAACAATATATCCAATATGGAGATATCTTCACAATACATATCTGGTACATATCTGGTTCTACATATCTTCTCCTACATATCTACACTTGGTGCCCTGATGGAAAATATGTAGGAGACACCAAGCAACAACTGCACACCAGAATGAGCACGCACCAAAAATCTATCAAAGAAAAGAACACCCAACTACCTGTCTCCAGTCTCTCAGGCCTGATCCTCAAAGGGAATTTACAAACCACTTTTCACAGATGAGCCTATGAACTGCACTTCATCAACCCCCTAGGAAGTGCACTTCATCACTTCCCTCACCCTCCTGATGCCTCCATTTCCATTTTCACTGACTGGCTTCCTTGCCTGCATTGCATGCCAGTCTCTGGTTTCTTTACTATTCCTTCCATCCAGGAATAGCACACACACACACACCAACTGCAGGTGCTTCCTCAGCCTGAAAAAGGGGTTTTCAGTCCAAAAGCTGGCAGCCCAGGCAGCTAAGCTGAGCTCACCTGGAGCCTCACTGCAACTCTACTGCAACAAGCAAGCCTCAGGCCTGTCAAAGTTGTGATGGGTCTGGGCTTTCACCATCCAGGACTGCATGTATGTGGTGGATGGAGGTTATAAGGCACCTCCTACCCACCTTTCAACAGGGGAATCCTTGGTCCTGGCATTTCCTGGGGCTGCTACACCACCGGCAGTCCCACAAGGCCTCCCGACCCTGGCAGGGTGCAGTTTTAGTGGTCATGCCCAGGACCTGGGGCCTCCTCCTTCCTCATAGCCCCAGTCCATACCTCCAGGTTCATCCTGGCATGGGAGCTCAGCACGGACATGTTCTTTCCTTGCTGACTGGTGATACAGTGAGTGCCCCCTCCAGCTCTGAGAGCGGGGCACTAAATGATTGTGAAATCCAAGGGTAAAAAAAAAGAAGGACGTGCGGATGGAGTGAGGAAGGTGGCTCTCACTCCATCTGCACATGGAGCTTAGGGAACCGCAGCAGCAGGAGGCTCACCTTCAGGAGCACTAGCTGCTCCACCAAACCAGGATCCAAGGAGGTGTGGTGGGGTGCCACTAGATCACCAGCCATGCTGAACACTGGTTAGTGGGCAGGACAGGTGTTTGCAGGCAACTGTGGCCAGATCCAGTAGGCCAAGGGGTCGCACAGCAGTGGTTCCATGTCCTCAGTGAGATAGGCAGCCACCAAGGCTACCTGCCTGACGGTGGGGTCTGGTACCTCTGGACCCCACCATGGAAGCCATACCCTTGGTCCACATTGGCAGCACCTGTGGTGAAGGAGGAGACTGGCTGGTGGATGGCGTGCTGGCACAGGACAGTGGATCCCCTGCTTCCACGTCCCTCCGCCTCCACCTTTCTACCTCCCTGACTCTCTTCACCAGCACCTCCGTCCACTGATCCAGGGTTTTGCTGCTGCATACACTGACACTCCCCTTCACCCTCAGGGCACACATGGTGGCCAGCACATGGCCCGTACTGGACCGCAAGAGATCAAGCCATTTCCTGAAGCCCTCCTTCAGTAGCCTCACCAGTGCCTGCACGTCTGATGACAGCGGCTTGCCCCAGCCAGGAACATTGATCCTCTGGAACTTCTCCATTTGGTTCTGAAGTTTCCTCACTACAGGAATCACCTGGCTAAGGAAAGCATCGCCAGCACTGAGGGTCTTAGTGGCCTCGAGGAAGGACTTGAGGAACACCAAGACCTGGGAGATGGTATTCCACTCAGCTCTGTTAAGGGGACTGCTGATCCCAATCTCCCTGAGCAAGGCCATCTCATAGATGGCCTTCTGTTGCCCCACCAGCCACGCAAGTATCAGGTAGGTGGAGTTCCACCAAGTCTCCACATACTGCATGGTTTTGTGCTGTGGAATGTTCAGCGCTGCCTGTTTGTCCCATAGCATCTTGCCCCCCTTGATGCTCCAGTGGAAGTGGCCTGTCACCTTCCTGCATTTGGAAATGAATTTGCTGGTGGTGCTGGTGCCGACTCTGCAGCCCTGTCCCCCTCCAAGGTGTCCCTGACAATGAGGTGGAACTCATGTGCCACATAGCAGATGCCAACAGAGCTGGCATCATGGACCGCCTTGACTATAGTGGCCCCATTGTTGGTGACCATGAACCTGTGGGTGAGCTTGCCCTGCCAACAAGCCACCCTTGCACCAAGTGGTTCATGGCCCCCATGTATTCAGTTGCCATGTGGGACTTATCCATAACCTCAGCTTGAAGGAGAGACCACCGTTGGCCTGACTGGTCACACAGTGCCCTGTGAGGGAGAGGTATGCATGATCTCCATCCTGGCTGCTGCAGATGTCCAAGGTGAAGTGTAAGGCCACCTGCGGACCTGCCTTGCACAGCTCCTCCCTCAAGTACTCCCTGCATACCTCATACAGGGAGGGCACCACCGTCCTGCTGAAGGTGGTGCATGTGGGCGCTTGGTATGATGGGGCCATGAGTGCCATGAGCCACCTGAAACCCAGCTGCTCAACTAAGAAGAAGGGCCGGTCATCCACAGCAAGCATGTGCCCAGTGATTTGGGTGATCTCGCTTACCCTTACAACATGCCCCCCTTTCTGTTCAGCTTTCCCCCAGTGTTCCCGGGTGGCCTGCCTCTGCTTTGCAGGGACAGAGGCTTTGGAGTGAGAAGGGGACTTCCCTTTGGGCACATTCCTGCTGGTGCCAGGCTGAGGAGGAGCAAGGGCAAAGGGGTGGTGCCAGCAGAGATGCATCAGCATCCCTGTGGTGCTCTTGTTTTTTGTTCCCTTGCCCCAGCTGGTTTTGGCTTGGCAGTGCAAACAGCATACATGGGATCATCTGGCAGCTCAAAATGATCCCAAACCACACTACCTGCTTGCTTCTGAGGTGTGGATGCATGTGCAGATGCTGCCTTTTCCCCCTCCTCAGCAGGCAAAGGCACAGCAACAGGAGGAGCAGACTCAGCTGAGCCACTTGCCTCTACCTCAACCTTCTCTGAAGTGCCTTCTGAGGATGGAGACCTGGCTCTAGGGGAAACTTGAAGGGTGTGGAGCACAAATTCAAATGGTTCCCTCTCCTTCCCCAGGATTTCCCTTGCTATGGCACTCAGATCCAGCTCCAGCTCTTCCTCTGACACTGGAAGGCTCAGCATGGGAAGTGAAATGGGGGTGGAAGAGACTGTCCTGCTGGCACTGCTTGTTGTCATGGTGGTGGTGGGGGTGGTTATGGCTGGTGCTCTTAGAGGGGATGCAGACTCAGGCAGTGACACTACTCCCATCTCCTTGCTGCTAACAGAACTGGAAGCCTGATGCCTGCTACTTGTAGGAAAGATGCTGCATCTCAGTTGTTAGGGGGAGACTTACATCTCTCCCTCTACCCCTTCTTATGCCCCTCCCTGAAGGCTTGACAGCTGCCTTTCCGGTATGCTTAATAGTGTGTTTCTTAGTGTGTTTGCTGTGCTGGAAAATCTGTGTTCTTCTGTAATATAATCTGTATTTAATATATGTAAATAATTGTATTTATATAATGTATGTATGTATGTATTTATGTAATAAATAGAATATATGAATGTATGTATGTGTTCCTGAATAAATTCTATATTATAATATGCAATATATGCTGTGCTTCTCTGCACAGTGAATGGAATGCACACTGTGAGAGAAAACGCAGATTTCTTTTCTGGGGGAAAAGAATCAAAATAAAAAAAAAAACAAAAAGAGGATTTGAGGGGAAGAATAAATTGAAAGGAATTAATATAATAATAACATGGTATTAGGAAAGCAAAAGGGTATTGGATCCCACTTGTTAGTAACAGGTTAGGAAGTAGGAAGTGGTAGCCTTTCTCTGACGCTGCTGAGCTGCTGGGAAAGAGAGCACACTAACTGACCCCAAGGCACAGAGAAAGCTCAGTTCAAACAATGCTTTTTATGCTTTTTTTCCATCCCTCCCCCAGAGCACTGGGATTGGAAGGGACCTAAGGGAAGGATCACAGTCATTGGCCAGCTACACATGTCAATATCAGAGCAGTCCTTCCCCCTTCTTCCCCCTCCCTCTTCTTAGTTTCTGTTTCCCTGCAAGAAAGCCCAGCTTCAAAACTTTAAATGTTTCAAAACTTTCAAAACATTTTGAGTGCCCTCATTTCATTTCAAGGCTGCTTCAAAGCCTTTCATTTCATTTTGATGTTGCGGTTTTGAGCTTGAAATGAGTCAAAACAGCATTGAAACAAAACACCCGTCGAAATTTTGCACAGCCCTAATATCCACTTACTTCTCTACCCCTTGACAAGTAATTCAAAGTCACACTGTAGGCAAGGGCACCAGGGTTTCTGGCCATTTTCAGAAAATCTGCAGATTCTGATAGGACAGATGTTAATTCTTGGTTACTCATAATAAATATCAGTTCCTTTTCCTTATCGAAACAGGATCCAGGATTCTAGCATTTCAGAAGCATTGGTCTTCCTGGCTGAGTTCTACACTTAAGCCAAAGATTCAACTCTTGGGTTCTGTATGAAGAATACAATGCAGCTTCCTTCAAACAAAGGACTTATTCTTTGCTCATGGAATGATTTTTCTGAGAAATTATAAGCAAGCCAGTTTAATAGTTTCTGAGTTGGAAATAATTTTAAATGTGGTCTTTTAAGAAATTTGCTAACTGTGCCAAACTGTTTTTAATTTGTTCTGAATGATTTAACTAAAGAATGGCAGAAGCTATTCAAGTAGTTTAAACTCAGTAAAATCTAATATATTGCATACATCAGAGGTTAGTTTTTAAGGATAGTCATTTTTGCCTTTTTTATAAATGATTTTTTGTCCTCAGGCTGGTGAGTAATGTTCTTCTGGGGAAAATTCCATTAAGAACACAATGTCTTTATTTCCTATTGCTGTCAATCATAATCAAGCTACACATTGCTTTAAAGGAAGATTATGGCTTCCCCCACAATCTGAACTATGCTCTGGAATGACATGAAAGGAAAAAAAATAAAAAGAAAAACTGTTTGTTATTAAAAAATCTGGCTAATCTGGCACTGTAAAGATTAATATGTAAATAGAATTGTATATCTACCGCTGAAGGAGAATAAAGGTTGTTTGGGTGCCTTAACTGTGCATTAACATATTTGGATTTCTTTTAAATTTAACTTAACTCTGAATTTTCTGCTTTTGAAGAAGGGTGCCTGCATCTGAAAGCTTGCAAAGAACAATTTTTCCAACTATTCAATTGCTCTAATAAAAGATACCACATTTACCCAAATAACATTGTTTGACTGCTTTTGTAAAGTCTTTATTAAGGATCTCTATAATCGTAGCACTGGGGAGGGGAACTCAGCTCACCTGGGCTGAGTTGCCTTCCCCAGCACAATCATAGGGCTGGAGAAGGGAACCAAGCAATCAGGCAGTCGCGGAAGCCGCCCCCCATCCCTGTGCCCCACCAAATAGGCCGCAGCTCTGTCCTATGCCCGCCTCCACGCCCACCCTTCCCTGGCTGGGCAACACCTATCCCAGCCCGACTCACTCCCTCCTCCACTGAGGGGGGTGTTGACCTGCCCCCCCCATCCCCTTCCAGCACACCAGACTTATCAGCTGGATGCAGCTCTCCAAGCTGCCGGGCTGTGCTCCTCGCTGCCTGCGTGCTGCGCTGTGATTGCACACATACATGAGCATTTATCGCCCAAATTATCGTCCACTTCAGGCCGATTTCCAATATAGTCAAATTTCTTTATATTGGTGCTGATCCAATATTGGACCAATGTATCGGTGCACTTCTAATCATTATGTATTATTGTTTACTTTGTTTGAAATAAGACACTTGTATGATATTATATGGGAATACCTTAAATCAGGGGTGGACAATTATTTTGGCTGGAGAGCTGCTTAATGAGTTTTGGTGAGCTGTCAAGGGCGGCAAGGTTAGCCCCACTCCTTGACAGATGCCCAATGCCTAGTCATCATCTAATGACTGGAAGTCCTATCCCTAACCCCTGACCTTTCCCACCAAAAGTCCCTCCTCTTGCCCCCAGAAGTACTCCTGGGGGAAGCAGTGCCATCTTGGAACCGAAAAAAGACTAAATCATATACTAAAAGTCAAGGATCTATTGTAATATATTTAAATTTAATTTTGAAAAATATTTTGTCCTGATTTGTGTGTGCTTTCACAGTGTATATAAGAAGTGGTTGCATAATAGCTCAAAAATAAAGTCTTACTCTTGTATGTTGTGTGTGGGGTGTGGTTGGAAGGGTGAGTGTCTGTGTCTATGGTGGAGAGTGAGGGAGGGGTATGGGTGGGTATGTATGTGGGGTATATGAGGGGATGTGGCTGTGTCTGGTGGGGTCTAGGGTATGTTGAGGGGTGTATAGGGGGTTGTGGGAATGTATGCGCAGTGTGGGGGTATGGGTGTGGTTATAGGTATGTGGTATGTGAGGGAGGATAAGGGGGTATGGGGACTCCCCCCCACATGCCCTTCCCATGACACATAGCCCCTGCTGCTGGTGGCAGCAGCAGGTGGCAGGCCCTTGGGGTGCTCATGGCTTGTGCAGGTGCTGCTGCCTGAAGCTATATGGCTCCAGCCAGTTCCAGAAGCTGCAGGTCGCTGCAAGGAGTGGAGTCAGGCTGGCCTGCCTCTATCATGTGGGGTGCAGCTCCCAGGACTTGTGTGCCACTGGAGGGAAGCACTGCATGATGGAGCCAGTGGCCTCGCCCCACTCCCTGCCACCACATGCAGCTCCCAGGGCTCTGACAGGAAGCAGGGAGCAGGGCTTCTTGCCACTTCTTGTGGAGTCCCAGGAGCTGCATATGGTAACAGGGAGCAGGGAAGGCAGACAGCTCCATTGTGCAGGGCTTCCCCCTGTTGGGGGCATGAGTCCCAAAAGCTGTATGTGAGCTGCAGGGTGCCTTGCATGGTGGAACCAGTCTGAACTGAGCTTCATGCTCCCACCACCCTGCCGGGCTTGGGCCCCAGGCCCTGGGCTCCCACCAGCCACAGCCCTATGCTCTGCGCTCCCACCCATCTGCAGATTTCCCTCCACCCGCCGCCACTTCCTTATTTGCTGCCCAGAGTGAGCACTGCAGCAGGAACAAGAGGAAGAGCCACTGGAGGCCGGGGAAGGCAAGCAGGTCCCTCAGTAGCTGCAGCAGGGGAAGCAGCAGCCCTACTCAGAAGCTGTGCGTACTGGCCAGGGCTGGGGCTCGGGCCCTCCCACACACAAGGGTGGGAATGAAGCACATGGGCTGATCAGGGTACAATTAATTGGTGGGCACCTGCAAGCCAGATAAAAATTGCCTGGTGGGCCATATTTTGCCCACCCCTGCTTTAAGTACATATAAATATGTTTGTAGAACAAAATATGAGCAAAATATTGTACACATTAATAGGGTAACTCACTGTGGGCATGCAGCATGCTACAGCAATGTAGCATCTGCAGGCAAGAATCATGATGCTGTAGCTACATCTCCGTAGTGACCTTGCCATAATGTGTCGCTACGGTGATTTAGTGCCTAAAAATAACTGCATGCAGTGTGCACAGTGCAGTATGGGTTGTTACTGTGCCATCTTTTAGTACTTCCAAAAGGAAGTGTTACACAGTTTACCAATTGCTTAAAATGACAAGCAAGACTTATAAGGAGGGATAAGGCAAGATACCGCATTTATGGATTAAAATATTCAAAAGAGAGCTCATACATTCACACACACACACTCACTCCCAATTACTCTGTAGATGTTATAGTTACCAAAGTCCGTTGCTCAGTACTACAATATGTGGCCAGCCTAGGAGTACGAGATGAGGAGTGGGGCCTCGTATGGACGCGTGTCTGTACTCCAGTGAAGCATTGAAGAGTGTTACCCAACCTCTTGCTGTTAAGTGTTTCCCCTATATAGGATCATCAAATTGGTATTGGGTGACCAGTTTCATCTTTCTTGACTTCGTGCCTTCTTCGTTTGAACCCCAGTAATTTTCCATTCTGGCAAGCAGATGAGTTTACTTGGCAACATTCCGAGTGTTGTCCTTCAGAGCATCTGGCATATCTCTCATCTCCTTGCTGTGCCTGTTACAAGCTGTGTCTTCAGCCTCTCCTTGGAATTCTTCTGCCTTTTGGTAACCTATTTGTCTGCACATCATTCATGGATTTCATAGACATTAGGACTGGAAGGGACCTTGGAAGATCATTGAGTCCAGCCCCCTGCCCCAGGGGCAGGAAGTCAGCAGGGGTCATAGGATCCCAGCAACATAAACATCCAGGTGTCTTTTGAAGGCATTTAGAGTAAGTGCTTGAACCACCTCCAGTGGCAGCCTATTCCAAACCTTGGGGGGCTCAGACAGTAAAGAAGTTTTTCCTTATGTTCAGCCTGAAATGGTCACGAAGGAGTTTGTGACCATTTGACCTTGTTATCCCTTGGGGTGCTCTGGTGAACAGATGCTCCCCCAGATTCTGGAAAACACCCCTGATAAACTTATAGCTGGCCAATAGATCAACCCTGAGTCTGCGCTTCAGCCTTGCATCCCGGCTGAAGAGTCCCATGGCTCTCAGCTTCTCATCATAAGGTCTGTTTTCCTGACCTCTGATCATGTATGTGGCTCTCCTCTGCACCCTCTCAAGTTTCTCCAAATCCTTATTGAATTGTGGAGCCCAAAACTGGATGCAGTACTCCACCTGCGGCTTCACCAAGGCTGAGTACAACAGGAGAATGATGTCCTGGGATTTGCTCAAGAAGCATCTGTGGATGCAAGCAAGGGTTTTGCTTGCTTTACTAGCAGCAGTATCACATTGAAGGCTCATGTTCATCTTGTGGTCAATCATAACACTGAAGTCCCTTTTGTCCGTAGTGCTAACCAGCGTAGCACTGCCAAGCCTATAAGGATGCTGTAGGTTTTTCTTCCCAAGGTGGAGAACCTTGCATTTTTCGGGGTTAAACACCATCAGGTTCTTGTCCGCCCATTTGCTGAGCCTGTCAAGGTAAGACTGGATCGCCTTCCTGTCCTCAGGTGAGGATGCTTTACCCCAGAGTTTGGTGTCGTCGGCAAACTTGGCCAATCTGCTTCTGATGCCAATGTCCACATCATTAATGAAGATGTTAAATAGTATAGGCCCTAGGACAGAGCCTTGGGGGACCCCACTGGCCACAGGGCACCACAATGATTGACTTCCATCAACCACCACCCTCTGGGTCCTACCACGGAGCCAATTCCCCAGCCAGTGGATTGTGGTGAGGCCAAGGCTGCAGTTAGCCAGTTTTACTAAGAGGTGATCATGGGATACCAGATCGAAGGTTTTTTTAAAGTCAAGATATACAACATCAATCTCTTCTCCCTTGTCCAAATGTTAGGTCACCTGGTCATAGAAGGATATAAGATTGGTCAAGCAAGACCTACCTGCAACAAACCCATGCTGGCTATCCCTCAGGATGTTGCCATTGGCCAGTCTGTTAAAAATGGCCTCTTTGATAATCTTTTCTAAGACCTTCCCCTGGATAGTGGTCAGGTTGATGGGCCTATAGTTTGCTGGATCTACTTTCCTCCCTTTCTTGAAGATAGGCATCACTATGGCCTTCTTCCAATCTTTGGGCACTTCACCAGAACACCAGGAGCTCTCGAAGATCCATGCCAGGGGCTGAACTATGATGCTAGCCAGCTCCTTGAGTACCCTGGTGTGTAAACTGTCAGGGCCGGCTGACTCGAAGGTATCCAGCCTCTCAAGGTATTCCTTCACAAGGTCAGCATTGATGGGGGGTAAGAAATTTTCCTCACCTGGTCCTCCCTTGTGACAGCTGAAATTATGTCTGTGTGATAAAGGTGCTTGCTGAAGGCCCTATGAAAATTAGACCAAGTGTTTTTCTATATTTGTTTAGATATTAAGCTATATGTTGTTGCTAAAAGCCTAATTCAAGTCTAAGATGTAGTGAGGCCTTGTATAAAGTAAGGCCTAGTAAATTAAGCAAAGCCTTGAAGTAGTAAGGCCCTGTGGCATAGTTAAAATCACCTTATCAAAGGAATGCAAGGTTTGTACTGCCAATTGGTCAGTCTAAGGACAGTTAAAGTAAAAGGAATCTGAGTGGTTGTACATTATCAAAACCATTCAAAAGCTTTAAATTGGCTGGAATATCTGGAAACCATTCAGAAGGAAGATACAGCTCTGTGAAAAGGATTAGTTAGCTGTTGCCTGGATCAGTGGGCCTGTGGACCTCAAGAAGCCCAAGGACTGCATTCTAGGGTCCTTCCCGGTACCCCTTCAGACACTGCTGTTCAGAGACGCCTGGCTTCGCTGAACTTTGTGGAACGAAAAGCTTGCTGTGTATCAGGCATCAGAGGGGACTGCCGATAAGTTGCCGATGCAAATTGCTTTTGTCTGTCATTGTTTGTCTTGTTACTATGCGTAGTTGTGTTTTTGTTAAGTCAATAAATCTTTCTTACCTTTCTACCCCCGACCATACTCTCAATCCTGAACCCTCTGCAGGCGGCTGGGACACTCCCTGTCCCGTAATGGGCAGAGGTGTCCCATGGGACTGGTGAAAGACCGATGCAAAGTTCCCATTCAGCAAGTTGGCTTTTTCCTCAGCGTCGGTTGTCAGTTGTCCCATTTGGTTTAGCAGGGGTCCAATGTTGCCCTTGCTTTTCCTCCGGCTCCCCACATATCTAAAAAAGGACTTTATATTGTCCTTGATCCTTGTAGCTAATTGGAGTTCTGTCGCAACCTTGGCTTTCCTGGTTTGCTCCCTGCAGGTCCAGACCAGTGCAGAGTATTCCTCCCTGGAGGTGGATCCAATCCTCCATCCTTTGTAGGTCTTTCTTTTTAGACACAGGAGGTCCGCTAGTTCCCTGGAGAGCCAAGGGGGCTGCTGTGCCCTTTTGCTGCCTTTCCTTCAAGTTAGGATAGACTTTGCTTGCACATCCAGGATTGCTCCTTTGAGGAGCAACCACTCGTCCTGAACTCCCATCCCCTTTGGGTTGTGGCCCTTTAGGGCCTCCCTGACAAGCCTCCTGAGCTTGTCAAAGTCAGCTTTCCTGGAGTCAAGGACTTCTGTATTGCTGACTGACTTGCCAGCTTTACGACGGATGGTGAAGGTGATCAGCTCATGGTCACTGTTACCCAGCTTCCCTTCCATCATTAGGTCACTGATTAGGTTGTCCCCCATTGCCAGAACCAAGTCGAGCAGCACTTTACCTCTTGCTGGCCCACTGACTTATTGCGCCAGATAGAGTTCATCCACACGAGAGAAAGCTTTGCGACTGCTTGGATTTTGCCGAGCACTCTTCCCACAAGATGTCTGGGTAGTTGAAGTCTCCCATGACAACCATGCACCAAGAGCGTGCGTTCTCAGCCAATTCTCTGGTGAACTCCTGGTCAAGCTCTTGATCCTGGTTCAGAGGTCTGTAAGTAGACTCCTACTATTGTGTCCCCTGTGCCGTGTTCCCCATGGATTTTAACCCAGAGGGTCTCCAGTCATCCACCATGGGTGCCAATGTCAGCTTGCAAGGATGCATAGCTTTCCTTGACATAGAGAGCTACACCCCCGCCTCTTTTGTCCACTCGATCCTTCCCGTACAGGGTTTAGCCGTCTATACCTGTGGCCCAGTCATGGGTGGAGTCCCACCAGGTCTCCATTATCCCTATGACATCATAGTTATTTGTGTTAAGCAAGAAAACAAGTTCCTCCTGTTTAGTCCCCAAGCTCCTGGCATTCATGTACAGGCATGCAAGTGTCCCTTTGGGGGCCCTTGCCCTGCCCACAGCTTGCTCCAGGGCTGGGGCATGGGTGGGCTCCCTTAAGTGCCTTGGCCTGCTCGCTTTGCAAGGGTTGCGCAGTGGGCCAGCAGTGACGGTAGTCTCCCCATCCCCCAGCAGGCTCAGTTTAAAGCCCGGTGGAGCAGGTCAGCCAGTCTGGCTGGGAAAAGCCTCCTCCCCAGTGGAGAGAGGTGGAGGCTGTCCCTTCCCAGCAGCTCATTGCCTCTCTCACCAAAGACCAAACTGCAGTCATGGAAGCTGAAGCCTTCCCGATCACAGCAGCAATGCAGTCTTTGGTTCACTACCTCAATACTCCTCTCCCTCCTCAGCCCATAGCCTGAGATGAGGAGGATTGAAGAAAACACCACCTGCGCCCCCAAACCCTTTAGCCCCATTCCCAAATCCCTGTAGCGCTTCATGACCCAGCTGGGAACGCTCCAAGTCATGTCATAGGTGCCCACATAGATAAGGAGCATAGGGTAGTGGTCAGTGGGCTAAAGAAGTTCAGGGATCTTCTCCGCAATGTCTCGAATACGGGCTCCTGGGAAGCAGCAAACTTCTTGGGTCAAGGGGCGGGGCAGCAGATTGCCCACTCAGTCCCCCTCATGATGGAGTCTCCCATGACAAACATTTTGCATTTTGTTTTAGGGAGAGCTGGGGCGGTAGCTACAGTAGAGCCTGTGTTGCCTACTGGAGCTGGCAGCTTGGCAGGCTCTGCTGGGGCTGCAATAGGTTCATACCTGTTGCAAAACTCCAGTGGGGCGGGGACCTTTGTGCGGCGGGCCTTGGGACCCTTGACCACCTTGGTCCAACTCCTTGGCTGAACAGCAGGGGAAGTCCTCGAGTCCTCCTTTGTCCTGGAGGATGACTATGGTCCTACCCTCCACCTCCTGAGGGAGAAGGGCCTGACAGTAGGAGTCTATCTCCACTCACCTTCCCTGATGGCACGCATTCTCTGGACTGCGGCCTGGAGCTCCTCCAGCTGGCGCACCAGAGACCCCAAAAAGGAGCAGACCTCACAAGGGGAGGTGGCCGTGCTCCTGGACCCCAGAGCCTGAAAAAGTGACAGGCAGCCCCACAGCCAAGAGCCAGGGGCTCTATCTGCATGGAGTCTGGAACCATGCGCTCCATCTGGGTAGAGGCCTCTGAGGAGCCAGAGGGGGAGGCCACAGACCCAGAGGGGACTCTCGGGTTCCGATGCATGCCCATCCACATCATGCCACTGGTAGGCTGGCTGCGGCTGGGACTGCCTACCCTAGGGGGCTCACAAGCAGGGCCTCAGGCCCTCCCGCTCACCCTCCTGTGTAAGCTCCCGCGCTGACTCGCATGCTGGGCCCAGAAGTGCACCTGTTTGCGTGGCCTGTTCACAAGGCTTCGGTCGCGCAGCTCCCTGGGGGGCTAGGCCAAGTAGGAGCCGGGGGGGGGAATGACCCTCTCTGCCTCCACTTAACCGGCTCCCAGCTGGCTACGTCCCTCCCACCATGGGCCCCTGTTTACCTGCGGGCAAGCTGGGGCTCATCGGGGGTCCTGGGGTCTCTTCCCGGGGTTCCCTGGGTTCACAAGGGTGCAGTGGGCTTACACCCATGTGTCTCACACCAGAGCTGGGTCCTGAATTCATTATTTCAATATTTTTCCGTTCCCTTCACACTCATTCATCTCTACATGCAAACTATAGTCTTACAAAGCAATTGTTATTCATCATTTTTACTCTATAATAACTATCTCAAATAGCTCCAGAAGTACTAAATAATGGTGTAGTAACAATGGTGCCATAGTGGCTTGTGTAGACACTCCCAAGAAGTACTATTTCAAGATGTCTATAAAAGTTAAAAACCAAATAAAGAAACATGCTATCTATCTGTTGTAGCATATGTCAACTGTGGATGTGTCTACATGAGATGCTTACCTTCACATTAGCATAGTTTACTGTGAAGTAAACATGTGCATCTACATGTGCACATGCTTACATTGCAGTAAAGCTCCCTAACCCAAGTAAATTTCTTACCTGCAAATGCAAGTAGCAAAATTACTCAGGATTAGTAATGGTGCCACAGTGCTTGTGTAGACACCTAAATCTGCTCCCGGTTCGCCATCCACCAGGGGGCAGGAGATAGCTCCCTGCCCCTGGGAGTTGCTTGCTGCCAGGACAGGATCCAGCACAGGACCCTGGAGGGACTATGTACCCCTGCCCCAGCAGCAGGAAGCTTCAAGCTCCCTGCTCAGACATCGTGATTGAGGAGCAGGAGCTGGAAGATCTCTATCTCCCAACCCCCGCTTCACCATTCTGATCGGGGAGCAGGGGGCTGGGAGACCCTTATCTCCCAGCCTGAGCTCTGCAGTCATGGAGCTCAGGCTGGGAGACCCGTATCTTCCAGCAGCAGCTTCATGACTGCAGGGCCGCTGCTGGGAGATGCTTATTCCTCAGCCCAAACTCCGTGACCATGGAGCTCAGGCTGGGAGATAAGGGTCTCCCAGCCTAAGCTGCACAACTGCACAACCACTGCAGGGAGCTCCCTGTTGATGGGGGTAGGGAAGCCTGTTCCCCACCCAGCTGCTTGAGCATGGAGATGGGGGGAAATAGGCTGGGGAACTTGTTGCTCCATGTTCACAGAGCTGGGCTAGAAACAAGCTCCCCATCATGGAGCGGGGACTGGGAGCTTGTTACTTGCCCACGCTCTGCAGTCATGGAGCAATCATGGAGCTGGGGCTGGGAACAGTCTGGGAGCTTGTTCCCAGGCCCCACTCCTTAATTGCAATTGTGATCATGGACCAGGGACCTGGAGCTGCCTGCATGGTGACAGTTCCCTGGCCAGCCTGGCTGGGACCTACCCCTGACTGGGACAGTTCCCACCCAGCCCCAGGCTGCACAGGGAAACACATGAAGCCTGGAAGTGGCTGGGGACTTTCCTGTTTTGGTCAGTCCCCAGCCAGCTCCAGGCTACACATGCAGACTTCTCTGTGCGGCTTAGGGTTGGCTGGGAAAAGTCCCAGTCAGGTGCAGGTCCTAGCTCCATACCGTGATTGGGTGATTGAGACACGGGGCTTGGAAGGATCTGCAGGGGTGGGGTAGGTCCCAGCCCCCTGCCCTGATCCACTGGTGGGGCAGCTAGCAGTGAGCTGTAGCTCTTTCCAAGCTCTGTGCCCCTGATCAGGAAGCCAGGGCCACGAGCTCGCTGCTGCCAAGACAGGGGGATATTGTCCTCGACCCAGAGGCAGGCAGCCCTCCAGGGCCAGGAGATAACTATCTCCCAGCTCAATGCTCCCAGCCCAGCCCCAGGGCTAGCACCCATGGGGAGCCTGGAGCTCCCCCAGCAGCAGCTGGGGCCTATTGCAGGGCTGCAGGAAACTGGGAGCAAATCTGCTTCCTAATCCCCACGTGTAGACACCTACCCAAAAACCCTTTACCCCTCTCCCCCCATAGCTTACACCAGAGTAAATCTAGGCTGGAGTAAATGCATGCATGGATATGCCCAATAAGTAGTTAAATATAAACACATAAACAACACTCTACATGCTATCTCATAAAAATCAATTGTCAAATTACAGGATATCCATGAATTTCAGACTTTACAAAATAAATTTCCACATATTCTGATTATGAACAAATTTACAACAAAAACTAATTTTACTTTCACATCGTCACTTAATGAAACAAAATAAGAAATGTTAAGAATTTTATTTGAATATGTTGCTGTCTTACGGTCTCATTACAGGTCACCTGTGTGATTAGGGCAGGGTCCAGGAGTCAGGATCAGGATTGGGGAACTAGAATCAGAAACAGGAAGCCAAGGCCAGGAGCAGAAGCAGGGGTTGCAGAGATTAACTCAGAAGCCAAAGCTGAAAGCCAAAGCAGGGTTTGATAAACACAATGAATTTTATCCTCTCTCTCATTTACCAGCATGACTTTAATTTTTTTCTTCAAAATTTGCTCTAAAGCCTTGCAACCTGCTGGAAGGGAACTTATGGATCTATAGGTGCCTCAATATATATTTTTTTCCTTTTCCTTTTTTCCTTTTTCCTTCAGGGGTTGCAGAGCTGAACCAGAAGCCAAAGTAGAGGCTGCAGAGCCAAAGTTAGAATTAGGTAAGGCTTGGGAGGTCAGCAGGCTGATCACTGGGCTACCACTGCAGGCCCAGGTGAGGCATTCGAAGCAGGCCAGGAGCATAGCAGTCTTTGTCAGTTTGCTGCTTTCTGCTGTGGTCTTAGAAAGGCCTGTGCAGGTGAGGTCTTCTGCCTGCATCCCTGAGGGATGACTTGGTCTACTTCCTGCCTACTTCCAGCTCTCTTCACAGCCTCCTCATGAACCTCCTGCTGAGGTTCTGACTGCATTAGTCCCTGTACCTTTTCATTTACACACTCCCCATCTGTGGCCCCTCCAAGTTTCATGACCTCATGGTTAATTTCCTCCTGGCATTAGACAATCTGACCATCAATCTGACCAGAAAGGAGGCTCTGGCCAGGGAGACCCCCTAGGGACTGTGGAGCTGTCTTCCAGTCTCATCTACTCACATCACCAGGAACAGTTTCACTGAGTTGTGGTCACTGCTTCCTTAGACTCATTCAAGAGCCAGTGGGTGCTGGCCAGTGTGCTCTGCTCAGTGTCCCTCCTTGGAGCTCTTGTTATGAACCTATGATCCTCCCCCTTCCAGTCCCTGTTATCTCATTAGTTGTCCCCAGTACTTTGTTGTTATGCCTTCAGTTGCCTCCCTAACTAAGGAAGGCTCACAGGTTTCTTAGTAAACTTAGACTCACTGTTCCCCATTGCATAACAAATAGGCCTGACTACTTCCAGCTGGGACCTGAGGCTGAATCTTCTCCAGATGGGTCTAGGCTCATAACAACACCTAGTTTGTAGTTCCTTCTTGCCCAGAGAGGGTTTGAGTCAGCATCTCTCTGAATTCCCAGACAGTGCTATAACCCTCAGCAAGATCTCTTTTCCTTTGCTGGCTCCTGCTTGCTCCTGGGCAGTAGTGGGATCATCTTCTCTTCTTCACAGGGGGCTGAGCATGTGCACATGTACACGCACTCCTTCCCCTTGCCAGCAGGTAAGTTTCTGGGGGAAGTGAGGGCACAGATTGAGACTTCTGCAGTGAGGGAGGGGGTGGGGCAGAGGCAGGGGCAGGGACAAGTGGGGCCCTGGCCAGGCCGGGTGGTAAGCCAAATCGGAGCCTGGGTGGCTCATCCAGAGGCATGGGGAGCTCCTGCCACTGTGCCAGTGGAGGCCCAGGGGGCACATGCCCCCCTCATCTGTATGCGGGGTGGAGGTGGCTGCCGCTGCACACTGGGCTTTGTGTACTGCTGCTAGTGCAGCTGCCTCAACAGCCATGAGACACCATGTGCATCCCATCATGGGGTGGGCAGGGGGCATGGCTCAGCCCAGCAGCGATGGGATGGATATGGCATCGTGCCACTCCTGGGGCAGTGGCATGCAAAGCCCAGTGTGCAGCAGCACCTACCTCTGCCCTGAACAAAGACATGGGGGGGGGGCACATGCCCCCTGGGCCTCCGTTGGGGTGCGCACAGTGGTGGGAGCCCTTGCACACCCCTGGACGAGCCTCCTGTCCTCCAATTGTCCCACAGCCTGGCCAGGCTGGGGCCCCACTCATCCCAGCCCCTTCCCTGCCTCTACCCCACTCCCTCCCTCAATGTGGGGGCCTTGATCTGCCCTCCCCCACACAAGCCCCTTCCCCTTCACAGAATAGACAGACAGGCGCTTGCCTGCTGTGCTGTGCTGTGCTGTCAGTCATCCACACAGCAGGCTGTGATCCTGGCTGTATGCACATCCCTTCCCACTCGGAACCCACTGCCCCACATTTGGGGGAGCTAAGCAAGCCCTATTAGCCCCAGCCTTCCACCGTCTATGACTATGCAGCCCCTCCCCACCCTGGTCCTCCTTTTTACTAGTCCCTACTAAACTAGACCAGGGGTTGGTAACCCCTAGCATGTATGCTAGAGCATGACACACATGCCAAAGTGTAGCACACAAAGTCATTTTGCTTGGCATGCATGCCTTGGAGCACATTACCAAAAGAATGGGATCTTAGCTAGTACACTTCAGGACTGACACGGCAACATGGTTGATAAAAACAGAAAGGCTTTATTTATTACAATATGTAATGAGCCCTAACCCAAAGTCCAGTATCATGCATCTGTGGAAGCACTTGTATAGCACCCCACAGGCAAAGAGATGGTCCATCCTTACGGCTTCCTCCAAGATGTGAATCCGTAGCCTGAGAAAAGCTGGGCGCTCAGTTGCAGCTATTACGCTCAAGTATTTTTTTTCTCTTTAAGTGTGCTTTGCGAGCAACTTTGTTTCATTCTTACACTCTTCAATTGTATAGTTTCAAAGCTTTCCTTCTTGATAGTTGGTCAATTAAAGTCCAAACAAAGCAGGTAGGTAGGGATAATCATATTACTACAACTGTTACCTGCTCAGATCCTCTTTTGGGTCATCCAGTTGTGAAACTTGTTTTTGCAAGTTTTTGATCAGCCCAGAGGTTACAATTCAACTGAATGGGATGGGTCTTGATTGACTCAATGGGACACTATGAGGCACTGATAATAGGATACCATTTTGCGTAGTAGTTTTAACAGTGGGGCAGAGCTCAAAATATTGAACCAGTGATGGTCTATGGAGACATTTACAAAATCCCAAACAGACAATGAATGCCTGTTCCAAGAAATATGTCCTAATCAAGGGAGGATGTGTCTACAAGGAAGATAGTTACATAGGGAGATGCAGTTATTTATGAATGGTTTAGCATAATAAAACATCAGGTATATTTGCAACTAGCACAAGAGATTAAATCATTGGAATTGCTTCATTTTGCATGGCCCTAGTCACAATCTTGCATTCTTATGCAAGATGCACTGTTACTGTAAATTGGTCATTTAAATTTCACGTGTAGGTCTGGCCAAGCTTTCACAGTCGGCAGGATGGACAGTGGAGACAGTGTCAGGCTGTGCTGCCACAACAAGGATCGGGCCCCTTGCAGCTCCCCCATCATCTGCCAAGAGACACCTGTGCACCCACTACTGGCAATAAGCTGGGTTGGGGCTCTGTGGACCCCAGTACAGCTGCTTGCAGGCTCCCTGCCGCCTGTTATGAGCAGCCTGGGGTCTGTGGCAGGCTGCAGGGACCTGCCCAGTAGCGCTGTTCAGTTTTCCAGAAACCCCTGCACCTATCTCCTTGAAACTTGGCAGGTCTCATGCCCTCAGAAGGGGCTACCATCCCTGTTGTTTTCATCCAAATCTGCTTTAACACACACACACACACACACACACACACACACACACACACACACACATTACATGAGTTTTGCTTTCAGCAGTTTGAGCTGCAGTTTCGCAGAAATCCCTGTACCTATCTCCTTGAAGCTTGGCATGCTTTGTGACTTCAGAAGGGTTGCCGTCCTTGCTGTTTTCATCTAAGTATGCCAAAAAACTACAAAGTTATAGGTATTTCAGTGATTCTCCATTATAGTCTATAGCCAAATCACTGAAGCTCTCTGAATTAGTGCCGAATCTTTCGAACCTGATTCGACTGAATTGATTTGGGACAGTGATCTGAATGTCTGAATTGAATCACTGTCCTCTGAATCAGCCAAATCTGAATTGAATACTTCTCTATTTGCACAGGCCTACAAATTTGCTCCCTACACATGCTGTCTACACATTCCTTACTGGGCAGTAATTACTTGGCAGTTAATTTGCTACTTGCATTTGCACGTAGCAAATTTACTGATGAGTAGAGCAAATTGCTGCGCGTTAAGGGTCCGCACGTATAGATTCAGAAGCTTACTACACAATAATTTGCTCTACTGCACAGTATAGCATCTCATGTAGATGTGCCCACTGTGTCTCAGAGGGATTTGGGTTTTTTTGATTGCTGGGTGGTTCTAAGAAAAGAACACAACTTTAAGGCTAGCAAGACCATTGGATAGCATCATATCATATATTATCATATAGCTAGGAAAAGTGACAACTGTAAAATAGTAACTAATAAAACATATAACTAATAATAGTAACTAATAAAACTTATAATAGTATAATATTAAATTATGTTAATATAATAAACATAATGTATTTATATTATTACATATGTATTTATTATATTATGTATTTGTTATAGTATTATAATAAACATATAATAATATAATAAGCATATTGTCACGGCGGGGTCCTCACGGAGGGCCATGATCTCCTTGAGGCCCTCCCACCGCGCTACTCCGGCCCGAGGGCACCCTCCATTCTCGCCCGCCACGTCTTGATGGAACATATAATAGGGAGGCTGCCTTGTGTTTCCTCAGGCCTGTCAGCTCCTGGACCCCTCATGGGTCTCCCCGTACAATGGGCGCTACCCAAGTGCCCTAGCCTTATGGGCTATGCGTGGCTCCTACCTCCCCTGATACCACGCCCCAAGCCTCGCAGATGTAAAGGACATTGTCCGGTCTATACGCCCGCTTTCCGGGCCTCCTCTCTAATGTGGCCCACTCTGGGCTCCCTCTCTCGTGCCCTGCCGGTGTGGTTCCGCTCAGGGACTCTCTAGCGGGCCCGCCGGTCCTATGGGCCAACCGCACGGATACCCTCCCTGACTCTGGCTCCCCGCGCTGCTACTCCCTGTCTTCTCAGGAGCAACCGCAGCGCCCTGCCTTGGTCTGAGGGGGATTGCCGCACTAGCCTGCGGCCGGGCTCACTATGCCCGTGCGCCCACACTGGGCTACTCAATAAAACACAATGGCGTTCCCCCTCTCTGGGGGCTCACCGCGCCCACACTGGGCTACTCAATAAAACACAATGGTGTTCCCCCTCTCTGGGGCTCGCCGCGCCCACACTGGGCTACTCAGTATGGCCCCGCTCTCTAGGGCTGCTCAGTATGGCGCTCCCCCCCTTCTCTGGGGCTCGCCGTGCCCACACTGGGCTACTCAGTAATACCACCCTTTTCCTGGGGCCGGGGGCTATGCTCCCCCACACGCAATCCGGGGTCTCGGTCCCCGTCCGCAACCTACGGGTTGCACCCGCGACCCACTGGCCGGGATCCTCGCCGCCAGTTGCTCATACACTGGCGTGCGAGTAATTGAGGCCTCCTCCAACCCCTACAGCCTCGCCCAAGCCTCCGGGTGTAATAATACAAACACAATGCAAAACCACAAGCCCCTAGGCTGTAACACAAATGCAAGCCGCCTGGCCATAACTCCTCATCATAGCTCAAGCCTCCAGGGCTATCATGAGCTGTACTTGCGAGTCATGCTCCTTTCCATATCTCAGCTGAGGGAGCTCCTGCCTCTCCGGCTGCTGGCAGAGAACTGCCAGCCTGGTTTTGGCCCTGGGCTTTATAAGGGCCAGGCCCTGCCCCCTACAGGCAGCTGGCTCCCCTTGGTTGCTCCGGCAACCCGCAGCTGTGCTCATTACCTGAGCAAGCCTCAGCTGGGCTCGTTATGTCAGCCAGGGTGCGGTCACTCGCTCCCTGGCAGTTTCTCCTCTATAGGAGCAGGGGCACCGAGGTGCCCTGCGACACATATAATAAATGTTTATTATATATAATAAACATATAATAATAGTAACTAATAAAACATATAATATCATATATTATCATACAGCTAGGAAAAGTGACAACTGTAAAATAGTAACTAATAAAACAAACCATGTGGGAGCTTGACAAATAAAATGTTCCTGGAGCTATGTATGTATCTATGAGACTCCCAGCATACCTCAAACTCTGTAACAGGCTGTCTACACTAGCTTTCTATCAACCACACATGGTTCCAAACCATTAATCAAGTGATCAAAGTTATTAGAAACTGGCTTTAAGACATGAGAACAGAGAAATACTGTCTGCTTCTTTATGGGCTATTGAATGCATACAAGGTTTTTGGGACTTCAGATCTGTGAGCTGGACTCACAGGTGTCTGGTTCTGCATCCTGTACTCAGCACAGGCAGTATAAGTGCTTCTCACAATCTACATTTTACAGATGTATTTGGTTTCCCCAGACAAGTTGGAAAGTAGTGATACTACATATTAGTATGCATAGGTGTGCTGATGTACATTTGGGCATGTTAAAGTATATTTTTTTTCCTTTAATGAGGGAACTTGCCCATTTCCAGAAATCAGTGCAGATGAATTAGTTCTTACGACAGGTTAACTGTGAACAGAGGCAAAATAGCAGCAAATCAACATTCAGCACTTGCTCACCTGCACCCATGACAATATACAATAGAAGAGAAATTTAACACTAAGCAGTTTTCTTTCTGTGAATGGATCTATGCTACCTGGATGGAGGACACAGGCAGGCCTAGGGACGGAAGCTTCACTGACTTTTGTCAGTGACAGCCTGTTAGCACCACTGTCCACCAGATAGTACTTGGGGATCATTAAAGCTCAATTAACCCTTAAATGGAATGTGAAATATGAATGCAGACAACTCTGTGTCCTAAAATCAAAGTTTCACTTAAATGCAGACAACTCAGTGTCTTAAATTCAAAGTCTTGGACAACTCAGTGTCCTAATATCAAAGTCTAATTTTATTAGTACAACAAATATTATCTTAACAGTTTCTCTTTTCACAGAGAGAAAAACATTCAGTACAATAATCCCAACCAATTCCAGATGTTACTTTGCTCGACAGAAAAGATGGTCACTCCATTCCTGGAAGCAAAGGGTACGTCATGGGCTGGCATGGTCCAGACAGTATGGGTGTGCGAACTGGGCCCTATTTGATTGGGATTCAGGTTTGGCCCGAATCAGGGACAGTAATTCAATTAGTTGATTTGGATCACTATCCCTGATTCAATTTGGCCAAATCCAAATCTGAAGATTCAATGCCGATTCAGAGAATCAGTGATTCAGACACAGACACAGCTTTAAAAGTTTTTTCTACGTACCTCGAGGTACCAGTGTGGCTTGGGATCACTGCAATGCTGGGGCGCATGGAGCTTCCCACAGGAGTGTGGAGGGCCCCCCCACCATGTGCTTGGCGGTGAACCCGGAAGTGGACCAATAGTACTATTGAAAGAAAATTCTTTGAGGAAAACAGAATAAATTGAGCCATTCAAATATGGGCTTGTGGCCCTTTTAACATGTGCCTGAAAACTTAGTTCTAAACTAGTAGCCAGATTCCAGATTTCTACTTACAAATCTTCCAGAGAGTCTGTCTCTCATGGAGGCACACCTTTTGTGCCTGTGTTCCCAAAATGACTGCCTGTCTCCTTCCCAAAATGTCTGCTGCAGGAAAAAGGAAGAACGAGCTTCCCCATCCCTTAGGAATTTTTATATTCCAGTCACCTAGGTGACCAGGTTGACTGAAACCAGCAGGGTGAAAAAAACAGAGGGGGCTGGGCTGCCCATTACAGAGGTGAGGCAGACTGAGGAGGATTCCTTCACACCCTACACCACACCCCAACCCTCAGGGGTGTTACTGTAATGTTTTCCTGTTGGGGCTTCATCTTCCTTGGCCACCACCCCTTTCTTCTCAGCTAGGTTTTCTAGCCTAGGTCTACTGCGTTTGGACCTAGTTTTGAGGCACCAGCTCTGGTCTAGCCCTTTTGGGCACTGTGCCCCTGGCCCGTCTGCCGGGCCCCTGTCTCCTGCCTGGTTGTTCCCCTCTTGGATGCCAGGCCCCTGGCCCCTGCCTGGCTCTGTGGCCTCACACTCTGCCTGCTCTGGGCTCAACTCTTGCTTGAGCCTTAAGCCTGCCCCTAGCAGGGCTCAAGGTGATTGCGTGACCCATGGGCACTAATGGGACCTCCATATACCACACCTTACTGTCCCTACTCAAACCTCTGGCATAACTTCAACACAAACATTAATCTCATGGGCTATAACATAAACAGTCCCCTCTGGGCCCAATGACATTTGCATACAAGGAAGAGCAGCCCTCTGCCCCTTTAAGAGGGAAAACTTTTCCTCACTTCCTGTGCTGGCATACTTCCTGCCCCTGAGCTATCTTTGTGAGCTTCCCAAGCCTCACTGTGGTTTCACAGGAAGGATAGAAGTGGGTCTAGCATCCCATGGTAACTTTCTTGGGCAGGAGTTCCTATCCCTGTGTCCTGCAGGGCTAAACTAACTTGCTAACTCTGGACCTGGGCTTATATGCCTACCAGAGCCCTGTCCCCCTCTACTCAGCAGACTACCCTGGGCTGCCCAAGGTGCCTGCTAATTGACTTCACTGCCCTATTGCCATGGTGACCTGCAGCTGCTGTGGCCTGCCCAGCCTGCAGTGCTCCCTTGAGGGGCTACTTCTCTCTTAAGAGAACAGAGAACCTCAGGCTCTCTGTTACAGTGTCATAGGCATAAACATCAAATAGTTATTTATGTTCTATTATGCCATACTTCCCAAGGTCAAATATGGCTTGAAATTATTAATAATTTACATTAATATTTCTTCCTTCACTACATTTCCCTATATTTGATTTCCAAAAAATCAGTTGGAGAAGTTGAAGCCAACTTCTACAGCAAGATGCAACCAAGTTACAAAGGGTCAGATGTTAAGGCTGTAACTTTCTTTTAGGATATTTTGTGACTGCATTTAAAATTCCTGGAGTAATTCCTATAGTAATGGAGAACAACAACAGGCCTAAATAAGTTAATTTCTTTGTTTTCGTATTAGAGGTTAAACTATTACACATACCTTCTTAACTCTAAGTTAATTACATTTTTGCCTGGGGATATGGATGATGGATGCTTAAACTCCACTGTTACGGCAGCTTTTCAGCTATTTTTATTCTATATATCTCAACCCATTTGCTATTATGAACCTGGAACCAATTAAGCTGGGAAGTTCCATGTTTCAAGACTTCTGATTGAAACAGAAATTGTACTTATGAGGGCACAAGTCAAAGCGTGGATTTGTCTGGGGAGTCTCGCTGATAGGAGGGCCTGCATGCCCTGGAGACTCCTGCCACTAAGAGAGGGCTTGGTGAACAGTTTGAAAGGGGAACAAGTGGCAAGCCCTCTTTCCCCCAAAATTCCTGCCCAAAGGCATTTCTGCAGTAGTGTTATCTGGATTGAGGGTATTCATCACTGTATCTTCCTTTCCCCCAACTCCTCGTGCACCTGGTGTTTCCCTGTTGAAGCCTCATTATTTCTTGGATCTTTGTCTGAATGTTTCTCCTTTTGTTTTAATCACCCCCTTACTCTAACTGATCATTTCACTCTGGTTGCTTCTTCCCCTCTATCCTGTCCCTCTCCTTCTCACTCATTTCCCACCTTCTTCCCCTTTCTCTGTCTTTTCCCCATACCCTTCCCCAGTCACTTCCCTGCCCCTTTTCTCTTCCCTCTCTGACCTCCTCTCTCCATATTTTCCCCTTCTGACCTCTTTTCTTTCTCTTTATCTCCAGACTCTCATTCTGTTTTAGACCCTTACCCTCTCCCTACTTTCTTCTCTTCCTTCAATCGTTGCTACTCCCTCTTTTTCCTTTAACACTTCTTTTCCTCTTCCCCTCCCTTCCCTCTTTCCCTCCACCACCCTTCCCTCCTGCCTCCATACCTTTCCCACCCTAACAGTTGGTTACCCCCAAGTTCCACAGATGGAAACTTCCAGAGTCTGGCAGCAACCTCCATTTCCAGGCAGTCCCTGTCAGTTGGAGGTGCCAATAGTGTGGATTAAGGCTGGGTAAATCACTCTAGTCTGGGACTAGGATGGTGGATAGGGAGCAACCCAGCCTAGACCTAGGCCCCCAGCTCCACAGTCTAAGCAGGCCAGTGACTCTTACCCCTTGTTTCCTGAACCTGAAATGTTATGTCCTGCTTTGGCCGGGCTGGTGAAGGACTGGGCTTGGCATTGTGTCCTCATGGCTGGTCAACTGGGTCTAGGACTGCTCTGCTATACCAGGTTGCTCAAGGAGGGTCTGGACATCATCAACCTTTCCCCCTTCAAGTTGAAGCCCCAATATCAGTATTGTTCCCTGCTGTGTGCAGAGAACAAGAGCTAAGCTATGGCCCCAGCCTCCCTCTGTAGGGGCCAATCTGGGTGGAGCTAGGGGTCACACACCCAGCAATGCCAACTGTCACAAAGCCATTGCAAGACTCAGGATTTCAAAGTCAAAATAACTTCAGCTCGCTATCTCTCAATCCAACCCTCATATCTCTGGATTTTCGCAGCTGGTAAGTGGAGGGAAAGGGGCAGGGGAATAGGTAAGGGGTGGGGGTGAGATCAAGGTCCCTGTGGTGAGGGAGGGAGTGGGGCAGGAGCAGGGGTAAATAGGGCCCCAGGGCCAGGTGGGTCATCCAGAGATCTGTGGGGGATGGGCACAGCTCCCCAGAGCAGCACACATCCCCAGGAGATGCATGGGGGCACATGCCACCCACAGGGCAGAGACGGGCTGCCCGCTGCAGGTTGGGGCTTTGTGCCCCACTGCCTTGCCCCAGGAGCTCAGCCTCATGATGCCATTGCTGCCTGCCATGCCCTTCCCCCCGCATCTCTGTACAATGTGCCCTGGCCCCAGGGCACCGTTCACCCCTGTCCCTGCTCATGCCCCACTTCCTCCTTCACCACAGGGACCTTGATTTCCCCCCACTCCTCTTCTTTCCCCCCACCCCTTTCCCTCCACTTACCAGTTGGGTGTTGTCTGGTTCTGTCAGTGTCTCTGGGTGTGTCTCTGTCTACGCCTCACTTCCAAGCCACAGCTTGCCCAGCCCTACTGCTTCTTCTCACTCCTGACCCACAGTACCCTGCATCCTGCAAGGGTGTGTGGGGACCCTCCCTCCCTGGGCTCCCTGAGGGACCACACACACCCCCACAATCCCCACAAATGACCCCCCTTCACAAATAATGCCCCCCCCCCCCCCCAGCATACACACTCTTCAAAAATAGCATCTTATAATTTACATGCCACTCTCTTGATTTTTAAAGCATTTGTTTCATGATTTTTGGCATGGTAGGGTTGGCAATACTGCACACCTCCAGCACAAGCACTGAACCACAAAGGCCTAATCTCTTCTCCTCAGCTGGGGTTTCACCTCAGTATTTCTCCAGTAACTTAATTTTCATGGGGTCACTCCTTACATATCAGGGTAGAGAGCACATTCTGCCCTACAATCTCACTATCACTGGAGTCAATCAGAATTCCCAACATTTTGAATGGGTCCAGGAACTGACTGCAATTGCAGCTGGCTTTTAAGGCCTGGTCCTGGTTTTATAAATTCCTGAAATGACTTAACACAGACTAAACACATTTTCTAAAGTTATTTTTAATACAATTTCCCTTCTATCTCTCGTTTACTTGGTAACTTCAGTAACTTCACTTAAAGATAGAGTGGTACACAAGTTTAGTGTCTAATGTCAGTCAGGCTCATGAAAGCCCCTTGATGGGAATTCCAGCTTCCTGCTGGCATGCTGAAAAGCTCACATTTGAGTTCCCTTTCAGCTGCTTCTAGTGTGGCCTAATAGGACAGAAGCTTGGTATAGAACAGAAGAGCACTTCTAACTCATGTTGTACTACCTACAATGCTCTCTGCCCATGCAGAATGTTAATTATTTTGGCTGAAGAAAATCCAGCAATAGAAAGGCCATTATAGTGAAATATCATCCAAAATGTACATCTAAGAATATTTTCTATTACAGAGGGGTTTGGGTTTGAAAAGAACAGATTTTGCCCTTCTTTTAAAATTCAGAAGTGACCAGGGAGAGTCCTGGTTGGGAAATAGCTCATTTATACTTCCTTATTTGTGTTTTCACCTCTACTTTCTCTTCTGAAGTAAATCCAATATCTGCCTCTTCTTAAGTGGCAAAGTACAGAATGAAAGTAAGTTTTCCCAGCCATGTGTAAACACCAAGATGCCCCTCCTGCTCAAGGTATGGTTTTACTCAGAGTACTTACATCTAAAATACTTGACTTCCTTGAAGAGCAAGGGCTGCAACTTGTAACATAATAGTCTGTCTGCTCCCATCACTTCCACAGGGAAATACCTGGCCATCACTATGGCTTTGTTAACTGAGGCTGATAAGAAGAATATCCGATGTACCTGGGCAAAGTTATTTGAGAATCCAGAAGAGCATGGAAAATCAATTGTGATTAAGTAAGTCATTACATTCAAAAGCTTTGTTCTTATCTATCATTTGTGTCATTTTAATACAAACCCTTGTGTGAAATCTGATATAAAATAGTTTTCTTCTGTGTTTATCTGAAATATATCTTTTATAATCATTTTTTTCTAAGCATAACTGCTGCATACATATTCTTTTTAGTGACCTTAATTGCCTCTGAAATAAGTTATATTCACTATGTGCTTGTTTTTTTTTTTTATTTTTATTTATTTATTTATTTATTTATTTATTGGTTTTCCTTCACTGGAAGCTTTCAAACCTTCCCTTTTTTCTGAAATCTCCTACTCCAAATTTCTACTGCTTCTAGAGTGCAGCCTGTGGGCATTACCCCCTGTTGGGATCGAAAGTTCTGTTTTTCTCTCAAAGTTCTACTAGCCTGCAGAGAACAATTTGGTTTCAAGTAATATGAGCTTCAGGTTCACCTCAAATTCCAGAACCAGAGATTGTAAGTTAAAACTTTTAAGTAAAGGGTGGAAAGGCCGGGTGGACAATGATACCAGGTAGCCTGCTTGCCTGTTTGGAATGAATTTAAATAAGACAAAAAGCATGTTCACTTGCTTTGCCTTTCCCTTCAATGTCTATCCAGGCAGACTCCTGACTGCTGCCTAGCCACATAGCTCTGCCCCAGGCAGCTCCTTCATCACTTGATGCCACCACCCAGACTGGGGATGAGCCCCCATGTCTCCTGCTAGCCTGAGCCTGCTCCAGCTCAAATTACTGTAGTCTTGGGTACATGTGTAGATGCTGCACCTGGGAGCAGTTTACTCCAGCTCAAACAGTTTTGGAGTTTATTACTTCACCTTAATTTCACCCACTGGGTACATCCAGGAGAGTGAGTACATGCCTGTTGTGGCATTTCAAATCAGTTTGGAGATGCCACAAGATGAACGCTGGGAATGAAAAAAATGTTCCCTGCACTGCATATTTGCAGTACAGACTCTAATTTTGATACCAAGAAATCCCACTATCAAGAAAAAAAACACACTGAAAAAAAAGTGGTGCTGCACATGCTCCTGGAGCATGCCCTGAAGCAACCAGAGGCTGGGTCCTCCAAAGAGATGCTCTGGCACCCAGCCAGAGCATCTTTATGCCTACCCTATTCCCCTACCTCCTTCCCCTGCTGCTGGGGCAAATAGGAGCGGGCAAGGCTGCAGCAGTGTCTTGGATCCAGGCTCTGTCTCTGGTAAACAGAGATGTGAGGGTAGGGGGACTGTGGGGGTGGGGGAACTGCTCAGGAGGGTAGGTCCCCTGACCATCCTCTGGCATGGTGCACAGCCTCCCACACAGCACCAGCATCAGCCATTGGGGCATTCAGTGCCTGCTACTGGCAGAGACCCCCCATGGCACGATGCAGCCCCAGCTGCCTAGGACCCAGTGCTGCCTGTGCCACATGGTGTGAGCCCAGCTCGGCCCAGGAGTGTGCGCCTTTGGGTAGGACTGGACCACTCTTGTTGTCACCCAGGGCCCCCAGCACTGCACACAAGACCCACATGCCCTCAGGCTGGGCCAGGTCCTGCCTCCAAGTGCCCTGCACACTGTGAGGCAGGGCCAGCTCCATGGAGGCAGGACCCAGCCCGACCCAAGAACATGCAGCTCCTGCATGCATTGCCAGGGGCCCTGGGTGGCTTGGTCCTACCTGAAGGTGCATGCCCCTAGTCAGGCCGGGCTGGGCCCAAACAATGTGGCATAGCCGGTGCCAAGTTCCAGGAGGCCAGGGTTGCACCATGCCACAGGGGGGCTCTGTCAGTAGTGGGTCCTGAGCACCCTGATGCCTACTGCTGATGTAGGGCAGGGCGGCTGTGCACCATGCAGAGGGCAGCAGGGAACTTACCCCTCCTGAGCAGTCTCCACCACCCACACAGCCCCCCCCCCTCACAGCCCCCACCACCCAGTCCTCCCACACCCCCACCCCCAAACCCCTGCACAAGCCCCATACCTGGTACAAACCCTATACCTACCCACAAACCCCTCAATTCCCCCCCAAACCCCACACCCCCCCCAAACCCCACATATCTTACACCCTGTGTGCCTAGCCCCTGGACAGGACAGGATGGGACCTGCTGGCAGAAGCCATGGCTGCAGGGGAAACTCCAATACTGCAGCCCTGCCCCATGACCCCACCAGTGCAGGGACATGCAGCCCCATCCTGGGGGTACTCCTGTTCCCAGGAACTATTTGGGTGTGTGATGCACTGGGGGGAGGGAGGGAGGTGGAAGCAGGGGTATGTGCGAGAGAGAACAAGATGGGGGTGGGGGAGCACTTCTGGTAAGAGAGGCCACCAGAACCCAGCTTAGAACCCCCCTGTCCCACTAAAGCAGCCTGTGCAGGGGGAGGCCAGCTTGGAAGGGAAGGGGCTTGCCTAGTCCACTCCCTGAGCTCCAGTTAAGGGCTTCCCAGGAACAGCATGGGGATCACTGGGGCCTGTGCCCAGGCCCCGGGAGCAGAATAGCAAGGACTGGCACCTCTCAGAACTACAAAGCAGCAGGTGGGACAGCTGCAGCTGAACTCATGTCCTGGTGCTGGGACAGAGTTGCTGCCACAAGGGAACTAGTGGGGGCAGGCAGGGGCTGTGGGTTGGGAGTGAGGGGTAAGGGCAGGGGCAGGACACCAGCATATCAGTGTTACTCAGTGCCCCACATCTTGGTGAGTGAAGGGGGCAGGGGCAGCTCTGATTTTTCTGTGATAAAACAACCAAAAGCAAACACCAAAGTGTATAGATATTTAGAATTCATTTATTATGATGATAGGGGCACTAGTAGGCTTCCAAATTGCTTTAAATTTGTAAATATATCGATAAAACACGAGAGAATTGGGAGGTTTTATCAGAGAATTTGCCATTTTTAAACAGGAAGCACCAGAATCTTTGCTGGTGAGGTAAATGGCAAGACCCAGGCAGAGAAGCCTACTCTTGGCCAGCACCAGGGACCCAGCTAGAGTGCAGATGAGTTGGCTGACTGGACCAATTGGATTCAAGAGGACGCTGACAGTTTAAAGTAGGCCACCGCAATGAGCACTTCTTCTGGACAATAGCTGCCCTGGTGGCAGAGAAGGGGCACCAGAAGACATAACAGCAGTGTCGCCCAAAGGCCAACTGTGCAGATATGGTCCACTAGCAACTGGCCTTGAAGTGCAGAAGGCTCTGCTGCAGTGCCCATACCACAGGCCAGGTGGCTGTGCAATCCCCACCTGGGTCTGGCAGGTGCACAGCCATGTGGCCACAGGTCTAAGGGGGTAGATGTTGTCACAGGTGGCAGCAGGTGAGAGCCAGGCAATAGCCACCACTGCCAGACTGCTGCCATGGGTAGAGGGTGCAGGGACCGTTCTAGGTTAGGGCTGCTTCAGCAGTTCAGCTGGCAGAAGAGGCTAGTGTCCCCAAATACCAACTGGCCCGGCCTCAGAAGCTCCTGAGGGCAAGTAACCCATAGCTGCTCACCAGGGCAGCTTTTTTATACTGTTGGGTAGGGCTGTGCAAAGCTTCAGGTGCCAATTCAACTCAGGGGAGATTTGGCCTAATTTAGCAGCCAACTCTCCAAATCAAATCAGGAGATCAATAAAAAGGTCTGAATTGATTCAAAGCTATCTGAATCAATTCAGAAGATTTGGAGAGCTTCAGAGATCCAGGCAGTCCCTGCTCACTGCTGCAGGGAGCTGGACCTAGATGCTATGCTGGTGGGGGAGGGGTAAGTGGAGGGGGGGCTAGGGGAGGGGACCATGGGGGGACCCCTACCAGAACCCATCCCCTGCCTGCTCCCCCAGCCCCTCTGAGAGTCTCCTGACCCCTGCCTGCTCTCCTAGCCCCCTCACCATGGCTGCCCTACCCAGCCCCAGCTCCTGGCTCTCTTTAAGAGAAAAAGAGCCCCACACTCACCAGCTGGGGGACAGAGTATCACCCCCCCCCCCAACCTGGCAGGAGCCAGTGAGGCTGGGGCTTTTTAAAAAACAAACAAACAAACCTGGGAGCTGGGGCCAGGAGGGGCAGCTATGGGGGGCAGGGGGCCTGGGAGAGCAGGCAGGGGGTCAGGAGGCTCATGGCAGAGCCCCCCATGTTGTGTGGGGCAGTGGAGTGCAGCAGGGACCCCTCCTCCCAAATCTGGCAGCAGCTGATGATTCTGGGGCTTTTTGGGGGGGTTTTTAAGAGCCAGGAGCTGGGCCTAGGCATGGCAGCCACTGACAAGACTGGCAGAGCAGGTGGGGGATGGGACCTGTCTGATTCAGAGATTCAGCCAGTTTGGCAGCAGCTGAACCTCCAAATCAGATTTGGCTGAATCGATTTGGGACAGTGATTCAAATCACCAAATCAAATCGCTGTCCCCTGAATTGCCCGAATCCAAAGTCAATACTAGCCACGTCACACAGGCCTACTGCTGGGGACAGCTTAGGCCGGGCCAGCTCCTGCTACAAATCCAGGAGGAGCTGGGCAGGGTCAGTTTGCTCCAAGTGACACAATTTGCTCCACACCAAAGTGCATGTTCAGGCAGGGTCACAAATCTCCAGTGCAAATTTATGCTGCTCCTATTTGTACTACTGAAAGTGCATATGCGGATGTGCCCATAGGGAGATCCTGGCTGCTTCTGCAGACAGAGCAATGGGGAGGAGGCAGGGCAAGAGGGGGAGGGGCAGCTGTGCTATGCATGCAGCATGAATAGCTCAGCCCCCTCTTGTTGCACTCCCCTACTCCCAGGAGTAGGGGCAGGGAGGAGAAACCAGTGAGGAAGGGGGAGCTTGGAGCCCCTGGCCACCACAGCATTAGAAGCAGAGGTAGGGTTACCATATTTCCAGTATCAAAAAAAGAGGACACTTGTAGGGGGGGCTGGGGAAAGGGGTATACCATTGTGGGGGTGGGACAGTGATATGCCCATACCCTGCCTCTGCCCCTCACTCCTAAGCCATAGGTCCCCCACCCCTGCTGCTGCCTCTCACTCCTGACCCACTGTACCCCACCCCCCCAGGCCTGCCAGTGACTCCCGATTCACAGCCCCCTACTTGTGCCCCGAACTCCCAATCTGGAGCTCCCTGCCCCCCAGCCCACATACACACAGAGGTGAGCGTGCACACACACACACACACACACACACACACACACACACACACACACACTTTCTCCCTGTGTGTCTCTTACTTGTGAGCAGTTGCAGGGCCCATGTGCAGAGCACATGATCCCCCAAAAGCCAGTCACCTTCCCCCACTGCTCCCAGCCCCAAGCAGCCAAGCCAGGCAGAGGAAAAGCCTTGACATTTGCTTGCATTTTAAAAACCCACCCAGACAGGAGAACAGGGGGCTAAAGAAGAGGACATGTCCAGTAAAGCTTGGACATATGGCAATCCTAACTGAGGGGAGTAGTGGCTGAACAGGAGCCCATGGACTGCCTATTAGCCCCTTGCAGGCCGTATGCAGTCCACTAGTTGGACAGTCCCACTTTCAGTTTCATTAGGTAAGTGGCAGAACCAGTTCTTACTATATTTCTCGTATACAATGCCCACCCAAATTTTCAGCAGCTGGTTTTTGAGTTAAAGGTGCCCATTGTATTTGAGAAAATGTGGTATATCTAATGCTGGTCCCACAATGCAGTTTCATTCATAGCTTGCAGCATCAGATCAAAGCAGAATCTTCCAAACATAACTTTTCAAAAGCAAACTGGAATTTTTGAAATCAGAGACACACTGAAAGTAAGTCCAGGTTGGATCTTTTCTTGCCTGATAATGGTAGTACAGTGTATGAATTCATATAGTTTATTTATTCACCTCTATAATGTAGCCTTTATAAAGTGCTGGTAATGCTAGTTACTAGAGGAAAAAGCAAATCAGGGCCAGTGGTAGAGGCAATGTCTTTATTAGACCAGCTAGATTTTTGCAAAAAACAAAAAAATCTTTAACTGCAAGCTTTGGGGCACAAACACCCATTGGCAACACATAGGAAGTGCATGCGGGTGCACATGCACCCCCTGAGATTGGCCATGGAAGTGCCAGCTGCAAAACTGGAAGTGCTGGCAGAAGCGCACTTCTGATTTCACCAGTTTCACCGCTGGTGGCTCTGCGCTCGGTGACTGGCCACTGGAGGACCCCCCACATCTGTTGATGTGGGGGAGGAGTCTCCCTGCAGCCAATCGCAATCTGGCACCAGTCACCCATGCAAACACCCTACATCAGTCATCACAGAAAAGATGGTAAAAGTTCTTGTGGGTAGAAATGAAAGTTCATATTTCATAGGATTTCACAGAGGAGTCAATAGATGGCGTACTCCTCTGGGCAGGCAGTTCTTATCTGGTAAGGTGTCCCTCAGCTCTCTTGTGAGGCTCTGCAATAATGCAAATTACCTTGAACAAAGGCAGGAGGCAGAATCTCAGATTTCAGGTGGTCAAAGTTGCTTCTTCCTTGTGAAATTATGCAGGTGTTACCCCCCCCCCCACAAATCTGTCAGTGCACCCCTACTAATTGCTATAGCAACAAGTAGAATGGAGAGACATGCCTGCAGTCATTTGAATATGCCAGTTAAGGAACTTTCATGACTGTACCCTCTAAGCCATGGTTTCTGAACAGTAGTGAAAAGGCACAGTTTGACAGAGGATCAAAAAACACCACACCAAAAAACCCCCAACAAAACAACACCACCACCACCACAAATTGAGCAAAACTGGAAAGAAAGCCAGAAGTCCAAACCCAGCTTCCCTTGAGGAATTAAGGATAGATGAACACTCCCAGAAGACCACATGCCTTTTATGTGGAGGTCAGAACCATACAGGCAACAGTGACTAGTGGGATAAAACCCAACAGTCATTAAACAGTTATACTAAATGGAGTTGAAACCCTCAGACTGCTTATTTCCCTCCAAAAGCCTCTGCCAGCAAAGTGGGACCAAAGGCCAATGGTGGCTGAAAAGGCTGGATCTTCCTTACCTGCCACAGACTGTAACCCAGTCAGCACTCAGCTGGGAGACTCAAACAAAAACAAAAACAAAACAAAAACAAAAAAACAACCAAATGCTGCACAAAGTAATATTCATAGATTTTAGGGTCGGAAGGGACCTCAATAGATCATCAAGTCCAACCCCCTGCATAAGCAGGAAGGAGTGCTGGGTCTAGATGACCCCAGCTAGATACTCATCTAACCTCCTCTTGAAGACCCCCAGGGTAGGGGAGAGCACCACCTCCCTTGGGAGCCCGTTCCAGACCTTGGCCACTCGAACTGTGAAGAAGTTCTTCCTAATGTCCAATCTAAATCTGCTCTCTGCTAGCTTGTGGCCATTGTTTCTTGTAACCCCCGGGGGCGCCTTGGTGAATAAATCCTCACCAATTCCCTTCTGTGCCCCTGTGATGAACTTATAGGCAGCCACAAGGTCGCCTCTCAACCTTCTCTTGCAGAGGCTGAAAAGGTTGAGTTTCTCTAGTCTCTCCTCGTAGGGCTTGGTCTGCAGGCCCTTGACCATACGAGTTGCCCTTCTCTGGACCCTCTCCAGGTTATCCGTATCCTTCTTGAAGTGTGGCACCCAGAACTGCACGCAGTACTCCAACTGTAGTCTGACCAGCGCCCTATAGAGGGGAAGTATCACCTCCTTGGACCTATTCGTCATGCATCTGCTGATGCGCGATAAAGTGCCATTGGCTTTTCTGATGGCTTCGTCACACTGCCGGCTCATGTTCATCTTGGAGTCCACTAGGACTCCAAGATCCCTTTCCACCTCTGTGCCACCCAGCAGGTCATTCCCTAGGCTGTAGGTGTGCTGGACATTCTTCCTCCCTAGGTGCAGCACTTTGCATTTCTCCTTGTTGAACTGCATCCTGTTGTTTTCTGCCCACTTGTCCAACCTGTCCAGGTCTGCCTGCAGCTGTTCCCTGCCCTCCAGCGTGTCCACTTCTCCCCATAGCTTTGTGTCATCTGTAAACTTGGACAGAGTACATTCGACTCCCTCGTCCAAGTCACTGATGAAGACATTAAAGAGTAATCGGTCCAAGGACCGAGCCCTGCAGGACCCCACTGCCCACACCCTTCCAGGTCGAGACTGACCCTTCCACCACGACTCTCTGGGTGCGACCCTCTAGCCAATTCGCCACCCACCGGACCGTGCAGTCATCCACATCACAACCTCTTAACTTGTTCACCAGTATGGGGTGGGATACCGTATCGAAGGCCTTCCTGAAGTCTAAGTATACGACATCCACCCCTCCTCCTGTGTCCAGGCATTTCGTAACCTGGTCATAGAAAGAGACTAGATTGGTCAGGCACGATCTGCCCGCCACAAACCCGTGCTGGCATAAAGTGCTGATGGAGAACCCATTCTTCATAAGAAAAGTAAAATTAGGACCCTGACCATTCCTGTGCCACTGTTTACAATAGTAGGAAGATTGACCACTGTATCTTGGCCAAGCTTCTGCCGAGGTAGCTCGATTCCATCCACTGAAATCTTACCTGTTGTTTACACTGGAGAAAATATCTATGCTTATTGTGTTGTTTTTCCTTGAGAACTTAGATGCAGGGGAGGAGGATAATATCTTTGTGCAGAAGGGGTGGTATACTGCATGGCCACATACTTCCCTGGTTCTAGCCATGCAAACAAGCAAAAAGCTGGTCCTACTACTTGGATCTTAGAGTCATTACTGCACAATCTCATACAGCACAAGACTAATAAGACTAGTAAGTAAATGGCGTCCATCCAGCATGACCACTGAGGCCAAGATAAGATATTCCCGAGTCCTGATGCTGTCTATTGGGACTGCATGACCGTCTATTTTTGGAAGGCTTGCTGCTAATCCCATCTTTCTTTCAAGAAAGAAGGGTCTGCGATGAAAGAGGGAAGAGAATGTTATTGAATAGTGCCACTTTAACAGAAATGGAGTGGGCCACTTTCCAAAATCCATATTACATTAAGTGGATTAGTATATTATTTTGCTGGTGCAATTATTGCCTATACTTTTGCATATGTATCTCATTGTCTTCCTTACAGCAAGCACTGGGTGTGTTTTGTTAATTTGTGAATTTCAATCACTATTAGTGTCTTCCCAATAAAGGCTCTTCACAGATTATCCCGAGACAAAAAAATACTTCAAGACCATCCCAACTGAAGGCAACCTGCAGGCAAATCCACTGGTGCGTTTTCATGGGAGGAGAGTCATGGTTGCCGTAAACCAGGTGGTTGAAAATCTAGACAATTGGAAGCAAGCCTGCAGAATTCTGGACCGTCTGGCAGATAAACACAGGACTTCACACAATGTTGAAGTTGAGAATTTTCAGGTACTGGAGCATACAAACATTGGGGCATCATCATTTCATTAGACTGTACAGTTGTTCTGATAGGAGGAACAGAACAGTATCTCAGGGAAATAGTTATACATGTTCATGTCTTGTGACATGCCTGTCAAGGAGCCAGAGGTTAACAGACCCACATATCAAAAGCTTTATAAATAAAAGAACCCATGGCATTCAGGCCAGAGAGCTCTACTGATAGAATTTAATATAAAAGCACTCACATAAATCTGTTATTTAGATCACATTAATTTTGGGAGGCCCAAACCACAATTACAGTCTCATTTATATAGGCTATACCCAGACCCATAGTAAAACATAGTCCATACCCAACAGAGCTTACATGGATAGACAAAAGAAGAATTACCCCATTTTAGAAATAAGGAATTGAGGCATTAAGTGATTTAACAAATCACACAGGCAGAGTGAAAATTAATGGTGGGGCTCAGCTCACCCGAGCCCCTCCTAAGATTTGAAAATAATAACCTGGGGGGAGGTCTCCAATCGGATTGCTCATTCACACAGGTGGACTTGTTAATCAATTTACCAGTTACATTCCCCCCCCCCCACAGCCAAGTATCAAAGTATAATTTGAACCCTGCACACGGGTAGCCTGTGGCAGAACTGGGAACTGAGGGCATTTATAGACGTGCTCTGGAAGTGGGGGATGGGTGCTTTAATTAGAGTGGCTCCAAGAGCTACTCTAAGTAAAGTGCTCAGAGCATCATGCATCCCCATGCTGAAAAATGGCAGCAGGGGCACTTTAAAGCTTGCCAAAAGAGCTTTAGTTAAAGTGCCTCTGCCACAATTTTTCAGGGCAAAGATGCTGATACACTGGAATCTGAAGTTGATTAAATAGAGTCTGCTCTGATATGCTGTAATTACAGCACGTCAGAGCAGCCTCCCTGGACGTGTATAGGCACCCTGAGATTACCTGAGTGCCAGCCTAGTGTCTTAATTTATGAAATATCAAGTCCAGTGGGCTTAGATCCTAACACTGTCACTTTAACTAAACACTGGCTCCAGAAGCATAAATAAGAAGGATAGATATATGGGAAGGGATTGATCTGGGGGATGCCTAGTGAGTCTTTCCTGCAGGGAGGAATGTCATTGATTGATAAGGTTGATGAGGGATTAAACAACTCTGTTACATTCTATAGCATCAAATGTAAGTTACTTGTCTTCACACCTTGCCCATCATCTCATTTAGCATCAAAATGTCAGCTGCCACCTCCAGTCAACACAAGATATCAGTCTATCACCCACTGTTAGATCTTCTGGCAAGCACCTTTGGGCTTTCTTCCATGTACCTCCATTATGCCTGGGAGGAACTTTTATAAACATCCACAAAAGTCTCAGGAGGCACTAGTCACCAATAGGCTATTGATATGCTGCAATTATTCCCAATCAAGCTAACTAAGGCCATCTCCCTGTCTTTGTACTCCTCCATCTCTGGATCCATCTCCTGCCCCTTGTCTGTAAACTTTGTGGCAGAGATTGTCTCTTACCTCGGATTAGATAGCACATGGCAAAGCAGGGTCCTGATTTATGACTACAGCTCCCAGGCACCACAGTAATGTGAAAAACAGCAATGTCATGGACAGTGGAGTGAGTGGGGGAGAAGGCAGACAAGAGGCAGGGTTAGTGGATGAAGAAAACAATGGCTATAGGGAGGACTGTGCATAGAAAACATCCACACTGCAGCTTTTCCCTGCTTCACCATGTCAGTGCTGGGCTTTGGCTTTGCTTTTCTGAATGCATCAATGACGCATTAGGAAATCAGCTCAGCAAACCTGACATCTCAGCAGCAAATCCCTCTCTCTCACCCTCCTGAACCAATTCATTCACAGGTAATTCACTGTATCTGCAGTGTGGTTCCACTGGACCCTCTGAGCTTTGGGGCCTGACATGGCACTAAAAAAAAAAAAAAAAAAAAAGCGCCAGGAGGCTATAACTAGGGCTATGCAAAATTTTGCCAGGTGTTTCGTTTTGACATGTTTCAAGCTCAAAACAGTGAAATCAAAATGAAATGAAGGTCTTCAAAACAGCCTTGAAATGAAATGAGGGCAGTCAAAAATGTTTTGAGTTTCAAAACTGGGCTTGCTTGCAGGGAAACAAAGTAAGGAGAGGGAGGGGGAAGAACTGCTCTGATATTTACTGCGCAGCTGACCAGTGACTGTGAGCCTTCCCTGAGGTCCCTTCCAATCCTAGTGCTCTGCAGGAGGGACAGAAAAATAGCTGTGGCTTAACACACACAGTCACATGTCACAAGTTTTGCTTGTCTGCAGCTTGAGGTACAGTTTCCCAGAAATCCCTCCACCCATCTCCTTGAAACTTGACAGGCTTTGTGGCCTCAGCAGGGGCTACCCTCCCTGCTGTTTGATTTTTTTTTTTTTTTTTTTTGGAATCAAGCATGAAAGGACAAAAAGTTATAGGCAGTTTTGTGCTTCCCCATTATAGCCTATGGGCAAAATGTCAAAACAATGTTGACACAGTGAAAGAGTTTTGATGAAACAAAACGGAACAATGGTTGCAAAACTAAACAAAACTCAAAACGAAACACTGTCCCCTTGAAAAGGCAAGAGGGAAGTCAAAACAATAGTGCTGTTTTGCACAGCCCTAGCTGTAATCAGTGCATGGGGACAGACAGTCTGCCCCAGGCTCCCTGTTTGGTCATTCTCAAATCACAGCTCCTGGTGTAGAACTGGGAAAAGAATGTCAAGCCAGTGGCTGGAGAGTGTTGTGTTCCGATTGTCCTCATTAGGGAGGCAGCTGGTGCATGTTAGAGCAGGGACTAGGAATTTGAAATCAACTGTTGATTCTCAGTTTCTCCATCTTTTGTCCTTTTGGAGGCTACTCAAGGTGACCATGTGAAATAAGAGAGTCACCCTTTGCCAGTTGCCTTTGTTTGCACGCTCCTTACCTGTTGAACTTGGATCACCCACAGCTCAACAGAAACATGGATTTGCTCATCCACCTGTAATATAGCTGACTGGGAAGGGAAACACTGCAAGTACAGAGGTGGTCTTCCCAGCCACACTGGGGAAGATCATTCTCCTGGCACAGGGATAGTACCTGCCAAGTTAATGTATAGTAAACCTCCCACTTAACTGCTGGAGTGGGAAGGTTTTGGCTTTAAGCCCACTTTATGGAAATGGGAGACTCCTCCCTGGCTTGCCTCTGGGGTCTTACAGCTGAGGAAGACTCACGGGCATCTGAATCCCAAGCCTCTGGGCTTGGGCCTGTAAGTAGGATGCCCGCCAAGGGCTTCGGATGTTTCCAAAGCCTTAGATGGGGGTGGAGGACATTTACCAGTAATAGGGCCACTTACGGTTCTGGACTGACTCTTGGATTTGGAATTTATTGACTAATTTGGCTTGGAATATGGAAAAATTAAAAAACCAAAAACAAACCTGTAATATAGCTGAAGGCACTGGTAAACAGCTGCAAAAAGCACAATCTTCTTAGAGCATCCCTGGCTCATACCAGAGCTGCTTCAGGGACTGCTGGGATCAGTGGGAAGCTGCAGAAGTAGCAGCATCCCTGCTGTCAGAAGTCACCAGGGACTCATTTTCACTTTATAACCAAAAGTGTTTCCTGACACCCTTAAGGGCCCCAGGACAGGACCCCTGACTGAAACCATCTCTCTTGCTCTCAGAACTGGTTTTTACAGGACTTTTTTTTTTTTTTTTTTTTGAATTAATTCTCTGTTCACCTTCATTTGAAGAGTGAGAGCAACAATAAAGCAAAGGACAGGTTTCTCTCCTGACTAGTTTGAAAAAAATTCACACCCTATTTTACGTGAGGTACACACCTTTCTCTCAGAGTTACCTCTGTTCAGATTTACATAATGAATCTTGCAACAGGGTGATTTAATTAAAACTCTAACTCCTGGATTCCTAGAATTACATGGAAATCACAGTTTTTTTAAAACTGAAGACCTTTCAAAAATTGTAACACCTGTCATGCCTTATTTATCAGATGCTGTCCCTGGAAGAAAGTCTTGTGGGGGAGCAGGACTGTACCTAGACTTCTGGCAGCCCCAGGAGATTTTTAGCATCAGGCCCCCCTTCTCCGGAGATAATGATAATAATAATAATAATAATTTTTAAAATACCAGTTTTAGGCCTCTTTTCTGTCTGGGCAGCAACCCGGTTTGCCTATGCCTGTGTCTGCCCTGTGGGGGAGGCAGATCTTCCAGGTGACAGGACCCCAGATGGGACATCCTGGTTCACTGCTGTGACTATTGACAGGAAGGCTGGAAGGCATAGGCACTCTGCAGCCAGTCATCAGCTACTTCGGCTGACTTCTTTTGGATCTTCCTTCACTTGGTGGGAAGGGGGGGGAAGTTCTGCAAGAGCAGCACTCTCACAGGACAGGGAAAGGAAGGGAGTAGTCAGAGAGAGAGAGAGAGAGAGAGAGAGCACGCGCGTGCGATCTGCTTTTGAGCACTTTTCCCCAGAACAGTTTTGGTGACAGATCAACAGGCCATTCATCAAGGCATTTGCTGTGGTCTCCAAATAAGTTATCTAGCTCACAAGAATACTTTCTGCCTCCCCCTTTGTCCTTTCTTTTATTCTCTGATACCCCTTCTCTCTTACCTCACAATCCTCTTTGAAATCATTCTTTAAAATTTCTCTGCCTTGATGCCTATAGAAAAATTGGCAATAGTTATGTCACAGGTGTGCTGAGTCCAGTATCCATCATACTGACCAGTGCCGTTTTGTTACTTTAGTTTCCCTGGCTGCATCTATCCATTGTCGCTGGGCTCATTTACCTTGTAAACTATCTAGAGTGGGGACTGTCTCTGTAGTCTATGTTTGTACAGCACTTAGGTCAGTAAGGACCTAATCTGCGATTAGAACTCCTAAGCACAATAGCAATACACATAATATGTTTATAGAAGTATGAGCAGGAAATAAAATGGTTTTCTAGCTTTTTATAGCAAGGGCTAGGATGTAGACATCTCTTCTCTCACATGGACTGCAAGGTTGATGAAACCTCCCATTTCTAAGCATGCAATATCCTTATAACAGCCACAGGAAATGCTTACATGGAGAAAGGAAGGGACTCAGAAGTACTGGAGTCAATGATCCTAGGATCACGATAACACCCAACTGCTTGGCTTCCTTATATCTAAGCCAGTGTCCACAAGAACTGCTAATGCATGTATTTGATGTTGTTAACTAAAGAGAGGGGCGAGAGAAGTAAATGCTAGAGATTAGAAGAAAAGGAGCACCCAACTGCCTGCCCTTCAACCCCCTTTCTGTTTCATCACGGGATGTGTGATGACAGACAGCCATCCACCAGTTCCGTCAGTGCCTCAGGGTTATCAAGCTATGCTTAGAGGTTTGCTGTAAATGGGCATCTTCCAAGCTGAGAATTTTTTTAACCTAAGTTTAATGCAATGCTGGGTTTGTGTCTCATCTTTCCCCGTTTTCCTTTGACAGTATATATTTCAGGTGATGGAGTGTGTACTCAGAAATGTCTTGGGAAATGAGTTCAATAGCAGGGTCTCCACCTCCTGGAAGAAGCTATTCACTTTACTCTTTGAGCAAATAGAGGAAACGTATGGGAGCTCTTCCCAGTCCTGAAGTGTCCACAGTAACTCCACTGTGATGGAAGCAGGGAGGCAGATTTTTGTTATTGTTTCTGCTGGTATAAATGTAAGGAGATACCTGTAAAATAGATAGAATAAAATGGAGCTTTGGGGTATGAGGCTGAACAAAACTCCTTGGTCAGTGCTTGTTTTCAGAACACAGGAATAGCCAGACTAGATAGGACATGAGATCATCAGAAGAAGGTGCAAGAATCCAAAATAGGCAGATCTGTAATAATCTGTCCCCACATTGGGTCAAATCCTGATCTTTATGGGTAAGGATTGACTTCAGACCCGAGGCAGAATTATAAAATTCTTGGGACTTATTACCTATAACTCCATGTAGTCTTACTTAACCCAAGGAATGAAGAGCCACATTTAAATACTTAGTTCTTTCTCAGGCCTTTATTTCTCACCCAAGACCAGAACAAAGAAGATGTGTCAACATAAAGTAATTTTTCACCTCACCAACATAGGTCATGCATGTCTCAGACCAGGGATTCTCACCCCCCCCCCCCCCCCCCCAGTCTTGAGTTCCCTTTTTAAGATGGAGCTGAGGCCCTCCTCCAGTCTCTCTCATAGTTAGACCCAAATCACCCAATCCTGTCCAATTGGGCCTATGATTCCCCTGCATCTGCTTCCCAATCCCCTCCTTGGAATATAACTGGATGCTTTTTTCATGACAGAAGCTAGGAAGGAAGCTGAGACAAAAACTAGATAACACCAGCTGAGGCAAAATAAGTTTTCTTCATTATCATTCTTTACATTATATAACATGTCATAACTACAAACCAAAGTATTATTGTACCAGAGTAGCTCCCATACTTGGAGAACTTGAGGAAAAAAAAAAATAGAGTAAAATTTCCCTATTATTAACAGGATTACAGTAGGGAGGGAGACTCATCACTATATCTAATCTAACCTGTAGTCACATCTTTAAAATATGCCCAAGGAGTAAACACTACTTTTGTAACTATTGTACCCATTCTTCATGGTAGGTTTATGTTATTTCTTAAGACAATGTATTTCTCCACCAGCGGTATTCCTTCTCCTACTGCCATATTCCCTCCCTGTTCTTTTTATATGGGCCAGCTCATCATGAGCACTGTAAGACACTTCTAATGTTATTCTGTAAGTGAGCAGACTACTTTCTCTGGGCCCCTTCAGATCCCTTAATTCATTATTTAATTGACCTTGTTTCTTCTCTCACAAAAGTCACTATCCAGATGCTAAGTCAATTGGTTATCCACAAACACAATGTTAATTCAGTTCTTATTGCCCCATCTACTATAAACATTGTGGCAGGGCACTGTTGGTGCCTGCCACTTTAAGGGCTGAGCAAAGCAGCCAGCAGGCGTTTGATTGCAGCAGTCATTTTAGATCCCTGGCTACCTATATAAAACAGAGCAGTTTGCTGCTGGTAGGCAGGCAGTAACATTGTCTGGCTGCAAGGCCCCATGCAACATTCTGGAGGCTCCTGGTCATGACAAAACTGCACCCTGCCAGAAGTAGGTGGCCTGGTGGGGTTCTCAGTGGTGCAGGAGCCCCCAGGAAATGCCAAGCCAGTTATCACCCTGGCAAAAGGCAGGTAGGGGTGTTTTAACCCCAGCCCTCACCTTTAGGTGGGTTATTTACCATCAGAGCAGGGTAGGCCAGGTAAGCTTTGGGAAGCACCTGAGCATGCTGGGGGAGTGACGCCACAGGGCCAGGCATGCTTCTAGAAGCACCTGAGCCAGGAATGGGGGACCCCAATCCCTAAGTGCAGGCAGGAAGAGTAAACCCAACTAAGGGACTTGACTGGTCAATACTGGGGCCAGGACTGGAAGGGTCAAAAGGGCCAGGGGCCCACCACAAGGGATGCCCATGATAAGCAAAGAAGATTGGGCTCCTGACTGGTCTGAGATGGGGCCAGGGCTTATATGGAAGCCAAAGTTCCCACGAATGGGGCCACAGCTAGTGGGCAAGGGGGACAGTTGAGCCAACTGCCAGAGATGTCATGTGTGAGGCTTGGGCTGCAACGTAGGGGTGGAATGGAGCCATGGATAGCTCCCCCCCCCCCCATATCAGGGTGTAAGATGGGCAGCCTTCCACCTTAATTAACAACATAATTAAATTACAACAAGGCATGGCAGGTGAGACAGGTGGGTGGCATGCCCAGAGGCAGGTGGGAAACTAGCTCTGTGGCTAGCCACTTTGCCACAACATTCATGCACAATGCTTCCACGTTAATTCACTCCTTCAACTCTAATTAAGCTCATGAATTCATTCAAGTCTACAGACCCATTTATAGTGTTCTTTTATCAATTTTACAAATTCATTCAAACTTCACAATTAATTTACTGTGTGCTAGGGCTATGCAAAGCTCTGGTCCCCGATTAGATTTGGCCCAATTGAGTGGCCAAAATCTCCAAACCTGAATCTAAGAGACCCTTTAATCTCTCCAAATCAATTTGGAGAGATTAAGACAGATTTGGCAATTCAGACAGACACAGCTTTAAGATGTTTTTCTCTACATACCTTGGGTACCAGGTGGCTCCTGATGGTGGGGCAGATGGTGTCTCCCACAAGAGCGCAAGGGGTTCCCCAGCACGCTCATGCACAGACCCAAAAGTGGACCAGAAGCACTTCTGGTCCATTAGGGAGCATGTGGCGAGGGCCCCGTGCCCCCCCTGGCTCAGCAACTCAGGTGCTTCCCAAGTCTGAGGGGGGACACCTGGGGTCCCTCCACAGCCAGTCGCTGAGCGAGGGGCCTGGCGAGCTCTGCGATGGACCCAGGATTGGACTGGAAGTACTAGTCCACTTCTGGGTTCACCACTGAGCATGTGGGGGGCCCTCCCTGCACTCCTGTGGGATGCTCCATCTGCCCCAGCATTGCAGTGTTTCTCAAGGTAGGTAGAAAAAAACATTTAAAACTGTGTCTATGGCTGAATCACTGATTCTTTGAATCCGCATCGAATCTTCAGATTTGGATTCAGTTGAATCAAATCAGGGACAATGATCTGAATCAGATTAATCTAATTACTGTCCCTGATTTGGGACACATCTGAATTGAATATGGCCTGTTTTGCATACCCCTACTGTGTGCCTTTTTTACTCACTAGTATAGGTTCATAAATCAATCCCTTTCTTCATCATAGCTATAATTCATTCAAACTTACAAATTAAGTTATAGCAGCTGCCCCAAATTCATTCAAAGTTCATCAATTAAGTTAACCCCTGTTTCTTCTTAATCCCTTCTATAATTCATTCAGAATTTATCAATCAGTCCCTATACTTCTTTCTTTCTTTCCATTTCTGGCTTGCTGTGCAAATGCCTTTGCCACATCCCCCCCATACACATTCACATCTGGGCTCCCAGCATCCCTACTGGGGTTTGCTCCCTGTGCCTTGCTGCTGGGACCTCCTGGGCATCTTGGTATGGAGCTCACTTTCATCTGTCCCCAGAATCAGACTGGCACCTTCTAACCCAGCCACCTGCTTTACTTAACTCTCTCTCTGCCAGGTCAGTTGCCTCCACGCTTAAAGCTTGTCCCAGCTCCTGCAAAGTTCGTTGGCTCAGCTGGCTGGACCCTTCATTGTCATATGGGTGGTACAGCTCCCTGCCTCCACTGTACTATCTCCTCTCTGGGGGAAGCCAAACAGCAGTCTGTCTTCCAGGTCTTTCTTAAGTTGCCCGGTTGGCCTTCTGGGCCAGTCAGGATGGGCTCCTCATGGCATGCAATCCTGTGCCCCTGAAGGTCTGTACCTTCCCCCAGGTTCTCCATCTCTGGACTCGTTTCTTGATACACTGGGGCCACAAATCTCCCAGTCATGCTCTGGTGAGTTTCCTGTTGGATTGGCTCCACAGGTCTGTAGCAAGGGCTTGATCCTGCTCCTGCTACACTAATATATTAAGGTTTCTCCTCTTCCTGTACTTCTCTCAGATCTTGCAAACGGAGCAATCAGCTTACCATTACTACCCAACTACAGCTTTGGTATAGGCCCCCAGGATTCTCTCAGAACTCTGAAGGGAAGAAAAAAAAAAAAAAGCTCAGCTCCAAATACACCTGTCCTGAAGTGTCTTCTAAACTGCAGTCATTACAAAAACATTGTCTGCAAAGACTATGACATGAAGGAAGCTTGTGACCTTTCTTTGATTGGAAAGGACTTCCTACTTTCACTCCTTCCCTGTACCAGCTGAATTAGGAGATTCACAGTGAAAATGCATAACAAGGGACTCAAGCAGTACAAGTCTCCCAAACTTAAAGAAACCAGCTCTGAGCCCAGTCAGCCATTTTCCAGGATCCCTCTTGATAGAGGGATTCTGACCCCTGGGGGAAAAAAAAAAGGCTGCATTGCACCATTTATTTATTTATTTTTATAATAGACTATATAATCATGTGTCACCTAATCAAAGGCTTTGCCCCAGTGGAGGGAGTACACAAACCCTTCTAAACTCCTATCAGCAGATTTGGAATCTCTTCTACTGCCTGTCCCTTTTTCAACCTATCTGGAATATTTCAAGAAGGTTGTGATCTTAATTTTTTTTTTGGCTCCAACTATTCTGCCAACAGACTGCAATGTTTTTGGTATCTGCACGCTTTTTAATCTCAATAGGATGGCACAGCTATGCTTCCAACTTACTTTCAGCACTTTTGGGTGCCTCTACATGAGCAGAGATTGCTCCAACATGCTGTGATTACAGACTCCTGCATCTCATGTATTAGCGTCCCTGCACTGAAAAAGTGGGGGGGTGCTTGAGATAAAGCTTGTCAAATGAGTTTTAGTTCAAGCACTGTCACCACCATTTTGAAGCACAAGGATGCTAATACACAAGACGCTGTGGAGCTTTAATTAGAGTGGCTCCTGGAGCCACTCTAACCTCCCCCCTCCCCCGAGCATATTTAAAAGTGCCCATAATGTTCAGCTTCTATATTTCCATTGTAAAGGTAAAGGAGGAATCAAGGTGCACTGAAAAAAGGACTATAAAGTGGTCCAAAACTACTGTTGGCTCAAAATAATAATTTGTACAATGAATGAACTAAAAGGGTGTGCAAACACTTTGGACAATTAAAAAATGGTTTTTGTAAATGAGAGAACTGGACTGTAGCCAGCAAAACAAAAAAACAAAACAAAAAAAACAAGTGTCAAGTACTACACCTAGGATGGCATTCCATTCTTTTCTCATTGTTTACATGGCAATTTTGAGCTAGGAACAATTTTTAGGACTAGGAGCCATAGCCTCAAGCTTCATCCAGGTAAATTTAGGTTGGAGATTAGGAGGAACATTCTGATTTTGAGGGTGGTCAAGCATTGGAACAGCTACCTAGCAAAGCTGTAGAATTTCCATTCAAAAGCAGGTGATATAGACACTTCACTAGGATGGTTTAGTCAAGAATGATCCTGCCTTGAGCAAGGGGCTGGACTAGAGGACTGTGAGGTTCTTTCCAGCCCTGCTCACCTAGGATCCTAAGAAAAAAACTGAATGCAAATATATAGAATTGTAGTTAAAAGTTCTACTGCCTAGTCAGTTGACAAATATCTGGCTGTACTGATGAATCACTAAAAATAAACCCACTAACCCGATTCAGAAGTCTGTTGTTGTCACAAATACATCAAATATAGTTTTAGGTGGCATTAACAGACCTATTGTATGCAAAGTGTGACAGGTGCCAATACAACTCTACTTGATGCTGATGAGGCCTCAACTGGAGTATCATGTCCAGTTCTGGGCAATGAAGTATGTAGAGAAACTGGAGAGGCTCTGAAGGCAAGAAACAAAGGTGATAAAGGGGTTGGAATTGTTACCTCTCAGCTCTGTGTTCTTGGGGAACCCTGGCACATTACGCAGCCTGTCTGACTCGCAAAGGACTTGCCCCCTCCCCACCTCTGCCTGAACAAGAACTGATTAGAGGAAGGACTTACAAAAGAAAGGAAGATGCAGTGGGAGACTCATCAACCTTGTCTGGAGGGCTTTAGATAAGAGTGAAGCAACTCCCCTGGTCCCATTTGAATCAGAGACGGAACCAGATTACAACTCACTTAAATGGGAGATGGGACAAGAATGCACCCTCATTAGTATTCAGGATGGCGAACGGAGATTCTAAGGCAAGGATGGCACTGAATTTGTAGCAAAACCCCCAGTTCCCCCCCCCCCCCCCCCCAATTTTAAAATGCATTCCCTTCCCCAACCATTTCTGACTTATACTTATCTATTGGGAATAGAGAGGGAGAGTCAAAGTGAGCTAAGATGTAGGATAAGCTTTAACATTTTATTTTATGTAGTAAGTTTTATTTCTCTCCCCTCTGCAAATAAGTGCCCTGCTATTTTGATATAGAGATCCACTGTTTTATAAGTGATAATTCTTATGTTTGTTTGTTTGGGGGAGTTGGGTTTTTTTTTTTTTACTGCTTTTATATTGCGATTACTGTTTTAGGCCTATATATGTAAATTAATGTAAATTATGTCAAGCCTCCATCTTATCCCCATGCCCAGTTGTGTAACCCATGACTCATACTACCCCTCCTATGTAACTTGGTTCCTGAATGAATGGGAATGAATGAGGGTGCTTGAGAGACAGTGGCAGTAGGTCTAAAGATAGCTCCCTCTGAATGACCGAACTATCAACACCAATACCTGGACCAATGCCCCAGCCATTGGAACCACCCTCAGCGTTCAAGAAACAAAAGATGAGGCAACCCACCATTGTGCCAAGTCTGCACATGTTCAGTAAGAACTTCTGGAACAGGACTGACCTTGCCTGGACAATCCCTCCCATAGGAGATCATAGTCTGCCCCATAAAAAGGGGCAGTGAAGACTGACTCCTTGGGAATGTCATTTCCATCTGGACCAGACCAGCTCCATGTCACACTGCCTTTCCACCCCAGAGGCCCTGCTGGTGACCCGCTCTGGACAGCACCGAGCTGAAGGAGACCCTGACAGGCCATCGAGGACCCACTTTCAGCCTGGGATAGGTAGATATCACCTGCATATTTCCTCCTCCAATTTGTACTCTTTCTCTCTCCCCTCCCAGACTTCAGCCTGTGTACCAAGCCTCTTTAACCCCAGCTGCCATTGTCTATGTGTGCGCGCACACAAAGGAACCAATAAAATATTATGTCACCATCTCCCCTGTTCAATAAAACCACTGTCATTTGTAATCCTGAGTTGGGTTTGTTTGTTTTTTTGTTGTTTTTATGAGCCCCAGTCCCTTTCCCCCCATCTTAAAATTCCAGTCTCTGTCTCTTTCTCCCTCTCAGCTCTCAGCCCTGCCTCCTCTTTCTCTTTTCTGCAGGCTCTCACCTTGCTCCCGCCACCTTTTGCCTCCTCTTCCCAATCCTTATCTCTCTCTGCCTTCTCTTTCACTCTCTCTTCCAGTGTTCTCCAGCCTCCCCCCACAGCCCCACTCCCAGTTCTCCTCTCCCCACGTAACCTGTTTACCCTGTAGCCTCCTTGCTCTGGCTCCAGCCTCCAGGGCTTATCCCCAACTGCTCTTCTGCTCTGCAGGCTATTTCTGCTTTCAGTTAACACCAATTAACCTTAAGTTACCCCAACTTCCCTCCAGTTTGTCAGTTCTAATCCCAGCACTGGCAACTCTCATCTCAGTCTCCACCAGCAGTAACTTAAAGTAACCCTCAGCCCAGCTCTCTTTTTAGTCTACCAGTTCTAATCCCAGTCCTGGCAACTTTCACCCCCTACGCTTTCTCTCTCATACTTTAACCTTCCCCCAGGTATCCCAAGTACACCAAGCACATACTTACACATAAACACAGGTGAGTTCTTAACTTGGATGTTGTGGTGTGTATGTAAGTGGTATGTATGTGAACTGATATAGGTATGCCACTGTGTGCATGATATACGAGCTAGTGATTTGTGTATGTGTATTGATTGGGTGTGCAGGTATTGGTAATTGATTCTGGTCTCATTTCTTTTGGTCTGTATAGTGTGTAGGTGCTTGAATAGGTGTGCATGTGCCTAGGCTGGTAATTTTAGATGTGTAAGTGCCAGAATTGGGGGGGGGGTGTGCGTGCACACACACCTGCCTGATGGGGGTGCACCTAATCGATTTGAGTGTGTGCATGTGCAATTGTACACCATGCCCTCCTGTCTAACACCACAATAGAGATCCTGAGAGTTGGCCTGACCCCACAGGTCAACAAGTTCTGGGACCAGAGAAGTAGGGGAGAACTGCATGATGGGGGATCCAAATGTTAATCAACCCATGTCTACACACACAGGTCAGCATTTATCAGACCAATTCTAGTAATGACTCCTTTACTGGTACCCAAAACACTGAATCTGCCAGTCTGTGTTGTGAGCTCCCCCAGAGTAATGCCACCCACAGCCAGGAGTGATTAGTTCCTATTATCCAGCATAGGAGCCATTGTTTACCCCTAAACAAACCTAGTGTTCTCCCTTGAGCTATTGTTAATTCTCTACAAAAACCCCTACCCAAGCTCAAATTCTGTCCTGGTGCTTGGATCCAAAAGCTGCACTAGTTCCACTCCTTTTCTACCTGGAATCCCTCCATTGATTGTGCTCAGAGCTCTGCCTGCCTGCAAGCTCCAATAAACACCTGGGAACCTTGACTGCTTCAAGATCTGCTGAGGGGCAAGACCCCCAATTCTCCCTCTCCAGAAACCTGATTTTTATTCTCTTGCTCCAGGCACAGCTTTCTAAGCCTGACTTTTACTAATCAAACTTGAGCTAGACTTCCCCAAATACCTAATTGAAACTATGTAATATTGTAACTGTTTTGTGTCTCTTGTTATTACTATTGGTATCATCATAAGTTCATATACCTGGCAATGAAAAACTTTTATGGTTAAGCTGGTTGCTATACTCTCTCTCGCTCTCTGAACCTCACTTACTCTTCCTTCCCCTTGACTGCCCCATTTGCTCTGCAGCAACACTTCTTTTACCCAAAACAAAGATCCCTGTAATGCCCAAAACTATGGTGGGGGGGGGTGCTCATCAAGGGAGTTACTACTAGGACCATTGTGACCTGCATATGAGGGTTAGTCTGTCAATAGGTGGGTGTGCTCACTGATTTGGTGGTTGGAGGAACCCAGCCCCAGTGAACTGAGTTCTGCAAGGTATCTCCATTGGGAGTGAGGACTTGCAGAAGGGAGAGATACAGCTCCACATAGAAACACAAGCAACACAATGATAGAATTACAGAGATCCCAGAAAATGTACCCCAAAGTGATGGGCAGATCTGGTAACAGAAGGCAAGTTGTATGAGGAAGGTTGGGAGACATTTAGGTAAATTTAGTCTGGAGGAAAGGAGGTTAAGGGGGTCATCATGATAGCAGCTTATAAATATTTGAAAAGCTACCAGAGAGAAGAGGGAAAACAGCTTTTCTTTCTTGCCACAGAGAACAGGACATGAAGAAATGAGTTTAAACTTCAGCAAAACATATTTAGATTACATTCAGGAAAAAAATAGCTATCAATACAGTTGGAAAATAAGCTAATCTCCTCCATGAAATGTTTTCAAGAAGCTAGAAAGATATCTGTCTGGGATGGTTTAAAAATAGAGCATCCTGCATCTGTGAAGAAGGCTGGATTAAAAGAAACTTTGTGTCTTTTATTATCATCATAAAAATATTTCCAGCATCAAATTCCAGCTAAAAATCATGCACCACAATAAAGCACCAACATCCTGCCCTAATTGCATTTTCTCATTCTTAAGTTATCATTTAAGAAAAGTTTTACATATATAAACACACCATTTATAACCCACACACACATTGTGGTGGCAGAGACTGCACACGCACACCTAGACCCTGTAGATCACCATCAAGCCTACTTCTTATTCAGCCCTACTCAGCCCCCCTCATGCACAGCTCTTCAGGCCTATTCCCATTCAGTGGGGCCACACACCTATACTCCTCTGTAACCCAGGCAGTACTTCAAAAGGTATCCCCTCTCCAATTGAAGGGATCAAAGCAGGTGCACAAGCGCTGTGGGAGGTATAGGGACTCTCCTCCCCCTATAGAGCAGAGCCAGACCAGCACTGGGGACTTAACCACATGCCTTTTAATGAGGGAACAATACTGGGAACATAACAGGCATAAATCAGGGGGTATAGTGGACACCACAATGCCCCAAGGGGGCAGGATTCAACAAAGGTTAGACACTTACAATCACTGACAAAAGACAGGGTTAACAAAATATAAAACACAAACAGCAGAGCAAACAATACTGGTTGGGGAAAATATAAAGGCATAAAATACAAAACGGCAAAGGACAAAGAAATATAGGGCCTAGGTACCTGGAGGGGGAGAAAGGGGGAAAGACACAATGGCTCCTTTTTACTGCAGGAAGAGTTTCTCCTTGTTAGGTCACTCACCCCATCACCAAAGCTAGGACTCAAACTCAGATCTCCCATGTGGTAGGCAGGAATACTGCCACACAGCCACCAGTGCTGACACTGCTTCAAGCTGCTAGGGGCCTTGACCTTCTTAGAGCCCCGGCCTCACGTTGAGCTGCCTGGTCTCCGATTGGAGGAGCTGGAAGCCAAGCTGGGAACCCCTCAGGTCACTGCTCAGATCTTCCTGCTGGCCACAGCCTCTTATAGGGGGATCCTGGAGCCCAGCAGGAAGCCTCTTCTGCTAGCCACAGCCTCTCAGAGGGATCCTGGAGCCCAGCAGGAAGCCTCTCCTGCTGGCCATACGCCATGCTGCTGAGGGTCCAACTGCTGCCTGCAGGTCCTGCTCCTTCAGGATCTTCTGGGGCAACTGCTTCTGCCCTGCTGGCCCAGCTCTTGCCAGCTCTTTGAAGCTCCTTCCTCATAGTCCCTCACTGGTCTCTCCCAAGTCAGCCAAGCTGCCCTGTTTATGCCCCTCCAGGTGACCCAAGGGGCCAATCAGGAGACACAGAGGGCAAGTCTCTGGGGCCTGATTGGTGAGGAAAGGGAATCCCAAGTCCTCCAATCATCTTTTGCCCTTTCGAAACCCCTGGGCTAGGTCACTGCCAGCTAGCTCATCACACCTCATGCTATGCCCTCTGGGGTTTCCAGGATCTCACATCCCTGATGGGGTCAGGCACCTACACACGAGCATACCTGGCTCCTACTACTCTACATTATGCCCTCTGAAGCCTTCAGGATCTTGTATCCCTGCTGGGCTCAGATGCCCTTCTGCTTGCCATGCCTGGCCCCACTACTCCCACAACTGCCTTCAAAGCCCACTCAAAAATGGGGGCTGGGGTTAAGGTACCCCACCTCACCTTTCACCAGGGTGCTAACTGGCCTGGCATTTCCTGGGGGCTCCCACACCACTAGGAGCCCCACTAGGCCACCCTTCCCCAGCAGAGTGCAGCTTCAGGTTATGCCCAAGACCAAAAGCCTCCTGCTCTTACCTTCACAATGCTCCTGTTACAGCTCAGCCAGCCAATGTTTCTACCCTGGCTGACAGCAGCAAACTGCAGCCTTTATATCCCCCTTGTTCTCAAAATGGCTGCTTCCATCAGGGACCCAGAAGCTGCTTGACTCTGCCCTTAAAGTGGCAGGCACCCAAAGGTTCCCTGCCACATATATACATATATAAATAAAAACATAAAATATATAAACACATCATCTATATCCTATATTTGGTGGCTGGATGAGCAGTGGCAGTGTTAATGCTACTGCTTGTCTCACTATCAAATTTCTGACCCTGGGAGGGCCCTGAGGGCTGGATCAGGAGCATGGAGTCATATCATCTGTCTCCCAGGACCAGAAATTTGGTGGTAGAAGCAGTGGCTGCCAGAGTTCAAGACTGCAAGGATCTGGGAGGGAGTGGAAAGATGGCAGTCAGGCAGGGCTGCCAGGCAGCCTGGAGAGCAGCTCATGTAGGTAAGTGGGCAGGGGGGACTGAGGCCCCCATAGGGAGGAAGGGGGTGGCTTGGTCAGGGCAGGGGCTGGGGCTGAGGCTGCTGCCTAGTCAAGCAGTGCATGGGGTTTGGGGCCTGGGGCTGCAATGCCCAGTGGGGAGCAAGATGGGGCCACGGGCAGCTTGTCAAGGTGGTGGGGGATGGGGCCGGCTCCCCACTGCTGTGTGCACTCCCAGGAGGGCAGTGTCATATTGAATGAAATAGTTTGAATGTTTGTAATAGTTGCCCATTAGCCAGTTTAGGAAGACAAGATTTATCTTCTTATCTAGGCCATTGTTTTGGTCTACGTGTGAAAGGTCCTGACTTTGCTCAAAGTCTTAACTCTTCAATTTTATCTTTAGAGGTCTTTAACAAAGTTAACCTAAAAATGACCCTTGAGCAAATATCCCAGATTCTGAGAGATCAAACCCTAGAGCCTTTTAAAAAAAAATTGGAAAGAAAAGGTCACTTGCAGTGGTATGGAGGTTCCCCAAAGTAATTAAAATGGTCAAGAAAGAAACTAATTACCAAGCAAAAGAATATGTTAAGAAAGATCTGAGCCAAAATTTGGGAGTAATGACAGGTTTGGGTAGGAGGAGCCCAGGGCGGCAACTCACTCAATAAAACTGTAACCTACTCTCCCAATTTGGAGGTTATCTCACTTGCAGAACAACAAAGGAAGAATCGCAAGTGTACACCGGATCAGACTGATCACCTGAACCACCCTGTCCGTGAACATGAATCTCTTGGTTCACGCTAAAGCTGCAGAGTGCCCAAAAGGGACTGAAGGAAGGGGACTTAGTCCTATCACTATCGAGACCAGCCCATTGAATCGTATTGCTGAGGCGAGCCCATCGAACTGTACTACTGAGGCCAACCCATTAAATTGTACTACTGAGGAATGAAAGCATATCTAGATGTTTGGCTTCTCGGAATTCTAGGATTGTAAGTATATTATGAAAAGAATAGTATTGATTCAAATTTAACTTTTAGTTGTAATTGTAGTTGTTTTTGTAATACTAATTCTTATAGCATTGTTTGGGAAGGAAGTGCATTCAGAGCATTGTTTCTGATATATGTAATTATTGTGTTCTTAATGTTTGTGGTATTTCTTAAAGCTAAGCAGTGTTATATGCGTAGCAAAGAATTTTAAAATAAAATTGTGTTGTATGAATTAAGCATGTAATCATTGTGAAATCGTGCAATCAACTAAATACTCCCCCAGCCAGTGCATCAAACGAATCAGTAAATTGTGTGGGATTTTCTCTATTCCATAACCCACTAGAGACAGGCAGGTGGGAACAGTGCCCCCCCAGATCTGTGCACAAGGCAAGGGTGGATGTAGGCTACCCCATGCAGGCTCAGGCTCCCCACCCTGCTGCCCTCCCCCGGGGCCTCGCCCAGTAGCTGTGACCCAGCACTGCAGGGCATAGCGGGGCCATGCAGGGAAGCTCATTGCATTGTGAGCTCCGCTCTGCCCTGGTGAGGCACCCCTGTGAGTGCAACAGCAGCAAGGGGCACAACCCCACACCACCACCCTCACTATTGACACACACACAAGGGATGCATTGCCAGGGCAGCGTGGAGCTCGCAACAGCAAGGAGATCCATGTGTGGCCCCACTGTTCCCTGCAGTGCCGGGTTGAACCCGCTGGGCTGCAGAGGCCCCAGGGGAGGGCAACACAGCAAGGAGCCTGAGCCTGCAGGGCCCACCTGCACCCTGCACCCACCCCCACCCCATGAACAGATCTGAGGGGGGGGGGGGGAAGGTCCCCCCTGCCCTGCCAAGAGTGTGTGCAGTGGCAGGGAGTCACTTCCCCCCCACCTGCCGCCATGAGCCCGCAGCAGGCAGACAGTAGGCAGCAGGGGGGTTGGGCAGGGATCTGCTGCAACAGGCACCACCTTCTGCCTGGGCAGGGGGTAGTGGACCTGGGTCCCAAGCCCCACAGCTCTAGCAACTGGGGCCCCCACCCTGGCAAGGCTGGGGGGACAGGGAGTAAGGGGCATGAGCAGGGCCAGGGGGCCTGTGGGAGGAGAGTGAGGGCCTTCATTTTAATCACAAATTTTGCAGGTTTTAAATCAGAGAAAACCAGGTTCCCTGGTCATTACTCTGTCTGGGCAGGCCTTTCATATCACATGCTTGGTCATCTTGACTGGCCACATCTACACAAGATGCTCACTGAGCAGTAATGCATTACTACTGCACAGTAGTGTTGTGGGGCATGAACCATGATGTGACACTACTTTGCAGTAGTAACAAGCTACTGTGCAGTCAGCATCACCTTGAAGCTGTGTGGGGATGCTACTGTGCAATAGCACCAGTTACTGTGCAGTCGTTTAGTACTTAGCTATGCAAGTACTAAATGACTGCACAGTAACAACTGTGCAGTCAGCATCTCATGTAGATGCGGCCACTGGGAAAGAAATGATTCCTCTGCTGTCTGGAGAATTTTGGCCAACAGACTACAAAGACCACACTCATCTCCACACTGAGGAGCTATGATGGCATCATAGCTCCAACAGCCACTTCCTTTACCCTTTTCTCCAGGCCACCTCCTTGTAGCTGTCTCAATTGCACAAGCTGAGAAAAGTTCACCCATACCATGCTGCACTCATGTGCCAGGAGAGCAAAACAAGCAGGACCCCCGAAAGGCTTCTCATCCCCCCACTTCCCATATTTTTAGACTTGCCAGCCCCATCCTTTCAGCAACTCCTCTCACCTCTTCCTCCTCAGTTGCCAAGCTCCATGTAAGTTCCACAGGCAGGAGCACCAGAAACCAAGTGTCTAGCTCCAAAGCCAGCAGACCCTCAGCCATGCTTGGCCACCGTGCCTGCCCTTGACAGGTCTATCCTGCTTTCCTCACTTTGTAATTATTTCAGAAACAAAGGTTGGGTGACTCAGAGGCTGATTACATTCACATTCCTACAGAGAACTTGTAAGAAGGAGCTCCAACATGCAGACTAGGGGTGGGAAGTCCAGACAGATGGCTCTAGGATTTTGAAAAAGGAGGTGCATCATCACATATAATACAATGCATATTTTTCTCCAATTAAAAGGAAACTAGAAACTTTACTAATAAGTTAGGGGCCTATGGTTATATTTAGTTCAAGATTAAGCAAAAACAAATACAACTTTATTGGAATGTACATTACATTTGTTATATTATATATTAAGTATAAAAAATACAACAAATGAGGCAAATAATAAAAGATGTTGTTTCATTAGTCGTTGTAGTCATTAGAAAAAAGTGTACATTTCTTTTTCAGATTCATAAAATAAAATCTAGCCTTCTTGAATGTCTTGGAAGTACATCCAACACTCCACTGACAGTTATTTCCACACCTGACTGGGGTTAAGTACAGACATTTGGGGAGGTTAAATCGGGTTCAAAGTGGCTGCCCGATTTAAACTTAGTTCATCCTGATACTGACCTTACACTTACACACCTGGTCTCAGGGACTGGCAATCAGTCTCAACTTGTAACTGTACAGAAGTTGTATGCACACAAGCTGGTCTAAAAATTGCAGAACCTGGCTTTAGATAAACCCGGAGCTATGTAGATTTATTCAGTTTAGGTCAAACTGGTGCATGAAACTTCTGTCCACTTCCCTTGTGCAAGTATTGTATAAGATTTTAATATGGTGAGATTCAGAGCATAAGGCACACAGGGTGCATCTACACATGCATACTTACTGTGCAGTAACTGAAATTACTGTGTACTGCTGGTACATATCTATACATGCATGCCCATACTGCGCAGTACATATGGGGACTTAGGCCGACTTGAGTGTAAATTTGATATCTGCATCATGCAGGTATCAGATTTATACCCGATTAGTTAATGTGCAGTAACACACATGTAGATGCCTTACTGTGCAGTAACAGTGTGTGTATGGACTGACTTGGGACTAACTTTATTCCCAAGTCAGACCATATACAGTGTTAATGCGCTTTAACACCTACATGTGTAGACACTGGCCTATTTCTGCTTACTGCACAGTAACTTACTGTACAACAAAATTAAGCCAGCATAAATGCACTTGTAGACACACCCACAGTGTCTATACACAGCTTTTGAAAGAACAGATTTTATGTGAGTCTGAACACCTTGTATGTAACCAGACATACAAAAAACTAGAACTCTTGGTTCCAAAATGATACCTTTTATTAGACCAACTGGAAAATGGCTAGAAAATTGTCCTTTTCTGCAAGCTTTCGGGATCAAAGTCCCTTCATCAGGCTCTGGGAAAAGTGTAGATGGTACAAGATGGTAAAAAGTCCCCATAGGTAGGAAATACATTTCATTTTTGCACAGAGGGAGCTGAAGACGCAAGTCTGTCCCTCTGGGTCCATGAGAGTGTCTTTGTGAGCTGTGTTGAGTAGCTCTCTGATGTGTTGATCAGGTAGAATTCCTCCCCTGAAGGTGTCAGATGGGAGGCAGGTAGGTAAAAAAACTTCCTTGTTGTTCTGCAGTGAAGTTTAAAAATCAAAATCGGCTGAAATTCAGCATCTTCCATGTATGTAACCAGACACTGACAGCTCCATTATAACCTTGCCTCCTCAATTTTTGTCAAATCTAGACCCCTTTTTTTCCTATGAAATACAAAGTAGTTTTTTCTATATTGGCACCAGTCAGGTCATAAACAGGATAAAAGCCCAGGAAAAAAATCTCACAATTTGTAACTGAATCTTTGTTGATGTACCATATGTATGCAACATTTCATTTGCTAATACTAAAGAAATGAGTCAGTAAAGAAAACTGACTCATTTATTTCATTTACCAGTTTGCTTCTGAAGATGATGTCACATGCTTCTATAATTTCATTCTAGATTAAATTTCAGTTTTCATTTTGCTAGTATACTTTATATTTTGAGGTGCATTTTGCAGGTGTTCACATAAATTTATATCAGCAGCTTGGCAATGGAGTTGTAGAAATGATGTAACCCCCACCCCCTCAGATTCACTCTCAGCATTCTTATTCAATTCAACATCAAACTTGCCTCAAAGTGGCAGATATTTTTTACATTCGCTCATGAGCCAGTCCCAAGTTCCTGTTGTAGGATTTGGGGATTGAGTGGGTAGCTCATCCTTCCACCAGGCCACAACTCATAAACAAACATCAAGTAGCAGGATAAGGGGTCCCACTTGGAAAAGATCCCCTACTGTTGGCCCAAATTGGCCTGGGGCTTCCTGCTGCTGACTGGACCTCCCAGGAGGCAATGTAGTTATGCAAGCTCTGCCAAAGTCAGGATCATTAGAACCCTGACAGATCGTCCCCGCAGCCACAACCCAGTCCTCTGATGCTAAACAAACATACACATCAGCATAACATAAATATCAACAAACTGCTTCTACAAAGTCCTTGCCCACTCTGGGTCAGTAACCTAGGGTCCAAGCTATACTTCCCAGTGCTAGGTTCATTCTTGCTCTTCTGGGTAACTTGGGTGTCCATGGGCCTGCTCCCTGCAGTCATCTTTCTCAGGGAGCTACTCTTCCTGCACCATGCAGGGTCTGATTGCCTACTCTGGCTTAGGCCCTGGGTTTATATGCCTTGTATGTTGTATGGCTCCCCCAGCCACTCACAGAACTTTCCCCTTTTTAATTAATAGCCAGCCTGTGGTCTTCCTGCTGAAGCCTCACACAACCAGCTTAGTTTGCTGCCTTCTCTTAAAGTAACAGGTGTCCTTTGGCTCCCTGTAATAGTGGGGAAGTCCCCGAGGGCCCAATGGGCCAATATAGCCCTGACGGTGCAGCTGTCTCCACCAGGAAAGACTAGGCAGCGTGTGGATGCCTTAAGATATAAAAGCCTGCATAAGTCCCTTGAAAGCATCATGGGCCTCCAGGGTCCAAGTGAAGTGCATCCCTTTATTAAGAAGGGCAGTGATTGGGGTCACCTACTTAGAGAACCCTTTGATGAACTGTCTGTAGAAGTTAGCAAAGCCAAGGAAATGCTGAACCCCACAGAGATCCTGTCAGAGTCCACAGAGGTGTTAGACCTAGTGGTTAGAGCGAGGGGGTGTTACCAGAGTCCATAGTCAGGAGGCAAGCTGAAGTCAAACTGGGGTCACACACCAAGCCAGAGGGTTTACCAGAAGTGGATGTCAGGAAATGAGCTAAGGTCAAATTGGGGTTCAAGTGTTGAGCCAGGGGTTACCAGAAGTGGTTGTCAGGAAGTGAATCAAAGTCAAATCAGGGTTCTAAATTTCAGGGCCTGGGTACACAGGGAGAAACACAGGAGCAGGCACCATGTAAGTCACATGGATGAGAGCTAATCAGTAGGCCTGTGCGAAGCAACTAGTATTTGCTTCAGATTCGGATTTGGCCAATTCAGGGGACAGTAATTTGATTCAGTGATTCGAATCACTGTCCCAAATTGATTCGGCCGAACCTGATTGGGAGATTCAGCCGAATCTACAAAATGGACAGGCCCCATCCCCCACCCACTCTGCCAGCCCCATCAATGGCTGCCCTGCCTGGCCCCAGCTCCTGGCTCTTTTAAAAATAAAAAAAAAGAAAAGCCCCGAATTCACTGGCTGCTACCAGGCGGGAGGAGGGGGTGATCCCCACTGCACACTGCATGGGGGGCTCTGCCACGAGCCCCGCTACCCCTGCCTGCTTTCCCAACCTCCCACCATGGCTGCCCCACCCAGCTCCAGCTCCCAGCTCTTTAAAAAAAAAAAAGCCTGACTCACCAGCTCCTGCTAGGCCGGAGGGGCGATCCCTGCTGCCCCCCACTACCCCACGCTTCAGAGGGGATTCTGCCATGAGCCTCCAGAGGCCCCAACACAGCTGCAACAGCTGTTGAATGCAGGGCTTTTTTTTTTTTTTTTTAAGAACTGGGAGCTGGGGGGCAGCCAAGGGGAAGGGGCAGGGAGAGCGAGCAGTGGATGGGGACTTGTGGAAGAGCCCCCCACATAGCACAAGGTAGTGGGGTGCACCAGGGATAGCTCCCCCACCTGGCAGCAGCCAGTGAATATGGGGCTTTTTTTTTTTTTTTTTTTTTTAAGAACCAGGAACTGCGGCCAGGTGGGGCAGCCATTGGCGGGGGCGGGGGGGGGGGGTTGAGGGCACTCAGGGGAGCTGAGGGAGCAGTCAGGGGATGGAGCCTGGCAGGGGTCCTCCCATGGTCCCCTTCTCTCTTCTCCAATCCACCCCCCCTCCCCTGCCCCCTACTTACCAGCACGGAGTCCGGGTCCAGCTCCCTGCAGCAGCGATCTGGGACTGCCCAAATCTCCGAAGCTGTCCGAATCTTTTCTGAATTGATTTGGAGAGCTTTGAACCAATTAATACCTTTTTATTGGTCTCCCGATTTGATTCAGATTCGGCTGCTGAATCGGGCTGAATTTCCTCCGAATCAAATCAGCACCCAAAGTTTCACACAGCCCCACTACTCAGTACTCACAGACTGAAGCCAGTTTGTTTTCAGTAGGGGCCAGGTACTTCAAGACCTTAAAACCAGGCCTAGAACCAATCAGCAAGCTGAGGCTTAGCTGGTCTTGCTCAAGTGTTACTGACCTACTTGCCTGGCTGCAGTGCAGAGTCCTTGCACATCCCATGCAGGTTGTAATTCTAGGATGACAAAGACCTTCCTTGGATTCATGATGGTCATTTTATGGAATATGCATTTCTCTAGTTTTGCTCCAGCACTACTTGAGTGTGAAGTTCATGCTAGTCAGGGTTCTCAGAGAATATTAAGGTATCATCTATGTAAACTGTCATAAACAAGTCCAAAATGTCCTTGAAAACGCCATTTAGGAAGTGCTGAAAGGTTGCGGGCACATTAGAAAGCCCCAAAGGCATAGCAAGGTATTTGAAATTGCCATATCGTGACCAAAGGTGGTCTTCCATCTGCCACCTTTGCAGATGCAAGTGAGGTTGTAGGCTCCTCAGAGAACCAAGCTGGCAAATATTTGGGACAACTTAAATCAAAGGGAGAGGGGAGCATTTCTAGATGGTCATTTTATTTAGTGCTCTATGGTTCACATATAAGCAGAGCAAGCCGTTGTTCTTGGCCACAAAGAAAACTGGATCCCTGGCAGGTGACATGGAAAGCCAGATAAATCCTGTTTTGCAGATTCTCTGAGATATATTCTTTTAAGGCCCTGAGTTCAGGTTCAAAGAACCTGCACTGAAAGCACACTGCAAGCAGGGTAGCTCAAGTATGAACAGACACTAAAAAAAAAAAATGGCTACTCATATAGACAATATTGGTGAATCTGATGAAAAGCAAGAGATTTGGGTGGTATACCTTGAACATTTTAAACAGTTTGTCACCTACAACTCTATTCCAGAAGGACAGCAAGTTGCAACTTTTCTGATTGTTATAGGTTCCAAGGCACTTAGGTGGCCTGTCTGCAAGGTTGGAGACAAAAGGGTTCATAGTAGCCTATGCAAAATTACTGCAGTGATAAAAACCAGTGTCCTACCCCTTCAATGATTGCAGAACACTACCAGTTCCGCCAATGAACTCAGGAGAGTGTGGGAGTCAGTAACACAGTTTGTAGCTACTAAAAAGTTGTCCAAACTGACAGTACTCCGACAAGTTTTGAGTGCTGCCCCAAAGATCAGTTTGTTGCAGAATTTCACAAAAAATTGGTGCTGACAATTTTTATCCCCTGATAAGAAAATAAGTCGTAAGGAGCCAAAATGTAAGTATGCTCAAAAAGAAAGATGCAGCACAATACAGGAACAGAAATTGCACTGGGCAGACATCTTAAGGCTGGAGTCTTTATCTTTTGGAGATTTCCAGTGGTGGATCCACGGGGGTGCAGTCATCGCCTATCCCTTTAACACCTGCCCTACACAAAGTTTAAAACCAACTGCCCAGCAGCAGCACCATTTCTATTCATATGATGCTAAATGAATCAACTGACTTCATGGCTCATTATAATCTACCAGTTTTCTGCTAATCTCTCTTCACCCCGCAGGTGTTAATGACCCTCTCTCTTTTGTTTAAGGTCCTGATCTTCCACTAGTCAAGCTATCCCTTCTTCTGCAATTTTCCTGTCTATTAGATACTTCTGGTAAATCTTTCCCTATTTCACATCCCTGCAGACTGTTTTCTGTTCTAGCTGGGCTACACTCTTAAGTCTAAGCCATATTCAAATTGGCAAAAACCTAAAACAGAATTGAAAAATCATACTATAAAATATCATGGAGCTACCTATTTGAAAGCACAAATGTTCTGCAAATGTTATAAAAATAAAGATGAAAATCTCCCATATACAGTTGTAGCAGGTTCATAGCCACTGGGGTGGCCATGATGCCCCTGGTGGCTGTGAGCTCCCTGCCTGGCTCAGGCTCTAATTAAGCCCTCCCTTGTTCATGCACCCACCATAACTTGTTCTTACTAGATAGAGATAATGTAAAGGAGGCTTCCTGTGGGCTGTTAGAACACCTATATCCATGCAAGTCTCTTCTGGGTCCTGCCTCTGGACCCCCTTCACCTTAGATCAACCCTCAAATCTAATAGGCCCTTCTCAGTTTACCTATGCCCTTACAGGGTACCTGTAGCCTTAAGAGAAGATTGCATGTCTCCATTCCTCCCCTACACCATGCCTCGCAGGCGTTTATCTCACAGTTGTCATGTGTTTGCACTCTTAGGTCCCTTTGGGCCATCAGACCTCCCGGTTTCTTACTCAGCCTCCTCCTGAGCTCTTAGACCCCTGGACCCACATGCAGCCCTTCTCCAAGCTCTCAGACCCCTAGTCCCGCATGTCACCCCTCTTTGGGCCTGTGAACTGTTGGTCCAGCTCTTAGCCCTGCCACTGGGCTTGGGGACCCTCTAGTCTGGTCTGGCAAGTAGACCCTCTGGTATGGGTCCCAGCCTTTTCCTAGGCTCCTGGACACAGAATATACAAAGGACTCAAATGAGTAGTTTGTCCAGTCAGGAAGGTCTGGGGAGTGTTTATGGGATTGTGAGGTGTGGGATGTGAAGGTAGGCTGTGGGAGATGGGCGTGTGTGGGGGTGAGCTGGTGGGGTGTGTGGGGAGTGGGTGTGTTTTCTGTGTTGGATGACACAGAACAGCTATTATTGCCCAAGAACTCTTGTGATATAACATCAATATTGCTGCTTTTAGTGAGATCAGATGTATAACATCAATATCAGTGCTCTTAGTGAGATCAGATGTATAGACAAAGGCCAACCAAGGATGAGAAGATTGAGTTCAGGATCCTGAGGAAAAGAAGGAAGGAGAGTAGCAAAGTAAGGACCTGGAGTTAAGAAAAGCAGACTTTGCCTTGCTGAGGGAACTCATGGGCAGGATCCCCTGGGAAGCCAGTCTGAGGGGGAGAGGAGTTCAGGAGAGCTGGCTGTACTTTAAAGATGCTTTACTGAGAGCGCAGGGATAAACCATCCGTACGTGCAGGAAGATTAGCAAATGTGGCAGAAGACCAGCAAGTATGGCAGAAAACCAACTTGGCTTACCAGGGAACACATAAGTGAGCTAAATCACAAAAAGGAAGCTTATATGAAATGGAAACCTGGACAAACAACTAGGAAGAAGTATAAAAGCGTTGCTCAGGCATTCAGGGATGAAGTCAGAAAGGCCAAAGTGCAATTGGAGTTGCAGCTAGCAAGGTATGTGAAAGGTAACAAGAAGGGTTTCTACAAGTATGTCAGTAACAAAAGGAAGATCAGGACAAGTGTGGGTCCCTTACTTAATGGGGGAGGCAACCTAGAGGCAGACGATGCAGAAAAAACTGAAGCGCTCAATGTCTTTTTCACCTCAGTCTTTGTAGGCAAGGTCATCTTCCAGACTACTGCACTTGGCAGAACAGTTTGGGGAGGAGGTTAAGCAACCAACAGTGGCTCAAGACCACTGTCGCAAGGCACTAAGGTGCCTGCTCCTATTAAAACAGAGATTGCCCGGGGAGGGAACACAAAGGGCCAGATAAGAGCCCAGGTGCAGGTTGCCATGACAACTGGCTAATGAAGGAATTGGCCGCACCTGCACCTGGTTGGAAGAGGCAGGGCCCTAAACCCATAAAATCCTAGGGCTGGGACCTGGCAGTTCAGTTCCCTGCCGGCAGCCGAAGGGGAAGGGCTCAGAGAAGCTACAGCCATCAGATACGCTACCATTAGGGCTAACGGGGCACCCCATAAGGTACCCTCGCCTCCAGGCACCCAGTATTAGAGAGGGAGTTTTACTCTTTTAAAGGGGCAGAGCATGCCTTGCACTTTGTTATGTTATAGCCCAGGGGCTTATGTTTTGTTTGTAATTTTATAAGACCGGTGGTTTGGGTGAAGCTATTTGGGGAAGGAGGAGGCCTCATTGGGGGCCCACTGCAGTGTGGGGACCCCGGTGCCAGAGAGGGCGTGGCATTTGTGGGGGCACGGAGCCCAGCGCCAGAGAGGGTGTGCATTTGCGGGGCACAGAGCCCGGTGCAGAGACCAGGGCCACAGAGAGCCCAGTGAGGACAAGGGGCTGAATTATATTGAGGCCTAGGCAAGACAATGCCAGTACCATCTGCGAGGCTTGGGGCATGGTAAAGGGACGGTTGGAGCCACGCATATAGCCCACAAGGCTAGGGTGGCCCTGAAACACCCATAGTGAAATGGGACTCACAAGGGGTCTGGGAACCCACGGGGTTTAGAGAGTCCAACAAACCGTGTCCAAGAGGACTTAAAGGCAGCCTCCTTATTTTTACACTTTCACCAAAGACGTGACGGGCGAGAACTGAGAGTGCCCATTGGGCCGAATTGGCATGGTCAAGGGGCCTTGGGCGATCACGGCCATCTTTAAGGACCCTGTCCCGTGACAACCAGGTTAAGAACTATTTTAAAAAGCTGGACATATACAAATCCATGGGGCTGGAGAGGATGCACCTGAGGTGCTAAGGAAGTTGGCTGATGTGATTGCAGAGCCACTGTCCATCATTTTTTAAAAATCATGGTAATTGGGAGAGGTCCTGGATGATTGGAAAAGGGAAAATATAGTGCCCATATTTAAAACAGGAAAAAGAAGGATCCGGGGAACTACAGATCAGTCAGCCTCACCTCAGTAACTAGAGAAGCCATTTCTAAGCACTTGAAGGAGAAGAAGGTGTTTGTTAGGGTAACGATATGAATTTTGGGGAATACTGAGTGTGCAGCTGAATGAAGGCTTTTTCTTGTGTATCGGCAAAAGCTGCTGGTTACAAGGCTGGCTGATATATTAAAAGCAAGTAACTTTCATAGTAGTTAGGGTCGGAAGGGACCTGAACAGATCATCTAGCCTGGCCCCCTGCCACAGGCAGGAATGAATGCTGGGTTCACAAGACCCCAGACTGGTGATCATCCAACCTCTTCTTGAATTTGCCCAAGGTAGGGCAACTTTGCTAATGCTTAAGTAAGCAGATTCTTAACAAAAGGATAGGGTGTGAAGTGCATGATGTGTTGAGTAAAAATAGAATGTAGCCCACCAATGTCGGGAGACAAAGCAGAAATATAGCTTTGGAGATGGTGCTGAAGTCAGCAAGAAAACCAGAAAGGACCAGCGAGAAACCGCAAGTGACTGAAAGAAGATGGGGGTCAAAGTCTTACGCACATGCTCTTACCAGAGAGGCATGTAAATGAAGGAAATACACAGGCAATACCATGCTAAGGAAGCAAACAGTAAACAGAGGTGGAGCTTGAAATGGGAGGAGAAATAGGTGGAACCAAAGGAAGGACGAAGGCAGAGTAAATGTTAATATGTATGAACCAAGGTGTATAAAATGTGAAAAGAACTAATGTTCAATGCAGGTCCCTGATTTATTGTTTTTTTGGGAGCCTTGTCCAAAGCTGTCTCCATTCTGAATAAAGCTGTTGCGAGCAATGTATACTGGTGTTTGCTCCCTGTCTGCTCTGGCTAATGAGTACCAGGACCCATGAGCAATTAGACTGTTGTCTCCCTAGTTATTGGACGCCACATAGAGTCAGGGTCTAACAGTGATCAGGAACAGTCATCATGGATTCTCCAAAGGCAAGGCATGCCTGACCACCCTGATTGCCTTCTATGATGAGATGACTGGCTCTGTGGATGTGGGGATAGCAATGTATGTGGTATATCTTGATTTTTAGCAAGGCTTTTGATATAGTCTCCTACAACATTCTCGCAGGCCAGCTAAGAAACTATGGGCTGGATGAATGGACTGTGAGGTGGATAAAAAACTGACTGGATCATCAGGCTCAGAGAGTAGTAGTCAATGGAGTGGAGTGCCCCAGGGGTTGGTCCTGGGGCTGGTTTTGTTCAAAATTTTCATCAACGACTGGGAAGATGGCATAGAGTGCACCCTCAGCAAGTTTGCAGATGACATCAAGCTGGGGTGACTAGTAGATATGCTGCAGTGTAGGGTTAGGATTCAGAGCGACCTAGACAAATTGGAGGATTGGACCAAAAGAAATCTCATGAGGTTAAATAAGGACAAACACAAAATCCTACACTTAGAATGGAACAATCCCATGCACTGGTACAGGCTGGGGACTGACTGGCTAAGCAACAAATCTGCAGAAAAGTACCTGGGGACTACAGTGGACAATAAGCTGAATATGAGCCAACAGTGTGCTTGTTGTCAAGAAGGCTAATTGCATAGAAGAGATTGCATAGAAAAGGCTGAGAGGTGACTTGATAGCTGCCTAAAAGTACATCAGGAGTGAACATCAAGATCTAAGGGAGCAACTCTTCAGGAAGGCACCTCAAGGGAGGATGAGGACCAGTGGGCATAAGCTCATAGAGGGTAAATTCAGGCTGGATGTAAGAAAAAACTTTCTCTGTAAGGATCACCAGAATCTGGAACACATTCTGAGCATAGGTGGTGCAGTCAATGTCCTTGGAGATGTTTAAGATGAGGGTGGACACAAGCACCTTATTGAGTTTGTCTGAGCCCAATAACTTCCTGCCCATGGCAGACTTGATGATTTTACAGGACCCTGCTGGTCCTTCAATTCTATGATTCTATACAGGGCTGCACTGGTAGAAGTGTTGCCAGTAGATCAAGGTAAGTGATTATTACCCTCTATTTAGTACTGGTGAGGCCATGTCTTGAGTACTGTGTCCAGTCTAGGGCTCCTGTAACAGGGGGCCACCTCAGGGCCTAACATTGGCCCGCTCACTTGTCTAGGGTAGTCTGCCCACCTGCCACACTTTTGTTGTAACTAGAGTTGTTCCTAGGCAGTATGCTGCCCATTTAATTGCCCTGATGCCAAGCATGAAATACATGGCTCCAAACAAGCCCTTATACTATGTCCCATGCTTCACAGATGGCATCCATCTCCACTATTACTCCCCCAGCCCCTTAACTGGGCTGCACTCAGCCTCTGGCCCAAACTTGGCCTCAGGGATCCTCAGACACCCCAGTGGCTGAGTCTGTACTTCACCTTCATCCCCCGAGCCACTGGGGACCTCAGTTGGTGGCTCCTCCATGGAGCCGTTGCCATGGGAGTGTATGTGGTGAGCTTTACGGACACCCTGGTCTCCTGCCTCTTCTGCGGGCAGAGGGAGACCCTGGCACAAATGACCCTCAAGTGTGCCAGGCTGCAGCCCATCCACCTCCACCTCGGAAGTTCTGGTTGAATTTCACCCCCCCCATCTTTTTGTTTTTGGTCACCCCATTTGTGGCCCCACCAGTCCCAGGAGCTCCTGATCAACCTCCTCCTGGCTGTGGCCAAGTGAGCCCTGTTCTTGACCAGGAAAGAGGCTCTGGCTGGGAAGGTGCCTGGAGACTGTGGGGCCACTTTTCTCTCACTTGTCTGTGCATGTTTCCAGGCAGAGCACCAATGGGCAGCATCCACCAGCTCCTTGAATGCCTTTGAGGACCAGTGGGTGCGGCCCAGGGGGCTCTGCTTGGTGTCCCCCTCAGGCGCACTTATTTTCAAGTTTTGACTCTTTGACCTACACAACACTCCTATCCTGTTTTTTTCATTAGTTATCCCAATAATTTAGTTGTTCTATTTGTCCATTAGCCTCCCCCAAAAAAGGGGCTACCAGTTAGCCAGGTGGGCCTTCCCCATGGTAATTGGATGGACAAATAGACAGGTATCCTCAGACCTGCCTGGGTCACATGGCGGCACCCTCCCTTGGGGCCCCTACCTGGCCCCCTCTCTGGGGCTTCTACCCAGCCCTTCACTGAGCTGCTGGGCCTAACACCCCTTGGGCCTCAGGCCTCACTCATTGGGCCTGGGCCCTGTCTCAGGCCCCCTTCTCTCAGCCTAGAACCCACATCACACCCAACTCAGTGGGCCTTCGCCCTGTGCTTCTCTGTCAGGGTATACTCCCCTAGCCTTTCCCCTGCATGGGGTCATCTACAAGTCAGTGGGGACTGAGGCTTTCCAGTGCTCCATCCTTGTCTTTCACTGGGGAGGCACAGGTGTGGCATTTTCTAGAGACTGCCCTACCACAGGCAGCCCAACCACACCATCCAACCTCAGCAAGGTGTAGTTTCAGGTAATGCCCCAGAACCAAGAACCTCCTCCATCCCCACAGTTCCTACCCTGTCCTCCAGACTGTTCTGGGAGCAGCAGATCTTCAACTGGGTGATATTGTTCCTTCAGTTCCCTGCAGCAACTGCCAGATCTGCTCTCAGGGCCTAGCCTTATACCCAGGCTTCCCAGCATCTCCACCAATCAGGTGGCCTCCTGACTACCATATGACTGCCTGATTGAGTCTGCTCCCATCTGCAGGCTGCTTGCTGCCTGCTCAAACCCCTTAAAGTGGCAGGCACAACAGGTGCTCTGCCACAGCCCCCCACTACAGAAAGGATATGGACAAATTGGGAAGAGTCCAGTAGAGGACAACAAAAAGGTTAGGGGGCTGGGGAAAATGACTGAAGAGGAGAAGCTGAGGGAACTGGACTTATTTAGCCTGGAGAAGTGAAGACTGAGAGGGGATTGAATAGCAGCCTTCAACTACTTGAAGGCTGGTTCTAAAGAGGATGGAGCTAGACTGTTCTCAGTGGTGGCAGACAACAGAGCAAAGAGCAATGGTCACAAGTTGCAGCAAGGGAAGTCTAGAATAGATATTAGGAAAAAACTTTCTCAGTAGGTGGGTAGTAAAACACTGGAACAGGTTACCCAGAGATCTTGTGGAATCTCCATACTTGAAGGTTTTTAAGACCTGGCTAGACAAATTTGGCTGGGATGATCTAGTTGGGGATGGTCCTGCTTTGAGCAGGGGGTTGGACTAGAAGACCTCCTGAGGTCCCTTCCAACCCTAATTTTCTATGATTCTATGAGGGGGGGAGGGCTGTGGTTATACATTCTTCTGGAAAAGGAAATCTGCAGACATCAGGTGAATACATGGCGTTGGTTTCACCATTGAGACCCAGATTGTCAGCTGAATGACTGAACTCTCTGTTGGCATTACCGAGCACCTCATGACTCTCCACCTCTAGCTGACCAACAATTTGTTTGCTACCATTGCCAGTGCATGCACCCTAACACTTGATGCCAAGGAAGAACAGAAAGAATAGTTTTATGCTGACCTTGGTGAATTCCTATCATTCCAAAAGAGGACAAGATCATCCTCCTTGGAGACTTCAGTGTGAGAGTTGGCTGGGACTTTAACATCTGGAAGGGCACCATTAGGAAGGATGGAGTGGGCAAGGCCAATTCTAAAGGCATCCTTTTACTCAGTAAATGGGCAGAGCATGACCTTGCCATTACTAACAAGGTACAAAAAATAACTAAAGGTACAAAACAACATGGCAACACCCCCGCTTGAAACAATGGTACCTCCTCAATTATGCATCATAAGAGCACGTGATCTAAAAGATGTCCATATCACATGTGTCATGAGAGAAGCCACAGACTACTGGACTAATAATCATTTGGTGAGATCAGTCTTGTCCATCAGGGTTGCACTGAAACATTGAAAGCAACCCAGTTTGAAGATAGTTCAACATCAAATGCTTTCAGACCCCTAAACACCACAAAGCCCTCGAAACATATGTCAGTAAGAAACTCACTAATCTTAGGATTGAAAATGATAACATTTGTTATCATGTTGAGGAAGATTGGTAACCTGTAAAAGAGACCATCTATGTGACTTGCATGGAATCAATTGGCTTTACCACCCAGCACCATCAGGACTAGCTTGATGAAAACAATGCTAAGATAGAAGCCCTTCTTGATCAGAAGAGAAAAGCTTTTTTGTGACTGGCAAAACAATCCTACACCCAGTCAGAAGCAGGGAACTTTTTGACAGCTTAAAGATGGAAACCCAGAGGAAGATGCAAGAAATCAAAAACAAATGGTGGGAAGAGAAGGGGAAAGAAATCTAGCAACTTGTTGACAATCATAACATGTGGAGCTTCTTCAATGCAATCAAGGCTGTGTATGGATCAAACACTTGTGAATTCAACCTGCTTAGATCTGAAGATGGCAGTACGCTTCTCAAAGACTATGAGTCCATCAAAAACCTCTGGAAGGAGCATTACCAAAAGCTCCTGAACTGCGAATCAACAGTGACTAATGAAACCATCAAATCCATCCTATAGCATCCAGTAAGGGAAACGCTTGCCAGTCCACCAACCTCTGAAGAAGTTCACCAGGTGATAAGATGAAGAACAATAAAGCCTCTGGCCCTGATGGCATACCAGCTGAGGTCTTGAAAACTGGTGGGGAATCTATGACCAACAAGCTCCACACACAGTTTCTTACAATCTGGAACACTGAGGAAATTCCCACTGACCTAAGAAATGTCAATATTGTAACCATTTTTTAAAAGGGAGATAAGTCTGACCGTAGAAACTATTGAGGTATCCCCCTCCTCTCCATCACTGGGAAGATCCTTGCTTGAATTCTGCTGAATTGACTGCTCCTTCTTGCCAAGGAAATCCTTCCCAAGTCTCAATGTGGCTTCAGACCATCAAAAGGCACCATCAACATAATTTTTGCAACCCAGAAGATCCAGGAAAAATGCCAAGAGCAACACTAGAAACTGTATACAGTCTTTATCAATTTGACCAAAGCCTTTGACTCTATTAACTGTGAGACTCTCTGGAAGATATTATCAAAGTTAGGCTGCCCAGGGAAATTTATCACCATCCTAAGAATCTTTCACGACCAGATGACTGCCTCCATCCCATGTAGTGGCTCTGCTATGGAGTCCTTTGCCATTCCAATTGGCATCAAGCAGGGCTTCATGATTGCACCAGTTCTGTTTTCCATCTTTCTTGCTGTCATCAAGGTGCTTGTCCATGACCATCTGCCACGTGGCATCAGCTTCAAGTACAGAATAATTGGGAACCTTTTCAATCTTTCCCACCTCTGTGACAAAAACAAAGTTACATCAGCCTCAATTATGGAATTTGCATATGCTGATGATGGTTCTGTTGTTGCACATACTGAGGAGGACCTACAAACAGCTTTAAACTGCTTCTCTCAAACATAGCAGTGCCTGGGACTGACCCTTAGCATTGGAAAAACAAAGGTGCTTCACCAACCTTCTCCCGGCCAGTTAACTCCCCCATCAAAGATCCTCATTGACTGACAGGCGCTGGAGAATGTTGAATACTTTCTATACCTTGACAGCTCTCTCTCAAAGGCAGCCAGCATCGACAAGGGGATCCAGGATCTGATGTACTAGCTCTGCCTTTGGAAGACTATAATCCCTGTGTTCAATGATCATGACTTGGCTTAGAAATGGTATTTAAAGGTTTGTTGTCTGGAATTGGCTTAGATATCTATAGATATCTGTTGTTTGGAATTGGCTTCTATCTATATATTCCAAACAACAACCCTTTAAATACCATTTCTAAGCCAACACTAACATCATGATCCTTGAACACGGGGGTATCTATATGCATTAAAATGATTCAAGATGGGCAGTAGGAGTTAATTGATTTCTAAAGAGCTTGGGTCTCACGCACAAATTGTCACATAGCCCTGGAAGCAGACAGGCTGTCTAACACAAGGATACACAGTCTAGAAAACAGTCTGGGAACTGGGAGTATGTACCATACTGCCCATAACACAAGATAAGTGACACCAGTTGACACGGCCCCAGAGCAGGGGGACCTGAGTGCTAGTTTTGGAGGAACAGACAAAATTAGGAGAAGGCCCAGAAAGACCAAATTAGTATGTGTGCGTGTGATAGCCTTGGAATGTGTTGATGACACAGTGCGTGGACGTGTGACCACGGAGAAACAACCAACCAGAGATAGCCACAGATGAAGAGTCATCAGGAGGGAAGGAGAATACAAAAGCAGAAACTTGAGAGTAACAAAGGGTCCCACTCCGGGTTCCTCCTCATCCCCATGGACAGAAAGCATACTACTAGCCCGTCTCATCCACCCTAGTGGAGGCGGGGTGTGGGCCTTGGCATCCCAACTCCAGGCTGCTGACATGTGACACCCAAGAGAGAGCCTCAGAAGTGAAGACTGCATCCTGGCCAGATGTACTTTGACTCTGATGACAGCCCTAGGATTTGGTAGATATATAGAATTAGTCAGGACTCGGGTCCCTGCTGGTGGGACAGGAAGGGGGGAATTAAACCTCTCTCTGGCCAGACCCCTGGCCCTGCTTGTCCATGCCTGTTCCTGCTCCAGCTGGGGAGCAGAGGGGCAGGGCCAGCCCTGCTGGGCTGGAGCAGAGAGCCCAGCCCAAAGAGCATGTTGGGAGGCTGGGGGACTCTGATGTAAGTTAAACTAGGAAGGGGTCTAGGACAGACATTGCATAAACCAGTTTGAGCCAAAGCAGTTAAGTCTGATACTACATTCAACCAGCTTTATCTCAAACTGGTTTCGACCATTTTGGAATTGGTTTGCGTGCACTGAATGTCTGTTCTGTTACAGATTTAAACCAGTTTCTGATCACTTAAACTGGTTTATGTGTAATGTCTGTCTCTAGCCATGGAGACAGGATCTCCAGCTTGGGCCCATCTCTTGCTCTGTTTGGTTAGTCTAGGTTCAGTCTGGAGAGTCTGTACACTTTCCTCCTGAGGGGGAGGAAGGGGGTCCAAAGTGGAGGTGGGGCAGGGGGAGGGAGGGTGTTGTAGTGGAATGACTATAAAGCAGTTCAACATCACCATCTAGTGTCAGTAAAAGGTCCAGTGAAACTTCCTGTATTGGAAAACCTGTCAGGATCACAGCACAAGACCACCTAGGACTTCAGACCCTCTCAAGAGTAGTGCATGCACAGATCCTGCTTGAATAGGCAATATTAGAGAGGGAGAGGGGGCAGCCTGGCCCCAAAAGACATCGGGTATAAATAGCCATAATCTATTTGTCTTATCTTTCTTTTCATCAGTAGTTCTCACAGCCCTTTACAAAGGTGATTGTTTTCATTATATCCACTTGACAGATGGGGATGTTAAGTCAGAGAGGGGAAATGATATGTCTAGATTACCCATGTTGACCTCAGCTGAGATGGATATAGAACTTAGATCCCACTCCAGAGATCCATCTACTAGGTCCCAGTTGGTATGTCTACACAGAAACATGTCACAGCCAGGAACACCAACCATATTCCTGTTGGCGTGCTCCAAACCCAGAAATATACTGTGAGACTACTGTGGGGCATCCTTCTGCAGCTATTCTTGAGATCTGTCTCCAGTGTGCTTGAAAGTAGCTGTTTGTTGTGACCCCAAGAAGCCTTACCAACATATTTCTGGTTTTGAAGCATGCAGTGGGTGCAGGTGGGTAAGGTGTACTTGGCAACAGTCCATGACAGACATGGTTCAGAAGGAATATTATTGCCTGGGAAGTGACCAATTGATAATGGACCAATTGTCTATGTTAAGTCCCTAGTACTTAGTGTTCAATAGGCTAATGATTTTTTGTTCCCAGGCTTGCCCTTCAAAGGTATTTGTAGATTTCCTTTATTCACAGAAAAACCTCTCCCTGTCAGTGTTCCCCAACCTGTGCTCTAGTGTCTCTGTTCTTTAACTTTTTTCAGTGATCTTTCATTCTGGTGCATAGTTCTTGTGTAGTTTCAACCACATAGTTACCATGAGGGGATCTGGTGCACTGAATGAGGTATGCCACATTCTGGAATGGATCCATGGGTTCTGATGGTTTTGTGATTGATTGCTGTGGCAGTAGAGATGACTTGGCCCAGAGGCCATGGCAGCCTCTGCTTCTGCCTGACCAGCTGACCATTACCTCACAGACTACCCACCACTCATGACTTGTACTCTTACATGCCCTTCAGACCTCACCACAAACACTTGGAGTCCTGCTCCTGCTACATAGCTGCCACCTCCCCCCACACATAGGCACAAATGCCCCCTACAGTAGCTCCACACGCACTTTGCTCCTCACATACCTTTGGGTCAGTTTTTGTGGGAGTTTACTGGTGTGCAAATTTGTACATATAAGTGCCAGAAAAGTGGAGCAATAGTCAGGTCCACCCAACATGGGCCACCCAGAGCCAGGCCTGTGTTCTAGGCGCCCTTGTCTTTCCTATCCATCACTCACTGTGTGACATATCCTTCCAAGCATGATTCTGTCTCTCTCTGGCTGTCAATATAATGCCTAATATTTCTTCATCATTGGTTCCTGATACATTAAGAGATCCCCTCCTGTAGTCTGGATATGTGGGCCATGGGGCAAAAAGAGCCCCTGCATATCAATTTTTCCTTGCTCCTGCTGGCTGCAGAGCTCCTTTCTAGAGTCATACAATATTTTGTACCTGCCAGATTCTGCCTCTACTCTCTGGCTACAAGCTCTGTATGGAGGAAGCTAGCCCCTGTCTTGTCATGTTTCCATTCCTGTACAGGAATCTGGAGCAGTGCTGATTCTTACTGTGTTTGCTTGGATCCTCACAGGATTCATGCTTCTATTTGACATGTGTACTCCTCCTTACTCTCTCCCCCCACACAAGCACCCTTTCGACTCCACAGTCCCCTTCCACACACATACAATTTCCCACAAACTCCAGAATTTGCTCTAACCAGAGCCTGGGATGTGTTAACTGCATAAATTGGTTGCATGTAGCTCTATCCTGTTGTACTTTTAGTCAACACACTACTTCCTCAGCGGGATGGCCAACATTACCTCCCAGGAGCAAAATAGGAAGTACCTCTCTCTTAGATGAGTAGTACCCTTCCCTGAGAGAGATGGGCACCTTGCCTTGCCTTAACTAAGATAGGGAACACTCTGTGTCCACAATGAGATGGACAGCATACACACCCCCAAAGGACGTGGGCAACATCCTATCACCCCAGGGAGAAACAGCATTCCCTCCTATGTGGGAGGTGGGAACCACTCTTCTCCTCTGAGCAAGGTGGGATGATGTACCCCCAACCCAGTGCAAGATGGGCAGCACCTGCCCCCTACAGTCACATGATTAACACGTCCTCCTCTGACTAGCACTGGTGGTACCTGCTTCTTACAGACAGAATGGCAAGACATCCTCCCCTGAATGAGCTCGACACCAAATTCTTCTCATGAGCAAAAAGGCCTGTACCAACTCACAAGAGCAAGATGGATGCCATATCTTTCCCTATGTGAGATGGGCAGCCCCTTCCCCTGAGTGGGATGGGACTCACCTCCTGTGTACAATAGGCAGGGGGCTGAACTAGATGACACCATGACACCCCTTCCAGACCTACTTTCCTGTGATTGCAGGAAGTGCTACTGCCAATCTTACATCAGACTGGGGGATGTAGCAGCCTGTCTTGTTCTGAGGAGCTCTACTACCCTTCTTTCTTAGGCTAAGTACTCAATCCCATTGTCCCAATCATTAATGAAGATGATAAACAATACTGGACCCAGGACAGATTCATAGAGAACCCAACTTGATGCTTCCTCCCAAATGGACATTGAGCCATTGAAAACTACTTGTTGAGCACAATGATTCAACCGGTTTTGTATTTATCTTACAGTACTTTTGTCTAAACCGATCAAAATGGAACAGACCTATTCTGGATGTATGGGACGTGTAGTTCCCCCTCCTTTGACCATGAAGGGTGTGCTGAGGACCTCCCCTAAGTGATGTGGGCATTACCCCCTCTGAAACAGAGGCACACAAAGATGAGAAAAGCAGAACCTCCTCCTCCAACTAGGGTAGTGGCATTTCCTCTCCTGGGCAATTAAGCACCACCAGCTACTTCTGCCTGACATGGGCATCATCCTTTCTCAAGAGAGATTAGCCTCTACCCCTCTTTTGAGTGATATGGGCACTACCCTGCTACTTTGTGCAGGATGGGCAGCACCCTTTTCTCGTATTGGGATGGACAGCCCATGCTCCCCTCACTAAGATGGAAAAGATCCCCAGTCCTAAGGGAGACGGTCGGCATCACCTCCTCAGAGGTAGGTGGGCAGCATCCCCTCGAGTGAATATGCAAGCCCCCCTCCTTAGAACAAGATGGTCAATATATGTCCCCTTCAGTGAACCACCTCCTCTCAATGAAATGGGCAGCACCCTTTACCTTGTGCAAAATGAGCGCAATCCCCAGTCTCAGGTGAGGTGGGCAGAACCATCTTCTCTGAGAGAGACAGCAGATCCCTTTCTCTCCAAAGATGAACAGCATCCCATCTCCTGAGAAAGATGGACACTACCATCTCTATGTGAGGTGGGTAGGACCCCTCTTCTGATGGCTATGGTCCCCAGCATTAAACAAATGGGGCAACAAACATCCCATGCTCAGAGCTAAAGGCTCCATTTTCCTCGTACCACTTACCCTGCACAGTGGCAGATCAAGATTTATTGGGACCCTGGCCAAACAGAAAATTGGAGCTCCCTCCCCCCCCCCCAACTATTATAAACATGAATGTATCAGAAAGTGTTAACAAATAGACCTGTTAAATGTTTATTCAGTGCATTAATAAATAAAGCACAACACACAATGTCAAAATAAACTACTCGGTTTTGCCATACACAAAACTGAATAAAACAACTGCCTTAGGAAAATGACTCAGATGCATAAGATCACCATAAATGTATAGTAACAACATGAAAGGAAAGATGTTTTAATTTAGTGGTCATGTAGACTCTTGTTTGACTACTTTTTTAAAATACAGATTTTACATTGTACCTACACTATGGCAAACTACTACAAGAAAAATACAGGCCACACCGATAGCCTTGAGTATGAGTCTAAGAATATTGTTCATGATTCATGCAATTAAAATAAAGCAGTAGGACTACAAAATACATCCCAATGTGTTTTTTATCTTTCCTGAAACATTAAACATGTGCTAAACATCATATACTTTAAAGCTCCCTCTTTAAGAGTTGTCACCTGCACGGAGGGGAGAAGTTGATGTCATTTACTTAGATTTAAAAAAGCCTTTGATTTGGTCTCCCATGATGTCCTCGTGGCAGAACTGGGGAACTGCTGCATCAACAACCTTGCAGTCCGATGACTTGGGAACTGGCTCCATGGTCAGACCCAGAGAGTGATTGTTGATGGAACCGAGTCAGCATGGTGTATAGTGACCAGTGGCACCCCTCAGAGATCAGTACTCTGTAATATATTCATTAACGACCTGGATTCATGAGTCAGAAATAAACTGGTTAAATTTGCGGATGACACCAAATGATGGGGAAGCGTGGACACACTGGAGGATAGGCTGGGGATTCAGGTTGACCTGGATAGGCTTGCAAGATAGGTGGATACAAACCTGATAACCTTCAACATAAAGAAATGCAAGGTGCTCCACCTCAGAAGGAAAATCCCCCATCATACCTATAGGCTTGGCAGTGCTTCACTCACCAGCACTATCTGAAAGAGACTTGGGGGGTCACAATTGGCCACAACATGAATATGAGCCACCAATGCAATGCTGCAGCCAGCTAAGCAAATAAAACTCTGGCTTGCATCTACCAATGCATCTCAAACAAGACCCAAGATGTCATTCTCCCATTTTATTCCACCTTGGTGAGGCCACAGCTGGAGTACTGCATCTAATTCTGGGCTCCACACTTTAAAAAGGATGTGGAGAAGCTGGAGAGAGTCCAGAGGAGAGCCACTTGCATGATCAGAGGTCAAGAGAGCAGGCCATATGAGGAGAGGCTGAGAGGCATGGGACTCTTCAGCTTGGCTATGCATAGGCTCAGGGGGGACTTTGTGGAAGCCTATAAGCATATCAGGTCTGTTCACCAGGGCTCCCCCAGGGAAAACAAGGTCCAATGGTCACAAACTGCCGTTAGACCATTTTAGACTGGACGTAAGGAAGAATTTCTTTACCAGATGATCTCACAGGGTCCCTTCCAGCTCTAATGTCTATAAAATCTATGAAATCTTTTATACACCCATTACACCTGTGTTTTAATACTACCACCACATTTTGTAACCAAAATGTATAGATATATTGATATATACATACATTTACACACACAATGCCCCCCGCCTCCCTCTCTCTCTCTCTCTCTCCCCCCTTTATCTCTCTCTATATAAATATCTATATAGATGTATACATACACACATATACACAATCTTTCTATATATAATGTATCTCCCTAGGCACATAGATAAACAGACAGACAGATCTATATCTAATCACCCCTTGGAAGAGCTTACAGTTCCCCACACGAGCTGCCATGACTTGAGAGAGATGCAGACCCCTCTCTATTGACATCCTTATTTGGGATTGAGAACTGCAGGAAGGGGAAGAGGGATTTCCCTTCTATGCATCCTAAAGCAGCTCTTGGCAGTGGGACTAAAGCACAGTGTGCTGGCCCACGGGGGCATCTGGTGTGGTTTGGGGTCATTCTCACTGGAGCCAGCTGCAGGAGAGCTCCACATGATTTTGCTGTACAGATGGATTTGGCTCCAGCGTTGCTAGAGGGGTTCCATGTGCACCAGCAGCCCATCCCAAGCCATCTGCCTGCCCTGCGACCTGAGCCTTGGGAGGGACAGAGGGCAGGATCAGGCTCCTTTCTGGCACAGGGATGGGAGAGAGACAGACCAGCTTGGCAGCGAGTGGCAGAGGTGGCAGGGATCCTTGCTTCACCCTGGCCATTCCCATGAAACAGACAGACAAGTTTCCAGTAGCCACCTCCCACCGGCTCTCATGGTCTAACATGCGATGAAGCTTCAGTGCTTTGCAGGACTTTTCCCTGCAGGCTGGGGAGCACAGTGGACCCCTGCCCCAGCCCCAGCCCCCAGGGTGCCCCTGCCAATCAGGCCCATGCGTTAATCTGCCCCTGGCCCTGTAGGCTTCATATAGGAGTAAGAGGTTGGGAGGATATGAATGTTCTGTGGGATGTGATGTTTTGTTTCATTCTGGAGCTGCTTCTTGGCCTCCAGACTTCCTTTGCAATCTGCTTCTAGAGCTTCTACTGTCACTGACTGGTTCTGGGGTCTTTGTTACTGTTTCAGTCCTGCTGTTTTCAGTTCTTTGTTACTGTTTTTGGGGATCTAGGTCAAATTGTCACATTGGCTCCTCCCCTCTGCCCATATTGCGCAGGGATCTTCTTAGTACCCAGTGGGCAATTAGGTCTGTGCAAAGTGGCTAGTATTCGCTTTGGATTCGGATTCGGCCGATTCAGAGGACAGTGATTCAATTTGGTGATTCAAATCACTGTCCCGAATTAATCTGGCCAAATCTGATTCAGAGATTCAGTTGCTGCTGAATCTCCAAATCAGCCAGACCCATCCCCCACCCGCTCTCCCAGCCCAGCAATGGCTGCCCCGCCCACCCCAGTTCCCTGGCACTTGGAAAAAAAAGCCCTGACTCACCGGGTGCTGCTGGGCAGGGGAATGATCCCCACTGCTCCTCCCACTGGCCCGCACTGTGTGGGGTGCTCTGCAAGAGCCCCCTGACCATCCCCCCCGTGCTGTCCCAGCCCCCTCTATGGCTGCCCTGCCCACCACAGCTCTGTCCCAGTGGGTTGGAATGGAAGTGCCACCTGAGCTTATCCTGCTCCCAGAACTCACAAGGGGAGACTGTTCTTCCCCCCACAGCAGGAGGATGCAGCCAGGAGATATTTGTGTTGTCATGGTTTGGCATTTTCCCACCAGCTATGACAAAGTTTTCTTGAACTCTCCTCTAGAGTTCAATCCTGCAAGGAGCTGAGGACTCTTAGGCCAAGCACCCTCCAGGCTCTGTGAATTCACTGGAGTTTGAAATCCTCAGCTGGTGGCAGGTTCTGTCCCTAGTGATTATCTACTGTCACACCCAGAAGGCTGGGCAGTGAGCTCTTGCTACTCCTCTACCTGCCACTTGCAATACATGAAGTACTGCATGTCAAGAGTGCCTGATATGCCCCAGGTGGCAACCTTGATAACAAGGCTTAGATCCCTGCTTGAGTGCATGCACCTAGCTGCCTAGTGCCGATTCAAATCCTGCTCCAATTACTCCTTGTCAAGGCCTCATTTCTGAGCTGAAACTCTCTAACTGCAGTTGGCACAGAGCAATTTGGAGTAACCACCCAGCTGCAGTACTTGGCTGGTGCTTTTCTACTCTGCATGGTCAGAAATCAAGAGGTCTACTGCCCAGCAAAGACTGTCAAAGGTTTTTGAATGACCATCTTTTGCATTTGTCCAGATTTCCCCTTTAGTTCCATTTCTCCTTGGATAGGGCATGCAGGCACTGAGATGACTGGGTCTCACAGCAGAGTATGCTGCTTTGGACAGCTAAGCAGCATAGTATTAACAGCTGAATACTGTGCCCTCTTCCTACACAGTACTCCAGCACTGTGTGGAAACTGCAGTGGCATGGCACACGGTTTCGTGATCATTATGGACACTAATACTAACCAGTGGCTCTTCTAGGCCTGATCTGGAAAAAAAACCCCATTCATTCTGATATCGGTGGAAGAAGAAATTGCTGGTACCAAACTTTCGTATTATTACCTTTCAAAAACAATGGAGTAAAATACTGAAAGGGACAATGTCCAGGAAAGAAATGATAGCAAAACCCCTAAGCTTCAATGCGTAAGTATGGGAGAAACAGATAATGCAGCAACATCCTCACACTGCACACTGGCAAATAGTTAAAGCTTGCCTATCTCCTGGCTGGTTTTGAGCCAACCATATAAGAAATCATACAGAGAAAGATGTATTTAGATTGCAAGCTCTATGGGATAAGGACTGCTTTTGTGCAATGCCTGGCTACTACAGTAGGGTCCAGGTCCATAAGGGGTCCCCAGCTGAAGAGAACAAATAATAATCTTGGAAATCCCAGCAAGCTGTGATGAGACCTGGAGCCTCTTGGATGAGAAACAAACATGGGGCTGACAAAGCTGGGGTTTGGCACAGATATCCTGCAGGACTACGATCATTAAGTATCTGGATGGCCTGATGCTGCCGGTCCCCGGGGCCGGGGCTCTTGCAGCGGCTTTGCATTCTGCCCCCGAGCAGGTGCTTGCCCCACCATGAGCCCCACGTGGGACATCTCGGCAGGCTGGCTCCTCACTGCTGCGGGCTCACGGGGTTTGGCGTCCTGGCTAAACAGCCTGAACGACCTGCTGCCCCGCGCGCCCTGTGGAAGCTCTGGGACCGGCGCAGCGCGGACGCTGCCCTACGAGCCCGCCTTGCTTGCGAGCCCCTCGAAAGCGGCTGGGAGAGTCTCGGCAGAGCGGCGATCCCAGAGCACTCTCCCGAGGAGAAGCCTCGGAGGCGAGAGAAGTGGCCCGCGCCGGGGACGCCCTTCCTGTGGCAGCCACCAGGAGTCATCGGCAGCGGAGCTCCCTCCTCAGACCCCGGCGAGGCAGCACCTTCCTTGTCGCCTGGCGCCCTCTGCTCCCTAGGGAGCAGGTGCCGCCTGCCTCCAGTCTACGGCCGGCCGGGCGCGATTGATCCGGGGCCCCGCACAGCCCTCTCCTCCGCCCGCAGGATATGGTCCGCGCGCCGCACCCGCAGCCCGGGAGGGAGTCTCAATGCCGGCTCTAAGAGAGACTCGCCCGGAGGACCAGAGGGGCAACGCGGCGCTTCGCAATGGGCTCCACTGCCAGTCGGTGCCAGGGGGCCCGAGGAAGCCTGCGCCTTGCGGGGAGACGCTGATCCCAGGCCCCGCAGCTTCCCTAACCCCTCCCCTCCCCTGCCCCCGCCCGTGTCTTCCACCAGCAGGCAGGCGTGTGCCCGCCACGAACCTGCCCTCCTGCTACGGGCGAGGCCCGCGGGCCTAGCCCCTTCCAGCCGGCCAGGGCTCCCGGCCGGCGGCGTCTGTGCCCAGCGGGCGGTGCTCGGTCCTGTCCTCGTTCGAGGGAGTCTTTGGGCTCGATCCGTCCAGGAGCCGGACCCGGCAGGTATGGTCAGGGGCTGGTCCCAAACCTGCCCCGGGGCAGACAGACACGGAGACTCCGTCTGCAGGGAGCCCCCGTGTCCGCGGTAGGCGAGTCGCCCCGGGCAGAGGCGCCCTCCCCGTCTTCCCTAGTGCCTGAGCGGAGGCTGCGGCAGTCACATGCCCGGGGCCCTGACGTGCTGTGCGGGGGCACTCCCGTCCCCCTGCTGAAGCCGCGGCACCGTGCGGGCTGCACCGCCCACTGTTTGCCAGGGGCTAAGACTGCTTCCCGCCGGGCTCTGGGTGCTACTCTGTAATGCCAGGTCCCGCTGAGCCGCGCGGGCCCCGCCTGGCCCTGCCCCGGGAAGCCCACCCAGCGCCCGTTCGGCCGCCCCCTGCTGCGCCCTCCCTGCGAGAAATCAGAGCGGGAGACCGGGAGTCGGGCACCAAGGCAGCAGGCTTTATTTCAGAACATTTGGTTGCTTCCCGGTGCGGAGCACTGGCTGGCGGCTCGGAGCCCAGCCAGGCCAGGGCTGCCGTCTAACGGTACTTGGAGGTCAGCACGGCGGACACGGCACACAGGAACTTGTCCAGAGAGGCATGGATCTCCGGGCTCAGGGCGCTGGGGTGGTGAATGGCGAAAACCACCAGGACGCAATGGGCCAGAAACTGGAAAACAACGGGAAAGGGTGAGAAAGGGGCCTCTGGGAGCGCTGGGGCCTGGCCGGCCGGGACGCCTCAACCGAGAGAAGACCGGGCTCAGCAGTGCTCCTGTCTCGGGGCCCGGCGTCGAACTGATGAGGGATGCGCTTCCTGGCTGATTAGGGCTTAAAGCACCCAGGGGCGGGTAAGGAGGCAGGGGCTGGTGCCGCACCCAAGCAGGGCCCGAGGCAGCCCGCTCCGCGCTCACTCACTTTGAAGTTGACGGGATCCACCCGCAGGCTGTGGGCATGCAGCTCGCTCAGCCTGCACAGAGCCCCTGGAAGGTCATCGATGTGGTTGACAGCTTCATGCAGAGCGCTAAACACCTTCTTGCCGTGGGCCCGGATCTGGGCGGAGTTGTGGCTCATGTCGAAATGCGGGAAGTAGATCTTGGTCTGGGGGTAGGCGCAGAACATCCTGCAAGGAACAGCACGGGGTGAGGGCGCCTGCCGGCTCGCAGGGCGGGGCTGGGACAGGGTACCCTTACCTTTCCAGAGCCTCAGCGCCATATTCCTCCAAATGGCCGGAGGCCTTGCCCCAGATGGCTTTCACGTTGCTCTTGTCCTCCATAGACAGCACCATGATTGCAGATGCGCAGTGACAGCCACCAGCCCTGGTACCCTGCGCGGCTCCCGGTGCCCTTATATACAGTGCTGGGGGGGCGGCCTCCTCCTCCTCTTCGGCCCGCCCAGCCGCACGCATTGGCTGGCTCCGCGCCCTCCGGCCGCCCCTTGGCTGCGGCGACCGCCTGCGGGCGTGGGGCTCTTGGACGCCAGCCAGGAGGGCTGGAGCTGGGGGAGGCGCTATAGACCCTGGCAGGCTCTACTGCCCGCTCGTACCCCGACTTTGAAGGAAAGAGGGGCCCGGCGCAGGCTGCCCGAGCCATCGGGGTAGATGGAGCAACTGGGGCTGCGGATGATGCACGGCCCCTTTGCTGGGTCCGCGAGAAAAGTGGCGTCCGGAAAAGCAGGCCCCCCCTTCTTTCTCCGCAGTGGCACAGGTCGCCCACTGGCTGCGGGACAAGCAGGACCCCAGCCCCGCGCCCTCCCTCGGCTGGCGAGCTAAAGCGGGGTGCGGCCATGCGATGGGTTTCTGGCACCCTCGGCGCCGCGAAAGGGGGAAGGGGGCGGAGGTGGCTCGCAGCAGGCTCCTTTCCCGGCACTGAAGGGAGGGGGCGGCAGAGCACCGCCCGGAGCAGAGACTCAACTCGGGGCCTCCGCCCAGTGTTGCCAGGAGTACGATAATTATCTTATTTGTACAATAATTTTAACACATTTAGGATCAATAATAGTAAAAGTGTTCAAAATGTACTATAATTTCTGAGGCAGTTAGTTAAGGCAGCATATGCAAAACCCAAGTCACTCTTAGGAAGTCTTAACTGACTTTAGAATTTTGTTGTCACCACTTTCTTACAACTGGACACTGGAAATAAAGAAACGCTTCAATTTGGACGACCCAGTTCTCACTCACTCACTAGCAGTGAGCAATATAAAGTAAATAAGATGACTTATTTTATACTTATTTGCATACTTATTTGCCTATTTTTCAGTGTAGATAGTTTTTCAGTAAATACTATAATTTTGAGCTTCCAATATGATAATTTCATATTTAAGATCTGGCATCACTGCCTTGCTGTTGTGCTGCAAAATGGTTCCCCCTTGGCACTGCTGGTGTCTGCTGCACCCAGCGCCGGCTGCGAGAGAGAGAGCTTGACCATTTAAAAAAGCAGTACAAAGAGCACAATGAATGCTTCCCCTGCCCATCTCCTTCATATGCATACACCAAGGAGCACAATCGCTTTCAAGAGTGCTGACCCCAACAGCCACTTTCCCCCGCACCATCCCCCACACTGCTTCCTGCTGAACACACAGCTTCACACCACCGTTCCCTGGCATGGCTTCACACCACCTTCCTGACACTGGGGGACATATCACTGACCCCATACTTCTCCTCACATACATTGCCTCCTGTATGCTGACTCCATAATGACCCCCCACATACACTACCCCCACACACTACTCTGACACCAGCCTCCCCTCATCCACAACATCCACACTACTTCATACTTGCTGCAATTTACACACATTTCCTACCACTTATTGTCCCCCACAATGCTCTCCCAGGCTGTTCCCTCACACACACTGCCCTCCTCCTACTCTTTGCCTTCACACTGCACCTCCCTTCAACCCCAGCCTTTCACACTACCTCCTACAGATTGCCTCCAACACTGCCTCCACCACACACTGGGCATGTCCACAAGTGTATTTACATGCACCTAAATTTAATGTGCTTTTCCTTAAGGCACATAAAGGCGATTTAGGCACACGTTTTAATGTGCATTAGTGTGTCCACATGTAAGTGCATTAAATTTAGGCATGAATAGCTAAGTCACATTAATGCACATGCAGACATGCTAATGTGCATTAACGTGGTATGTGCCCATTGACACTTCATTAATACACATTAGTGCATCTACATGTGCACTAATGTGACTTAGCTGTTAATGTGACATTTAGTACCACTGCCCTTCACATATACTGTCTTGCTCATTACCCTGTTACAGTCTTTTACGCTTTGGTTAACAGATGCTCCTTCACACACAGCCCCCACACTGGCTCATTTGCTGCCTCATGCACTGCCCTCATACTTCCTCTCATCATATATTTCACCTGCAAACAGCCTCTTCATACACACTATCCCCACAGTGCTTGCTCATTCACTCTATTTTTTACACACGCTACAGGACTCTCAGCCTTTCATGATCCCCTTTCACACGCACTCTCCCCAGGTACACTGCCTTTCTCATGGTCTTACACACACACTGGACACATCTATACATGCATTAATGCACCATAGTTACTGTGCATTAAGTTTTGTACCTGTAATAACAGGTACTAATTCAATGTGCAGTAGCGCTTGCACATGCCTTTTTAGTGACACTAATGTGCAGTAGACTAACTATATTGTGCATTAGCACATTAGCACAGCTTTTGCCATAATATCCTAATGCACAGTAGAATTAGTCTGCTGAGCATTTAGCGTCTCATGTAGATATCTTTTACATTTCCCTCTTACACACAGTCACTTCACACACCTAGCCTTCCTTGATGCTCCCTCATATACACAGCTTCCATTACTTCACACAAACTGTTCCCTCAGGCTCACTGACCCCTCACACACTAGACTCCACACTACCCCTTTCCACATGCAGCTGTCTCACACACATCACCTTTCATACTACCCTTTACAAACAGCTCCTTCATACATATTGCTTTTCACATTTTCTCCTCACTTACACTGCCCCCAGACTGCCTCATTCACTTCCTCATCACACACTCTGTCCCCTCATATACACTGCCTGCAGCAAAAATTCCATCAGACTGCCACTAACATATTGATTCCCCTACACACACACCTTTCCTTGTTACCCCGCAAAACCTACACGTTACCTAATACACATTGCACCTACATGTATTAGCACCTCAACACACACTTCCACCCATACCTAATGCTCCTTTAGACACAGGTCCTCACATTCTCCTTGTAGACACAGCCCATATATTATCTCATGTACATATTGCCTCTCTAATCCACAGCCCCCACTAGCTACCATACTGCCTCTCACCCACTACTTTCATACTATCCCTTTTCACATGCACTGCTTTCTTCCCATATAGTGCCTCCAAATATTTCCCCCTAAAATACACACACAGAGGAGTGTTACTTATACCCATTAGTGAGGGACAAAGATATCCAAGTAATAAATTCAGACTCTCCTCCTCTCCCAGCCAATGAAGTACCAGTTATTCTATTTTATAGGTGAAGAGACCAAGGCCAGAGATTAAAAAACCAGTCCTGCTCCTGCTGATGTCAAGTGAGCATTGCTGAGCACCTTACTGTGTAGGACTGAGCTCTACAGGGCTTGACCTAGCACGTTTGTGGCAGAACTAGAAAGAGAACTATATCTCTTGACCCAAGCCCCTTCCTTCACCATGAAGTTCCTCATTTATTTCTTAGATTTATATACCTCCCTCCCTCCCACAAAAAAGCTCAATGTGGCTTATGGTAAACATGAGATAAATTGTCAAAACAGATATTTAAAAAAATAGTAGTAATAACACAACTCCCTGAAGAATGCCCCAAACAATACTGCAAAAGGTAACTCCACCTGCTAACTTAACTTACAGCCTGCACTTACCCATTTTGCTTCCATTTGCCTGGAGGTGAGAGTGAAGAGGAGCAAATTAGAAATGTATAAATTACAGTGTGGCTGGGCCTTGCTGATGGGGGTCACTGATGCTCTGCGCATCCCCTTTGCATATTTCCTGTAGGCAAGCAAGGACAGTTCTGCCACTTCTTGGTGCAAAAAAGTCCCCATGGGCTTGGTGCAAAAAAATCCCCATGCAGGCATGTGCACTAGCAGCAGCTCAAATAGCAGTGGTGCAAATTTCTGTGGAGATTCGTGCCTCAGCACACATGCCTGAACATACACTTTGGTATGGGGAAATAGTGCCACTTGGGGCAAACTGACCCTGCCCAACTCCTCCCAGATCTGCACCTGTTCTGGCCACAACAGTATAAAAAGCTGCCCCGGTGAGCAGCTCAGGGCTACTTACCGTCAGGAGCTTTGGGGGCAAGATTCTCTGGGAGGAAGTTGCTCACGCCCCTTCCTGTCCCAAGCTGTTGGTGCTGCTGCTGCTACTGTAGCTTCATCTCAGGAGCTTCAAGAGGAAGTAGACCATGCACCTTCCTACTGTAGGCTGTTGCTAGCCTACTCTCAGGAGCTTCTGGGGAAAGTTGGCCATGCCCCTTCCTCCTTCAGGCTGCTACTGCTACTACTGTTGCTAGCCCTCTCGGAAGCTTCTGGAAGGAAGCTTGCCATGCCCCCTCCTGCATCAGGTTGCTGCTGCTGCTGTTGCCACCTCACCACAGAGGGGGGTTCCTCTACTGCATGCTGCTGCCCCCCTTGTGGAGGGGCCCACCACACTGCACCATACCTCAGCAATGCACCCTAGGTTCTGCACTCCTGTTCGTGACTGCTGCCCAGCCTACTGCCAAGCCTAGGGAGGGTGCCTGCATTGCCTGTGGGCCCCTCCTCCACCATCACTGCTGAAGCCTAAAGATGCCTTGCCTGCCCCAGCTGCCTTGGCAGGCTGGCCACCCCTGCCTTCCACTTTCACCTGAAGCATACCCTGAGTGGCTGAACTAAACACTTGCTACCACTGCTGCGGTGGCTGCTGCTGCCGCCACCACCTGTTCTGCTGCTGCACCCATCAGGAGAGAGGGAGATTCCCTGCTGCACCCCCTTGCAACACTCAACACCATGCCTGCACTGGATTACTCCCTAAATGACTGATTACTCCTGCACTCCCCTACAGCTGCCTCACTGCATCTGATCCTTCTTTGTTTTCCTGCCTGCTGTTTTGCTGCTGAGTGCCTGGCTGGAGACCTGGGGGGATCCTGGACTGAGCTCCAACAACAAAAGCCCCTCCACTGCTTCAGCCATCTTTTACATCTGCCTCTGCAGCCTTCCCTGTGTGTTTTTTCCCCTGTGCGGTAAGTCCTGTGATCCACTGTCCCCTGCCCTGGTGTTTGCTGTGTGGCTGAGTAAGCCAGCTTGAGTCTCCCCAGCCCTTGTGCATGTGTGTCCCCTCCCTCACCTTCTCCAGGCATAACCCACCTGATATCCTGTGGAGCTGTAGGTCTGTGAGCTTCATCCCTTTTCCCCTTCTCCCACACCCCAGCCTACCCGTATTGGTTTCACTAGCCCTACTGTATTTTTTTGTTTTTCCTCATTAGTTTCCTCTCCCTTATGCAAACCCATGGCAGGGCAGGAACCTTCTGGAGGGGCAGATGCCCCCACAGAACTTCCTGCAGTTCCCACTATGGGGGAAGATCCTAGCCAAGCCCCCCAAGAGGGTGCATGCCCCTGCAGCCCCCACCCTAGAGGCAGAGTCCAACCGACCTCCTCCAGGGGTAGAGATTTTGACTTCCTGAACCACAGCATGTACTTCTGAGACAGAGGTCTTCTGGGAAGGGATGATATCCACCTCACACCGAAGGGAAAGGCTCTTTTCTCGGCCAGGATGGCGGACCTCTTCGACAGGGCAACAAACAAACAACCATTACAACAGGAGACAACAGGAAGGACATTATGGCACAAGCTGAGGGAATGGAGCTCCCTTAATGTGACAGGAAACTGAGGACTTCCAGCAGAGGGCTCAAATGCCTGTACACAAATTGCAGCCAGATGTGGCAGGATCTGGCCACAGTTGCCTGGCAACACCTATCCTGTCCACCAACCAGTGTTCCAGGCAAGAGGGTGTTCAGCATTGCTGGGAATGTCGTGACACCCCACTGCACCTGCTTGGATCCTGGTTTGGTGGAGCAGATGGTATTCTTGAAAGTGAACCTCCCACTGCTGTGGTTCCCCAAGCTCCAGCTGCAGATGGACTGAATGCCATCCTCCTCATTCCATCTGCACCTATATCCTTTTTTCCTTTTTTTAAAAACCAGTTAATGCCCCACAGAGACCTGGTAGGACTCCACCTATGACTGGTCCATAGGTATAGAAGGCTATACTTTGTACAGGAGAGATCATGTTGGGGATGTAGGGTTTGTGGGAGAAGTGTGGGGCTTGTGGGGAAGTAGGGGTTTTGTGGGTGGGTGTAGGGTTTGTGGGGGTGGGGTGGGGTTTGTGGGTGGATTACGAGGGGGTTGTGGATGTGGGGGGACTGTGTAAGGGTAGGAGAGATTGTGTGCATGGAGGTGGGAGGGACTTCTGCATGGCACACAGCCCACACCGCAGCAGCAGCAGCAGCCATCAGGGCTAATGGAAGAGCCCTGACCCAGCGCCACCTATACAACGGGGTGCCATGCCGGCCTAGGCCAGCCCACTTGTGTGTGCCCTCAGTCAGAACTGGTCACTCATGCTGTCACCCGGGGTCCAACCACTGCACGCAGGGGCTGCACACCCTCACACTGGCCCTGATCCTGCCTGGATGTGCCTCATGAACCTTTGGGCTTGGCCAACTCCATGCAGACAGGACCCAGCCCAGCACAAGGGTGAGTTGCCCCTGCATGTGATGCCGTGGCCCTGGGTGACAGCAGAAGCAACCCAGTTCTGGCTGAGCACTCATGACAGTGAGCCAGGCCAGCATGGCGCCATGTCCAAAGCCAGAGTGTGCTAGTAGGGAGGGTTGGGTTGGGTCCATTTAGCATGTATACACCCCCCAAGTCAGGCAGTGCAAATGGCCCAACTGGCTGCTGCTGCCAGTGCTGCAGAGGGCAGGTGGGGGGGGGCAGGTATGTGGTGATCCCACACAAACCCCACACCCACAAACCCATCCACAAACCCCACACCCTCCCACCACTCCCCACACACCCCACATCCCCCCCATACACCCACCCGCAAACCCAACATTGCCCTATATTCACACTCCCCGATACACACCCAAGAATCCCACACCCACACCCCATCCACTCCCCTCCTGCAAACCACACATCCTTCCCACATCTCACACTCTGTGTGCCCAGTTGCCAGACAGGATGGAATCTGTTGGCAGGAACTGCAACTGTCCCTACACCCTAATTACCAAATGGGTCTGGGGGAGCTCAGATTTTTCTTTGATAAAAAAACCAAAAGCAAACACGAAAACGTCTAGACATTTAGAATTAATTTTATTATGATGATAGAGGAACTGGTAGGCTTCCAAATTGTGTTAAAATTCCTGCAGGCATGGACATCGAGGCCATGATCTTAAACAAACTCATGGCTGGGGGGAGTGGATCAGACAGTTCAACGGGGACCTTGCACCCTCAATGCCCAGTGCAGGACCTGCTGCTTGTGCAGCATCCTCCCATAGGTGTAGAGGGTGCCTATGAAGCTTTAGGCCCACCTACAGATCTGGGCATTGCAGCACTTGGCCCCCTTGCCTTCCCCCGCCAAAGCCCTTGCACAGTCAAGGATGCTGTCAAAATATCCCCAGCAGTCCAAGGTAAGTTGCACCTTGCTGGTGGACTACCGGGTATACTCATGGTTATGGAATACAATCAGCTCACCTCTGGGGACTGCTGGGGCCAAGAGGTCTTCAGGCTCCATGGAGCCCACTGATTCTTGAGCATCTTCCTGGTCCTGGGGCTCAGCAGGCTCCTTGGGCACCATCTGAATCCTCTGGTCCACTAGGGCCTCGGGCTCAGGTTGCGATTGGGAGAGCTCTGCAGCCCCTCAGGACAGGAGTGGGGGTAAGGGTGGAACTCCCTCATAGGATGGCAGGGCAGAACTTAAACTCCGGGGGGTCTGTGCGGGGTCTCCAACAAGGATGGTCAGCCAGTCAGGAGATCCCACTTTAATTCCCTCTAGGGTGGGACAACAGGATGGGTTAGTAGCAAGGCTATTCTGGGAGGAGTGGGGAGGAGAACCATTGGGTGCCAGGGTGGCAGCAGTGTCTGCCTTGGGGCTCTGGGAGAGACTCTTCTCCCTCAGGACTCACCGGGGTGAGCCCAGGGCCCCTGTCTACTCCAGGCCATGAGAGGGGGGCTCCGCTACCAGACCCACTGTTGGGGTGGCCTCAGCCTCAGCCATAGAACCCATGGTCTCAGGGGGCAGGTCCTGGTCAGTGGAGCAGGGGGCCTCCTCCATGGTCCCCTGCTCAGGACCAGCCAGCTGCCCTGACGCCTCCTCCACTGGGATTACCCTTTTCATCTTTCCCGGGGGTGGGGTGTCAGGTGCAGCTGGGAAGGCCCCCAGAACTGGGTCATTTCCCCCTCCTGCATGAGGGTCCCAGGAGGGGGGCAGAGGGAGTCCCCCATCTAAGAAGGCTCCAGATGCACCTGGGCCTTCCGCTTGGCTTTGCACCCAGAATGGGTCTGCGGCCACCCATCCATGAGGTAGTCCTCAGGTGGACAAGCTCTGGCAGAAGAAGGTGGGGGGCAAGAGGGTGGGGCAGTTACAATGGGGGTATGGCTAGGGGCAAGGGGGCCCTGCTTCCACTCTTCCCTCAGCTGCTGCCTCCCTCACCGGGACTCTGCTGATCTTGGTTGAGGTGTAGGGTCCCCTAGACTCATGGAGGGGTTAGGTGTTGTGGCTGGGGTACCAGGGGGACCTGGGTGGGGAGGGACACTGGTGGCAGGGGCACTCTTCTTGCTAGTGGGACCCACGGATGCCTTCTCCCCCCGGCCTGTGAGGCACTTGTGATATAAGTGTTCTGGGGCACAGCACCAGAAGCACCGCAGGTCCCCCAGCATTTAAAACACCCCCACCAGGGCCCCTGAAAGGGAATCACAAGGCACCCCTTGGCCTCCAGCTGCACTCCTGCTGCCAGCTGGATCATGACCTGGCAGCAGAAGGAGTGCACATGTTGGAGGCTGGGTTCTTGGCACCCCAGCGGGAGGGCCACCACTGGGGAGATGACCCTCCCCAGGGTCAGGAACTGGGGAAGCAGGGCCCAGTTGGGGATATAGGGTAGGACAGAGCTTAGGACCACCCTGGTCCCCATCTTCTCTAGGGGCTCTCAGTGAGGACCCAGTTCCAGAGCGAAACACATGAGTATAAGCCCATCGCACCCCTGTGAGCTTGGGCCTCAGAAGACCCCTGGTGGACCTCTGACTGGACCCCAATACAAGCCGGGAGGTAAGTGGGGCCTGCGGTGGGTGGGCGCTAATCAGTGGGACAGCTGAGCGGACCAGAGGAGGGTCACCCCCCCATGGATTCTACTTAGCCCAGCCCCTAGGCATCAGTAGGGGAAGGGGGGCCACTTGTCTGCCCCCTTCTCCAGTGGGACAGGCATTCCCTGTCCCAGAGAATAGCATGGCACTGGCAGGCATATTGCCCATGTGTGGCATTTAAAAGGCTGCACCAACCGAAAAAAAGCCTCAGACAGGACACAGATCCAGAGCAAGACACATTGGTATAAGTCCATCATGCTCCCATGAGTTTGGGCCTTGGCAGACTCCCAGTGGACCCCCAACTGGACCCTAGTGCAAGCCTGGAGGTAAGTGGGGCCTGCAGTGGGTGGCCACTAGCCAGTGAGGCAGCTGAGCAGAGCTGAGGCGGGTCACCCCCCTCACCATGGCTCCTACTTAGCCCAGCCTCTAGGGAGCCATGCAAACAGAGCATGCAAACAGGCACACTCTGGGCCTGGCACATGAGTTAGCGTGGGATTTTGTGCAGAAGGGTAGCAAGAGGGGCACAAGGCTCTAGGCAGTGAACCTTAAGGGAAGGGTCTACATTGTAGTAGCCCAGACTACTACATGGACCATGGTGGGATGGACACATCACACCCTGAAATTCCCCCCTGAACCTGGACCCCCCTCCTCTGGTACCACTGAGGCTTCCACCCAAAGGAAGCCTATGATTCTGGCCTAAACCCCAATGGAGCCTGTGGTCCCTACCCACACCCAGGCAGAACCCATGGCCCCAGCTTCCACTCAGGCAGAGCCCCTGGCTTCCTGTGGAGGCTGCCTGGCATGGATGCAGGAAGCTGGGTTTAGGAGCACTGACACCTCCCTTTTTGGGGTGTACTCATTGGTGGAGGCCCTGGAGTGCCAGATTAGACACATGGGCACAAATGACATGGCTTAGAACAGTCCTGGCTGGATCATGAGTGATTACAGGGGGCTGGGGGCTGGGCTCAAGGGTCTGGGGTGCACATAGTTTTTTCCTCAATCCTCCCATGGGCCTCAAAGGGAGAGGTGTATCGGAGAGGTCAACCAAAGATTCCAGCAATAGTGCCATCGCAAGAGGTTTGACTTATTTGACCACGGTCGACACTTCAGGGAGAGAGGCAGCAGCTTGTTGGGGAGGGATGGCCTCCACCTCACCCTGACAGGGAAGAAGCTCAGGGATTTAAACTAGGATTGCCAGGGGACGGGTGGTCAATAAACAGTTCTAGCCCATGCACAACAACCACAGTACTAACAGGTAGCCCAAGGGAACCCACTCCTAAAAGAGACCAAGGAAAGGGCAGGACCCAGTGCACAGGTAAGCCTGGGCTTCCCATGGCAGGTTCAGCTGCCTGTACACAAATGCCAGGAGTTTGGGAAACAAGCAAGGGGAACTGGCCCTCCTCCTGAGTGACAAGGTTTATGATCTCATAGGGATAACAGAGACCTGGTGGGACTCCACCTATGACTGGTCCATAGGTATAGAAGGCAATACTTTGTACAGGAGAGATCATGTTGGGAAGAGGGGTGGGGGTGTAGCTCTCTATATGAAGGAGCAGTACACTTCCCTTCAAACTGAGTTTAACAACCAGGAGGGCATCTTCAGACCCTCTGGGTTAAAATACAGGGGCAGCATGGGGAAGGGGATATAACTGTACGAGTCTATTACAGACCTCCCAACCAAGATGAAGAGCTGGATCGAGAATTCAATAGGGAACTGGCTGGGGCTGCACGCTCCCGATGCTTAGTTGCCATGGGGGACTTCAACCTCCCCGACATCTCCTGGGACGAGCACATGGCCAAATCTGACCAGTCACATAGCTTCCTCACTTGCATTGATGACCTCTACCTAATGCAAGAGGTCTACGAGCCAACTAGGGAAGAGGCACTGCTGGATATGGTTCTGGTAGGGGATGATCTGGTGAGCGACCTGAGGATTGAGGGGAAGCTCAGTGACAGTGACCATGAACTGACCACTTTCTCTGTCCAATGCAGGGTGGGCAAATGTCTCAGTAAAACAGAAATCCTCAACTTTGGGAAGGCTGATTTTCAGAAATGTAGGAGACTGGTCAGCCAGGCACTAAGAAACCATGGCCCCTTAGAAAAGGGAGTCCATGAGGACTGGTTGTTCCTTAAGAGTGCAATCCTCCAAGCACAAGGAAAGTCCATTTCATCCTGCAGGAAATGCAGTCAGCAGGCTGGGAAACCCCCTTGGCCAAATAGAGAACTTTTGGACCTCCTAAAACTAAAAAGAGTAGCCTATACCAGATGGAAAACGTGAGTCATTACCAAGGAGGACTACACAGCACCAGCCTGCACCTGTAGAGAGCAGACCAGAAAAGCCAAAGCAGAAACTGAACTCTGGCTGGCCATGGGAATCAAGGATAACAAAAAGTCCTTCTTCATGTATGTGGAAGGTTGGAGTAAAAACAAAGGCAGCATTAAACCCCTACTAAATCAAATGGGACAGCTGAAGTGTGACTGTCAGGAAAAGGCCAATCTCTTAAATGATTACTTTGTGTTGGTCTTCCACCTGTCCCAAGGGGTCACCCTGTCAGATAGGATGCAAAACATCCAGGGGGCAGGAGATGGGCCCACAATTGATGTAGATCAAGTAAGGGAGCACCTGGAGAGGCTCAACACGCACAAGTCAGTGGGTCCGGACAGAATGCACTTGAGAGTCTTGAAGGAGCTGACCGACATCATAATGTGCCCTATGGAGAAGAGATATGATGGGCTAGTTGGCAGTCACTTAGCCCAGGGGTTTTGAAAGGGCAAAAGATGATCGGAGGACTTGGGATTCTGTTTCCTCATCAATCAGGCCCTTTCCTCACCAATCAAGCCCCAGAGACTCACACTCGCACTCTGTGGCCACTTCCAGGAGTGCCGCTCCCCAGCTGGTGCTCGCAAGGGGGGCACTGGCAGCAAGCAAGGCTGGTCAAAGGGTGCACTGGAGCTCTCAGGGGGTGCATGTGCCCCTCTGTGCACCCCCTACACCTCACCACTGGCTGCTGAGGCAGATGTAAAAGATGGCTGGAACAGTGAAGGGGCCTTGTCCAGGAGGCTCTCAGGCCTCCAGCCAGGTACACAGCAGCAGAACAATAAGTAGAAAAACAAACCAGGGTCAGATGCAGTGAGGCAGCTGTGGGGGAGGCAGAAGCAATCAGTCATTAAGGAATAATCCAGTGCAGGTGTGGTGTTGAGTGGCACAAGGTTGTGCAACAGAAAATTTCCATCTCTCCTGAGAGGGGGCAGCAGCAGAACAGACAGCACCAGTAGCAGCAACAGCAGCAGCAGCAGTGGTAGTAGCCATCCAGTTCAGCCACTCAGGGTGTGCTTCAGGTGAAAGTGGAGGTGAAGGCAGGGGGTGGCCTGCCAAGGCAGCTGGGGCAGGCAAGGCACCTTTAGGCTCCGGCAATGATGGTAGGGGAGGGGCCCACAGAAAGTGCAGGCTCCCTCCCCAGGCGGTCTCCCGACTGCAGCTTGACGGTGGGCTGGGCAGCAGGCCGGAACAGGAGTGCAGAACCTGGGGTGTGGTGCTGGGGTGCAGTGCAGTGCGGTGGGCCCCCTGCTGAGGCAGGGAGCAGCAGCATGCAATAGAGGTCTCCCCCTGGGGAAGCAGCAACAGGAGCCGCAGCAGCCCAAGGCAGGAAGGGATGTAGCCAACTTACTCCCAAAAGCTCTGAGAACAAGCTAGCAGTAACTAGCCAGAGGCAGAAAGGGACCTGGCCACCTTCTCCCCAGAAGCTCCTGAGACCAAGCTTGCAGCACCAAAGCTGCAAGCAGCCTGGGACAGGAAGGGGTGTGGCCAACTTCCTCCCAGAGGCTCCTCCCCCAGAAGCTTCTGCCTATTTGCGTTACCTAAGTGCCATGGGCCCTAAGGCCCACCTGACTAACTAGTGGCCCATACGGTGTGGAGCCAATGAATGAATAACACAACAAAATGCTTGGGACAACTAAGGCAAAAACAGAGTGGGAGTGTCACGTGGGTCAAAGTGTCAAAACGTGAAAAGAAGTGTGCCTGAGGGGGATACCAAGCAGAGTCCCCTGGGCTGCACCCACCAGTCCTCAAAGGCATCCAAGGAGCCAGTGGACGCCGCCCACTGGTGCTCTGCCTGGAAACGTGCATGGACAAGTGAGAGGAAACAGCTTCACAGTCTCCGGGCACCTTCCTGGCCACAGCCTCCTTGCTGGTCAAGTACAAGGCCCACTTGGCCAGGGCCAGGAGGAGGTTGAGCAGGAGGTCCCAAGACTTGGTGGGGCCATAGATGGGGTGACCAAAAGCAAAAACATGGGAGGTGGAGGTGGAAGGGCTGCATACTGGCACACTCAAAGTTCAAGTGTGCCAGGGTCTCCCTCTGCCTGCAGAAGGAGCAGGAGACCAGGGTGCCCATGAAGCTTGCCACATAAGTGCCTGTGGCAACAGCTCCATGGAGGTGCTGCCAGCTGAGGTCCCCAGTGGCTCGTGGGATGAAGGTGGAGTACAGACTCAACCACTGGGGTGCTCCAGCCATGCCCTCGCTAAGCAGGTCCCACCACTTGGTGCCTGGGCAGGATGTGAGGGTGGCGTGATGGATCGTGTGGCACATGAGCATGTAGAGGTAGCAGCAATGGACGGTGGAAAAGTGGACCAATCTGGTGTCGTCCAGGCAGCTTAGGTAGTGGAGCAGGGAGCACTGTGAGGCCAGGGGAGGTGCCGGCCCCACGACAAAGTCCAGTGGGCTGGAGGACATGGCAGGGAGAGGCGGGGGACCGCAACCATGCAGGACCTGGTCGACAAAGGCAAGGGCATCAGGAAGTAGGGCAGATTTCACCTCCTGGACCAGACGGCACATTGCATGTGTCATGGGTAGACCCATGTGCCGGGCCAGTGCAGCGGGGTCTACCCACTCCTGCCTATCATAGTCCAGGAGGTCTCCAACATGGGTGACACCAGCCAGGATCAACCTCTGGCACAACCAGGGCTCCTCTACTGTCAGCACCTCCAGCTGAGGTTTCCAGAGGAGGGGCTCAATGAGCAGGTCAGTGCCCTGGGTGAGTGTTGCAGGGAACCTGGAGGCAGAGACCTGCCTCCAGGCCCAGAGGAGGTCCTGGTAGAAATCCAGCAGCCCTTGCAGGTCCTGCAGGGAGAAGCCCCACAGGCTGAGGACCTGCCAGTCATATCGGAGCACCTGGAAGTGGCAGAGGAAGGTGCTTCCCAGGTTGCCCCATGCCGCGTGGCTACTGACACTGTATAGCAGTCGTTACAGAGCCTGAAGGTGAAACATCAGGACCTGGCTGCAGAGGCAAACCAGGGGCTGGCCGCCTTCCCACAAAGGGAGGCTCAGGACCTCCACAGTGACCCAGCACCATCCTGGCCAGAAAAACTCCAGCGCCCAACTCTGGAGCCCTGCCAGGACCTCAGGAGGATAGGCAGGGTGTGTAAGTGGTGCCAGAGCATGGACAGAACCAGCTGGTTCAGCACCAGCACTCTCCCACTCAGGGACACCTTAGGAGCCTTGCCCACACCCAGAACCGCTTCACCACCCTTGCCTCCAGCTGGTGCAGGAGGGGTCTGGTGGGGAGGGGTCTGTGGGGAACAGGTAGACCCCCAAATATAGCAGAAAGGCTACATTTCAGCAGATCCTGTGGAGCATGGATGGGAATGAGACCATCTGCCACCTGTCACCCACCGCCAGGCCAAAGCTCTTGGCCCAATTGACCTGGGCAGAGGAGGCAACCGAGTACAATGCCTAGCAGGCCTCCAACTGCACCAAGTCACCTGAGTCCTGGATCGTGAGGAGTATGTCAGCAGCATATGCTGACAGGACCAGCTGCCCAGCCTCCGCAGAAGAATGAGGAAGGGCTCCAGGGCCAAGGCATACAGCTGGCCTGACAGTGGGCAGCCTTGATGCAACCCTCTCCTGAATGGGATGGGCTCTGTCAGGGTTTAGTTGAGCTTGACCAAACACTCTGCAGAGGTTTGAGCACCTGGAGAGCTTACACAAAGCAGGGCCTAAACCAAAGGCCTGCAGCATGCTGGTGAGGTACCCATGATCCACTCTGTCAAATGCCTTCTCGTGGTCCAGAGATAGGAGGGCAAAAGACAGGCCCTCCCAGTGCACTAGTTCCAGGAGGTCCTGAATCAGGTACAGGTTGTTGAAGATGGAACATCTGGGCACCATGTATGTCTGGTCGGGATGGATCACATCCGTCAGCATGGACCACAGGCGCAGCGAGATGGCCTTCGCTGCCACCCTGTAGTTCATGCAGAGGAGGGACACGGGACGCCAGTTCCTCAGGTCATGGGGATCCCCCTTCTTTGGCAGGGGGGTCAGCATGGCCCTCTGGCATGACAGGGGGAGTTCCCCACTTGCCTCGGATTCAACCCAGACCACGGCAAAGTCCAGGTCAAGTACATCCAAGAAGGCCCGGTAGAACTCCGTGGTCAACCCATCGATGTCCGGCGCCTTGTTGCCAGGCATCAGGCAGAGGGTGGCCGAAAACTCAGCCAGAGTGAGAGGAGCCTCCAGCCAGTCCCTGTCGCCCACGCTGACCTGTGAGAGTCCCTCCCACAGGGTCTGACAGGCTTTGGTGTCTGTCAGATCCAGGGATAAGAGCTCTTCATAGAAGGCTTGTGCACGCTGGCGCATCTCTTCTAGATCTGTGAGGGAGGTGCCGTCACCCGCCAGAAGGCAGGTGATGTACTTCTTGTCCCCCTTTCTCCTCTCCAGGGCATAGAAGAAGCAGGAACTGTAGTCCATTTCCTGAAGGAGCTGGACGCATGAGCGGACAAACGCACCGTGGGCACGATGGTTGTCCAGAGCATGAAGCTCTTCCCACCTCTCCTGACACTCTCTGCAGAGGGATGGGTTGGTTGGGTAAGTGGCCAGGCACCTACCCAGCTGCAACACTTCTCGCTCAAGCTGCTCCTGAACTGTCTCCCTCAGCTGGGTGTGCCCCTGAGTATACCTGTGGCAAAAAAGCCAGATGCGCACGTTCCCCATATCCCACCATCTTCGAGCTGAGGGGAAAGCTACCTGTTGCTCCCACCAGGCCAGGCAGAACTCCTGGAAAGCCAAACTGAAGCACACATCCTCCAGCAGACTGGCACTGAAATGCAAGTAGACCAACCCCAGATGCCCAGGCCCTAGCATGGCCTGGGTCCAGACAAGGTGGTGATTGCTGAAAGGAGTTGGCCAGATGCCAGAGGAGTGGGCCCGGACAAAGTGCAACACAGAGCTATAAACCCAGTCCAACTGGGAGTGTCATGCCTACTCCTCTCCCACCCTCACATAGATGGAGGCAGGGGGACCAGTAGGGTAACGGGCATGCCAGACATCCACCAGGGAGTAGTCTGTCAGCGGCAGCCTACTGCCGGACTGATCTCGTGGCCTGGTTCTGCTCCCTGCCTGACCAGTCTCACACATCTAGGGTGATGTTAAAGTTCCCACTAAGGACCAGGCACTCATGAGGGTTAAGGGTGCCAATGTAAGTGGCCACCTGGTAGAAAAAATCCACCAACTCCAGGTCCCTCGCAAGGAGTGTACACATTCAGAAGGTTCAGGACCAGCCCTGCACTTGGACCCAAAGATGCAGCATGTGGCCCAGCACCACCTCAACAACCTGGAGAACCTCCAGCTGCAGGCCTGGGGAGAACAGGGTGGCCACCCCACAAGAGGTGGCTGGGAGGTGACTAAAAAAGACCCTGCCTCCCCACTCCAGCAGCCAATTAGGCTTGTTGGCTGCAGTCATCAGGGTCTTCTGCAAGAATACCACAGGGTACCCTCCGTCCTGAAAGAAGAGCACCCAGCACCTCCAGAGACCCTTCCTGAAGCTGTGGATGTTGAGGGTCGTGATCTTAAATGATCTCATGGCTGAGGGGGTGGAGTAGACTATTCAGCAGGGGCCTCACACATCTCAACGCCCAGTGTGGGGCCCACCAGCTCACACAGCGCCCTCTCATAAGTATAGGGGGCATCTATGAAACTGCAGGCTTGCCTATAGATCTGGGCATTGCTGCTTTTGGGTCCCTTGCCTTCCCCTGCCAGAACACTTGCAGTGGTGAGGACGTGGTCAAAATCTCTCCAATGGTCCAAGGTGAGCTGTACTTTGCTGGCAGACTGACAGGTGTAGTCGTGGTCAAGAAATGCAAGTAGCTCACCCCTAAGGACCGCTGGGACTGAGAAGTCTGCAGGCTCCATGGAGCCTGCCAGTTCTTGGGCATCCTCCTCCTGGTCCTGGGGTTCAGTGGGCTCCTTAGGTACTGTCTGAATCCCCAAATTCGCTAAGACCTTGGACTCTGGCTGGGATTGGGAGAGCTCTGCATTCTCTTGAGACGGGGATGAGGGCAAGGGTGGGGGCAGGGCTCCCTCACAAGATGGCAGGCCATAGCTGGAACCCTGCAAGGGCTGCATGGTGTTCCCGACAAGATCGGACTGTTGGTTTGGGGACCCCACCCAAACCCCCTGTGGGGTGGGACCATTGGGTGGGCTAGTAGCAGGGTTTGACTGGCAGTGGGGAGGAGGAGACCCATCAGGCACTGGGGTGGCATTGGTGCTTGTCTTGGGTCTTGGAAGTGGGGACTTTCCCCCCAGAACTCACTGGAGTGAGCCCCAGGACCCCCATCTCCCCTACATCATTGGAGGGAAAGGGCTCCACTGATGGACCTTGCATTGGGTCAGCCTCAGCCTTGGCGCCTGTGGTCTCACGGGATGGGCCCTGACCAGTGGAGTGAGGGTCCTCCTCCATGGACTCCTGCTCAGGGCTGTCCAGCAGCCCTGAAACCTCCTCCACAAGAATCACTTGTTTGATCTTTCCCGGGGGTGGGGTGTCAGGTGCAGCTGGGGAGGCCCCTGCCAGCTGGGCCACTCCCTCCCCCCATGTGGTGGTTTTGGTGGGGAGGGGTCCTCCGCATCAGAGGGCTCCAGCTGTGTCCAGGCCTTCCTTTGGGCTTTGAGCCTGGAGGGGACCTGTACCTTGTCCTCAGGTGGACAGGCTCTAGTAGGAGATGGTGAGGGTTGGTGGGATGGGTCAGCTACAGTGGGGGCATGACTAGGGGCAGGGGGCCACCACTCCCTCTCTCCCCTTGGTTGCTGCTGCCCTCCCCAGGACCCTGCCAAACTTGATTTGGGGGCAGGGTCACCTGAGCTCACAGAGGGGGGCTGGATGATGTGGCTGGGGTGCCAGTGGGGGCTAAGGGAGGAGGGGTACCAGTGGCAGGGGCACCAGTGGGACCCACGGATGCCCTCTCCTCCCAGCCCATGGGGCACTTATGATGCAAGTGCCCTGGAGCATGGCACCAGAAGCATCACAGGTCCCCAGTGTATAGAAAACCCTCACCAGTGCCCCCTGAAAAGGAACTTCACGGCACCCCTCAGCCTCCTTGTTTGTTGCAGATCAGTCCAGGGGCCCTTCAGGCCTCCAGCAAGGCACTCAGCAGCGGAATAGGCAGGAAAACAAAGCAGGATCAGATGCAGTGAGACAGTTGTGGGGGAGTGCAGGAGCAATCAGTAAATTAGGGAGTAATCCAGTGCAGGTGTGGTGTTGAGTAGTGCAAGGTGGTGCAGCAGAGAATTTCTTTCTCTCCTGAGAGGCGGCAGCAGAACAGATGGCAGCAGTAGCAGCAACAGCAGCAGCAGTAGTAGTAGCCATCCAGTTCAGCCACTCAAGGTATGCTTCAGGTGAAAGTGGAGGTGAAGGCAGGGGGTGGCCTGCCAAGGCAGCTGGGGCAGGCAGGTCACCTTTAGGCTCAGACATTGATGGTGAGGGAGGGGCCCACGGGCAGTGCAGGCTTCCTCCCCATGCTGTCCCCCAACCATGGCTTGGTGGTGGGGTGGGCAGCAGGCTGGAACAGGGGTGCAGAAGCTGGGGTGTGGTGCTGGGGTGCGGTGCAGTGTGGTGGGCTCCCTGCCGAGGAGGGTGGGCAGCAGTGTGTGGCGTGCAGCAAAGGCCCCCCTGTGGGGGGCAGCAACAGCAGTAGCAGCCCAAGGCAGTAAGGGATGCAGTCAACTTAGCCCCAAAAGCTCTGAGAACAAGCCAGCAGCTAGCAGTAGCCAGAGGCAGGAAGGGACCTGGCCATCTTCTCCCCAGAAGCTCCTGCGACCAAACTTGCAGCAGCAGCAGCAACAGCCTGGGACAGGAAGGGGCGTGGTCAACTTCCTCCCAAAGGCTCCTCCCTCAGAAGCTCCTTAGGGCAAGTAGTCATGACCTGTTTGCCGGGGCAGGATTTTATATGGCTGGGGCCAGCACAGGGCAGGTTTGTATACTGCTGGGGCCAGCACAGCTGCTGGTCCCAGCCTCTAGCTCCCCCTGGCTGCAGATCTGGGACGAGCTGGGCAGGGTCAGTTTGCCCCAAGTGGCACAGTTTACCCCACACCAAAGTGCATGTTCAGGCATGTGCTCTGCAGCAAAAATCTCTGGTACAAATTAGTGCCACTTCTATTTGAGCTGCTTTAAGTGCATGTGCCTGTATGTGTGGATGGACCCTAGATGCATAGTGAAATTAGCTGAAACACTGGCATGTCACATCTGGTGTAGATATGTTTCTCTGGGTAGAAGATGGGGATGATGTGGTCAAAAGGTTCAGCCCCTACTGAGATTGGTGCCTTGCCATGGAGGTTCTCTTTGTATGCCTCTATAACCCAGTGCAATGGGAATTCTACCACCCATGTCAAACAGTTTGAATATACAAGCTAGAGAAACGTTAGTCTCCTCACCCTCCAGATCTGGGTCTGGGCATGAACCTTAATCCATAAAAAAAATTCCACAGAAACAGAAAATTCTTACTGTTCTCAATGTGAAAAACAGGAAATTCAGAGGTATTATAATATATGCCTCATCACCCCCTGCTTGAGGCATTATCATTCCAATCCAAATCATTCCTAAAAAAATCATGTCTATCCTATTACTAAAACTATATAGTCAACCCTGTTACACAACTCTAACCTACCACAAATAAAGCAGGGGGGCAATGGTGGCCAATGTACTGCTGCTGCAAGGGTTGTTAAAATACATTTGTGAAATCCAAGGAAAATGCCACACTCGCTTCAAAAAGCAAGTGAATATACCATATGTACACACTAAGGCTGTTCGAAGCGTCAGTCCCTGATTTGATTTGGTGGAGCTTTGGCCCAATTCGGTGGCTGAATCTCCAAAACCGAATCAAATCAGAGGACCTTTTAATCTCTCCAAATTGAATGGAACCTTCTGAATCAATTTGGAAAGATCCAGAAATTCGGACATAAACACAGCTTTAAATGTTTTTTCTATATACCTCTAGGTAGCAGGCAGCTCATGAGTGCTGTGATGGTGGGGTGGATGGAGCATCCCACAGGAGCATGGGGGGCCACAGTGCACTTGGCAGCAGACCTGGAAGTGGACCAGAATCACTTCCGTTCCACTTCCGGGTCCACTGAGGAGTGCGCGGGGGGGCTCCCCCACACCCCACTGGCTCAGCGACATGTCTCTTGGGTCTGGGGGAAGGGCACTAGTCACACTCCCCAGAGGACCTGGAAGTGAACCGGAAGTACTTCTGTCCACTTCCGGGTTCGCCACCGAGCACATGGAGGGCCCCCCTGCACTCCTGTGGGATGCTCCATGCGCCCCAGGGATCACAGCTTCACAAGGGGGTCGGACTTGATGATCTATTGAGGTCCCTTCCAACCCTAACATCTATGAATCTATGAAAGCCACGAGGTATTTAGAAAAAAACATTTAAAGCTGTATCTGTGTCCGAATCACTGGTTCTCTGTATCAGCATCGAATTGTCAGATTCAGCCAAATCAAATCAGGGACAGTGATCCAAATCAACTAATCGAATCACTGTCCCTGATTCAGGCCAAATCTGAATCTGAATTGAATGGGGCCCACTTTGCACACTCCTAGTAACACTTTTTGAAGTTTTCTTTAAAAGGCAGAAGCCCTCCAATAATAATGTTGAAACAAAGAATTACTATTTAGAACTATTTTAAAATGAAGCATTTCCCATTACAGATGTACACTGTATGGAAAACGAAGAGATAGCTTGGTCCTCCAGCATCCCACAGTGCTCCATGCTGTCTCTCCCCTCTCTTTCCTGCAGTTTGGGACAGGGGAGCACAGTGGAGTAGACCATCAATGGGAGCTCTCCTGTGCACACCACTTCCAGTGGTGACACGTAAGGGGTGCATGGGGTTGCATGTGCACCCCCTGAGAGCGCTGGTGCACCCCCTGACAGGCTGCACTCCCAGCTTAGATGATGAGCAGAGGGGGCAGGCAGGAGCACTGGTGACCCCCCTCGCAAGCGCCGGCTGGGGAATGGGAGTGCTGGATGAAGTGCATGGCCACTTCTCGGTGCCCCGTGGCTGCTTCCCCCTTGGCGCTATTGGCTGTGGGTGGACCCTGCCCCCGGCCAGTAACATTGGTTGCAGGGAGACGCCCCCCCCCCCCCCAGTTGCTGAGTGGTCACTGGGGGAGAGGGGGGGCATGTGCCCCCCCAACTAAGGTGGCACCACTCAGCCATGACCACTTCCACTCTCCCCTGTCAGAACCAGATTAAAAGCTGTGTGCTCCCCTGTCAGAACCAAAGAAACTGGAGGCCCCATGCCCATCTTCTAGTTCTGGCCAGAGGGCACTCCGAGAAAGTGGCTCTGAGAGGCCAGAGCACACATTCACTGACAGTAAGCTCCACTACCCCAGCATGGGAAGGAGGATTGGAGTCAGGAGTGGAACTGCAGGTTGCAGTGTCCCTCAGGAAATTGGGGTGAGGCAGAGAGGCAGGGTGCAGAGCAGAGCCAGAGTAATCAACTGTGCCTGAGATTGAGTAGAGCTGACTGTCTGTAACTACCCTCCTGTGCTCTCCACCTCTGTTCTCATGGAGCATCCCTCCATCTCCTCTAGAAACAGGAGAAGTGCAGATGAACATAGGACCTCCCATCTCCCTGATTGCAGCTGTGGGGAGGGGGCACATTCCAGAAGAGCAGAAGCAGAGAGCACAGGAGAGCCCTTCTGCTTGCCTTGCTGCTGTGAGGGGGTGAGCAGTAGGGTTGTGCGAAATTTCACAGTGTTTTGTTTCAAAGCTGTTTTAACACGTTTTGAGCTCAAATCAGTAAAATCAAAATGAAACAAAATGTTTGAAACAGTTCCAAAATGAAATGACGGCATTCAAACTGTTTCAAAAGTTTTGAAACGTGTTGAGTTTCGAAGCATCCTGGTGGCGGGAGGCAGGGGAAAGCCAAGACTGCGCTCCGAGTGACTCCATCAGCCCCATAGAGCTCAGCTCGGTGGCAGGAGGCGGAACGCAGCCCTGGCTCTCCCCACCTCCCGCCACTGGGCTGCGCTCTGACCAGCTCCACCAGCCCCATGGAGCTCAGCCTGGCAGTAGGAGGTGGAGCACAGCCCTGGCTCTCCCCATCTCCTGCTGCCAGGCTGTGCTCCATAGGGCTGGTGGAGCCAGTTGGAGAGCAGCCTGATGGCGGGAGGTCGGGGGAGCCAGGGCTGCACTCCGACCAGCTCCGCCAGCCCCATGGAGATCAATCTGCCCTCCAAGCACTACCAGACTCCTCCCGGGGATGCAAGCAGACAGGAGGCTGCTGCTGGTGCCTGGGGCCAGCAGCAACCTTCCCGGTGCTAGGCATGGGCTGCACCCAGCACTGGTCCCAGCAACAGTGGCAGCCTCCTGTCATCCGGTGCACAGATTGGGGTCCTGCACCCTTGGGACAAGTCAGGCATAGCCCTGCAGCCCTCCTGGGGGTGCAGGTCCCTGGATCTGCATGCCAGATGACAGGAGGCTGTCGCTGCTGCCTGGCGCCAGCTGCAGCACCCAGTGCCGGTCCTATGCAGCAGTGGCAGCCTCCTGTCATCTGGCGCACAGATCAGAGGGGCCACACTCCCAGGAGGAGCCCTGCACAGCCCTGCAGCCCTCCTGGGGGTGCAGGCCCTAGGATCTGTGCACTGGATGACAGGAAGCTGCCAGCAAGTGTCACGAGTTTTGCTTTGAACAGTTTGAGGTGCAGTTTCCCAGAAACTTCTGTACCTATCTTCTTGAAACTTGGCAGGCTTCATGCCCTCAGAAGGGGCTACCATTCATGTAATTTTTATTCAAATCAGTCAAGAAATGACAAAGTTTTAGGGGTGTAGGTTGTAGCCGTGTTGGTCTAAGGACATAGGCAGACAAGGTTCTTTGGGTGAATCTGATATCTTTTATTAGACCAACTTAAATAGTTGGAAAACAATTATTAAGAAAGCTTTCAAGTTCAAAAACCCTTCGTCAGGCTAAGGAAACTTCAGCAGTTGGTGTGTGCTCTTCCTGGATGGAATGAAAAGTAAAGAAGCCAGAGGCTGGTTGGGTATGCGTACAAGACAAGCAGTCAGTGAAAATGTTGATTGAGGAGGAGACAGGCAGGGAAGGGCGAGGGGGAAGAGAGAGAAAGAGGATGAAAGTGGAGAGATACCTGGGGAGTTAGATGTCAGGCAGGTTATAATGTGTCATAAATCCAATGTCTATATTTAGTCCATGATTTTTAGTATCCAGGAGGTTGATGAAGTGGAGTTCAGAGGCTCATCTCTGGGAAGTGTTGTGTAAGTTTCCTTTGAGGATCAGGCCTGAGAGATTGGAGAGAGAGTGGTTTTCTTGTGAGAAATGTGCCCCCAGCAGTAATTTGTCTTTGATAGATTTCCGGTGTGCATTCATTCTGGTGCACAGTTGTTGTTTGGTCTCTCCTACGTATTTTCCATCAGGGCATTTGGTGCATTGGATGAGATATATTACATTTCTGGAGATGCAGCTGTAAGATCCAGGAATGCTGATGGCTCTGTTGTGGGGTGTAGTAATTGTGGGGGTGGTGGAGATGTGTTGGCCTGTCTCTCACCCATTGACTCCTCAATCTACATTTTCACTGACTACCTGTCTTGTATGCATACCCGACCAGCCTCTGGCTTTTTTACTTTTCATTCCATCCAGAAAGAGCACGTACCAACTGCTGAAACTTCCTTAGCCTGACGAAGTGTTTTTGAACCCGAAAGCTTGCTTAATAATTGTTTTCCAACTATTTAAATTGGTCTAATAAAAGATATCAGATTCACCCAAAGAACCTTGTCTGACAAAGTTTTAGGCATTTTCATGATTCCCCATTATAGCCTGCAGGCAAAACATGTCAAAACAACAAAGTAGTTTCAATTAAACAAAATGGAACAGTGCTTTGAAATGAAACGAAATGATGAAATGAAACACTGTCCCTTTGAAACAATGAAAAGGACGTTGAAACAAAATAGTGCTGTTTCGCACAACCCTAGTGAGCAGACTGTATTGCAGCCTCTGTATTGCAACCTCTCTATAACTCCTTCAGAAAGCTCTTCAAATATGACCTACCACTAGAAGGTAGCTACCTCTAAATAAAAATGCAGCTGGCAAGGCTGGCAGGATGCAGCAGCCCCCTGTTGCACCCTTGGCTGCAGCTGCACTTTGAAGTGCTTCAAATGTTACAAATGTCCCTACCCTATTCTAAGTCTTCATTTCCAGAAACCAGGTCTGCAGCCTGACCTGGGCTTCTGTAGACTGCATATTAGCAATAGGGGCTGTCAAAAGGCACTCCAGTATGCATGTGATGCTATGTGACTCAGCATCTTCCCCAGAATATCACAATTAACAACAGACATGTCCTGGAATGTCTCATTCCTTGCCTGTGTTAGGGAAGTCAGTTTGTTGCCCACTGGGTTGGAAAAACAGGGAAAGGATTACATCAGAGACAAAAACCTTTCTCCTTTATATCTCTGGTTTCTCTGCAGAAGTAGTAGTTGAAGTCCTGCTAAAAAATATCTCTCTACTTTTATTCTGAATGCCTGCTGCACGTACAATCCAGTGACTTTATCTGTGTAGGTAATGCATCTGCAGAGCTCTGAGAACTTGTCAGTCTGACTGAGCCCAGCTAGCCTAGTACCTGCTTCCATTAGTGGCCAGTGCCAGTTGCTTCAGGAAAGGGCGCAGGGATCCCTACCTAGTATTAGTTCTGGAGTAGCCTGCTCATCTGGGAGTTTTTCCTTGCCCCTCTCATCAGAGCTTGACTTATTCCCTACCAGGAGAGTTTTATGCCTGAAAAATATTGGCTATTTAATTTAGCTCTAGATTTGACACCATAAGGTAAGTGACTTATCATATATGCAGATCCCACTGACCTATTGGCTTCAATGAGAATTACAGAGTTGGAAAGGACATCAAAACTGATCTAGTTCAACCTCCATGAGGTATTTTTTCCACATGATCTTATAGCAGTGGGTTTTATAGTTTTATTGTGCAAACAAGTGTTCCCTTGAATTGGTTTATAAATGTGCTGCCTTTCCATTCAGTTCAATATGCTCTTGCTCTTGTATGATGGATAAAGAGAAGTGTTTGTATACAGACCCCAGCATAAAATGTCAGGACACTTCTTTCAACATGAATAATATTGTGTGAATGGAGCCAGTGACAAACAATTCAAGCACACAGACAATGGCATGCATTTGGAGTATTTATTGATTTTTTTTTAAGGACAGGACCCAGGTCTATGAATTCATGAAGTACACAAGGCAAAGGTAGTGTATTCCCAAGTTCTGCTGTGATGGCCCACTGCAGGAGCACATCTCTCACTCTGAAGAGGCAGTTTATCTGTACTTCTCAGTCAGAACAGAGGAAACCTGAGACAGAAACTTGTCCCATGCAGCATGAACTTCAGGGGTAAAGTCATTGGGGTAGTGAGCAGCCACTGAGCACAGGATGCAGTGGGAAAGCAGCTACAAGAGAAGAGGATAGAAACAAATTCAATGGAACTGCCTGAAATCACAGTCCTCTGAGCAGGGAGATGGCAGAACAGGACTCTGCCTTTAGGGAAACAGATGTTTCATGCTACCTGGGGTTGACATGACCTACTTGCTGAGAAATGTGTCTTTAATGCCTTGTGCATGGAAGAAAAATCATTGCTTAATACTGTCTTTGTGCAAAAGACCCCACCCACTCTACAAAAGGGAAATATAAAGTAAGCATGAATAATACTTAGCCTTTATATAAGGCTTTTCCCCTGGGAATCTTAGGTCACCTAGCCATGGAGAGTCAATACCATTTTCCTATATTCATATGATGAAGAGTCATAGATTACAAAGCCAAAAGGCAATACTGCAAGCATCTAGTCCGACCTCATGTATATCTCAGAACACAGGACTTCCCTGAATTAATTCCTCTCTGAACTAGAGCAGGAAAACAATTAATCTTGGTTTAAAAATTGGAGGAGGTACAGACAGGATGATATGACTTCCCCAAGTTTGCAGAAATTTCCAGTAGTATCACTGGGATTGGAACCCGAGGCTTTTGACTCCTAACCCAGTGCTTAACCTACCAGGGTACATCAGAAACAGGCACCCCTACTAAAGGCAGGAGATTTAGCAAGTACAGAAGTAAGCAACTTAAGGACTACATAGCCTCTCTGGTGACAGTGAAGTCGCAGCCTCACTCAGAATAAAAATACAGTAACTTCATCTCTGATTTGCAAGGCCTAGCTCTGTTGTTCTGTATGGAAAAGTCCACCCACTTAAGTGGCTTGCATTGTCTAAGCCAGAGATCCACAGACCCTCTCTCTTACCTCTGGGCATTCACTCACCTTGAAGTTTACAGGGTCAACTCTGAGGATGTAGGCATGCAGCTCACTAAGCTTGGCCAAGGCACCTCCGATGTCATCAATGTTCTTGACAGCCTCCCCAATGGCACCCAAGACCTTGGAGCCATGGCCACGAAGTTGCACAGAACCATGGCTAAGGTCAAAGTGAGGAAAATAGGTTTTGGTTTGGGGGAAGCTTGAAAAAAGCCTGGAAGAGAAAATCAGAAATGGCTTCAGCAATGGAAACTGCACTGAACACCTGAAACAGCCTTGACAAATAGGGCTGTATCCCCAGCTCCTGTAAAGGACAAACGCTTGTGCCTGCTGCTCTAGTACAAATGTTACAGGCCACTTACTAGTCCACATGTGCAGTTATATTTGAGCAATTTGAGCAACATATAGCATTATTTCTTTGTCCTAAGCAAACAGTGACATCAGGCCAAATTATTCCTGGTGTAACAAAAAAGTCACTAGAGTCATACAAGTGTGGAATTTGGTTCATCCTTTTCAAGCAAGTTTAAGTATCCTAGTTTACATTTAAATCTTGAAACGGACTGGTATTTTACATTTACTTTCTTTTTTGGACCAAATATCCTAACTCCTCCACAAAATTATCTGCACCTTTGGTATTTTATTTTCTCCAGTGGAAACAAGTTGTATTTCCTGAGGCTAACTAGTAGAGTATGAACCTTTAGAATTAATTTATACAGAAATAGTTCATGATCCAGAATCCTTGCTTTAATTGCTATACATAGTACCATAAATCCATAAAGGATCATCAGAACATTTAAAATTAGCTTATACATAACACAAACTTTCAAAACATATCACCTGGAGAATTCCAGACAACTCCAGTCAGCTGCAAGGTTCTTCTCCTCCTTTTGTGCCAACTAAATTAAGTAAATTTGGGTGTATTTCTACTGAAAAGAACACAAATCTCTCCAATCATAGAAGAGGTTGTTCCCAAATTTCAACATGGTTCATTCGAAATTGAAGGTGTGGAGGAAAGTAGTGTATCTAACATATTCATGTATAGTTTCCCAGTTGTGGCAGCAAAAAGCTATCTGTTATATTTAAATAGTTCTTTCATTCACGTAATAGTCACACTGGGTTTGAGGTGATACACAGTCTTATAAGAAGATAACATTTTCTTCTATGTATATGTTACGCATCAAACAGAACACTGAGACATGATTCCAGCTACCTGATTGATTTTCCAGTACATTGTCACTCTCTAGCAAGGCCCAGCACATGCCAACTAAAGCTGCACATTACACACATAACAAATTCTAATTCTATATTCTTGCCACTTCTTTACAAGCTCTGCTTATAATTATGATAACCTTAGGACCTGGCATGAGCTGGGTATTAATGACTGTGTGGAGTTCCTTGCCTGTATTAGACATTATGGATTCCTCTCAGCTGTTATCCTGGGAAAGTCCAATAGAGCTGAACAGGAAACTATATTCTTACTTTAGGGTTTTGAAAATGTAATAGATTTTGATAGGGAGTATCATTTTCTGTTACAGTGTAAGGGGTTTTAGAACAATTTCTATAGAACTCTACTACATTCTATTTGTAATTTTCATGTTGCTTATTCTGCAAGAAAGCCCAGGAACTCAATCATTGATGTCTGAAAGATACACTTTAAAATATGCCCTCAGCATGCTATCCAACAGCCAGACCACCTTAACTCTTATTCTGGTAGGACTCTGCATAACAGGCCCACATTCACCACTGCATACATAACAGGCCCACATTCACCACAGTAAGTCCAGTTCCAGTATTGTCCGTGTTGCTGGGCTCATATATGCAAGTGGTAAACTTGGCCTAAAGAGTATAACAAAGCAAAGTTTTATCTTGATTTCACATTTGTTTTACCCTAAAGTACCTCTAATGACCTAGTTTATACCAGAGGTCACAGTTAGGTCCACAAGCAACTAAGCAAAAATGCAGTACTGCTTACCTCTCCAGTGATTCTGCCCCAATGGCATCAGCCTGAGAAGCCACTTTTCCCCAAATAGCAACCACAGCAGCTTTTTCAGCTTGAGTCAGAGTCATTGCGAGAGTTTGGGAGTTTTGAGATCAAAGTCTTCCTATGGTGAAAATTCAGAACAATTGTGAACCGATTGACTTTGCAGCTGCAAATATAAAGGGGAAAGAGAGTGCAAAACTTGGCAGCGGTCCACTGTCATTGGTCACTCTTGGGGTCCACCCAAGAAGGTGGGGTTATCTTATCTCCCTGTGGAACAATGGCTCCTTTTGTAGAGGGTCCATGCACTGGGTTCCATTCTGGGTTTTATCAGCTCCTTACATCTTAACACAGAGGCCGGGAGGTTCACAGACACACTGTACAACTTGAAGAGAAATAACCATTACTATTAATTCTACAGCCTCACAGGTGTGAGTATGAGGCACTACAGGGTAGTAGTTACAGTTAGACATTTCAGACACTAATGAAAAGACTGCTACTTCATAAGGAGCTTATTTCCATATCATATCTGGAGACAGATTGGGTGTGCTAAACAGAGACTGGTTGAAATGCTGGCCCCTTTGCAGTTCTTGGGAGTTTTGCCACTGAGTTCAGTTCTGCCAGGCTTTGTACCTTTGTTGCTCCTGAAAAATAATCAGTAACTAATTCTACAATGGCTTTATTATGTGGTATCATTAAAATTGTACATTACTCCAGATATCTTATATAAACAGCAACAGTAATAATATGTCACACAGAGCACTGTATCTTGTAGAATTTAGTGTGTGCGCACAGTATTATTTTACATATGTGCATGCACATTGCTTTTCACCTGTAGTATCCGGACTATTCCTTATGTAGTAAAATAACTGGCTCCCAGAATTTGCTTCCTAGACCTAGCTATCTCTCTGGAATTCATTGGCAGAGTTCAGGTCTCTCATTCTTTGCTATACAATTATTATTCTTTTTAACCTTTTTGTGAGACAGCACTCAAGGCTCCAAACAGGATTGAAATATCTATATATCTGATGTACATAAACAGAGAAAATATGGTCCCTGCTTTGAAGAGCTCACAGTCCAAGGACAGGAAAACATAGGAAAGGTGGGGAATGAATGAGGAAGGAAAAGGCTGATTCACATCTAGAGTCACTGTGCAAACAAGAAGCAGCCATACACAGTCCCAGATAAATACTGCTCTACAGAAGGGTGCTTCTATGACTGCAGAGAGGAAACCTATGCTCTTTTTCTGTGACTGTGCCACTGTAGTGTTTTGATTGAAAAATACAAGTCAGGCCTTGCCAGCTGCATTTTCCTTTAGAGGTGACTACTTTCCAGTGGTAAGTGATATTTGAAGAGCTTTCTGAAGAAGCTATAGAATGACGCAATACAGTCCACTCCTAAGAACATAAGAAGTGCCATACTGTGTCAGACCAATAGTTAATCTGTCCTAGTATCCTGTCTCTGACAGTGGCAGAAATGGATGCTTTAAAGAGAGAGCAATGAACCAGTCATATCTAGAGCAGGGGTGTCAAACATATGGCTCACAGGCGGGATCTGGCCCACTGAACCAATCTATCCAGCCAGCTGGACTACCAATGTAGCCAGGGGGAGTGGTCTGCCATAAAATGGTGATCTATGGCAGGAGGCTGAGTGAGGGCTGACACAGCCCTGGTCATGCTCTGGCTGCTTTGCTGGTTGCCACTGCTGAGGTCCTACCTCCTGGTCACCAGCTCCTGCCATGTGCCCTGTGCTAGAGTTAGAGCTGGAGCTGCTACTACAGTATGCATGCAGTAGTGGCAGCTGCAGCTCTACATGCTTCGATCTGGAGCTGGAGCTGCAGCCACAGCATGCTCTGTGGCAGCTTTCTCATGCCCTGAGCCAGTTCCAGTCTGCAAGGAGCCCCACAAGTCAGATCTGGCCCAGGGCACAAGATGAGTTTAACATCCCTGATCTAGAGTCATCTGTTCCCTATTCATTATGGGCCCTCGTACCTATCATTATTGGTTTAGCAATCCTAGGAGAAATATTTCCAATTCTTTTGTTTAAACATCAGGTCTGTTGAAACAGTTCTGTTTCAAGAACCCCTTTGTATCTGGGGCATCATTCTTTGTGAGGTAACCCACTAAGCTGTGAACTCTTAAACTCAGTGGGCTTGTCTACATGTGGCCCTTGTAAACAGGATTAGCCTAACATTGCCATTTTTTAAATGCATTAAGGGCATGTGCCCACATGTGCACACCCTCAATATGCCTTTAAAATGGCAATTTTAGGCTAATCCTACCTAAATTTGATACCTGCTTAAAGCAAGTACCAAATTTAAGCTGGCATAGTTAAGTCGCATTAGCCCACATGTAGACAATTAATGCTCATTAATGCAGTGTGCATCAATTGATGCACACTGCATTGATGCACATTAGTGTGGCTGCATGTGTGCTAATGCGACTTAGGTATGCCAGCCTAAATTTAATGTGCCTTAATGGACATTAGCACATCTACATGTAGAAGCATGTCTAAATCGCCTTAATGCGCTTTAAACAGAGGCACACTAAGTTTAGACATGCATAACTACACATGTAGACACATCCGGTGTTACTTAAAGCAAAAGCTACAGCTTCATTGATAACTGTGTATAAAGGAGGCACTTTCCTGGGAACTAGTAGTATTTGGGACACTGGTTTCAGGGCTTCTCCAGAATAAGGAAAACTCCCCCTAATGTAAAAGCACTGGCGTGATTACCCTAGTGCACATAAGGCACTAGTGTCAAGTGGGCCTTCTACCAGGATGACCTGACAGTGCTTGCCTATGCTGCTGATTTCTTCAGTGTTTGGTTATAATGTACAACCCCCATGTCCCCATGTACTTTTGCTGCACTGCTGAGAAGAGAGACTGGACTGGTTTGGCTTACTCTAGGTTGAAACCACAGCTAGTCCCCATGTGCTTCACTGTGCAGTCATAAATCCAGATTTCCCCAATCTAGCTGGGCAAACACTGGCTGGATTTGCCCTTAACAGCAGCATTTGGTCCTCTGTTGGAAATGTTTCTTGCTCTGCTGCAAGTCAGCTCAATGTTGGTGTCTAGACTTAGTACCTATCCTAGTGCAGACAATTGTCTGTAGATCTGAAATGGGGTTTCAGAGAGGAGAAGGTTATGAGGACCTCGGGTTCATGCAAGAGCAGGTGAGGGTCAGCTAGCAAGCGGCAGCAGACAATAATATGGTGTCCATAACATAATTAATGGGGAGAGAGGCTGTCTATCAGGCAGAGGACTCTGTGTGACTGCTGGAGCCACAGAAATAGCAATTAATGCAATGGAGGTTGATGCTCTTACTGTTGCCATTCTGACCTGTCTGCAGTTGCTCCTGACTCTTCAAATGCTTAACTTTTGCACCAAACATTTCTGAGACTTGGTAGCAAAGAGGCATATAGAAGTTGGAAGGAAATAGATCTCACCAAGAAGTGGTATTCTGGAAGGAATGGGTTTTACCTGAGCAAAGACAAACACCTCTGAAAATTGCTCTTTGTGCCTGCAAAGTGGGCTTTGAATGATGATAGCTCCTTCCAGATAACAATTGCCTCCATCTTCATTTAAAGGAGGTAGCACTGCTCAGATGTCTAAGTTACCACTGCCCAGATGTTTAGGTTAGCATCAGAGCCAGAAATGCCATGAGCTCTGCTTCACTCTGCTTCACTCTGCCTAGAAAAGGGGCTTATGTGAAACCCTGATCCAATTCAGTGCATAATTTAGTGCTAAGGAGACTGATGATGCTTAGACACTCATGACAACTTCAATGTGCCACGCAACATGGAAAACATTGTGAATTCAGGGGCAAATCCAGTCTCCTTTTCTGTAACCATACAAGGGATCTGATGTAAGAACGCTCTGGGAATGTGTGTGTGTCAGGGAACATCAGGAACTGATAGGAATGAACCAGAGGATTGCATTTATTCTTACTAGTACTCATGACCTGGAATAGTTGCCATAGGGAAGGTCTGGGGAAACTACTGTTGCTGAGCAGTGGACTCCAAATTTATGACTCAGTGCATGGTCTTCCACATAAAGCAGAGAGAACCTAGGGCCTTTCCAAATATAATACACAAGAAATTTAAAACTTTTTGGCATGCAAGCCTAGTTTCATTTTGTCTTTTTGTGTTGTGTGGCCACTCCATGTTAGCATATTGTTTCCCTTGGGATTTCATTTAGAGAAGACAACACTGGCCTGGGACTTTTTGATCTTAGTTGTCTTCTTTGTTGTTCTCTTGGGCAAACCATTTCCTCTATGTCTCAGTTCCCAAAGCAATCTTTAAAATAGGAATAGCAATATCCTCCTCCTCTATAAAATCCTATTTCAGCTCTACTGTGTTTATTTCTTTTAAAATACCCCATACATATATATGTTAATATGCACTACAGTGTACTTACAAGCCAGGCTACCTTAAATCCACCCATTTGTACAGATGCAGTATGACACAGCCTTTGATTACGTATAAGTCTGTAGGGATCCCTGCCTATTCTAATGACAAACTAGAGAGAGTAAACCATTTAGTTGTAAGCAACTCATAGAAATTAAACATCCTATGTGGACAGCTGCATACAGTGCAATTTCTACGGCAAGAATTAAAGCATTTATTTTCTCTATGGAAATTAAATACGTTTATTTTTAATAATGATGTTGTTTTCAGACATATATTACATATAATATTTCTGTACACTTACCATTCAATAAGTGGTCCTATTCCTCACTCACTGTGCACGATAACCTGCATGCTGATGGCCAAATTCTGCTCTTAATTACACTACTATTACTCAGGGATTACTCCATTTACTTCAATGGCAATATTGCAAGCAGAATATGACCTAGGCTCAGAGACAGGCAATGGCAGGACTGCTACTTCATTTGCTATGCTGTTTCCAGTCTGCGCACTAAGGGAGGCAGGGGTCCTACAGAAATTGATCAGATAATGAAAGACTATCTAGTTATAAGGCTAGGAGCTACATTTGCACTGGACAAATAAACTTTGATGTATTTGAAACCTACATGCTCAGCCAGGAAATACAAATTTAATTTTCACGGAATTACCAACATGTCCCAGAAAAACCAGAGAAGCATTGGAAGAAATTCACCCACATGCCAAAGACAAAGGCTACAATGGAGATGGTGGCAGGAGCTCTGTGGGGCAGCACATAGCAGAGCCAGTTACCACCATGCTGCATTTTGCTCTTTCAGAGATCTCCCTGAGCTCATGAGGTTTTCCTACATCCTATGATTCTATTTTTAGATAGTGTCCTCACTCTGACATGCTTCAGAGAAGAAGAATGGCCAAGTGGTTAAGGTGGTATGTTGTGACATAGAAGACCAGCTTTTGACTGCCTGCTGTTGCACAGGCTTTTTTTTGTGCCTAAGTTTTCCACATGTAAAACAGGAACAATGATACTCAAGGATCTGTGGCCTGTTTTATGCAGGAGGCCAGACTAGATGATATAGAAAGCAATAAAAATTCTTTCTTTGCATGCATCTGAGATTACATCTGTATATAGAACTAGGATAATTCTTCTGGGGTCCAAGAAATAAGTTTTGTTAAAGATACTGTGGCTGCAAAAAGTGCAGCCTGAGCTATGATGATAATTTATAATATAGAGCATGCTTTCTCCTCAGAGCACATTACAAATATATCTGAACCATACTTTAGTACTTCCAAAAGTACGAAATGGAAGTACTAAAGCACGGTGCAGTAACAACGTTGCCATAGGGTGAGGTATACACGCCCTGTGTGAACTTTTTATGTTATTATAGTATCTAAATGTTTGTCTATTTATATACTCATATTTAGATATAGCAACAGAAGTATAATATGTAGCTAGAAGCATATACCGATTCTTAAGTCACAGTATGATATATTTCTGTTGTATTGTCTGTAATCAAAGACGAGGTTGTAAATAAACTGGATTTTATTTAGTATATTGGCACAGTGAAGCCTATTCAAGAAGAATCTTTTTTACAGAGATATATAATTAAATTTGATGCTATTTCTGTTCACTACAAAAAGCAAACGGCAATTGATGACAGCAAACTTCTGTCAGTCAAGTAGTTCTGTATTAGTATTCTGTGCTAAAAAATAAAATGAAATTTACTTTGTTATTTATGGCTCCTTCACAGCCTGGATAGGATGGGAAAGAGCTGCTTTATTTTATAGCCCTTAGCAGCTAATGAATGGCCTGATTTAGCAACAAGTGCTGGAATCTCAAAATGTTTGTCTATCCTACTTAGCTTCTGAAGATACTGAATATTGAACTGGACAAATACTGAGAAAGACAAATCCTGGTTGCTGGTTTTATAGAGTATAGTATTGATTAGGTTCTCTTTTACCACCACTATTTTATTCAAAGGGCAAGCTTCCAGAAAAACAAATGGATTTTATTTTTTGTTTTTGAAGACAGAAGCAAGTAAGAGTCGTATGTATCCACTTCAAAATGAGATTGATTCATATACTGGTAGAGGATCTTCTCTTTAGCAGTGTAAGTTAACTCAGTTTTAGTACAGGATATTGGCCTCATTCAGTTGATTGCAATAAAATATATATTTACTCTCAGCTGTAAAGAAATTTGGGATTACTACATTTTGGAAACCTAACCTACAAAGAGGAAAACATTTTTAATTTCATGCCAGTTCCCAAAGGTTTTATACAACTCTTTGTTTAAAATAGTCTCTTACAGACGCAAAGTACACACTTCTGTAACATCTTATTTGTGAAAAATAGTATCTTGCTTAGTAGAAGCCAAATTGAGAAATTTTAATACAGCTGACCACTTTTGGAGCATAAAGAATGCTCTGCTGAGATAACATGCCTGTTTTTAATCACTCTTAACACAACTGGCTCACTCGAGTGACATCTACTCCTGCTACAGTTGTTATCATGATAAGCCTTACAGAGAATGACCAAGCAGATAAAGCAGCAAGTAGAGTGTGTTCATTTAACTGCTCCGCCCTAGCTACTCATTTCTTTATGCAGTCTTTGTGAGGGGACTCTACTCAGTGAAACCTACAATAAGGGTATATCACATTATAGCACAGAGGACTTCTTAGTCTCTTCTGAAAGAGCTGAATGCAGCAAATTATGGAAAGGAATTTTCATGCAATGTATCCAAGTGATTTTCAGGCCCCTTTCTAGCATCATCACTGATAACTGTCTGTTCCCACTTAAAATTCCTGACTATAAAGCATGAATGGTGAGAGAAGTTGTAGCAAAAGAGTTGTCAGGGAAAGCAATGTTTCATTAATAGTCCAGACAAAGGTGTCAGTTCATCGGGTAATGTATTTCATGAGAAAAGCTGAACCAGACTTGAAACTAAACTACACAGTAATCCATATGGACCATAACATTGGGTCTTGGGTAACAAGATTCAGTTCTAATACAGTCCGACATCTAGGAATAGAAAGAAATGGTGAATTACAGCCAGATCATGATGTAGGAGATGCTTTACCCAGAGCACCTACAATGTGCAACTGGCAACCATTGATCTTTCCAGCCTGTGTCTAGTGTACAGTATGTGTTTTCAACTGTCAGGTGGGGAACAGTGGGGAGGAGGCTCCTAGGATGTGGAGTGTTGAGGGAGATGCCCGGCACCCCAGCCTTCACAGACACCTCATTGGGTCCAGACGCCATGTTGAGGCTGGGGGCTGGCCCAGGCACAAGGGCAGGAGCTGTTCAGCGCACTCCAGCCACTCCCTCTCCTCTTCCTCCATGGGGCTGGGGCAAGCAGGGCCAGCATGAGGAGCCAGCACCGCGATGGCCAACTCCCACTCAGGGGCCACGTGGAGGCGGGGCGAGCAGTGGGAAGTGGGTGAGACAGGGGCCCAGCTGTTGTGGGGCCAGGATCTGGAGCAGGGCTTGGGCCTGGCTACTGCAAGTGGCATTGCACCTCTTCCCACGCCCAATAGGGGACCTGAGGCACGCTCATGGGCAGCTGCCAGGGCCAGCTGGGCCCAGGGGCAGGGCCTGGGCGCCAGGCAGGACGAAAGACATCACCAGGGCCAGCACTGTTTAAAGGATGTGCTAGTCATCCTTGATTGCCTCCACTGCATATTGGACCATGGCAAGCTGGACCTTCATCTACCTCTGAAGGAAGGTGAGGAACACCCTGAGGTCCTTGTAATCCACCCAGTCCATCTCCTGGGATTCATGCCAGGCCTGACTCTCTTCAAGCTGGGCCTCAGAGATGGTGATCAGCCACTTGAGGAGAGCTGTCTGGTCCTGGCTCTGGTGCTCATGGAGCCAGCTCATTAACTCATACCAGCAGAGAATGGCAGCATCCTTGGGGCCCCATCTCCACTAGCAGCAGTTGGGTCTTCCCCATGTCCAGCAGCTCTTCTGCAGAGCAAGGACAGAGGGGCTCCTTGTGAATTTGTGACATTTCAGAGATAACATGCACTGTACAGAGGGGCTGTGTGCCACCTGCCCTCAGTTCGAGGGTCACGTGTGCACAAGTGCCCAGGGACCATGGGAAGTTGCCTGGGTGGGCCCTTCCACAGGTGACTGCCTGGCGAGCCTTCCCTCCCTGCTTCCACAGAGGGGGCAGGCAGGCCACTTGCTGCTTGCTGTAGGCAGCTTCCTTTCCCCATACCCTACCTAGGCCAGGTCATGGCTGGCACCTATCCGGCAGCTGCCATGGTGGCTCTGGAGCAACTCCCCCCCCTTCTCCTCCCTATAGGCCAGGCATTTTGGTCCCATGCTGGGCCTGTGGCACCCAGGTTCTAGGGGTGTGGAGCTCCCACCTGCCTGACACACAGACCTGGTGATGCCTCCCTGCCCCCTCCTCTGGAGAGGTGCCCTGGACCAAGGCCCCCATTGTGCATGGGCTGTGCCCCAAGCATGCCTCTGGTCAGAATCACCAAGGTGTGCCATGATGAGCTGGTTGATCACTGCCCAACCCACTACGCCTTGCTGCTGCTGATCACGATGGTTCCCCTGGCACAGGCCCCTGGCATGGGGCCCTGAGCTTTGAGGGTGCCCCAGGCAAGTCCAAGTTTTTCTGCAATATGTGCCACTGCCTGGAGAGGTATGTTTGCCTACGCTATGGAGTGCCTGACCCCTGTAGCTGAGGAGATTGCTGCTGCCATCAATGAGTTTCTCCACACATGACAGGGCCCTGGCTGCCTAGCTGGGAGCCTGCATGGTGCTCAGTAAAGTTCTGAACTGCCCTGCATGTTGTGGGGTGGGGAGGGGGAAACTCCATCAGATGTTGGAGGTGGCCAGGCAAGGCAGGGTGGGAAGGGCCCCCCACCCTCCCATGCAGGGTTCCTGGCTCCAGGCGTGCAGCCCTGAGGTGGGCAGGTGAGCTGGCACAGCCATGGGTAGTTGCGGCACCCCTTCCCCATCACCCTATCTCCCTGTGTGAGGCTTACCGAGCAGGTGTGGCAATCAGTCCCAGTGTTCAGATGCTGTCCTTGGCTGTGAAGAGGAGGTCTGCCTGGCCATGTCCCAGAGGGTTGTGTGACACAGCATGTGGCTGCCCAGACAGTGACTCCCCCTGGCAACAAGCTGGAGCTGGCACATGCAGGGGCCATCCTCAGCCTGTTCTCATTGTCGGTGGGCCACTGCTGGAATAGCTGGGGCAGGTGGTGGTCTGGGCTGCCCAAGCTGTTGGGTAAGGCCGAGGACAGGGACCGTGCCAGGACCTGGTGCAGGAACCCCAAGGTGCCTTTCCCCAGAGAGTTCTTCTGGCTTGTGGCCCCTGGCTCAGGCTCCAGCACCCTGCCCATGCTGCAAAACAGGTGTCAGGCCTCACCAGGTTCTATGAAGTCCAGGATGCTGTCCAGCTCCTGCAGGAAGGGCATGGATTTGTGGGAAGCCTGTTGTGGTCCCAGATGCAGACCCACTGTGCCCTTAGGGTCGTGGCCTTGACTAAGCACTGCTGGTGGGACCACTGGTGTCTATGCTTCTGCATCCTCTGGGCCATGTTCTCATACACATGGGCATTGGCCCTTGTTACCTGGCCAAACTGCCATTGGACCTCTACATATCCCCAGAAGGCTATGAAGTCCGCTGCCTTCTCATGACTCCAGTTGGGCCCCCTGTCTCTGTGTGGCAGTGGCTGTGGGGCCTAACTTGGTGGCAGCTGGCAGGGGCCTTGGCAGTGCAACCCCAGGCTCCAGGTAGTGACATCCAGGGGCAGGTGCCTGCAGTGGTGGGGCAGGCCTGGGTTGGCAGGGGCCTTGGCAGCACAGCCCCAGGCTCCAGCTCAGAGCGCTGGGTGCTGGAGGAGCTGCCCATGCCATGAGGCTCCTGAAGTTGCTGAGCCACATGGCTCTGAAGCAGGCTGGAGTCTGGCCCCTTGATGGCTCAGTTGATTGGGCACAATTTGTGCCTGTATCACCCTCTACATGTGCATTTAATTAGTCTACTGTGCCCTGATAATGGTGCACATGTAGATGCGGATGCTTTATTGAGGAGCTATTTAGTCTACTCTTCAATAAAATGCATGTGTAGATGTACCCACTGTCTTAAGTGTTTTTACTGATTCACCGTGTAGCAGAGTGGCGTCCTTAGGGGAGATCAGTGCAACCCTAAGGATGCCACTCTGCTACACTGTGAATCAGTAAAAACACTTAAGACAGTGGGTACATCTACACATGCATTTTATTGAAGAGTCGCTGTGATTTCCCCTAAGGCCCCTTTACCGTGCTAAGCTGGCCCAAAGGGCACCCTCAATTCTCACCCACCACATCTTTGATGGAAAATGTATGATAGGGAGGCTGCCTTTCTGTCATCTTAGACACGGCTTTGTGTTGTACGCTGGCCCCAGGGCTCCTGAGTCCCTTATGGACCCCGCTCTATAATGGATGTTTTGGGGCACCCCAGCCTTATGGGCTATGCGTGGCTCCAACCACCCCTTTACCATGCCCCAACCCTCACAGATAGAACTGAAGTTGTTCGGTCTGGGCCTTGTTATAATTTGGCCCCCTCGCTGGTGTACGGGCTCTCTGCAGCCCGGTCTCGCTCTGCACCCTCGCTGGTGCTCGGGGGTTGGTGCACCCCCAAATGCTGTGCCCTCTCTGGTGCCGGCGTCCCCACACTACTGTGGATCCCCTATGAGGCCTCCTCCATCCCCTTATAGCCTCACCCAAGCCACCGTTGTTAAATAGCAAACAAAACACAAGCCCCTGGGCTATAACATAAATTCTAGCCGCCCGGCTATAACAGTATTCCAGCCACACCAAGGGGTACTCCAGCCTTTACCAGTCTCAGGGCTGTACCTGCAGTCAGGCCTCTCCTCCCTGCTGGCTCTGGGACAGCTCCTTCTCCCTTGGCTAATGTCAGACAACTGCCCTCCTGACCTCAAGCCTGGGACTTATATGGAAGCCAGGCCCTGCCCCTTCTGGTCAGCTGACCAGGTGCAGGTGCGGCCACTTCCCTCATTAACCGGTTGTCCTGGCAACCTGCACCTGGGTTCTTATCGCTGCTCTCCAAGTAGCAGGCACCTTAGTGCCCTGCTACACACAGGATGAAAGCCACAGTCTCTGGATAACTGTTTTGTTACATGTAAGTGCAGATACAGGACTAGGAGAAAGAAGGTAAGAGGTGAGGGGAGAAAGGATGATTCTTCTAGTTCAGTGGTTCTCAACCATTTAGATTCAAGGTGCCCCTTGGAAAATGTCAACTCTTAGGCTTCACTTGATTTTTGATTACTGAAAAATAATAGATCAATTTTTCTATTGCGAAGAATTCTGAAAGACCACAAAAGGTGAGAATGTTTTTAACACTATGGATTTTTATTTGAAATCTCTAGGCTTAATCTTGTGAATCGTGTTTGCACACTTAATAGTGCTAACATTGTGTGGCACTCCGTGGCATCCCTGAAAGGATCTCAACACACTCCACTCTGCCACATACCCTGGCTGGGAATCACTGTTCTAGATCCTAGTTTGGGGTGTCTTGAAATGCTGGCCACTTTGTCTTGTGCACATTGGGAAATGGTATTTCATTATAATATGTTAATTAGCAAAATGTTCAACACTTGGTACAGATGAGGATTTGTATATTTAAGAAGCCACCATCTTGTTGTGATAGCTCAGTGTAAACTACTGCTCAGATATATGGTTTTTCATAGCAGGGCTGGATACAAGCCTGAGGGTCTTAAGTGGGGGTGACCATGGGCCAAAAATTTGACATTGAGACAAGTGGCAGCAGCTTTAACTCCTGTGGTTCCCGCAGCTATTAGAGCCACAGCAGCTACTGCTCATCCCACCACAAAATTTCTGACTCGGGGCAGCCTCACAGGCCACATGAAAGAGTGTGGCAGAGCACTGCTGGTGCCGACCACTTCAAGGGCCTGGAGCTGGCAGCTGCCTGGTGCCTGATGAGGGCAGCCATTTTGAACCTAGGGCTGCCCATATAAACAGGGCAGTTTTGCTGCCTGGAGGCCAGGCAAAAACATCGCCTGGCCGGAGGGCTGCTGGTATCATCTGGAGGTAAGGGAGGAGCTGTAGGGGATGGTCAGGAGGCTCCTGGTCCTGGGCATGACCTAAAACTGCACCCTGCCAGGAGTGGGTGGCTTGTTGGGGCTCCCAGTGGCACGGGAGCCCAGGAAATGCCAGGCCAATTACCACCCTGGTGAAAGGCGGGTTGGGGTGCCTTAACCCCTAGCCCCCACAACCGTGTGGGTTACCCCTTTGTAGGGTCTGGAGGGTGGACCCCCAGAGAAAGAGAGTGAGGCCATAGACTCAGGCCTGTCTGGACTTCCCGACTGGTCCATGCTGGGGCCAGGACTGGAAGGGTCAAAGGGCCGGGGGCCCACTGCGAGGGACACCCAAGAGCTGAGGGCCTGGGGTCCTGACTGGCCTGGAGGTGGGCCAGGGCTAGTGAGCCAAAGGTCCTGGGGAGACCACACCCGGAAGGGGAAGCAGTTCAGGGAGCTATGCTGCCCAGGATGAAGGCAGATTAGGCCGCCGGAATGGAGGGATCATAGAGGGGCTCAACACTAGGATTCTGGGGCCCAGCATGGGGCCAGTGATTGTGAGAACATCTGGATGCCATCTGCGAGGCTTGGGCTGTGGTGTAGGGGAGGAACGGAGCTGCAGATAGCACCCCCTGGTATCAGGGCAAGACATGGGCAGCCTCCCGCTTAATTGACATCTATTAATTAATTACCAACAAGGCATGGCAGATGAGAAGGCAGGTGGTTAGCCCAGAAACAGGTGGGTGGGCCACAGTGAGATCGGCCCTGAGAAGGCCCCCTGTTACAAAGAGCTCCATGGTCCAGATCTGGCCAACAGTTTGGAAATTTGGCGGTGAGATGAACAGTAGTTGCCATGGCTCCCAAAGCCATGCAATTAACGCTGCTGCTACTTGCCCCACCATGAATTCTGAAGCCCTGAAGGCCACATGATATGGGTCTGCAGGCTGACTCTTTGACACCCCTAGTCTGAGGAATGCCAACTATCATCAAGAAAAGAGATAAGTCTGTGTGGGAACTATTGAGGTATTGCCCTCATTTCCACATCAGGAAAAATCCTCTCCTGCATCTTTCTGAACCATCTTTTACCTCTTGCTGAGGAAGTCATGCCAGAATCTCAGTCAGACCACCCTGTGGAACAAATTATATGACCTTTGTTACCCACCAGGTCCAAGAACAGTGTTGGGAACATTAGGACGTGTGTATGGCCTTCAGTGACCTTTTGATTTCATCAATTGTGAAGTTGTGTGGTTCCCCTGCTTTATCTATGGCAGGTTAGGGAGTTAGATCTGTGTTATGTCACAGTAGTCTTACATACAGTTTAGATTATAGATTGTATAGGATAACCCCCATCTAGTCCAACCCCCTTCAGGCAGGGGGTTGGACTAGATGACCTCTAGAGGTTTCTTCCAGCCCTACTTCTCTGATTCTAAATACTGGCCAGATCTGGATACTTTTCAGATTGCTAAACCTGAAAAGTACATTAAGGTCCTGAGGCTTTTCTATGGCCAGATAGATGGCTGTGGCCACTCTTTGTAGTAGATCAGAGACAGATCCATTTGTCACCTTAACTTGCATCAACAAGGATGCACCATTGGGCCAGCTCTGTTCTCCATTGTTTGGCAGTCATCCTGGTTCTCATTCAGGACCCCTTTCCTTCCAAAATGGACATGGAATACCAAACAAATGGAAGGCGTTTCAACCTGAGATGTTTTTGCTCAAAGATTAAAGTATTCAAAACAACCATCCTTGAACTTCAATATGCCAACAACTTCACCATCTTAGCACATATTGAGGAAAACTTCCAAACTGCGCTGGATCTTTTTGGAGAAACCTACTGAACTTTGGGTCTGCCTCTTAACATCAGGAAGAGTAAAGTGCTCTATTGGTCTGCCCCAGGGCATTGGTATGATCCTCCTCCCCATCAAGGGAGTAACCCCTGGAGGTAACTGAGCACTTCCTCTACATTGGTAGCTATCTCTCTCACAGAATGAACATTGATGAGGAAATGCGGCACAGGATCCAGTGTACAAGTGCCTTCACGATCCAGGTCTACAATGCAGTTATCATCCCCACTCTCCTCTACGGATTCGAAATGTGGGTAACCTACTGTTGTCATCTCAAGAGCCTGGAGAGAGTACCAATGATGCCTGATCAAGTCGGCTGACCTGATATGCTCATTGGACTTTGATGTGGAAAGTGCCCGTAATTTCTTCAAAATCAAGGTACCCAAACTATCAAGAATCTATAGCCCAAGCAATGGAAAAAAATCTTGCAGGAAACAGTTCCAGATCCAATGGGATGCATAATTTCCTTATGAAGGGTACAGGAATAAGAATATTAGAAATGAAAAAGGAATGCTCACCATAAAAAAGTAATCTTAGAATGTTTTAGAAGTCAAAAAAGTATAGGGATAAAGTGAAAATTGTTAGAAGCCAAGGTGAGTTAGACCTTCTGAAGGATATTAAACAGCAAAAGAATTTTCAACCATGTGAATGAGAAGGAAAGAAAAAAATAGGGCCACTTTGCTCTGAGGGTGGTGGAGAGACTAAAAAAAAAAGTATGGCCCCAAACTGAATGACTACACTTCAATTTTGTAATAAAGATGTTGTGGTGGACCACTGGGGCAACAGCAAGATGGATAATGGAATGAGGGTAGGGGATAAAAATTACTACAATGAAAGTGGAATCAAAACTCAAACAGTTTCAATTCAGGAGTATCAGATAATCTCTATCACAGAAGACTGAAAGAACTGGTATGTGAAACCGTACTTCTGGTCATGATGATTTTTAACACATTTTCAAGTCAAGGCTAATACTATATAATTGGAAATGGCAAATGCAGTGCCTATATTTAAGAAGTGTGGGGGGGGGGGGGTGGCAGTATTCTGAGCGACTATAGGTCTGTTACACCTCAACATTATTCAAGGCTTTAGAACAGATACTGAAGGAAAGGATAATTAAACAGAGATGAGAACAAGGTACCATACGAATGGCTTTAGTAAAGGCAGTCCATGCCTAACTCAATATTATGCCACACAGAAACTAAGTTAAACTGGCGAAGACTGGAACGAGATGGATTAGACTGGGGGAAAGAGCAAAAAGGAGTAATGAAAGGAGAATTATCAGATTAGAGAGTTTAGTTCTGGGGTCCCTCAGGGATCCGTCTTGGAACCAATCTTGTTTAACATTTTCATTAGTGACCTTTGCAAAAGGATTATGAGAGTGCAATAGCATTTGCTGATAAAACAAACTTGGAATTACTAAAGAGGATTGGGATAGCATGCATAAAGAACTGGATGACCTCGAGGACTGGAATAATAAAACTGACCTGAAATTTAATGGCACCCAACACCAATTAATGCAGATGGGCTAAAAACAAAATCATTGGCTACAATTTGGAAGCCTGAGTTAGAAACAAATGAGAAAAACCTGAATGAAATAGTTGAACACAGGGTGATGGTGAGATGTCAGTGAAAGGCAGAGCTGAAAAAAGAAAATGTTATTCCAGAATGCATCAAGAAAAGTATTTCCACTAGAGATAGTGTGGTGGGAGAAACCTCCCTAAGGTCCGTTGTCTAGCTGTAATTTGATTGACAGACAACGCAGGTAAAGAAAGACAGCTGTTTATTTGCTCGAGCAAAGACCATAAAGCCAGCAAAAGGCAAAATGGCCCCCCCTCAAGGGTGAGGCGATCTTTTATACTTCTTATAATAAAGCAAGACTATATGGTTAATAAAAAGCAATACTTGGGGTGGTGCTCTACAAATCTTTGTAACAGCATATTTCTATTAAGCTGAACTAGCACTTTTTAAAAGCTGAAAGTTAAGTAACAGTAACATTATGTTAGCAAAACCTTATACAGTAGAAGATACTTCTCAAGGACACAACCAGTAAGCTCAAAACAATGGTTTCTCTGTCTTATCTTATTTCTTGCTGTAGCTGATTTTTTTTAGCACACAGACACAGATTCACTTTTTAACTCAGAAAATGCTTGTTGCAGTTAAAATGATTACTTGACACAAGCAAAGGCCTAGCTATCATTCTGCCTTGTGGTCAGCTTTATTACTAGGCCACAGGTCATGCCTTGTATTCAGCTGTAAAGCTAATACTTCTTAAAAATCCAAATTATTGTAAACCTAACAGTATGCTTTCAGAAAACTATTCTATTTTAGGGTAATGACAAACCTGCGGACTACAATAGGGAAGTAATAGTGCTCTTGTAAAGCCTCATCTGCAGTACTGTGTACACTTCTGAAGCATGTTCAAGAAAGATGAACTGAAATTGAAACGGGTTAGAAGGGCTACTAGGATGACAAGAATGGAAAGTCTATTTTACAAGACCAGCCTAGAAACACTTAGCTTTATTATCTAAACAAAAAATATGCTGAGAGAAATTTCTGTCTATAAACACATCAGGAGATTGACATTTTTAAAGGACAATATTGCTACACAGCGAATGTGTCATGAATAGATTTAGGTTGGAATTAGAAGGTTCCTAATCATTAGTGCAATTAGATTCTGTACTTCTGGTTGGAAAAGTGAGAGCAAAAAGCCCAACTGCTTTTAATACTGACATGGTATTTTGAAAGGGTTACATTTCTGAAGTCATCTGGTTGCACTGTGTGGTGCCTACAATGGAAGGGGCATGGACCTGACCCAGGAGATCCCCTCCAATCCCACATTCTGATGTTTCTATTAGGTCAGCTATACTCATCCAGAGTGCAGCAGCATCCTGGGGTGTGTTGAGATCCTTCCATGTGTACCACACATTAGCACCGGTAGGTTTAAAACACAGAAAAAAAGCCAGTGACTTCCACCAGAAATCCACAGCTGTAGCTTTTCCTTTCTTTGCAGCAGAAAGCTGCTCTACTGCTTTTTTGCAGGCAAATAAGAGAGAAAGCTGAGGCCGTGCTTTCCAAGGGGCACCTTGAGGTGCAAAGGGTGGAGAGCCACTGTATTACGTGCTGGCACGAGATGGCTCTTACAGGTGAGGTGCACGTCACGCAGTGACAACAGCAAGTCCCCGAGGCAGCTCAGGGTTCCAACCACGGGCCCTGCGCGGCCCGTGGAGCAGCCAGGTCGCACACGGAGACGAGTGCGGAGAAAGCCAGCGGCGCTGAGGCAGGGCGCTGCGAGCGCCTCAGGACGCTACAAACACACGGGGTCGCGCGGGCGCGGCCCCGCATGACCACAGGAACCTTCTCTTCACAGCGGAAGCGGCCGGGCCGCCCGGTCTCGAGCCGAGGACAGCACCCGCCACTGCGCTCAGGAGCCGCTCGGTCGCGCACGAGCCCACAGCGCATGCGCGGAGGCGGAAGGCCGGCATCCGCTTTCCTGCCGGGTCACTCTAGGCAGCTCGGCGCGACGTCTTTATGGTTCGCGCTCGCGGCGAGGGGAGGGGGCGCAGCGCGATGGGCGAGAGCACGAGCCCCATCAGCGTTATTCTGGTCAGCTCGGGCAGCCGCGGAAACAAGCTGCTCTTCCGCTTCCCCTTCCAGCGGGGCCCGGAGCACCCGGCCGCCCGGGCCGGTAAGTGGCGGGGGACTGGAGGCGCGCATGAGCCGGCTGGGCCGGGTTGAGAATGGCGGCGGCAGCCTCCTGGCGGGACACGACGTACCGGGCCCGCCCGCGCCGCCCTCCCGCGGCGCCCTGAGCCGCCTGCCCGCTGGCGTGGAGCGGGCGGGGCCCGAGGCTCCATCAGGGCTGTGAGCCCAGTGCCGGGACCTGCCCGCTCTGCTCCTGCAGCCTGTGGGGCCCGATGAGCTCGATACGCCCGGCCTGGCGCTTGGTGGCCAGCCTGCTGCACGTGTACACATGCCGCAAGCAGGCGAGGGGCAAACAGGCCAGTGGCAGTGGGGCACTCCCCCAGCAGAGCATTAGATCAAGCAAAAGAGGGCGTTGGCTGATGTGATTCCAGAGCTGTTGGCCATCATCTTTGAAAACTAGCAATCAGGAGGGGTCCCAGACTATTGGAAAAGGGGAAATATAGTGCCAATATTTAAGAAGGGGAAAAAGGAGGATTCAGGGAACTACAGACCAGTCAGCCTCACCTCAGTCCCTGGAAAAATCATGGAGCAGGTCCTCAAGGAATCCATTTCTAAGCACTTGGAGGAAAAGAAGGTGATTAGCAGGGATCCTGGTTTTCTCCGATTTAAAAATTGAAAATTCTCTGATTTAAAAACTCAAAACTCGTTATTAAAATTAAAGGTCCCCCCCACAGCCCCCTCCCCCACAGCACTGCTGATGCCCCTCACTTCCCCCCCACAGCCTCCTCAGCCCTCCTGATTCCCCTCACTCCCCCACAACAGCCCCACAGCCCCACACACACAGGCACAGACATGCAGACACACACGCACAGACACCCCAGCAGGTAAGTGTGTGTGGGGGGGAAGGGGAAGCAGAAGAGCAGGCCAGGGGAAAGGGAAGGTGCTGGGAGGGGGGCAGATCAAGAAGGGGGGGAAGCGTTCCCCTGTGCCTGCTCTGGAGAAGAGAAGACTGAGAGGGGATTTAATAGCAGCCTTCAACTACCTGAAGGGGGTTTCAAAAGAGGATGGAGCTAGACTCTCAGTGGTGACCGATGACAGAACAAGGAGCATTAGTCAAGTGTTGCAGCAAGGGAAGTTTAGGTTGGATATTAGGAAGGGTTTTCTCAGTAGGTGGGTAGTAAAACAAGTTACCCAGAGAGGTTGTGGAATCGTCATCCTTGGAGGTTTTTTAGACCTGGCTAGACAAAGCTTTGACTGGGATGACTTAGTTGCGGCTGCTACTCCTTTGAACAGGGGTTTGGACTAAGTGACCTCCTGAGGTCCCTTCCAACCCTAATTTTCTATGATTCTATGAAACCAATGGGAGTGGTGTTCATGGAGGGTGTAGGGCTTATTTGTAGCATACCTGCCAAAAAGTTTGGCCTTCACTGGTCTAGAGGGATATTCACAAGGGGTATGACCCCAAATACAAAACCCAGGGAGAACGTGCATGCTTTTTAGGAAGTAGGGAAAGAATTGTGCCTATCTTTAAGGTACTTTACCAACTCAGCCAAAACCTATTCTCAAATTCACAGAAGTTTAGGGCTGGAAAGGACCTTGTGAGATCATCAGGTCCAGCTTCCTTCCTAACTTGAAATCTAATAAGTGTTTGTTGCTTAATTCCAGAGAGATTTTATGGTTTGTAATTTGAGATGAAGAGACAACGTTCAGGGTTAACCTTTAACCTTAACTTTTGGAATGTTTTTACTTTTGCGAATTTGATATCATAACATTAAATATTTTAATAATTCTTTAAAATGGTTTTGCATGGCATGTGTAAATCTATAAAATCTTGCATTCATACAGTGAAACATTTAAGAATCAACACTCACAAGTTAAGGTGTCTCCATTACCAACATCAAAATGTCACATGTATGGTATCAGCTAAGTTGATGACCTTGGATCCTGGTTTTCTCTGTTTAATATTTGCAAATTCTCTGATAAAGAATCGCCAATTCTCCAATTTAAAAAAAACAAAATTCCCCATTTTTCCATCTTTAAAATGAAATGCCACTACATATATAGGTATCATTTGAACACCATGTTTTACTAATATATTTACAATTTTAAAGCAGCTTGGTAGCCTACTAGTGCCTCAATTGCTAGTAGAGCATTTTGACATTTGATTTTGGGCTTTTGAGCTTGGAAAATCAGAACTGCCCCCTTTACTCACTAGGATGCAAATCCAACTGTGCCTTTTCCCTCCGCCCCCTCTGCTTTGTGTTACTGAGTGGCCCTGATAGCCTGCCCATGTTATTGCCTCTCACTCTCAAGAGACAGCTCCCTGTCTCTGCCTGTGCCCCTCGCTCCAGACCCACAGCCCCCTCCCCCCCACCACCCTGCTGGTTCCCCTCACTCCTGACTCACAGCCCTGCCCTGCTGCCCCCTGCTCCTAGCACCCCAGTGTGGGAGGAAGGGAGTGGGTGTGTGGAAGCGGTACGTGCCCTCCAACTTTTCTGTTCTCACAGTAGGGCACAGGGCTGCAGCCAGGCTGGACCAGCTCCAGAGGAGGTACTTCTGTGGCCCAGCAGGTGGGACCCAGCACGTGAGGGAGTGCCACACTGCTATGGTGAGGCACCAAAGCAGTGGCAGCGGTGGTACATTTGTACCTCCAGCTACAGCTGGGCGAGCAGGGGGCACCTTGCCTTGGTAGTGATAGCCACGGAGGGTGCTCCTGCCTGAAGCTGGTCTGGCCTGGCTGTAGTCCAACAGTGGGTGCAGAATCCCCATCCCCTGCTGTGTCACCTGTGCCCCTTCTCTCGCCCTCCCTTCTCCTCCCACCCCTATAGACTTACCTGGCAGGAGCTGCAGGAGATGTTCTCCATGCTGCCTGGCTGCCACGTGCATGTGTGCTCCCCCTGCTTCCGATCACCCTCCTCCCATTCCAGGCAACACCAAGCAGTCCCTTTCAGACTGGAACTTGACCAGCCTGCAAAGGGAAACCCACCGCTTCCTGCATTTTTCTCCTTTAAAGGGGAAAATCCATGACTTCCTCCTTTTAAGGGGAAATCCACATTTTTCTCGGTTAAAAGGAGAAAAGTTGTGTTTTTCCGCAGCAAATGGAAAACCAGGATTGCTGAAGTGATGGCTCATTTAAGCTATGTATTCACCTTTATTTATATATCATGTGCACTATGGTTAAATAAATAATGATGAAATAATAGAAAAATAGGGATAAAGGGCCCCCCACATCATTTACTCCAATCCTTGCTCAGTGGACAGCTCTTGCTGTCTAAACTGCCTCAGAAAGATTCTTCAGCCTCTCTAGGTAATCAGTTTCAGTGTTAAGCCAGCTTTGTAGTTAGTTAGTACTATTATGTAACCTAAATCTTCCCTGTTGAGGTCTAAGTCCATTATTTCTCCTTTTGTTCCTCATGGACACTGGGGGAAAACATCTTTTAAATTTGCTCAGATTTCTTTTGGCTTTGCTTCTGCCTTACATGGACCTATTTATCTAGCTATTGCCTATGCTGGATCTTTAGTCTAGACCAGAGGTACTTAGACCGTGGTCCGTGGACCACCACTAGTCCGCAAGCTCCATTTAAGTAGTCTGCAGAAAGGTGATGTAAGGCTAAAGCTGACAAACATTACCCCTGACTTCCCAGAACTTTGCTTAAAAAAACAGGCATATCCATCGCGTTAGAAAGGTAAGACTACTTGTATTAAAATATGAGTTGTTTGCTTTTATTTGTAAAGAAAAGTTTATTAAGTGGTCCGCCAAGGCCCTCAGCAATTTTCAACTGGTCTGTGGAAACAAAATTTGAGAACCACTGGTCTAGACATACTTTTGTGGACATAGTAACTTTACCTGTAGCCTAGTCTGAACAACTCTCAGCAGGATGGCACTTTAACTGGCTCAGAGAGGCATGAGCCTTTGTGACAAAGTAACATCTTTGTCAGATGCTATGAATAGACTGGCAGATAGAGAAGATTTTCTATAGGAGGGACAGGGGTAGGGAATGCTGCTAAATGAGCTAATAAGTGGGTTGTTCAGATCGGGGTAGGCAACCTCCATCTGGCCCATGAAGAGGTTGGATCTGGCCTCTGAAGGTCCAGTCTGGCACAGGTGATTGGTGGCACACCACAGAATTTGTCCCTCCCATTTTTGGGGGGAATGTGACTCAGTACTGAGGTTAAATGTAGGCAGCTTGGGTGCTCAGGGATGGAGGTTTGCAGCATAAGCCAAGGGATAAGCAGGGGGACTATGATGGCAAAAGCTCCCCTGACAGATTAAGTCAGTTGAGGTGAACAAGGCATTTAGCTCTGGAGGAACCCTGGACTAAACAGCTACTTTGTGTATTGGACTAAAAATCCATCCCCCTTCTTGAGACCATATGGTCCAAGCTGTGGGTGATTTCTTGTTCTGCAGTCTCATGTAAAAGTTGTTTTTTGTTATAGGTTGGTAGTGGAATGTCCAGGAAGTTAGTGTTCCCTCAAACTTTTGTGTATTTCTGGAATTCGATGTTGAATTGGAGTCCATTCCCTTTTTTATGTAGGGATTACCCAATCTGGCTAATGTAGATAATTGAGGAATATTGTAAGCAAGCTGTGGTGTATGTGATATTGATGGAGGAGCAGGTAGACAAACCCCCAAAGTTATAACACAAGTTGCTTGAACCAGGGATGATGTGGTCTGTGCTGAGGAGCAAGGATCCTGGTTTTGTCTGTTTAAAAATCCAAATAATCTGGTTAACCCCCTTCCTTCCCCCAATTCTCTGATTAAAACCCCTAAAACCTGTGTTTTTCCATGATTAAAATGAAATGCCACTATATATATAGGTATTACTTGAACACAGTGTTTTATTGATATATTTATAATTTTAAAGCAGTTTGGAAGCCTACCAGTGCCTCAATCATTATAATAAAACAAATTCTAAACAACTATATATTTTGGCATTTGATTTTTTTTTTCTATTATAGAAAATCAGAGCTTCCCTCTGCCCTCTTCACTCACCAGGACGTGGATCCAGCTGCAGTTGTCCTCCCCCAGCTGCTTTTTGGTGCTGAGCAGCCCTGATATGCTGGTGCCCCTCACTCCCAACCTGCAGCCCCTCACCCCCCCATTGCTGATCCACAGGCATCTCACTCCTGATCTACAGGCCCCTGGCCTTGCCAGTGCCCCCCCTTCCCCCCCATCTTCACTGGTGCCCCTCAGTCCTGACCCATAGTCTCCATCCCTGTTCATGCCCTTCACTCCATGCCCACAGTCCTCTGCTTTGACCCAGCCCCGCTGGTGTCCCTTAGTACTGACCGTCAGCTCCCTGGCCCTGTTGGCTGGTAGCCCTCACTCCCTACCCACTGTATCCCACCCACCCCAGCCCTGCTGGTGCCCCTGTCAAACCCAAACCCCCCTGACACTGATGGTGCCCCTCACTCCTGACCCACAGTCCCCCATCCGTGTCAGTGACCCTCACTGTGTGCCCACCGTCCCTTGCTTGTCCCAGCCCTGCTGGCTCCTCACTCCCTACCCACAGTCCCTCGCCTCCCCAGCCCTGCTGGTGCCCCTCACTCCCAACCTGCTGCCCCTAGGCTCCAGCCCCCCAGTGTATGAGGAAGGGGGTGGGTGTGTAGGGAAGGGAGCGCAGGGGGCATAGGTGATGTGTTGGCACAGGCAACATTTGGGGGGGGCAGGGAAACACGTGCCCCCCCTCCCTGACTTCTGGACCCACAGCAAGGCATGGGCTGCCTGGCTGAAGCTTTGGGTAGGAGCCACCTCTGCAGCTTAGTGGGTGGGACCCGGTGCAGGAGGAAGCGCTGTGCTGCCATGGCCCCCAAGGTTATACAACACTGCTGTGGCGGCCCTGCATCCTGCTCCTCCCAGCCCCAAGCAACCCCTTGCAGGCTGAAACTCTGCCAGCCTGCAAGGGCAAACCCACTGTTTCCTGGGGTTTTCTCCTTTTAAAGGAGAAAATCCTTGTTTTGCTGTGTTTTTCTATGGCAAAAGGAAAACCTGGATTCCTGCTGGTGAGGAAGAACAGTTGGCATTTGGGTTTGTAGGAAGGTCTGGTGGTTTGGTGAGAATTGGTGTTGGGTAGACTTTTGTTGGAGAGAGATCATTTGAGTTTAGGAGGAAGTCTGTAAGCTAGGACAGGCTTGTCCCCTAAGGCTAGCTTGAGACAGTTATTATCCAGGAGGGGTTAAAGATCATTAATGATGTGTGTAAGGCAGTAGTTTTCAACTGTTTTAATCTACAGGTACCCCTTAGAAAGTTTTCATTTTTTTTTTATCATTATAGAAAAAATAATAAAGCTCTGTTGCTAAGAACTCAGTCTACAGCTATGGATTTTGGAATGTTTTTAACATGTGGATTCCTATTTGAAAACCTGGTTGTCTTGCGAATCATGTTTGCACCCTCAATAGTGCTAAGGTTGTGTGGTACCTTGCAGCACCCTTGAAAGGATCTTGAAGCACACTGGTACCATGACACCCTGGTTGAGAAGCACTGGGCTAAGGAAGGAGTATCAAAGATATGGCCTGCAGGCACCTGGCTGGGGCTGGCATGCATTACATGCAGCATACAGAGTTGGAGCTGATGTGTGGGACTGCAGCCAGCATGCCCACTGTTTGTAGGGTGAAGGATTGGTCAAGGATGCATGCTGGATGTGGCATCCATGTCAAACTGGCCTTGTGGGCTAGAGCTGCAGTACAGGTTTGCTCTAATTTCTGTCTGGCCTGTAGACTGGCCCTACACTTCTCATCTGGCCTGCAGGGCTGGATGGGTTTGACACCACTGGTCTAAGGTGTTTGAGTTGGGGGATGAAAATGATGAGCAGAGGGATCTGTTGTCTTTGACATAGAGTTGGTATTGTTGCAGGTTGCAGAGGGGTTTGATCGTGACTCTGTTGATTTAGGTAGCTCCACTTTGGGATTGTATTATATGTGTAGGAAACCCTGTTATAGATTCTCAAGGTGTGTATTCTAGTTGGTGGGATTGGAGTTGGAACATAGAGCTTGACTGTAGATGATGTCTGTGTGTGCCTAGTACAGCAATTATTTTGGCAATTATTTTGGGTGGAGGGCCACTTACCCAGTTTTGGCAGGCGGTCGAGGGCTGCATGGGTAGCCCTGCCCCTTGACAGGTGCCCCGCCCCCTAGTCACCATCTCGGGACCAATGTCCCAGGACCAGCACCGGTGGGGCCCAAAGTGGGGTGCAGGCTGGCAGGGATCTGTGGAGCCAGGCGGGGCTGCACCAGCAGGAAGAGGGGGGAGCTGGCCTGGCTCCATAAAGCCCCTGCCAGCTAGGACCCCGCATTCCTGCCACCCTGCTCTGGGCCCCACTGGCACTGGCCCTGGGACACCAGTGCAGGCCCCATGCTCCCGCTGGCTCCCATGCCCACTTGCACCCAGTACCCCCCAGCCGCGTGGTACAGGCGGGGGGCAGCATGAAGCCCTGACCTCCTGCTCGCTGGCAGGGAAGAAGCTGGTGCTGAGTGCGGGGAAAAGTGGCTCCTCACCCGCCCCATGTCCGGTGCTCCCTGCTGCAGGTGCTTGTAGCCCATGCGGGGCTGTCTGGGGCAGACACAGGCAGCCCCACGCAGGCTGCAAGCAGCTACAGTGCAGGGTGCTAGCCACGGGGTGAGCAAGGGGCTGCTTTTCCCAGTGCTCAGCACCATCTTGTACCTGCCCCGCTGTCAGCCTGGACCCTGTGCCGGCTCCAGGCTCGCCTGTCGGTGGCAGCAGCTGCAGCCTCCTGCTTGCTGTGGTGGGCAAACCAGAGGGCGCAGTGCAAACACTGCCTGGCATGCCAAGTGTGGGGGCACAGCTGCTGTCTTTACACACAGCCCCGACGGGCGAGCTTGGGAGCAAGCACGGGGCCCGGGCTGGCAGTGAGGCTGGGTTACAAGGTGGTGCTGAGCACGGGGCGGGGGGGAAAGCAGCCCCTCCCTTATCCATGCCTGGGGCCCCGCGCTGCAGCTGCTCGCATCACCACCTGGGGCTGCCTGTGCCTGCTCTGGACAGCCCTGCGCAGGCTGCAAGTGGCTGCAGCGGGGAGTGCCGGCCACGAGGCGGGCAAGGGTCCGCTTTCCTTTGCATTGGGAAGGAGCCCAGGGAAAAGCTGAGCGCGGGGGGGGCATGGCCAGCGCTCCCTGCTGCAGCCACTTGCAGCCCATGCAGGGCTGTCCGGAGCAGGCACAGGCAGCCCCATGCGAGCTGCGAGCAGCTGCAGAGTGGGGCGCTGGCCATGGGGCAAGGGAGGGGCTGCTTCCCCCCCCTACGCTCCTTCCCTGCCCGGGGTCCCCCCCTGCCCTTCTCCCTGCCCCCCCCCCCCCCCCCCCCCTCTTTCCTGAGGTTCCAGCACAGGGCATCCACATGCTCCCAGGCCAGAAGCCCCAGCTGGAGCTTCTGGCTTGCAGGCCGGATTTGACTAATGGGCTATATTTTGCCCACCCCTAGCCTAATATGAAACCTCCTGGATAATGATGACCATCTTAAGCTAGCCTTGAGGGATAAATCCTGGCCTGGCTTCAAGCCAGACCATTCCATTTCAAACAACTGTGGGGGAGGGGGGGTTGCCTTTTTTCTAGCATGGATGTGGTCCTCTGAGCATATATGTTGTCTATACATGTGCTCCTGGGTGGGGGGGGGGGTGGGATCACTTTAATTAGAGTGACTCTGAGAGCTGTTGTAATTTAAGTGCTTGCAGTGTCACATGTATTCAGCATCCCATGCTTCAAAATGGTGATGGGGGTACTTTAAATAAAGCTTGTTCAGTGAGCTTTAGCTAAAGCGCCCTTGCCACCATTTTGAAATGTGGGGACACTGAATACACGTGATGCAGAGGCTGCTGGAGCACATGAATTAGCATGCTCCAGCAGACTCGCAGTAGACTTGATTTGTCATGTCTGCTTTGATGCATGCTAATAAGCATGCGTCAAAACAGCTCCATCATGTGTATAGGTGCCCATGTTTTCCACATTACTTCTTTGCCAAGCGGTGGCAGTTCATTAATGACACCCTTATCAGGAGCAGAAGTAGTGCTCTTAAAGGGGAACATAATTTTTTATTGAGACTTAATTCAAGGTGTTTAAAAATAACTGATTATAACTGAATTGGTTCAAATGCAAGTTAGGTATGTATATATCTTAGAATATTGGGGCCTTAGTTACTTCTCAGGTGTCTGACATGTACAGATTTTACTTAGATTTAAATGCCTGAAAAGCTCTGAGGATTTTGGCCTAAAAAGATGCTATACAAAAGTTATATTTTACCCTTGATTTCTGGTGCAAACTTCCCTGTGTCATCAGAGCAAGCTTGACATCCCCACTCTAAATGTTAAAAAGTACCTTTCAAAATGCTTGCTTTCTTTGTACCTCTTTTTTTGCATTTTTTGTAAAGAAGATCTGAAAGATTTCCCCTAGTCCTTTTTCCCCCAAAGGTTGTTTGGAAACCCTCCCCCCCCCCCCCTTCCAAATTAGTGGCGTTTGATCTCTTTGTCCTTCGCTGTTCAAAATGACCTCCTGGGCTGCTTGTACACATGACAGGGGGTTTAGTCCCCTAAATTGAAACAATGGGTTTTTAATTGCAATGATTAAAAACCCACTGTTTCAATTTAGGGGTTTCTGTCACTGTTCTATTGGGGGGGGGCACTACTCCCCCCCCCGCCCGCCTGCCTGCCTCTCCTGTGGTCGGGGGGGCAAGCTGCCGATGGGCCAAGTGCCCCCTGAGCTGGGGGGGGGCGGGGGGGGCCTGGTCCTTCCCTCTGCAGTGGCAGCACCCCCAGCGCCTCCTGTGTGGGCTGCGAGTGGGTGGGTGCCACCTATGGGGTGCCACTGCTGTGGAGGGAAGGTTGCTCAGGGCCCGCCAGCAGCTCGCCTTCCAGTTATGGGAGAGGCTTCGTGGGGGCAGGGGGCAGTAAGATCAGGCCCCTTGCTGGTTTTTTTTTTTTTTTTTTTTTTTCCCCTTCCCCCGGTGGAGCTTGCCTGTACAAGCTGCTGCTGGGCTGTTCAGTCTCTGAGCTACAGGAGGGCCTAGTTCTTCCCTCCACAGCGGTGCTGCCCCCCCTGGGGCCAACCTGGCAGGGTCCTAGCTGGGCGGGTGCTGCTCCAGCTTGCAGGCAGCACTTGCTGGATCCAACTCTTCCCCGAGTCCACATGTGGAGCAGCGCCAAGCGGGTTTCCAGCTCACAGGATCAGGGAAGAGTTGGATCCAGTGTGTACTGCCTGTAAGCTGGGGCAGTACCCATGCAGTTAGCATCCTGCTGGGGAGGGGTGCTGCCACCATGCAGGGAAAGACCGGGGCCCCCTGTAGCTCAAGGGGTGCACAGCCTGGTGGCAGTTTGCGCAGGCAGACTCTGTTGGAAAAAAGAAAGCAGTGAGGTGCCTGATCATTTTTTTTTTTTTTTTTATTCCACAGAGCCTGCCTGCCTCTCCTGTGTCTGAGGGCGAGATGTTGGTGGGCCCTGAGCTACAGGGGGGGCCCCAGACGTTCCCTCCACGGCGACGACAGCCCCTGGGGCCACCCAGGCGAATGGTTAGTGGGCCCAACCCAGGCGAATGGTTAGTGGGTCCAACTGTTCCCTTAGCCCAAGCTGGGACAGCACCTGCCCACTAGCCAATCCCCCACTGTGGGCGGCCCCAGGGAGCACCGCTACTGTGGAAGGAAAGACTCGGGCCCCCTGCAGCTCAGGGCCTGATCAGCCTGCTGTCAGCTCATTCCTTGGCTGCAGGAGATGCAGGCAGATTCTGTGAAAAAAAGGATTGGGGAAGGGGGAGGGAGTGCTGTCAAAAGGCTATATTATTAGAAATGACTATGTTATAAACTAAACTACATGACGATTTGGTTTATTTTGCAATGTAGCAAACTCATTTAAATCATAAAAAAACCCCTCCACGTGTACAATGTAAAATGGCCAGTTTTTGTTACGTGTACAAGTACCCCTGGAGAATTACCACACTTTTTTTGGCTGTGACATCAATAGAAATGAAACTGAAACCTGAGCAATAATGAGGAAAAGGTTAGAGTCTTTTTTTTCTTGCTTTTTGTTTTTTGCTTACTATATATAAAGTGCAAACTCCTCTGAAAGTTTGTACTTCTTCCTGATTGAGGGATGACAGCTCCTATTTTTGTTCCTCAGTACCTGTGAACAAAAACAGGAAAGTCAGGACTTGATTCTTATAGTGTAAAAGGGAGCAAGATTTTCTGCTTTGTTTTTCAGCCTTTCTTATACATCATCTTTTTAAAAAAGCACACACCTACATGTGTCTATTTTCAGATTGCTTAAATGGCTTTTCTTTTTCTTTCTATGTCAGGTAAACCAAGGAGCCAATATGCCGTGAACAGTGCAGGTGATAATAGAGAGGACCAAGAAGGAGACTCTAGGTAAGAGAATTTCTTCTCGGTCATAATTTTTAAAAGCATGAAAATGGGCCAGGTTTTACTTGCTGGTTGAGTAGACCAAGCATGTGCGTGTATGTGTTGTACGGTATAAACAATCTGCAAAGAAAAGCTTAAAAATAAGTTCCCCACAGACTGAAATGCAAGATGAACCTACATAACTGAAATGTCTCATGAGCAGGGATCCGAGTTTTCTGTTCAACATGGAAAAATACAGTAAAACCCAGATTTTCTCATTTTAAGGAGAAAAATGCTGGAAACGGTGGGTTTCCCCGTGCAGGCTGCAGAGTTCCAGCCTGCAAGGGGCTGGGTTGTGCAGGAGGAGGGCAGTTAGGAGGGGGTGCCAAGGTCCCCCAGGGAGGACAAGAAATAACGGGCACAAGCTGATTGAGGATTGCTTCAGAATAGACATAAGGAAAAACTTCTTTATAAGTCGAGTGCCAAGGGTTTGCAACAGGCTTCCACTAGAGGTGGTACAGTCATCCACCTCGGTGATCTTCAAAAAGTATCTTATCGCCCATCTTGTTGGGGTCATCTGATCCCAGCAGTCTTGCCTCCCAAGTGCAGCGGGGCTGGACCCGATGATCTGTAAGGTCCCTTCCAGCCCCTAACAACAACTATGAAACTATGTGCATGTATGCATGCACATGGCCTCCAGGCAGCCTAGACAGTAGTTCCTGCAGGTAAGTCGGGGGGGCGGGGTTGAGGCCCACATAGGGAGGAAGGGAAGGAGGGAGGGAGGATTGGAGTTGGGCAGGGCTGGGGCTGCTGCCCAGTTTGGGTGGTTTAATAGATTTCATAGACATTTGGGCTGGAAGGGACCCTGGAGGATCACTGAGTCCAGCCCCCTGCCCCAGGGGCAGGAAGTCAGCAGGGATCAGAGGATCCCAGCAAGGTAAGCATCCAAGTGTGTCTTGAAGGTGTTCAAAGTGGGTGCTTGAACCACCTCTGGTGGCAGTCTATTCCAAACCTTGGGGGCTTGGACAGGAAAGAAATTCTTCCTTATGTCCAGCCTGAATCAGTCGCAGCAGAGTTTGTGACCATTCTATTTTGTCATCCCTTGGGGCGGTCTGGTGAACAAACGTTGCCCCAGATCCTGGTGAACACCCCGATAAACTTATAGGTGGCCACCAGATCACCCCTGAGCCTGCGCTTTTCCAGGCTGAAGAGTCCCATGGCTTTCAGCCTCTCATCATAAGGTCTGTTTTCCTGACCTCTGATCATGCGTGAGGCTCTCCTCTGCACTCTCTCAAGTTTCTCCACATCCTTTTTGAATTGTGGAGCCCAAAACTGGATGCAGTACTCCAGCTGCGGCCTCACCAAGGCTGACTACAACGGGAGAATGACGTCCCGGGATTTGCTTGAGAAGCATCTATGGATGCAAGCCAGTGTTTTGCTCACTTTACTAGCTGCAGCATCACACTGAAGTCTCATGTTCATCTTGTGGTCAGCCATGACCCCCCAAGTCCCCTTTGTCCATAGTGCTAGCCAGCGTAGCACTGCCAAGTCTGTAAGCATGCTGCAGGTTTTTCCTCCCAAGTTGGAGAACCTTGCATTTATCAGTGTTGAACACCATCAGGTTCTCGTCTGCCCATTTCTTGAGCCTGCCAAGATCTGGCTGGATCACCCTCCTGTCCTCAGGTGTGGATGCTTTACTGCAGAGTTTGGTGTTGTCAGCAAACTTGGCCAGTCCGCTTCTGACACCAATGTCCACATCATTAATGAAGATGTTAAACAGTATAGGACAGCGCCTTGAGGGACCCCACTGGTGACCACATGCCAAGACTATTGACTTCCGTCAATCACCACCCTTTGGGTCCTACTGCGGAGCCAATTCCCCAGCCAGTGGATCGTGGTAAGGTCGAGGCTGCAGTTAGCCAGTTTTGCCAAGAGGTGATCATGGGATACCAGATCGAAGGCTTTTTTAAAATCAAGATATACAACCTCAATCTCTTTCCCCTTGTCCAGGTGATAGGTCATCTGGTTGTAAAAGGAAATGAGATTGGTCAGGCAAGACCTACCCGCAACAAACCCATGCTGGGTATCCCTCAGGATATTGCCATCAGCTAGTCTGTTAAGGATGGCCTCTTTGATAATTTTTTCCAAGACCTTCCCCAGGATAGAGGTCAGGCTGATGGGCCTGTAGTTTGCTGGATCTACTTTCCTCCCTTTCCTGAAGATAGGCACGACATTGGCCTTCGTCCAATCTTCGGGCACTTCACCAGAGCACCAGGAGTTCTCAAAGATCCATGCCAGGAGCTGAGCTATGATGCTTGCCAGCTCCTTGAGTACCATTGGGTGTAAATTGTCAGGGCCAGCTGACTGAAGGTATCCAGCCTGTCAAGGTGTTCCTTCATGAGGTCAGCTTCAATGGAGGGCAAGGAATCTCCCTCACCCAGGCCTCCCTGACCCACAGTGGGCAGGGGCATCCCATGGGACTGGTGAAAAACTGACGTAAAGTACCCATTTAGCAAGTTTGCTTTTTCACGGGCGTCAGTTGTCCCGTCTGGTTTAGCAGGGGTCCAATGTTGCCCTTGCTTTTCCTCCGGCTCCCCACATATCCCCCAGGTCTCTGTTATCCCTATGACATCATAGTTATTTGCATTTAGGAGGAGGACAAGTTCCTCCTGTTTATTCCCCAAGCTCATGGCATTTGTGTATAGGCATGCAAGTGTCCCCTTGGGAGCCCTTGCCTTGCCTACAGTTCATTCCAGGGCTGCTCCAGGGGTGGGATCCCTTAAATGCCTTGGCCTGCTGGCTTTGCAAGGGTTGCTCAGCAGGCCAGTGGGCTTAGTTTAAAGCCCAGTGGAGCAGGTCAGCCAGTCTGGCTGAGAAGAGCCTCCTCCCCAGCGGAGAGAGGTGGAAGCTGTTCCTTCCTAGCAGCTTGCTGCCTCTCACCAAAGAGCGGGCTCTGGTCATGGAAGCCAAAGCCTTCCCAATGACACCAGTGCCGCAGTCTTTGGTTGATTACCTGGATCCACCTCTCCCTTCTCAACCCATAGCCTGAGACTGAGAGGATCGAAGAAAACACCCTCATTCCTGGCCTACAGCCAGTAGTGTGTGGGGTTTGAGGCCCGGGGCTGGAATGCGTGGCCGCAGGGTCCAGGTGAGGAGTGGAACGAGGTGGTGGGGGGCAGGGCAGCTCCCCAGCACTGTGTGCACTCCCAGTGGGGAGGTATCGGGGACACGTGCCCCCCCAGATTTGTGTGTGAGGCAAGGATGGGTGCAAGCTGTGTGCTGTGGGCTTGGGCTTACTGCCTTATTAACATCCCCCTGAGACCTCCTTGGCCCAGTGGGCAGGACTGGGAACTGCAGAGCAGAGTGGGGCCAGGCAGGGAAGCTCAGTGCTACAGCCAGGAGCACTGCAGTGCCATGGTGAAGTGCCCCCTGCCTACCTGCCAGCAATGGGGGTGGCTGCGTAGAGTAGGGTCTTACTGCTTCCAGGTGGGCAGGAGTGCCTCACTGTGGCAGCATGGAGCTCCCAGCAGTCGCAGCCAGCTTTTCTGCCTGGCCCTGCTTTGCCATGTTGCACTGGGTCTTTTCTGCTGGGCTACAGAGGCCCTGAGGAGAGGGCAGCAGGGCAGAAGCCCAAGGCCAGAGGGGGAAGTCCCCCCCCCCCCCCCTTGGGCTTGGCTCTGGCTGTGCTGCCCATGAGGGAAGGGGAGCCAGGCTCCGCATTCTGTTCTACCGTAACAGTTGCTGCCTCCCATGGGTGGCAGCCAGGGCTTGGGCACTGCTGCGGGGGGCAGGGGGCTGTGGACCTGGGTCCCTGCCCCATAGCCCTGGCAGCTGGAGGCTCCCTTTGGCAGGGTTGGGGGGGCAGGGGGGCTGTGGTTGTGGAGTGAGGGTCACCAGCAGGGGCAGAGGAGGCTGTAGGCCAGGAATGAGGGGCCCCAGTAGGGCTGCAGAGGCTGTGGGCCAGGAGTGAGGGGCAGTAGCAGGACTGGGGGGCTGTGGGTTGGAAGTGAGGGGCAATAGCATGGGCATGGGCAGGGCACCGGTATATCAGGGCTGCTCAGTGGCTTCTTTACTTTTCATTCCATCCAGGAAAAGCACACACCAACTGCAGAAACTTCCTTAGCCTGATGAAGGGTTTTTAAACCCGAAAGCTTTCTTAATAATTGTTTTCCAACTATTTAAGTTGGTCTAATAAAAGATATCAGATTCACCCAAAGAACCTTGTCTGCCTGTGTCCTTAGACCAACACGGCTACAACCTACACCCCTATGTATATAGTGGCATTTCATTTTAATCACAGAAAACTGGATTTGTAGGTTTTTAATCAGAGGATTTGCTATCTATCTATCTGTCTGTTTATAGATCGATCTATATATATAGAGAGAGAGAGAGAGAGAGAGAGAGAAATCTATAGCTGTATCTAGATATAGCTATATATCTTTCTGTATGTATGTATCTCAGAGAATTTGTGATTTTTAAACAGAGAGAACCAGGATCGCTGCTCCTGAGAACCAGAGGCCTGGTGAAAGGCCTTTCTTCTGAGTAGGACTGAAAGCAAACAGTCCAACTCCTGATCATTAAAGAGCCTTTATGTCTCTTTAAGATTAGGTGCATTAGTCCCGGGTTTTTGCCAGATTCATTTCAAGCTAGCTACTTCAGCACTTGGAAATTAAAATTATATAGCATTCTTCATCTGCTGCCCTAATTGTCATGTAAAATTGTTGTGCAGTGATGAAATACTGTGCTTTTCTGTTATTTTTTTAGTGGATGAAATAATGTCTCACAAGAGTGCTGAGACTTTGACCAGGTTTCCAAAATTTTTTGTATCTGTAGATGGAAGTGATCTATAAGTGCTGAATATCCTTATAACTTACACGCTTAACATTTCCACAGAAGTCAGTATGTTTCTTTCTTTAGCTCAACTGTTTTTGCAAGTCACTGTTCAAAGTCTGGCCCTGTTTTTCCTTTCATATTATAAGACAGTGTTGGAGTTGTGCCAGGTTCTGTCTAATGCTGAGTTCTGGTACTTCTCTAGTGATAGGTTAAAATAAGAACATGGATAGATACAAAATTATACCCATTTAATCCATATCCAAGACTGTGGATACTTAAGATAGGCGTATATAAATTTATGATGGTCACGGTTAAGTAATTTCAGAATAAACTACTTTTAAATTGGTTTGCAGTCCTATTTTGATTTAAGTAAATGTGCAAAATTGCATGAAGAAAAAGTTTTGCAAGTTAACATTCACTGAAGAATGAATTGATTAAGGATGTTTACTTGCGTAGGCTACTGCTTTGCCCCTTCCGCAGTTTAATGATTACAAATCTGTTAATTTTCAGTGATGGAGTTTAAACGAGTTGGTGTTCTCAATCAAGTAAATTACACTTAAGCCACTACTTCCCTGGCTACCCCTCCACCTGTTTGAAGGAAGCATTCTGTAACTATAAATTACTGGATATATAACTATATAGGGCCAAAATCTGTTGTGTGATGTATGTACATGACTTAGTGAATTAAGTGGAAGTTCCACACACATTTCCAGGATAGAACTTGTCTAGTAGTTGATAAATCTTTATTTTGATTTAAAATTGAGGGTCAAGCAAACAAAGATGGTTATCAGTGATTTCTTTAACGTCATCTCCTATGCAAAGGTTCCATAGGAGCTAACTGTCAAGGCAATGACTGGCAGACAGCCTGAGGAAGGATGGAGGGGAAAGTTCCCCATTTTCCTTCAGACTCTGGAATAAATACAGTCCTGTATTGAACTGGAAGAAGTGTTTTTGCCAGGCTCATCAAGGTGCTTTTCATTACTAGAAATAAGTTCAAGATATACTGTAATAAAACAACTGAAAGATTTTCTTTCTAGGAAACATTTGGCCTGTTTTGTCACCACTCTTCAAAATGACTTCATATGTATAAATGAATGGCCTTTGTTTTTTAAGTATTCACTCTGATTGTATTGCTTTTTTCCTACCTAAAGTCACAGTCTTCATTATATTTTTCCATTGCTTATTTGCAATATCAGGTTTATGATTTCTGATGGGGAATAAACCATTACAGTTGATGGGCTCATAGATGTGGACCTACTGAAATCAAGGCAGCAGACAGGCAATTTTACACTGGTCACCATTTTTGCAGGCTCATCAACGGCGAGCACCTCCCTTGCCGCTAATTGGCCAATGGGCCCAGGTGGCCTACCTCCTGCGGCTGGTTGGCCGTGAGGGGTTCCCTTTATGCAACCCTACCCTTCACAGCTGATTGGTGGAGTGGGATGGGGCCACACGAGGCAGCCCTCTCGGACAATCAGCAGTGGAGGGAGGAGGAGGCAGCCACCATCTTGGTTGCTCCCCTTTGAGCTGGTGGCTCCTTCCCCTCTTCCCAGTGGGCTGTGAACCAGGGTCATAGCAGCTGCTGGCTCCCATTGTGGAGCCAGAATTTTATTTTAGTAAGCCCCGCCCCTACCCTGCCCCTCCCCAATTCCCTGCAAAATCACAGACACTAACATTTTTCACAGTGTTCACGAAAATTGCGAAATCGTGATTTGATTAGGTCCCTACTCATAGATCCTTAAAACAGAAAGAAGATTGAGAAACACCAAAAAATGAGTATAAGAATGATCATTCCTAAGCTAGGCTGACCAGCAGTCACTTTAACCAACTCAGCAAGTGAAAGATGTTTAGTATCAAGGAGAAATATCCCTAGAACTATGTGACCCCAGTAACAACATTCTGTCTACCAGAGAACACAGAAGCACTGGCACAACTATTGTTCAATGTAGTGGTAAAACATGAGAATACTGTGCTCTTTTCAGCATTGCAGAGAATTCTCAGAATGCCAATAAAAAAGGATTTCTATTGATTCCTACTAGTGCTGTCAGTTAATTGCAGTCACATATGCAATTAATGCAAAACAAATTAATGCGTTAATTTTTGTAACAAGCATTAATCGCACATATTTGTTTGACCAGGGTGGGCAAAATACAGCCCGCCCTGCACCTGATCTGGACTCTGCCTGGTGGAGTGGGCCAGCTATGGATCAGCCGGAACCCATGCGCACAGTCCCGACCTTCCCTGCACCTGCTCCAGACCACCTACTCACGCTGACCAGCAGCAGCTGTGCGCTCTGGGCGGTTGCAGCAAGAAGGGCCTGGCAGTGGTGATGGGGAGGGGCTGCTTTCCCCTGCACTGAGCAGCAGCTTCTGTCTAGGTGCTGCCACTGCTCAGGGTGTGCGAGTGAGCCTGGAGCAAGTGTGGGGTGGGATGGGCTGGGGTCAGGGCTATTTGCACAGGTTCTGACTGGTCTGCTCCAGCCAGTGCAAGTCCAGAGCAGGCGCTGGGTGGGCTGGGGTCAGGGCTGGCTGGGGCTGTGCGCGCTTGGTGGTGGTGGGGGAGGAGCAGCAGAGCATATGGACTCCAGGCTGGTGGGTGTAGGGTGCTGACTGTTGTTTAACTTTGTGATCAAAATTGCGATTAATTGCAACTATTATTTTTAATTTTGCAATTAATTGCAATTCATTTTTTAATCGTTTGTTACACCTAATTCCTACAAAAAGCCAAACTGTTTGGGACATGGACTTGATCTAAGAGAATTTAAGAAATCTGAACAGCTCCATTGCTAAAATCTCCTCAGCATGGTTATTGTACTGTTTCATGCAGTGTTGGTCACGGAAATGAAAATATATGCTTAAATTTTGAAAAACTGGAATTACTGAAATATTGCATTCAAATATTGCTTCAGAAGAATATTGGAAAAATGGAGATGGCCCGATGAAGAGTCATTAGCCAGGATCCTGGTTTTCCGTTTCCTGTGGAAAACCAGAGAAAACCACAGATTTCCCATTTTTATCAGAGAAAACACAGATTTTCCCTTTTAGAAGAGAAACCCACGGATTTCCCACTTTTGCAAAGAGCTCCACAGGCTGGCAGAGTCTCAGCCTCCTGGAGCTGTTTGCAAAAGGGGCCCGGAAACCCTCAACCCTGGTGTGAGGGGAAGGAAGGGGGGAAGGGCAGGGCCTGACACACACTTAGTTGAGGCTGCTTCAGGCTCACTGTTCTTGCTGGAGGTAAGTGGGGCTTTGGGGGTTGCGGGGCAGGGCTGGAGGGGAAGCTGACTAGGGGCTGAGGAAATAGGGAGGTTTGCAGCCAGCCAGGCACTCCAGCCGGGAGGGAGTTTGCAGCCTCCCTGCTCCCCACCAGAGTGCTCAGCTGGCTGGAAACCCCCCGTCACTCCCAGCCAGCTTCAAACCTCCCCGGTCCCTCATCCCCCAGCCGGCTTGGACACTCCCTGGCCGGACACTCAGGCCAGGAGGCGGGGTTTGCAGTTGGCCTAGAGTGGCAGGGTTTTCCAGCCAGCCAAGCATTCTGGCTGGGAACAGGCAGGCTGCAAACCCACTCCCAGCCGGAATGCCCCGCCAGCTGTAAACCCTGGGTAACAAAAGTTGTGCTGCCCGCCCTGCTGCCCTCTCCCAGGCTCTCCAGAGTGCAGCATGTGTAATTGGCTTGGCAGGGTACAGTGGGGCCTCGCACAAAAGCTGCCTGCTGCTGCAAGCTCCGTGCTGCCCTGGCCACACTTCCTCTGCATGCATGGGGGCAGCACACATCCGCTCTGCCCCCACCCCGTATACAGATCTGGGGGGGTGCAGGTCCCCTCTGCCCCCCAGGAGTGCACGCTGCCACTGGGAGCTGGCCCTGCCTGAGCCTGCAGCAAGTAGCAGTGGGGGGAGCCAGCTCGTGCTCCTGCTGTAGCAGCCACTGCCTTCCATTGGGGGCAGGAGCCTGCAAACCTGGGTCCCTGGCCCCATAACCCTGGCAGCTGGGGGCAGGGGCTGTGGGTGGGGGGCAAGGGGCACAAGGAGGGCTGGGGGGCTAGAGGGGGTAGGGTGAGGGACACCAGCAGGGCTGTGGGGTGGCATTTAGTTTTAACCACGGATTTTGGGATTTTTATCAGAATTTGTGATTTTTTTTATCACGGAAAACCAGGATCCCTCATTAGGGTGAACTGAGGCCTGAAAAACATATCTTGCACTGAGAGACTTCGGGAGGTTAATGTGTGCAACTTCTCGAAGAGAATATTAAGAGGTGATTTGATCTTGGTGTATAAGTACCTATAGGTACAGAAAATCTTGGACAGTAAAAGACTTTTTAATCTAGCAACCAAAAACGGGTCTATCCTCCTGGTGCAGGTGCTGCCTGTGAGCTTGTGCACCTACTTTAAAAAATATGGCTCCACTTCTAAACCTACCAGCCATGATCCTTTCCCTTCCTGAAATAGTATGCTGAATGCTGCTTTTCCATATTTTTTTTCCTTGCTCCTGGGATAATCTGTATTTTTCATGTAACAAAACAGCTTTCCTCTCAAATGGGAAGCTATCCAGTCTGTTTAGTCTAACTGGAGAACTGATGCAAAAGCTAGAAATACACCTATGTTTGGAAATAATAGTTGAGAGCAACACCTGATTTCTTCCCATTAGATTACTGAGTGTATTGTTACTGTAAAACATATTTTCAAACCATCTAAATGAAGTGTTCTTTTATTAAGTATAAAGTCATAGAAATGTTTTTTTTGTTTTGCTACTGTCTCAATTAACTGTGAAGGCCAGGTAGCTTAATTTTTTGGAATCTGGCTCTTCTAGTAGACTTTAACACCAAATATAATATAGTATTGTATTTGCATTGGAATATGAACAGCTTTGACCAAAGAGACAATGGAATAGCATACCACTTTTCCTTGGTTAATTCTGCTCAGTGCAGGGGGCATTTCTCTGTAAAGAAAAGAAAAGTTATATTTTAATTGCCCTTGCATGAATATTACAATTATTTTATAATTCTTGTGCTAGACAAAGTTTGGTCAGAAATTTTTATAGATCAGTAAAACTTTAAACTGGAACATACAAGAAGTTACCCATAGTTTTATAGAAAATCCATTACAGAGTATTTGCTCTTAGGTTGCTGTAGTAGCAATGTATATTACGTGTGGATTTTTTTTGGAAGTGGGGTGATTAAAGGGAGAGAAATGAATGGTTTGATGCATTAGCTGTGCAATTGTGTTTTGTCCTGGATTAAATTAACCTGATCTTCAAAATAAATTTTTTCATAATTGTACATCTTCATGACATCCCTGAAGGATAGAATTAAGGCTCTTTTGGGTACCTTAACTCCTCTGTTCCATATCTGAACATAATTGGATTTCTCTTAACCTTGGAAGTCTTTAATTTCCTGGGTTTGTAATGGTGTTTTGTGAGATATTTTATATTTACTCAAATCCAAGGCAACTCTGAATTTAAGACATACTTCAATAGTTAAGATTCTAGACATGGAGAATGTATACATATGTTATAATTTTCCATGTGTAGAGTCTAATTTTTGGAGGGTCATCTTAAATTCGTTCCTCCCTACCATTGCAGTGTGCCAAGCAGGGGCAGGTGGTGGTGAGGCAGGCGACAGTGGAGTCAAGTGGCCTGCCCCTTCCCCATCCTCTCCCCATGCCTGTGTACCCCATACCTGTCCCCATGGTGCCTGTACCACTTACCTCCTGCTCCTTCCTATTTGAAGCTCTTCCACCTGCACTTCCCCCTCCAGCGCCTGCCCTCCTGCTAGTTGGCTCACCTGCCCTCCCTTGCATGTCTGCACCCCCTGATGCCTGTCCCTCCCTGTGGTGCCTGTGCCCCTGGTCACTCATCCACCCCCACCTCCTCCCCTGGTTGTCTGCTCAGCTCCCACTTGGTCCTCCATTATTCCTTGGAGCACGGAGCACATGCTGTCTCTGGCCCCAGCCTAGCGGTACTTGAGCTGTTTCGAGAGCAGCTTCTTCAGCCCTGGCCTCATGTTGAATGCATGAAAAAACTAATCTGAGGTTTAAGTAAATACAGCATACCATTCTTGTGCTTATTTTACTTAATAGACAGTGGTGTATACTTTTAATTTTAGCTGTATTTTAATAAAGCTTTATATATAAGGATCTAAAATGAAGATTTCTCCTCTTTTCAGAGGCAGCTAGAGTAAACAGAATTACTTGAACAGTGTTGCTAGCAGAAAGAAGTTTACTGGGGACCTATCCCCAGGCAGAACAAACTTTGTCTGACAAATGCATCTCTTCTTGCTTCCTTCCTAGCCTTTCATTATTCCCCATTCCTATCTTCTGAGTGATTTACAAACATTACATTATCCTCCCAGGTCATGGTGATGGATATTAAAATTATTTGCATAGATGGTGAGATTCTGGCGCACAGGTTGTAAATGACTTTTCCAAAACCACAAAATAAGGCTTGTTCTACCCTTAAAAATTTACTGGGATAGTTTTGTTGCTTAGAGGCATGCAAAGATGTTTTCACCAACATGGATGAACTGGTGAAAGGTATACTGAACTGCCAGAAACTGGACCAGCAGAAGAACTTTTATAGTGATATAGCTAGGTTTATCTTAAGAGGTTTTTACCAGTTTAAGTGTGCTGATACATACCTGAACTGGCAAAATTGTAATTGTAGAAAAGTAACCGACAACCCCTAAAGTTGGTGCCAGGAAGGATCTCCCAAGTCTCAGACTTCCAGGCTTCTGTCCATTTCAACTGTTGTGAAGCTGATTCATCTGGGACAATCAGTATGTGCAAAGATGGCTGTCTTAGCTCCAACATTTTGCAGAGTTTGGTCACTAAGCCTGTGTATCATTAAGTAACCTCTTTTTGCCTGAGGGGAATACAGGGCTCTCTGCTGACCTGAGGAGGCTGACCCAGATCAGTTTGGCCTGATGCTGGAGCCTCCCTGAGTCAACACAGTCTTCCTAGCCTCCACTGACACCTTCACCTTTCAGACAGCACAGAATTTATAAGCTCCACCACATGAGGAATCTATCTTCTCCATTTTCTTGTCCTGATTTGGTCTTTTCTTTGGTTCAACAATGGGAGTTATACAAGCCCACTGGTGTCTCCCTAGCATCTGGGAGCAAACTTGCTGTGTCAGGGTGTTTCTAGCTGTTGGTCTCTTGTATATACAACTCACTGAATGATAATGCATTTCTGGGCTGTAAAAGTAGCTTTAAAGCCAGGTGGACTGAAGAATGCAAAACAGATTTGTTCTATAATTGAGCTTTCTAGGGCAGCTTCTACTACAATCTCTTTCTTGGACTGCAGCATAATGCTACTGGTGGTATCATCTCCCTTGTTAGCATTGCCAGTGAGATTGAGACATTTTTAGGGGTATGTCCTTTCCTTTACGCCACTTCCTGACAGACATCTACTTCTGATTTAACCCCTCCACACATATTGTCCCTTTTTAAATTGGACACGTGCCCTTGAGCACATTAGGGCACTGTTTGAGCATCCTTAGGAATCTCCTTTCTGGGAAGTACCTGGCTTTCTATCCCTCCCTTAGTCATTCCTCCCATATTATCACACTCGATTTATTACACTTTTTGTTAAGTGAATGTGAACCCATTTGGCTGCCCTGGGTGGAAGAAGGCCAGCAAAAGCTTGAACTGACATTTGATTTCGGTTAGTGTGTAAAATGTGTGGCAAAAGGCAAGCCTGACTTTTGGGGGTGGAGGGTGGGGGCAGTTCTTCAATCATGCCCATCAACTTTAAGAAATATACTCCTTTTAGCAGAGATATTTTATTTTGTCTCTTTCCCCTGGTGTTTGGAAACAAGTTGAAGGTCATTACTGTGAAAAGGTGTGTTCTTCGGAGCTTATAAGACTAACTCCAGGTGAAAACAGCCTACCACATGAAGGTCTTCATGTTCTCTTGCTGTAAAAACTTGCTTAGCCTCTCTATTTTAAAGCTCTCCTTGTTGATTGGTTTCTGTGTCTGAAGCAAATTGGGAGCCATGGAAATTGAGCCTGCTAATGCTGTGACATTGGATGGACTTGAAAGTTTTTGTTTAATCCCATGGGGAGATGCATTTACAGTATTCAGTAACAGTGGCAGTTCTGTGTTCAGGACCATTCATTTCAAGGGCCACAACTTTGCATACAGTAAAAATCATTTGTGATGTCCTATATCTCAGCTCTCTGGGATGTGCTGCTACCAGCTCTCACAGTGCAAATTAGGAGGGTCTGTGGTATAACACCACAGATGGGTGCATCTCAATGCCAGAAATGTGGATGATTATCTGGAAATGAAATTAAGTAATCTCCTCTGCTATTGTCAGAATGTTACTGTTTCTACTTTTGTTAGATAAGCATAATTATAAAATATGCACAATCCCCTTACTTTATATGTGTGTTTTGTCTTCCCAATAGTTAGCTGTACGGTACAGCCATTTAATCCTTAATAGTCTATCTTAGTTTTTAATGTTGTATTTTTTTGTATTTTGTGTTACTTTGCCTCGTTTAGTCTTTTGTCTTGTGTTTCTTTTGTGTTTATGGCCATGTTCCCATTTCAGAGACCAATGTCTTCTAACTGATGACCAATTGGTTTCAGGGTAAGACCAAACATTCTAAACAATCACCTCTGTCTAGAATGGCTTTCTTCTCTCACCATCCTTTAATTGTGCTTTGTTTCTGATTTCCATTTTACGCTGAACGATTAGATAATTGATTGATATACTAAAGCAAAGCATCAATAAGAAATGTGTTGCCAAGGTTCTGCTAGGGAATTTACAAAGATCCTACTAACATTTCTGTGCTTCCTGTACTGTATCCAGTGGGAGGATATGGACTGTTCCTTTGGGGGTATGGAAAAGTAGGGAATTCAGTAAGAACCCAGCAATGTGTTGGAGAAGGTACGGCAGTTTTTCTCGAGAGCACTCCCTGGAAATTGGGCCCAGGGGATGCACATCACCTACCTTGTATTTGAATTTAGTACTTTCTTTTCAAACCCTAAAACAGTTTCTTTCTGACTAACAGTCACTTAGTTTTACACATGAGATTGTACTTTGTTTCACATAATTCAGTGGTATATGCTTGCAATGTATGTCCCTGCACAGTGTAAATAATGAAGGCTGCCTTGCCAATGAACTGTTGTCACAGATTATTTCACCTTCCCATCTTTGAATTCTTTTGTCTTTCCAAAAAATCAACCTTCATCCTCATTGGTATAAAACAAAGAAAAGAGTTAGGATCCACAGAAGAGGAGTAGCTCTAGTGTCCTAAAGTGACTGAAGAAGTGGAAGTTGTACGTGCTGGGGAGAGGCTCCTTGTCTGGTACAGGCAGTCCCTGACTTACAACATTTCGAGTTACAGCGTTTTGCACTTACAACATTTATAAATTGACACCCTGTTTCAACTTTATGATGTCAGTTTCAACTTTACAACGCTTGATCCGATGTGATGCCACGCCAGCGAACAAGTTCGCTGTGTTGCTCATCTCCCTGGAGAACATCTGTCCAAACTTCCTTGGACACTTGCTTTAAGAAAGCAGACAAGACTTCAGAAAAACCTACAGCCAAGACTCCTGAGAAGACTCCAGCCAAGAACCCTTCAAAAAGTCCAACCAAGAGCCTTTCAAAAAGTCCAGCAAAGTCACCTCAAAGAAGTCCTTCAAAATCAATGTGATTGCTATTTACAATATAAATATATTAATGTAGCTATCTTACTCATCTATAATTGATCGAGTACAAAATTCTGGGGTATTTTTAGTGAAAATTGGGTATCGGGCCTTGGTTCAGGAACCAATCCTTCATTTATAACATTGTTTCTTATGAGAAAATTGGTTCCAAGTTACGTTTCAACTTAAGACGCGGTTTTCAGGAACCAGTTCTGTCGTAAGTCTGAGGACTGCCTGTACTATACACAGGAAGCTGAGATTGCACTCACTGGAACTGCAGTTATGGTTTGTGCTGTTTTCTAGCCTAAGTGTTAACAGGAGAAGATTTAAAAATTTTTCTTTACTTATCTGAACCACTGGCACAAATGTGTGTCAAACAAGGAGAAAATATTGTTGCTGCCAGTTCAGTTCTAAAAGTTAAAACTTTATTTGTAAATTGAATAAATCAGTAATAGTGGTATTTGATCCATACTAATGCTTCAAGAAGTATTACCATTAAGTTGTTTACTGTTTCTACATTGATAGAATTTAAAGCCTCTTACAGATATGCAGGTAAATGCATAATAGGATCTGATATGCAATCCACACAATGCACATGGGAATGGCAGGAAGCATGTCCATATGGATTGTGTATCAGATCCCATCATGCATTATTTCCAGTGCAGGGGGAGCCTGATCCTGGTTTCTTGCTGCCCCAGCTAGTAGCAAGCTCCCATGGCTGAGAGGGCTGCCAGCCACAGGAGTGCATCAGGCAGGTTGGGAGCCCAGATCAGCGGTGGGTCTCTCAGCCACAGGGGCACACCTGGCCACATGTTCAATTAATGGCATGATAAGAAACAGCCACAAAGTTATACATTTTTTGTGGAATAACTTCATGGCTGTTAATCATGTCTTAAGTGTAATGTGTGGCGGGGGCCTACCTGGCAGCAACAACCCCAAACCAGTGCAGATTACACAGCACTAGTATAATAAGTTTTCAGTCCTGAATCACTGTATAGGTACAAGACATCATGGGCGACTGGTGCTGCCTTAGTTGGGGGTGGGGAACGGGACACATGCCCCCCCCCCCCCCCCCCCCCCCCCATGACCACTCAATGACCAGGGCACCCCCCCCTTCCACCCACCCAGCACCTGATCGCGAGAAGGCAGATTGCTGTGCCCCACTCCCAGGAGTGTCTGCAGCCGCTTCTAGGAGCGCAAAGAGGCTCTATTCCCCGGCCAGCACTTGCAGGGGGGCACTGGCACTCCTGCCTGCTCCCCCTGCCTGTTGCCTGATGCGGCCAGTCAGGGGCTGCACCAGCGCTCTCTGGGCATGCACGTGCACCCCTGTGCATCCCCTACGCATTGCCACTGCAAGGCATCTGTTTTTTTGCGCAAGCTTTGCTTTAAATGGTTTAGCTGTGGAGCCTTTTGTGGAAATTGGTGTACTAGTTTAACTTGGTGATAAAGATGTTATAACTGAGATCAGGCTGCCATCATCCAGGATCTTCCTCACTAAAACCATGGAAAAAAAAACTTCTCACCAACAATAATCCTATTTCCTGGTTAGCTCCCCTTTCCACTTTGAAATCTTCAGCTCTTTCTGACTTGGGTCTCACTCAGATTCTCTCTGGTGCAGTGTGAACCATCTAATTAATGCAGCCTGATGGAGCAGAGATGGGGTTTCCACATTTTGAGCATGTTAAAGTTTTGTGTTACTTATTTTAAACAGCATCTGTTCTTAGGAACAGTTTAAGGAAATGTTACAGTTTGCCCATATTAACTTCATAAATACAGTACTGTGTTTATGGAATGCTGGCTTTGTTCTTATTGGGACTCCTTGGTTAATCTGTATTTCTGGCAATATCCAGCTGCATTCACCAGGAACCTGCCTCTTGTAAATGGCAATGCTGCTCTTTAGTGAGCAGATAGTGTCTGAAAAGGCAGTGTGCAAATACTTCCTCCATAAGTGAGAGGGCTATCTTGATTTTTGTACACCTGTTGATTGGCATTGCCAATAGCATAGCCTCTGTGATAATCCCTAAAGCCTTTTGATCAGCCAACACTTCTGGTACACACAGGACTATTTTACAAGCAAAAATGGCTAGTTTAATTTCCATTTAGTTAGTATGTTGCTCATTTGTGGGTAAACACATTAAAAGATTATTTGGCTGTATATTTTTGTCTTGATCTCCTTAATTTACCCTGGCTGGACCAGAAATATGTCTTACATTAATTCCTTCTTTAAATACTAAAGGCTCATTTGCTGACAAAAGATAAGGAGACTACAACCCACACCCATGTATGCCCTTTTTTCTAGGCGATACTATGTTATCTAGGATAGCTGTTTTGGAAAGGGGGATGGGTGACACTTCAGTACATGTTTAAAAAAAAAAAAAAAGGAACCGAGCGAAATTTTACAATTTTTTTTAAATACTCTTCAGATGTCTAGTTTATTTGCTTTGGTTTCAGTAGGACTTCTAAAAGGGCAGTTGAGGAAAGAGCATTAATAATTCAATAATGTTTGCACAATCCTTAAACTGAAAAAAATGCATTCCCCACAGTTCGCTAAATTAGGTCTTTTTACTATTATCTGAGCACCCTATCTCAGAAAATATGGTAGTGGATACAGTATAAAAACTCAGAGATTAGAACTGTATAAGAACAACTGCAATCTATGCAATATTGGAAGGGTTCCTGTCATAGCTTTTGTGTCCCATGTTTTAACAGAGAGTATAGACACTTGCCACTTCCACCTGTGAGCTCATGGACACCGAGGTACTCCTTTCCCAGTCAATCCAGTAACATTTATGTGATTACCACAATTATTTTTATGGAGAGAGTGCATTAAGATTGGATATATTTGATTAACTTCCTTAAATGTAGTTTAGCAACTGAAAGGCTAACAGTGTGTGACATATATCAGGACCTGGTGACCGTCTATAAACTCACTAGTGGGGACCAGAAGGGTTTGGTGGAGACCTTGTTTCCCCTAGCACCCCCCCGGATAACAAGGAATAACGGCCACAAGTTGTTGGAGAATAGGTTTAGATTAGACATCTGTAAGAACTACTTCACAGTCAGGGCGGCTAGGATCTGGAACCGACTTCCAAGGGAAGTGCTGCTGGCTCCTACCGTGGGGGTCTTTAAGAAGCGGCTTGATGCCTACCTGGCTGGGGTCATTTGAGCCCAGTTTTCTTCCTGCCCAGGCAGGGGGTCAGACCTGAAGATCTGCAAGGTCCCTTCCAACCCTACTTCTATGATTCTATGATATCACTTTTTTGCAGGCCACCAATGATATTTTGGCCATAGATTGAGTGCATCTCAGAATAATAGCTTTGAATCCCAGCAGTCTTTCCTGCCCAAGTGCAGGGGGATGGGCCCGATGATCTGTAAGGTCCCTTCCAGCCCCAACAACTATGAAACTATGAATGCCACTAATGGGTTTGGAGGAGGAGGGACAGACAGCATGAGCATGGTTTTAATTAAATAAAACCAGCCTCTGTACTTGGCTAGTTAAAAGATCTTTGTCTGCTTGAGTGATAGGCTGTTTTTATATCAAGTTGCTTAATAAGTTTATTAACCTGCAGCTAAATTCAGGCAATGGCTAACAAACTGTTGTTATATGTTTGAAAGCAAACTGCATCTAATCTTTCCATTATATTTCTAAGAGCATGTAATTAAATAAGCATGAAACTCTAGTCTTTGTCTTTGATGCCTCTCATTTTATAATTCTGGTGATTTGAGAGATGTTATTGTAAAGGATCTTTAATTTTCATAATTGGCATTTGAAGTGCAGCAATCCAAATATGTTGTTTAACATACTCCAAGTAATTCAAATGAAATAAATTTGCATTTCAGCTGGGGGGATATTTGTGGGTGTGTTTTTTGGGGTTTTTTTATGACTATAGTAACATATTTCCACTCTTGAAGGTTTTCAGATGTGATCCTGGCAACAATTTTGGCTACAAAATCAGACATGTGTGGCAAAAAGTTTGAGCTGAAGATTGATAATGTTCGTTTTGTTGGCCATCCTACGTTGCTGCAGCACGCCCTGGGACAGGTATGGTAAGAAAGCTGCTGGAGTATACAGTGAAGAATAGCTTTCTTCCTAGAACTGCTGTGGACAGAGCAGCAACAACCTAATTTAAGAAATTTAGAATCTAAATTGTGCAGTTTTACTTTGATACGTTTTTAAAACTATGGTATTAGAAGTTTTTATTATCAATTATTTCATAATGTTAATATGTTTGTATATTGAATGCTTATCCTCAGTTATGTTTGTACTTGAAATTTTACTGAAGTATAACACCCATCACTGGTTCAAAGATAATTGCAGCATAACCAGTGATAGTACTAAATTGGGTGTGAAGGCTCATACTTTTGGAGCTGTTTCAAAAGGAGAATGTTTCAAAAGTTCAGCTGCTGCTAGATTCTAATTGTTGTGTGTGAACAAGCTGGGAACAACACACCTTAGCAAAACTGATCCAATTTAAAGGTTGGATGAAGCAGCATTAGATTTGAAGTGGTTTTGCTACATTTGTATCGTTTCCACTTTGTCCACATGTAAAAATTAGAACATAACAGTTGCTGTCCTTTTGAAACAGTTCCAAATGTGTCCGTACCCATAGAAACCTGGTATAGACAAGCGTTCTGCATCAGGGTTTATCACAGTGTCAATTAAATTTCCTTTTCAGCATGTGTAAGTCACAGCGTGATAAAAATGTTGGAAGCTATCTTTACTTTTTCTACCTTTTCACTGTCACCAGTGCTAGGGTTGTTTCAGAAAGATCTGTGTTCAGACTGATGTGGATTTTCTTTGTAGACAAGGCCATTTAAACATTTCTAAGCTGAGGCTTCAATTTGTAAATGCTATATGCTGAAGTGGAGTGGGCTTTCAGGGTCTGAGAGTGAAAGAATTGCCAAGTAAACCAAAAACATTTTCTGAGAGTGGGGAGCTTTCTACCTTCTAGCTGCATGTGCCCAGGGCTTCTGATGTGGCTGTCAGCTAGTAGTCATGTGCTTTGGGGTTTGAGGAATTTTTTGCATCATTCCCAGAATTGTGTGATTTACCATGCACATTTGTCCTAGCAGGTCATATGATTTGGGGAATGAGGCATAACATTCCTCAAAACCCAATCATGGAGTTGCTTTCATGTCTTCCAGCAACCCACAAGAAGTACACTGAACTTCTTTAACGGTTCCTGATCAGGTAGATCCTGGCTGCTTATGGCTGTGCCCTTGACCTCACCCATCTGTGTATTGGCATTCTTTCTCAAAATATTCCCTATGGTTTGAGTGGGAAAAGGCAGCTCCCTTATTCTACCCTGGACAGAGGACATTACAAAGTCTTATGTAGTTCCAATTTGAGATCAGTGGTAGTACTTCTTTTGACTTGAATAGGAACAGAATTGCTTGTTAAGCCCTTTAAAAAGGTACTTAGGGAAGTGCAACAAGTGCATGGAATTTTTTTACTCCTGGAGACTAAATAGGCTTGTTGAAACTTCAGAGCTTGGTTTCCCCTCTCTTATGTCATTAATCCAAATACCAATGAGTCTGTAGAAAACAAGTTTCCTTCATTCCTTTCAGTTTCAGGGGGGGGAGGTTGTTCTTTTAAGAACACTGTTAAATGGTCCTGTTTGTTGTTTGGGGGTGCAGCATCAACTGAGGACTCTTGACATCTGTTAAGATTATGTTCAAGTTCAGTGTGTAGTTTGTAGGATACTTAGGGTGTGGTTACATGTAATAAAGGCACTTAAAATGCAAGCATCCATTCATTATTCATATGACTGAGTTCTTTGTGGTTAAGTTGTGGTTCAGGCTATACTAAGAAAACCAGGCATCTTTCAGTCTCTAGGAACCCAGGTAAAAAGAGGGAACAGCTAATTAGCACTTTTGTCTCCAGCTCTGTCACTGCCTTCACCCCCCCCCCCCAGGCATCTGGGCTCCTGGCTATGTCTCTGCTTGCCAGCCCTCTAGTGGCAAGTCAGAGCTGTGGAGTTTAGCAGTAGTGTGAAGCCAGGGGTGGGCAATTATAGCGGGCGGAGGACGGCTTACTGAGCTTTGGCACGCCATCAAGGGCCGCATGACAGGCAGCCAGGGGCAGATATATATTAATTTTCTACGTTTTTTAGGGACCCTGTGGGCCAGCTAGAATGGCCTGATGGGCCACATTTTGCTCACCCCTGTATTAAGCCTCAATGTGGGACTGTTTAGAGCACATTCTAACTTTAATGCCTCTTAAAATTTCATAGATTCAGTACTGGATAATTGTAACATGTAACAACACTCGTGTGTCACTTGGATCTCCTACTCCATCTTGTGGTGACACTTAGTGGAACAATGGAAATTTAACTGCTATTAAGAGTGAATCTGTAGGGGGGTTTTTTTCTGTACCCCTTCTCTCACCTTAAAATGTCAGTTCAATAAAGGCTACCTTGAAGCTGTTTGTTAAAAATAATAGACTTTCTACAAATTAACTGGTGTACAAATAAGCATCTCCTCTAAAGGAATAAACGTATAGGGCACCTTAGCAGTAAAATGCAATGGAAAATTAATCTAAATAAGAGCAGTTCTGTTAAATGGTATAAATTTCCATGTACTAAGGAAAAAAATATTTTTCTGAAGCAGATGGGCTCTCTCCAGAATTCCTCAGAAACACGGTTTTGTAAAATAAGCATATTAATTTAATAAGTTTCTGGTAAGTAAATGGAGAAAACTGAGTAAGTCCATTAAAAATACTAATTCTGAGTTTATGGGTTGGAGTTTGATGGTGCATGTTCATCTCACCTTAATAGCATCTGTGGTAATTTGATGCGGTCAGTCTTTATTTTCAGTCTGGTGTTCAAATGCAGAGATCTTTGCTTCTTTATCTGTTTGTTTTTTAAATATTGTGCAGGTATCCAAAACTGACCCCTCACCAAAGAGAGAGATGCCTACCATGATTCTCTTCAACGTTGTATTTGCCTTAAGGGTAAGCATAGTCCAACCTAGCTCATTAAAGAATGGATTTCATACCTGTGTTCCTTGTTTTAAAATACTTATATTTCAGATACCAGTCATATTTCAATGAAACATATTCACAATCTTCTTTTATTAAAATACAAATGTCATTAATTTGAAATAGTATAAAAATAAATGCAAAAACACTATCAAATGTGACATTTAGGCTACATAATTAAAATCTGTAAAATCACATAGTCATAGAAATTGAGACTGAAAATTTATTTCAGCATTTTGAGTCCATTGCATGGGGTGAGTGCATGATTGTTCCCTGCAGGGTATTTTCTTGAGCTTCTTAATTGCTTCAAGTGATGAAGGCCTCTTTCTCTCCTGTTTTTTTTTCCAGAGGCAATTTTTTTTCAGAAGGCTTTTTTTGATAGCTCATATGTTCATTATCTCATTATTCTGAGTTATTTCTCATAATACAGCAGCTGGTAATTCCTTTCTTTTACCGGTGTTCGCACAGTTTTAAATATTGGTGTGTTTCCATCTGTTTTGTCCCCTTCTCTCCACATGCTGTCACTGAGGATTTTTTTTTTTTTGGTGTTTTTTGGTATTTAGCCCTTCTAATCAGTCCCTCTATACCCTTCCTCAAGCTTATCATTGTCTTGCAAGTAAATGAAAAGGGTTATTTGCTACTGAAAGGGTTATTTATGCATCCAATTCAACCTGTGTGCTTTAAGGTATGCATTACCGTAAATGGATTCCTGGAGACCCCTATGTAATCAGAAGCATAAGAACAGAGAAGACTATTTGCATGCTACAAAACCAGTGTAACAAATAGGTGCTTGAGAATGAAAACTAAGTAGCTTTTGACCATTGTTTAAAAGAATAAATTCAGATAGTACTCTTGGAGGCTCAGACATTTTTCTTTTAAGGAAGGAACTGCTGCCTCTGTGAAATGTGGTATAATGCATGTATTATTTGATAGGTGTCTGTGGTGCTTGTTACTATATCTGGATCTCTACATTATTAAAGTTGCATCAAGTATGTATGTGCTTGAAGATCCATGGAGGTACCTTTTTAAGTTAGTAAGGGTATACATTGGGGATCCATTTGCTAGCAGGACAGTAGAGCCTTAGAGTAATTGTGGGGCTATGATGCTTCTTTAAATGTCTACCCTGCAGATTAGACTGATTGGGCATTTGTGCAAACATGAGAACTAATGATAGCCCACTGAAAAGTAAACTTTGTTAGGGAGATGAGAGAGTAAGGTAGCTGTAGGCCTGGCCCTGGAATAGGAGGTCTCCATTTTAGTTCATAGCCTACTCATCCTTTGTATGTCGGGATTAGTTCTCCAGGAGTTTGTGGTCTGTTTGAATTGAGAACACTTCCACTTAAGCTCATTATGTCCATTTCAGACATTCATGATTGAATTTTCAGCTCTTTTCCTCAGTGCAACTATGTGCATGTTCCTCCTCAAACTATTTTCAGGAACTCAGTAGTTGAGTCTTTTTTGTGTTTGAAATAAATAATCAAGACGAGGTATGGCTGTTGTTTCCGTTTGCTCAAAAATGGCAGAAGAGACTGCCTTCAAAGTAGAAATAGTAAGAGAAAACATCAGGAAGAGCAAGACTGGGACAATTTCAGGTCAAGTTAATGCCTTTTCAGAATTTAGCAGTGAGTGAAAATGGAGGTATAAGAGTTGTTTTGTATTCTTAATTGTAGCAGTCACTGAGTCACTCAAATAATGAAGCAAAAATTTCCTGACTTTTTCATTTGCAGTGATTAATACATGGTAATGAAAAAAGAGACTTAGAAACAAAGATTTTAATACTTATACCTCAAGAATCAAATTACTATCTCCAGTCTCAGGTTTTTGGGGAAAATGGAAGTTGAAAATCTCCTTTCCTTTTCTAGCTCAATATTCTGATTCTGATCTGGTCCAAGTTGTATATCTTTTTTCCTGGATCAGAAGCTTGTGGTTTGATCTGTAGGTGACTTTTTGCTGAAAATGGTATTTGGTTGGGTGCCCCTAAATGTTCTTGTCCTTCCCTTTTCATTCAGATGAAGTCCCAGGTATGGTGAAATAAAGATCTGAGAGTTTTGCAGAAAAAAATTAATATTCACTTTCCTTACAAGCCTTCCTGAAGTGATGCTTCAGAACAATATTGTTTTAAGTTTGAGTCATACTTCCGATTTTTTGAATCAGAGTCCTTTGCTGCCCACATGTAGAGTTTATTCCTACTTATTCCCATGTATTTATTTATTGAAGTTTTAAAAGGAAAATCTTTCAAATAATGTAGAACATAGGGTAGGGTGACACCTTAGACTTGAAGAGAGGGCCATAAGCTTTCCTAGGCAATAATCTACTTTGTCAGATGCTATGTAATAGTATGGCTTTCTAATAGTGTGAGCAAGAGCAGGGGAAGGCACCACCCAGCACCTGGGCATAGAATTTGAACCATTTTTGTACCTTTTTTACCCTTTATTCTTGTACCTAGTTATAGGGTCTGTATTTATTTACCCCATACATACGTTAGAGAATCCTGGCTCAGCTAGCTGGACTGTAAAAACTGCCATATGCAGGTCCAGTTTTGGATTTCCCATCTCTGGGTTTCTCTTCCTAGCCCAGAGACTAATGCATAGTCAAGCATAGCATCTAAATAATATATATTCAGTTTTTGATCACTCTGTGGACTTTGTGATGTACTTTGTCATCTTTTTTTAAGTATCACTATGATTCATTTACCTAAATGACATTTTCTATTTCATAGACAGCTGTGAAGTCTGTGGGAATATGTTCAGCAAATTGAATTTTTCTCCATGCTGTAGCTTATTGCTGCAGACCTCTCCATGCTGTGGGTGGGGATACTTTAAGATAACAGGCCATCTGCAGCAGACAGACACAGCAGGCAAAGACGCAAACGTAATCAGCAGTGATCCTGCTGTGCTGGAGTTACAGTACTACATCAACATACTTTGACTCAGCAAAAATGCTGGAGTTCAGAAATGCTGATTCACAGTTTGCTAGTTCAGATGCCAAGTTATCTGTTGGCTGAACTTTCCAGGCCTTTAAATGTCTTAACAGACATACAGCAGCTTACTGCTGCACCCTTGCTGACTTGAAGCAAATGAGCCCCACCTTATCAGCTGCATGGAATTGATAGGTTTCCTAACCTTTTTATTTTAGGGCTTTATAAAAATGAAATATTTTTAATATATAGTGTTTGTGAGGTGTGAAAAACCAGTTCCATTTTCTCTTGGATTAAAAGTGGGATAATGTTTTCTAGATCTTTAATGGTTAGCATTTATCATACTAGTGAATAAAATACTAATCTGCCATGTGGAGAGAATGATTTGTATCTGCCATCCTTGCCCTTTCATTGCTTTTGTATTTGAATGTATTGATGTTCTTCTAATTTCTCAGTAGCCTGAAGTTTAAATTACTTTTAAAAGCTTAAATTACTGAAGATGTGTTCTATAGCTGATCTAACTGCTCCCTTAGTAAGAGAGTTGATAACAGTTAGGTGAATAAAATACTGAAATGGGTAATTATTCCTTTAGTTTTCTTCATTTTTTGAATTACACACATTTGGAACTTCTGTGTCATATCTTTCATGACTCTTTTGGCCTAGTAATATTTATTGGATTTGCTATTGTTTTTGGTCTCTGTACTTCTGCTAAACTGCTAGATAAATCAAGAGAAATCTCCTTTCTCTAAACACCCAGTTTGAAGGTCAGTCTCCCTGGTAACTTTTAAAGGTAATTTATTTGACTGTTTTTCCGGAGACACATTATTCTACTTTTCATGTATTTTAGAGAGTATAAATAGATATGGCCATTGTTTCACTGTCAGAGAATACTAATTCAAGCTGTTAAAATGCACTTCTTACATCTGTATAATCCTGTAATTGTACAGGTGTAACAAGACTACTCTCCAGCTTTAACCCTACTTAGCTCAGAATCTGAGTTGGTGCAATTTAACTAACTTGTAATGCTACAGGATCAGATAGACATAAGAGTTAGATCATAACAGTTGTGGCATACTCCCAAGCAACAGCAGTCCCCCTTCCCTTTCAAAGTGGCTAAAATGTAATTTATCCATACCCAAAATTGCTGAAAAACTGACCAGCTGTTTCTATATTGCATGTAGGCCAATGCAGACCCATCTGTGATAAACTGCTTACATAATCTCTCCCGTCGAATTGCCATAGTTCTACAGCACGAGGAACGTCGTTGCCAATATCTGACCAGAGAGGCCAAGCTGATCTTAGCCATTCAAGATGAAGTATCTGCCATGTCAGAAAGTGAGTTCTGAGCTCAGCTTATTTTACTGAAAAAACCCGTCATAGGTCTTCATAAATTAAAACAGTCTGAGAATTTTAATTTTGTACATACTTCTCATAGCAGCAAGGCAGTAACAGGAATGAAGATGACTGGTAACATAGTGACCTAGTGAACTGACCTTTTGTTTTCGGAGACTTGAATTACCATCCCATTGGGAGGGATCTTGGACAAAATCAGTTTTTCATCTTAGCCCAATGTTTCAGGCTTCTGCTAGCTGCCTCAGGGGGGCCAGGAAGGAATGTTTTCCCCCCTCTCATGAATGTTTTATTGGCTTCTGCACTTTTTCCCTCATTTCTCTGAAGCTTTGATAATTGGCTGTGCTTGAGGTAGGAGGTTTGACTAGGGCATCCCGACAGTCCTTAGAAACCTTTTGGGTTACCTTTTTTAGAGGGTTTTGCTCTTCCCCTCAGGTTCAAATCAATTGCCAAATTAAGGTCAGGAAATTCATTTTTCTCCTGGGTCAGATTTGCAAGGACTATGAGTTTTTCCCTTTTTCTTAGTGTGAGCATTTTTACTTTCCTAGCATCATCTGAGCATATTTATTCTAATATGCTGGGAAGTAGCTCTGGACTGAAGAATTGCTGCCATTGCAGGAGGACTGTCTTGATCACCTGATTGGAGTGAGAAGGACCAACTCAGCCAGAAGACCCTAAAAAAGCCAGGGAGCCTCCTTGGGCAGATGTCCAGGCATATTTTGCCAAAGGACAACTCTCAATGGTGCGCTTTGTTAGGGATTGAGGCATGGGTCTTTCTGTTACTTCCTTGTTGTGGTTCTTTTGAATTCGGTGCTATGCTTGTTTTGGGGTGGGGAGGAGGAGGGAGAAGCAATGTGCTTTTTGGAATAGCCACAGCCTCTCTGTAGGAGAGGTGGGAGGGATCTCCTGTTGTGTAAGGAAGGGGAGTGTGAGTGGGTGGGAAAGGGGGGGCAGTGGGAAGTGGTTTCTTACATCTGGATGCAAATGAGTTTGGGAAGTGTGGTGCGGCTTGGCCAGAGGGTTTGCTTTTATGAGTGTTAAGCAAGGAAGCAGTAGTTGGAGGGGTGGGGAGGGGAGACGGTTGTCGTTTTCAAGTTTAGGGGTTTTGTTTGGAGAGTCTACAGTTATTTCCTACCTGTAGGTTGCTTTTTATTGTAAGCTGCTCTGAACCTTTTGGATAGGGTTGACTGTGCATCTAAATAATAATAAAAGCTCCTCCTGTATTGTAGTGGCAGCATGTTGGGGACCCCTTATCTCCCTTGTTTTTACATTGTGGTATGTTATAAGGCTGGAGTGCTCAGCCTCCAGCCTACAGGCCACATCTCGCTGCCCAGAAATGTCATCTGGCCTGCAGGGGTCCCCACGAATCCTGTGGGGAGCCTCGTAGGCCATGATCCTGCATGCTAGATCAGACATTCAGGTCAGTGCAGGACCTGATCCTGGCATGTGAAGGCTGGGTAAGGGCAGTGCAGGGCGCCAGAGCCTGATCCTAGCTGGGGGAGGGCTAGCACAATGGCAAGTCTGGCAGAAGACCAGCTTGGCTTAGGGAACTCTTCAATAAACAAAATCACAAAAAGAAAACTTATATACGAAGTGGGAACTAGGACAGATCACTGGGGAAAAATATAAGAGCATTGCTCGGGCATGCAGGGATGAAGTCAGAAAGGCCAAAGTGCAATTGGAGTTGCTGCTAGCAAGGGATGTGAAGGGTAACAAGAAGGGTTTCTATAAGTATGTCAGTAGCAAAAGGAGGATTAGGGAAAGTGTAGGTCCTTTACTGAATGGGGGGAGGCAACCTTGTGACAAGAGGATGCCGAAAAGGCTGAAGTATTCAACGTCTTTTTCATCTCAATCTTCACAGGCAAGGTTAGCTCCCAGACTACTGCACCAGACAGCATAGTTTGGGGAGGATTTGAGCAGCCCTCAGTGGTTAGGGACTACTTAGAAAAGCTGGATGTCTACAAGTCTGTGGGACTGGACAGGATGCATCTGAGGGTACTGAGGGAGTTGGCTGATGTGATTGTAGAACCACTGGCCATCATTTTTGAGAACTCATGGCAATTGGGAGACATCCTGGATAAGTGGAAAATGGCAAACATAGTGCCCATATTTAAGAAAGGGGAAAAAGGAGGATCTAGGGAACTACAGACCAGTCAGCCTCACCTCAGTCCCTGGAAAAATCATGGAGCAGATCCTCAAGGAATCCATTTCTAAGCACTTGGAGGAGAAGAAGGTGATTAAGAACAGTCAGCATGGATTCACTAGGGGCAAGTCATGCCTGGATTGCCTTCTATGATGAGATGACTGGTTTTTTGGATGTGTATAACAAATGGGCATCCTGGGGCTGGTCTAAACATTGACCCACTACTTGTTTCAGGGCAAACCGCTCATCTGCCATGCCTTTAATGTAACCATTATAAAGTTGATAACAAGGCAGGAGGCTGCCCATTTACTTGCCCTGGTGTCAAGGGCCTATATACATGGCTCTGAACTTCCCCTTATACCAGGTCCCATGCCCCACAGATGGCATCCATGGCCTAACACCTGGCCTGTGATCCAGTGCCTACACACCAGGACCCTCACTCCAGTGCTTCATGTTGGGACTCTCACTCCTGTGCCATCACACTGTAGATCGCAATCTCTATGCTCTCATGTCAAGACTCTCAATCTCTGTGTCCTTGCACTGGGCTCTCAATCTCATTTACTCGAGGCTTCCAACCCTTCCCTTTCCTTTGGCTCCCTGCCTGGCTTAGGATCCTCTTGGTCCCCTCACACGTCCACCCTGGGACCTTAATCCCCTTGCCTGACACTGGGCCTCAATCCCCTTGCCCTGGGAGCTTCACACCCGGCTCTTCCATGGGCTCAGGGCCCCACCCCCCTAGAGCCTTACACCCAACTCCTTCATACACCTCAGGATTCACTGTGAGCCTGGGCCCTTGGTTTGTCTTCAGGGTGTGCTACCCTAGCCTGTCCCCTCCACAGGGTAACCTGCAAGGTAGCGGGGGCTGAGGCTTTCTGGTGTTCCATACTTGCCTTTCATTGAGGAGGCACAGGTGTAACGTTTCCTGGAGACTGCCCTGCCACTGGCAGTCCCACTACACCATCCAGGCCCAGCAGGGTGTAGTTTTAGGTCATGCCCCAGGACCAGGAGCCTTTACCTTCCCCATAGCTTCTGCCCTATACCTCCAAGATGTTCTGAGCAGCAGCTCCAGCTGCACGATGTTCCTTCTCTGGCTGCCTGCAGCAAACTGTTGGCCCTGCTATTCTTTATGTCTAGCAGCTGGGCCTGCTTCCCCAATCAGGTGGCCCTTGGCTGGCCATGTCATTTCTGATGGGGATTGCAGCCAACTGCAGGCTGCTCTGCTAGCTCAGCCCCTTTGAGTAACAGAGCACAACTTGTGCTCTGTTACATGAATGTGGTGTACCTTGATTTTAGCAAGGCTTTTGATAAAGTCTCCCACAACATTCTCGAAGGCAAGCTAAGGAAATATGGACTGGATGAACAGACTGTAAGGTGGATAGAAAACTGTCTGGATCATCGGGCTCAGAGTAGTAATCAATGGCTCGATGTCTAGTTGGCAGCCGGTATTAAGTGGAATGACCCAGAGGTCGGTCCTGGGGCCAGTTTTGTTCAATGTCTGGAACTACCTGAAAGATGGCATAAAGTGCACCCTCAGCAAATTTACAGATGACACCAAGCTGGGGGGAGTAGTAGATACACTGGAGGGTAGGGCTAGGATTCGACATGACCTAGACAGATTGGAGGATTGGGCCAAAAGGAATCTCATGAGGTTCAACAAGGACAAGTGCAAAGTCTTGCTCTTAGGAGAGACCAATCCCATGCACCAGTACAGGCTAGAGGCTAACTGGCTAGGCAGCAGCCCTGCAGAAAAGAACCCAAAGGTTACAGTGGACAGTAAGCTGAATATGAGCCAGCAGTGTGCCCTTGTTTCCAAGAAGGCTAACAGCATACTGGGCTGCATTGGTAGGTGTTGTCGTGGAAACACATGCAGTATACTTTTGGGTCAGGTCAGCAGAAGCTTTTATTCAAAAGAAACTATAGCTGTAGGGGGGACCCCAAAGTGACATGGATTTCCCAAGCACTTGGAAGGGGTTCCCCCCCCAAGACAAAATCAGGAGGCTTATATACTTTTTAACAGTCGCTTACAACTCACATGATCATATAGTGAAATTAGCATGAAAAGCAGCTATAACATTACTTCATTACTTCTTTGCTGTAATCAGGATGGGAACTTATGGGGGAGGCGAGGTTAGTTCACAAACCTTCTTGCACCTGGAAATCAGAGTTGTACATACTTTTTGCTATCTTCAAGGCCGCGGTGTGTGAAGCAGTTGCAGAGCAGTTACAAAGAACAAACACTTTCCCTTATCTGTTCTATTGTACAGAGCCAGCAATTCTCCACAAAGCGGTTATGTCATCTTTATAACTCAAATGATCAAAGTTTAAGGCATTTATTTATTTTTTCTGATTCCACAGTGTGTTGCCAGTAGGTCAAGGGAAGTGATTATTCCCCTCTACTCAACACTGATGAGGCCACACCTGGAGTATAGTGTTCACTTTTGGGCACCCTAAAATAGAAGGGATGTGGACAAATTGGAGAGAGTCCAGTGGAGGGGAACAAAAATGGCTGGAGGACATGACTTATGATGACAGGCTGAGGGAACTGGACTTACTTAGTTTAGAGAAGAGAAGATTGAAAGAGGACTTAATAGCAGCAATCAACTACCTGAAGTGGGGTTTGAAAGAGAATGGACCTAGATTGTTCTCAGTGGTGGCAGATGACAGAAGAAGGAGTAACAGTCTCAAGTTGCAGCAAGGGGAGTTTAGGTTAGATATTAGGAAGAATTTTCTCGGTAGGAGGATAGTAAAACACTAGAACAGGTTACCCAGAGAGGTGGTGGAATCTCCATCCTTGGAGGGTTTCAAGACCCGGCTAGACAAAGCTTTGGCTTGGATGATCTAGTTGGGGCTGGTTCTGCTTTGAGCAGGGGTTTAGACTAGATGACCTCCTGAGATTCCTTCCAACCCTAATTTTCTATGAGTCTGTGATTCTCTGCCTGACCAGGGTTGTTCTTCAGGACCCTGCTCTCCCTCTGTCTGGCTCTTGAGCCCTGGGCCCCATGCCACCCCTATCCTTATGCAGGTGGCATGGGGTTCCAGAGCCGTAGTCTGTGGACTGGTCCCCTACTATTCATTTGGCCTGTGGAGCCAGAACTGTGAGCACCACTGTTATACAATGTTTTGTTTTCATAAGATGTGATGTATATGAGGGCCAGGAACCATTGGCTTTTAGGACTTGTAAGATAAATGGTTGTATATGAGCACAAGGAACTGTACTTGACCTGGGAGGCCTTTCAAATCCTGTTTGCAGTTCCTATTTGTACATACTGTATAAAACCCATCTTCTTTGAAGTACATACAATAATTGGGCCTCATTCTTTAAAAGCAGAAGGAGGAAGCACATCCTTGAAAGAGAGGTCTCAGTTCTGGAGGGTTGTGGTATTGTGCTTGAGGTCACCTACAATATTGTGTGCGCCAACTACTAAACCAGCAGCCAAAGGGACGCTACTCTTTGGCTATAGAAACATGGCCCAGTGTGAATACTTACAAAATGGGGGTTGCAGTCCTTGCAAAATAGAAACTGCAGAGACCTAATGGTCCTTCTGCATCTGTGCTACTCTTCTGTCAGATGAACAGGCTCTCTTGGGCCTTGTTTGCTTTTCCCTTCTTGGTCCCTGAAGAAGAATCTTTCTAAACCCAAACCATAAGTCTGTTTTCTTTGTTTTCTGCCCAAGATTTCATTTTGTATCTCTTCTTTCAGAGAACTCCCTTTACTGCAAAGGTTGCTATGTTTGCCATTCTGTTGTTTACTTTTTTTTTGGTAAAGAACACAAAACCCAGATCTTTTCATGTCTTAAGGTAGAGAGACTTCCTTGGAGAGTTGAAGGAATATTGTTGCTTTTCTGGAGAGTTTTATTTGTTGCCCTTTTATGACAGATAATTATAAACTTGGCATAATATGTAGCTGAAAATAACAATGCTGGAAGCACCATTATAAAGCAGTTGAGTGTGAATGCTGGGAAATGAGTTTGCATCATGTGTCTGAGCCTGAACATTTGCATGATATTTTTGGTCACTATTCTTTTACAAGTTTGGTATCTAATTCAGGTAGATAACAACGTGATCTGCAATCAGAGTAAGCCATCTAATGTTTGAAATAGCTGATAAAGCCTCTAGCCATGAACTAGGCCATCCAAGCCCCAGTCAGACTTTGCAAAGAGATCTTATTATAATTTAGATATTTTGAAAAAAAAAAAAATTCAATTTTGAGGGAAGTGGGAGGGGAGGTTTTACTGAAGGCAGATTTTCTGATATTTTTGGAGTATTCGTTTTATTACTGCTCCCATACTTTTGAGTATAAACAAGTAACACACTGATTGAGCTCAGTCTAAATGGGGTCTTTGGGGCTGTTATCGTTCAGGCTGGTTTTGACTTCATTTTGGTTTGCGTGCTCCAAGATCATGTATGCTGCACAGAAGTGTTGGCTGCTCAAGTAAAGTGGCTCAAGTATTTTTCTAGTAGCTTAACTTCAAACAGTTCATTAAAAAAGTGAATGACATAACCTTTTCCTTCTAATACGTTTCCTAGCTTGATATGGAAGTGCCCCACAGGCAGTCTCAAACTCAGGCTTTCCCCGCTGTAACATTGTGTGCTGAGAGAGGCTCACAGTATCTGAGGAAGTAAGCTTGGGCTCACAGAAGCTTATACAGCTCTGATTTTGTTAATCTGTAAGGTGCATCTCCACCCTGCCTTCTTCATTGCATGCAGAGGTACCTAGTTCTTCCTGAGAGGAAGCTTTCCATTTCTATATTTTGTTTCCAGGAGCAATATATGTAGTGTGACATGATATATTTTCATAAATTTTACATTATAGTTAAGGCATGATGTAAAAATTTCGAACTAGCTAATATTCCATTTTCTGATATTTCTTAGGCATTTAGGAGCCTATGAATTCATTAAAACTCAGTGGGACTTAAGTGCTTTTGAGAATTTTATCTTTTGTGATGAAACCTGAGAAGCCAAAGATTGATGAGAGTTGGCCAGTATTATTAGTAATTAGGATGGTCAGTATATTTTTTAGAGTTCTAGTAATAAACCATCATTAACGCCTTAGATAACTGTATGTTTGGATTAAAGTCCATACAGTTTTGTTTTTTTATCTTATCTATAACATGAGTCCTGTTAAGAGATTTAAAAAATTTAAAACTTAGAAAGCCAAAGAAGTATCTGCTTCTTGAATTAGTTTGAATTAAAAAAAAATTGGGAACATTTTACTCTTAATTGTCTTATATTTACTCAAATTAAAAAGTATGTTGACATGAAAATATAGATTAAACAGACATGAAATTGCCCAGGTCCAATGTCTCCTTGGAATTGGCTATTACAGTAGTACACAATTAAAATGACAGTTAATGTCTATAAATGAACTTTCTCTCTGTGAGGACAATTGCAGACTTCCTTGCTTTAATCTTTCCATAGCAACAGAAGGTCCACAGTCTCCTTTCCATCACATCCTACCCAAGTGCAAGCTGGCCAGAGACCTCAAGGAGGCTTATGACAGGTAAGTGGAATATTCACTGAGAAGTTGTTTAACATGTAAATTCTCATGATAATCTTCTGATTTTTATTCTGTTAGTGATAATTAAAGCAAGTAGAGGTTTGGAAGAATATACAGATTAACTCTCAGAATAAACTTGAAATATTAAATGTAGTGCAATTGCTGTCATGGTCTACATTGGAGTATTCAGCGGATCATTATCTGTTTCTGAAGACTGTCTTTGTCATTGCTGTAAGAAGTGTATTATCTTTTTCTTGGTTGACGAGACAGAATAGCAACTTATCTGAAGTGTCTTGCCAAGAATACCTTCGACAGTAGTTCTTCAAGGAGGCATCACAGATATTTAGTTTTAAGAGTGCTTCAGCCAGAATAGGTATTAATGCCAAAGACTGCACTTGCCTTGATTAGCTACACAGTGGGTGCATCTACACATGAAATTAAGGTGAAGCAATAAACTCCGGAGCTGTTTGAGCCAAGGTAAACTGCTCCTTGGCACAGTGTCTACATGTGTGCCCAGAAGAGCAGCAATTTGAGCTGGGGCAGAGCAGACTCGGGCTGGTAGGGGGTACAGGGTGTCAGCCCTGGGTTCTGGGTGACCGCATTAAATGGCAGAGGGGCTGGCTGGGGCACAAAGGTGCTGAACCTGCAGAGCCATGTGACTAGGCAGCAGCCAGGAGTCTGCCTGCTACCCAGTCACAGTCTACATGTGCGTTTCAGCATAGTTAATTAGTCAGCTATAAGATAGCACTGTCCCCGATAGTACTATCTTATGGCAGAGTTAATTAATTTACTGCACCCTAATACCAGCTTATGTGTAGACAGTGGGCACATCTACACAAGACACTTTGAGCGCAGTAGAGTAATTCTACTGTGCATTAGAGCGGCAGGCAAAACCCATGCTAATGCACATGAGAATTAACCTACTGCTCAGTAACATCACTTAAAACTAAAGGCAGAGTAACCACTGTGAGTTAATGCATGTGTAGATGTGCCCAGTATATACAAGAAATTATGAATCAATGAGATTTTCAATAGCTTGGAAAGTGTAGCCTGTCAAGACCTGACTGCTTAAAGATTTTGGGTGGGATTTCAAAGGTCTTAAAGGAATCATGTGTTTACCTCCTGTTGAAGGCAGGTGAATAGAAGAAAGAAAGTTTGACCAGTTGTTAGAACAGTGGCCTAGGACTTGGGAGATGTGGCTTGGTGTTGTCGCTCTGCCTCAAGCTCCTTTTGTATGTGTCTTTGGTCAGGTCACTTTATCTCACTGGCTTTCAGTTCCCCATTTGTAAAAAGGGAAAAGGAAAAGCTTTGAATAATACCTGATGAAGTAGGCTGTTGCCCATGCAAGCTCATATTTCTCTGAATCAGTTAGTCCAGGGGTGGGCAAAGTCTGGCCCACCAGCTGGACTGGGCCCTCGGTGGACTCTGTTTCCTAGCAGCCCCTGCCTGTGTCACTGCAGCCAGTTTTCATGGAGATCTCAGAAGTGGTGGCACTGTGACAGCATGGGGCCAGGGTTTCCATGGAGACTGGCCCTAGCAGCACTGGCAGGGCACATGGCTGGGCAGGGAGCTGCTTCAGGGCTGAGATCTTGTGGCAGTGACAGTGTGGTCCAGAACTGGGGCAGAGCTGTAAGCTGCTGTCTGCATGTCAGTACTGAGGGGCTGGTCTCTGTGGAAGCCCTGGCTCTGCACTGTCACAGCACCACTGCTACTGGGATCTCCATGGAAACAGGCTCCATTGATGCAGGTAGTGGCTGCTGGGAAATGGAGTCTGCCCACTGGCCGGATCTGCCATTTTACCCACCCCTGAGTTAGTCTCTAAGGTACCACCCTGACTTCAGGCTTAAGACTCTGGATTGGTGTGAATCTCATGAAATATATGATTGTTTTTATGGAATAAAACACATTTTCCTGGCCTGGCTTTTGAGTATCAAATGTTTCTTGCTTTTCTGTTTTCCTCCTGGATTATTAAAGCTGCTGCTGGATGGAAGAATGCTTTCTGCATAATAGTATAGTGACATGTAGTGACAGAGAACAGTGATTGAGATCAATTTAAATTTTGGACCAAAACATCATGGTAAGGGAAGAAATTATATAGCAATAGTTTATCTTCACTACTCCCAGATCCTAGCAACTGTCTTCCTTTGAAATAAACTTATACTATAAAAAAACCACATTTTGAACGTTGATCCGTCTTTAATTATTTCCGTAGTTTGTTTATGGGTAAAAATGTTGCTATAGACTATTCTACTTAAAATTGGAATAATTTTTTATTTTAAGGGTTTCTTTATAAAGTTCTGTTTGCATTTGTAGTAGAATATGTGTTTATATCATTGCTTCAGCATTACTTCACATTTGGGGCTTTGCATAGTGATATGTTTTGTATCTGTGTTTGATAAGCCTGAGGCAGACACTGGCCATACTTTATCATGAGTCGTGTAAACCTAGGTATTAGTAAAGCCATGTCTTAATTTTAGATGAATTTCTAATTCTAATTCTAGGCTTGAACTTCATGGGTCTGTGCACAGTGTAGTAGATAGGGTATGTGAAATTGCATGGCCAGGTTTAGATTCCAGCTTTCCAGTGACCCACTTAGACCAACATTTTCAAAAGTGAGTGCTGATTTTTTTTGGATACTTAATCTGAGATACCTTGGACTTGATTTACCAGAAATTCTGAACCCCTTTATTCATTTTAATTGGAATGATATGCAAACAATTATGCTCCCCACTAGATGACATTAGAGTATTTCAAGCAAATATAACACACCTAACATACCTAATGTACTTCATTCTGTAAAATCAGTTGTATATAAAATCTAAACATTTCTCCTAGGTAAAATATCACTTAAGCCCAGATTTTTGTATTGAATGCTTTTACCTTTTAATAATAATATCTATGGTATTGGCATTATATAATTACAGGTAATTTGTCACAGGCCAGCTGGGCACTGTGAGTATATCAGTTTAGTTGCAGACTGACCGAGCACTGCAAATTTATTAGCCACTGGGCTTTTTGGTTCAGGATCGAGGAGGTGATGTTGGGAAGGAAAGCAATGACAAGTTTCACTTATGAAAAAGAATGAATTTTACTTATAACAACAAAAGATATAGCTTGCACATATGACAGTTAGTAAAAGGTTAAGCTAATAAACAAACAACGTAACAATACAAGTTAAAATTGACAGTGATTACAAAAACAGATAGAGAAATCAACCAAGAGTTCTCACTTGGTTAGTAACTTATCGATAGTCCCTCAGTTAGAAACATGTCAAGTTGATTCAGCAAAGTCAGGCGTCCCCGATTTACGCTGTCAAAAGGAAAACTGGAGGAGAACCCTCAGTCAGGATCTGGTCTTCGTTCACACAGGGAATAAGAGAGATCCAGGGGAATGGAACAGCAGTGCCCCTTCTGTTCTGTCCTTACTTAGCGTGGGTGTTCTTTTATATACTGTTTATGCTAATTTTTTAGTTATATAGCCATTCATAATGTTACTCTATAGCTGTTATCTTATGGGGTTAAAAGGTGTTAGAAATCATTACAATAAGTTACTGCCCAAGCTTGGGTTTACCCAATAAGCAAATCACACTACATTACTTTGGGGTCTGAGATTAACATGTTCCCACTTAAGTTTATTTTAGTCTCTAAGCAGAAAAAGATAATAAAATTAGCTAAGTCTGCAGTTATATCCTTTAGTTCTGCTTTTTAAAAGTCATGCTGTTTTAAGATTAATATAAAAGCTATATATAATTCTTGTGGGTTATATTCCAGACAGGCAAAAAACTGTTTTATAAGTTCTATTTCAGATATCTTCAAAAAACATTTTCTTTTGTTATAACTGCTTATTAACTCTTCTGGTTCTGGCTATCACAGTAATTATAAAACTAGTTTCCATAACGATATATTGGCTTTCTTGATCAGGTACAGAGATTGTAAGGGAGTTGGACATTAATTTTTCACATAAACAGTAATCTTGGAACAAAAAGCAGTAGCTTTAAGGCCAAGAAACGTCAACCACTGCTCCTTTCTAAATTGGAGTTTTCATGAATTTTGAAAATAGGCACCCACCATAAAATCTAAACTGCCACTTTAAATAACTGAAAAAACCGACAATCTATCACTGTTAAATCTGTAGCTCTAAAATGTCCTTTAGCCTGACAGCTGCCCATAGCTTACATTTTTCTTCTTGGAAAACTCTATCTAAGATTACATGGATTCTACTATTTTCACCTCTCTGAAGCTAAAAGTTTTTTCTACCCCGTTCCCCATACATAAAGAACCTCCTCGTAATTTTTGCAGCTGATTTTTTAAAAATTGCAACAACAGAACAAGAATGAATAAAAACCCATGAGAGAAGTGTGTCATTGGTTTATTAATTTTCTGTATGAACTTTTTCTCTCAAAACATCAGATATCCTGACAAGATATGCAGGCTCCTTAGAAACTTAAAGATGTACTGCAGAGAAAAAACTGTTGTATAGATATGCATATCATAAATGACCACAAAGACAAACTGGATATTTATTTCCATGGTCTGGCAAAAGAGGCCAACGTAAGATCCATAGAATTTTGACATCAGCATATGAATGCAGCATATGCTGTGTTATAGCAATAGAGATTATACTGCATGGCAGAGCTCAGTGCATACACCAGCAGTAAAAAAAAGACAAGTAGTGTATATGGAAGAGGTATGTTTCATTCAAAGTACCATCTAGCCACAGCCTTATATTATCAAGAAAAGACTCCTGACACAAGTCCATAATTGTTTTCCTAACCTAAATAGAATAAACCTATAATAAGGATATGTATAGAACATTTTATTTAAAAAGTGAAATGTTTTAAAAAGATGAGTGGGTATAATTAGCCATTTGGCAGATGGAGAAAGAGATGTGGAAGTTAAGGCCAACATTTTCAAAGATTCTTTTGTTTTTTGGGTCCCAGCTTGGATTATTTTTTCATTTGATTTTCAGAGGTGCTGATGCTCTGAATTGACTTTAATTGGAGCTGTAAATGCTTATAGCCTCTGAAAAGCATTCTCAAGGTCTGTTAGACAGCTAGAATCAGTAGACACTTTACAACCCATACTCTCTAATGTAGGTAATTAAATTGATTTGGAGTTCAGATATAGTTGGTAAAAGCTCCATATTTCTGAAAGAGGATTGCGTCTGAGTTTCCAAATGATTTAGAATGCCATCTCCTCACTGCACAACTAGTGCATGAAGACAGCCATGCTGTTACTATCTTCCAAATAATAATAATAATAATAATAATAATATCTCACTCTGTAGTAAGACTTACAAACTAAGTGTGTTTAGATGAACAGTGGATAGAAACTACCTCCTGGAAGCTAGAAAAAGCAACTAGTTTTTGTAGTCTGAAGCTCATCTTGACAAGATTTTTGTCACATGAGTATGCTTTCCATCATTTTACTTGGTTAAAAATGAGGTGCTGTCCTGCTAGAAGTGAGAGGGGAGGGAACAAAAGCTGTTCTTTACTGCTACAGGTTACAGTTACCCTTGATGAACATAAAAGGATTCTTAGCAAGGTGTGCGGAAGGAGTGGTGCCCTATGACATCTGTGGTTATGGTAAGAGCAGAGGTACTCAACCTTTGGCCCTCAGAACACCCGACCCGCAGAGTTCCCCATGGGTTGGGAAATTTGGCAGTAGGAGAAGTGATAATTGCCAAGCCCCTTACAGCAGGTTGGGGCTGGGCCATGCACCCTTCCCTCAGCAAAGCCAGACCTGGGTCCTGCTGTGCCTGCCTCAGGTACTGGATCTGGACCGCTAGCTAGATCTGGCCTGAGGACAGACCAGGCACTGCCCATCTGGCCTGCCAGGTAGAAAAGGTTGAGCACCACTATGGTAGAGTATTCTACAGTGTGGCTTTGAAAGCCAACTCTCTCAGCTGCCTTTCTTTTATTTTTTGTCTTTGACTGTATGAACAGAGGCTTACATAGTAGGATGGTGCAGAGTATAAATAGGCTTATGATTACACAGACTTTCATGGCCCTGAATCTAAATGCATCTCTGATTTAGTTGGTTTATAAGGTGGAAATCTATTTCCTTCTGTCCAAATCTGAAACCTGCTTTGTTTTGATGTATTGAGTGAATAGAAGTGGAGAAGCCACAGGTTCAAACTTAGTCTCTCTGAAACCTGGGGAGCCTGACCTTGGTATGGTATGAGTAATTTTGGAATTCAGAATGTGCTGTATTTCATGGGATTTCACTCTGCATCTCATTAAGACATCTTACCAAATATGCATCGTTACATTATGGGTGGATCTTTCGAGGTCCTACTTATCAAGGACAAACAGTGATATTTAAATTGTAGCCTTGAAGTCCAAGACAAACTAGGGAGTTTCCAACACTGTGGTGTAACCTTGGATATATTCTGAAGGGTTCTGGCTGATGCCTAGATGTGTTACTGAAAAATATGAAATTGGCTTCCATACTCATTGCCTTTCATGTCAGATTTGTTCAATGTATACTTTGAAGTGGATATTTTTAACTGCTAAGTCTGCAAGTTGAGCTAAGATGAAAGTTTAGTCTTTCTGCTTTGGAACAATGTTCAATTTCCGAAGTAAAGCTGTATCTAACATTTACCCAAAGTGAGATTGAAAGAACATGTACTGCAAAAATTCCATTTTTGTTGGGTTTTGCAGAAGCAAGCTTTGCAAGCTCTGCACCCCTTCTTGTGCTGTTATGCTTTTGAAATATAACAGTGAGAGAAAGTGGGATAGTCTTTATCTTGAATTAGGTTTTTTGAGGTTAAATGACCATTTACAGCAATTAGCACGGTACATTTGGGGAACTTTATTGGTTGGTGCCTTCTTGGAACATGGTTTGTTAGAGAAATCATTTACATATAAAACTTTGCTTAATATTGTCCAATCAGCAACAAAAAAAGTGTGAAGAAAAAAATGAGAATCTTTTGAATGACCTCTACCTTTCTGAAGCAGCCAAAGGCAGTATTTTTTGGTAGTGAGGATTAAAACACCAGTGCCTGAAATGGTTTTCAGATTTTGTTTCAGAAACAGTTTTATGTAAAATCCTGACTGATATCAAATGGTGTAGATGGGGCACAAACATTTTTTTAATAGCATCAACCAGCATAAATGTGTCCCTAGAAATGACTGTTTGATCATGAAGCTTGAGAACCATCTCAGTAGCCATACTTATAACATGCAGAGGGAGGGGAGTTTTCTCTCTCTCTCTCTCTTTCAGTATCTCTATCCCAGTGTACAGGAGCCCCACGCCATCCATGGGAGACCCTTCTGTTCTCCTGGGACATTAGTGATGGCTAGCTGGAGGAAGGGAGGAGGGGCTAGAGCTTTTGCAGTCACTAAGAGAAGGTAATGTTTCAGGGGTACTAATTATGGAAGTCCTCACTGCTAGGCATGCCCGTGGTTCTTGCCAGTCCCTGTGGGGAGTGGATGCAATTTCCTCCTCTTATGTTCTTGTTGTGATACCAGCAGAAGAGTAGAGCTGGTCCACTGTTTTCATTAGGGAGATGATATGAGCCTTCGTTAACATTTTTTTTTTTTATCTTATTTTAGTCTCTGTACAACAGGAGTGGTGCGTTTGCATATCAACAACTGGCTAGAAGTGAGCTTTTGTCTGCCTCATAAAATCCATTATGTTGCAACAAATTTTATACCCCCTGAAGCAATTGAAAGAAGCCTGAAATCTATTCGGTAAATACATGCTTTCCTGCAGGACCTGTCTTCCCCCTCCCTTGTCCTGGAGATATACCAGAATTTATGTTGCACTCCATTTGGTTTTAGGACTGATTTTGCTGTATTACTGAAAAATGTTACAGAAATAATGAAGATTTGCTTTTTCTTATGCCAAATTTAGAAAGTTGAGTTTGGATTGTATATGTTAAGTGGTGATAGATCCCATCTGCATTTCCTAAATTATGCTAATAAGTTGAAACTAAGCTCTGCTTTCCTCCCTGGCTTCTCTGTGCTTAGATATTTTTAAATTTTTTTTGTGCATTGACAGTGATTTGCTACTGTGAAGTAACTGTATAAACTGTAAAATAGTTCAGTAACCAATGTCTGCATTGTCTAAAATCAGAAGATCTTGTCTTTAGAAGTTCTAAGATGTTCTTCATTCAGAATACTATCAAGAAAACACTTCTTTTTAATCCTAGTAATCTTAAAATGATTTCTGATCTATGTCAAAGTTCCAGGCCTGTCTAAATTTTGTGGAATTGTTATTTCCTGCAATTTTGCCCTGTTTTTGTCTCCTGCAGTGCTGCAGATATTTAGTCACAAAAATCATCTGCTCTGTTACTTTCATTTTTAGTGCCCAGTTCTAATCAGTAGCACAAGTGAGCTAAGTAGTTTAATCTCTGCTTCATTCGTACTGTAATCTGTCCATCTTGTCCTGTATGCCAACTCTGTTTCTGTTTCTTGCTATTGAGCTGGCCCATTATAATACAAGCTTCCACCTCCTTTTTACAGAAGACATCATCTTGTGATTTTAAACAAAAATAAGATATTTGTGAATGCTGCTTTGCTGAAACTGTAACATTGTTAGATATTCTGTTTTGTTAATATTTTGTCCACTTACCACAGCTACGTCTTCAAGACAGCAGCAGTTAATAGTGACACATATCTGTTTGTCTTCAGGCCTTACCATGCCTTATTGCTTCTGAATGATGAGAAATTGTTGCTTAGTGAGCTCCCATTGGACTGCTCCCCTGCCTTAGTGAGAGTAATTAAAACTACCTCCGCTGTGAAGAATCTGCAGCAGCTGGCTCAGGATGCTGATTTGGCATTACTACAGGTACCTCTAATTACTGAGAGTTTTCTTCTATGTTCCTGTCGTGTTCCTTTTATATGTAAGGATGTTCCTTTAAATCAGGGCGACCTAACTGATGGACAGCCTGAAGTTAATACACAGCCCACTGCTAGGGGGTGGGGGAAAGAACTGCATGCCACTGGTGCAGCCTAGGGAGATGGGGAGGGGGGGAGGAAGAGGGGTGTAATGCTCTGCATAAAACAGACAGAGAATGCCATGTAAGATTAAAGAAGGTTGGAAAAATGCGGTAAATAAGCCCTGATTTGGTAGATAATGTTGGTCAGCCTTAGTGCTTTAGCTGATTCCGAAAGAATTGTATCCTGAAGTAGTCATTCAGTCTCCTACTTTATCTTACATTGTTGTTTACTTTAAAAGAGTATACATGTTAATGTCAGTGTAACTTCATATATGTCTCCATCTGTTCACTGCAACTGGATTTTCTAGTCTACAGTGCCGTGTATGAACTTTCTGTCATGAGAGAACAGTGGTGCTATTGTCTGTGTCAGCACAATGCATCTAGCCACATTAATATATTAGTATGCATTAAATGATAGTATTACTGTGACACCTAAAGGTTGCAATCAGGCAGGGCACCATTGTACAAGTAGGACAGGGGTTGGCAATCTATGGCACGCTTGCCGAAGGTGGCGTGCGGCATGGTTTTGATTGGCACGCAGACTGTTTCCCACCCTGAGGGGCTGGAAGAGCCATGCCCAAATAGAGCAGCACATGGCTGCCCTGGATCTGTGTGGGACCTGGCCCCATCCTGGTGCTGCTAAAGGCCCTGGCCACGTGCTACTGGCGGGCCCAGCCTCAGCCGGCACCACCACTGCCGCGGGCCCCAGCCCTGCGCGGCCCTGGCCTCAGCCCCAGCCTGGTGCCGCCGCTGGTTCCATCCCGGCTGCAGCCCCAGTGCTGTGCTGCCTATGGCTGGGCTCTAGCCCCAGCCCCCTGTTGCCTGTGGGCCCCGGCCACCGCCCCAGTGGGCACAGTGCCAGCACCTGCTGTCTTCCCGGCGCCCGGGGCCGGGAGACAGCCAGGGCTGGGGCGGGGAGGGAGCAGCTGTTTGCAGCCTCCCAGTTTCAGCTGGCCCAGGCTTGAGGTAGCTGCTGGTAGCCACAGAGCCTGGGCTGTTCCCACCAGCCAGCTGGGAGGATGGAAGCCCTGCTGCAAGCAGCCCGGGCTCCATGGCTATCAGCAGCTTCCCAGAACCTGGGTTGGCTGCAGCCGGGAGGCTACAAACAGCTGCTGCCTCCTGGCCCTGGCCCTAGCCCCGGCCCCATCTGCCCCCCAGCCCCAGATCCAGCCCTGGGCTCCCAGGAGGCAGCAGATACTGGTGATGCTCCCTGCTATGCTGCCTTTGCTGCCACTTCTGCAGAGCAGCATGTGAAACCCGGCACAGCAGGGGACGCAGAAAGCTGCTTGCTGCTCCAAGCTCCCCACTGCCCTGGCCACACTTCCCCTGCAGGTTGGGGCAGCAGTGAGGGGTACAGCTCTTCATGCTGCCCATGCTGATCCTGTGCACACAGGAGAAGTGTGACTCGGGTAGCATGGAGCTTGCAGCAGCAGGTGGCTTCCCTGTGCAGCCCCTTTGTGCACTGCCACTTTGGGTCACACACGTGCTCGGCAGGGCCCAGGGGAGGGCATTAGGGCTGGGAGCACAGTGTGTGCGAGGGCAGCACAGCGGGGAGCATTGCTGATATTTGCTGTCTCCCCAGAGCCTGGGGCTGCGTCTGGAGCTGGAAAGCAGCTAGGGCTGGGGCCGGAGCAGGGAGGCAGCAGTTGTTTGCAGCCTCCCAGCTGTAGCTGGTCCAGGTTCTGGGTAGCTGTTGATAGCCATGGAGCCTGGGCTGGGGGGCAGGGGCTTTGGGTGAGGGCAAGGGGCAGCAGGGCTGGGGGACAGGGGCTTTGGGTGGGGGGCAGGGGCACAAGCAAGGCATCCTGATATGTACCCCCTGCCCTCGTTTTGTTTTTCTGGCATGCCAGCACTCTGGCACCTTCCAAGGCAGGCATTGTGGGTTTTTTCAGCGCTCTGGCCAAAAAACGTTGCCTCCCCTTAAGTAGGATATAAACACTAAATAACAGACGAAAAAATGTAACAGTACACAAAAACACACTAGTTGAGATCAGTCTATGACCCGAAAAGCTTATGTTCTAAAAGACAAAACATAGTGAGTGATTGAGACAAACAGATGGGCTGAGGCTTGAGCAGAGTAAGGAGGCACTGTTTAAAAGGGTCATCTTAATAACTGAAACATTAGTAAAAATGGTTTGAGTTCTTCATCTTTTTGAGGGTAAAAAATCATTTTAATACATTGTATTCCTAGTAGAAAAGTTTCTTGCCTTTGAAATGAGGTCAGTGCAAGCATAACAGTTTGTAAGACAAACTATAAAATGCTTGCCTGTATCCAAAGCTGATTTGCTAATGCATATGATGCGCTTCTGCTTACCCACCCTGTCATGGAATTACTTAGTACTTCATTACTCCATGCTGTATCAGACTTGTGGTGTTTGGTGACTAGTCAATATAGTTTCATAGTTGGTAGGGTTGGAAGGGACCTGAGGAGATCATCTAGTCCGAATCCCTGCCATGGCAGGAAAGAGTACTGGGGTCAAACAACCCCAGCCAGATGTTCATCCAGCCTTTATTTAAGACCCCCAGGGTAGGAGCCAGCACCACTTCTTTTGAAAGTTGGTTCCAGGTCCTAGCCTCCCTGACAGTGAAATAGCACCTCCTAATGTCTAGCCTCAAACTGCCCTCTGCTAGCTTGTATCCGTTGTTTCTTGTAACTCCCGGGAGTGCTTGGGGGAACAGGAACTCTCCCAGTGCCTGCTGGTCCCCCTTGACTAGTTTGTAGACTGCCACTAGATCTCCTCTTAGCCTTCTCTTTTTGGAGGCTGAACAGGTTCAGGTCCCTCAGCCTCTCCTCGTAGGGCCTGCCCTGCTGACCCCGATCATGCGGGTGGCCCTCCTTTGGACCCTCTCCATATTGGCCACATCCCTCCTGAAGTGCAGCGCCCAGAACTGGACGCAGTACTCCTGCTGCGGCCTGACCAGTTTTGCATAGAGTGGGAGGATCACCTCCTTGAACCTCTATGAGCACCATGAGTGCTCATAGAGCTGTGTCAGAGGTCCTGCAATGACCCCTGCTAGTTCCTTCAGCACTCTGGGGTGGAGATCATCGGGACCTGCAGATTTAAATACATCTGGTCCCTCCAAAAGTTCCCTGACAAGGTCCTCATTAACCCTAGGCCTGGGTGTGCCACCCACAGGGCCCTCGGGGGTGCCAGTGGGGGTGATATCCGGGTCCATCCTCAGAAATACGGAGGCAAAGAAATTGTTGAATATGTCAGCTTTATCGTCAGGTGAGATGACCAGATTTCCTAGCGTGTCCTGCAGAGGCTCCATGTTACCTGGCACCTTCTTTTGCCCCCCTATGTATTTGAAAAAGGACTTCTTGTTGTCCTTGATCTGGGTCGCTAGTCCCACCTCCATTTCCGCCTTGGCCTTCCTGACCACGCCCCTACATTCCCGAGCTACCGAGATATAGCCCTCTCTTGTGATGGCCCCTCCCTTCCAACAGGTGTACGCCTCCTTTTTTGTTTGGAGATGTTCCCGAATGCTTTTGGTGATCCATGAGGGCTTTTGTGCCATCTTGCCCCCTTTGACTCGTGTAGGGATTACTTCCCTTTGACCTTGGAGGATCGTCTCCTTAAGGAACGACCACTGCTCCTGGACACTCAACTACCTCTTGCTCTGGGACCTCAGTGCTTCCCCCACTAGTTTTCTCACCTCGTTAAAGTCTGCCCTCCTGAAGTCGAGGGCTGCTGCCTTGCTGGAGGCTTTTGCCACCTTGCGCTGGATGGTGAATTCCAGCAGACGATGTTGCCATCGCCCAGGTGGTCGAGCACCTGCAGACCCCATGCCAGGTCGTCGCCCGTGGCCAGGACCAAATCCAACAAGGCGTCTCCCCTGTTGGGGCTGTGTACCTCCTGGGTTAGATGGAGGTCCTGTATGTCAGTTAAGAACCTGTGTGAGTGGTCAGACCTGACACCCCCACCCTTCCTGCCTGTCCTATCTTTCCTGTAGTGCCTGTAGCCCTTGATATTCACTGCCTAGTCATGCGTTGGGTCCTACCATGTTTCGGTGAGCCCCACTATGTCTGGGTTGGTGCTGGCTAGCAGGAGGACTAGTTCCTCCTGCTTGTTCCCCATGCTGCGAGCATTAGTATAGAGGCATTTGAAGCCTCCTGAAGATGAAAGGACTGCCCCCCCTAATCCCAGCAGTACCCAGGCCATGTCACTTACCTGATTACCTATTTCACTTGTCATCAGTTTAGGCTGGGCTGCTCCTGCAGGCGATGCTTGGCTTGCTTGTCTGAGGCTTCCTTCGCCCACGCCATCCCCTTTCCCTAACAAGCCTAGTTTAAAGCCTGCCGGAGGAGATCCACCAACCTAGAAGAGAAAACACGCTTACCTTTAGGGGAAAGGTGCAGCCCATCCCATCTGAGCCTGGCTAGGTTGACTACAGGCACGAAGATGGTGTTGAGCCAGTGCCAGAGCATGGACAGGATGAGCTTCTAGTGTGAAGGAATGACTCGGGAACAGGTAGACCCTCCCTGCCCCCAAATAAAGCACAGGCCCATGCTTCACCAGATGGCTTGGAGTGCTGGCAGCAGCAAGCCTATCTGCCATCCACCATTAGGCCACAGCTTTTGATCTAGTTGACTATGGCAGAGGGGGCTGTTGAGGAGGTGAATTGTTGCGCAGGCCTCTACCTGCACCAGTTTGTTTGGGTCCTGGGTGGCAAGGAGCACATTGATAGCGTAAATCGAGAAGACCACATACCCATCAACAATTTTCATAGGAGATGGAGCAAGTGTAGGCAGTTATTTTGACTGGAGGTCCGCTTAATGAGATTTGGTGAGCTGTTGAGGGCTGCAGGGGTATGTCCCATGTCAAACTGCTAAGCCCCACCCCTTGACAGGTGCCCCACCCCCTGGCTGCCATCTTGGAACCAAAAGTCCCTCCCTCTAGCCCGTGACCTTTACCACTGGAAGTCCCTCCCTTTTCCCTGAAAATACTCTATGCCCATCTCGCTTCGAGAATCTATTCGCACGCCTCCTTGGCACGGGTGCCTGGTGATGGACACAGAGAGGCTTCGTGTAACCTCTGGTAGAGACCTCGGTCTCCCCAAGGAGTACCCCAGAACTCGCCTGCCACGTCTTTGAATGTAACCTCAGTGGTGGAGTCTCCCATTGGAGGTCCCTCGGGATCGGTCATTCTTCCTGATGGATATTTGCGGGGCTCCACTTCCCCTACACTGCTTCCATATGCCAACCTTAGATGGGCCACCTGATGTCAATGTGGCTTGCCCTCTGGTCTTGATGGTCTGTTCTCGTCACTCCTTCTCAGGTACCTGGTTCTATTTTCTTCTGCCTAACGGACTTTGGGTCCGTAGGACATTCACCTCTCCTACAGCTCTTCCCCTCACGCTCGATGCTGTTGGCACCTGATTCCTGTGTGCGGCCCTTGTGGCTTGTTTTTTCCTCTGGACCTCACAGCTCCAGGTTACCGCTTAAAGCAAGAACAAGAAAACGAAATGAAAAAAACAACACGGTGTGATACGCCAGTAAGAGGAGACAAAAGAAAACAGGACACAACAAAATAAAAAAGAGGTCAGATAGAAAAGAGGGGGATCAGGATACACAGTCTTTCTTCTCTCCCTGCCCTGGAGCCAGTGCCTGGCTGCGTCCCCCGATGCTGCTCCCCTCTCTGTCTCTGGAGGGAGCTCCCTTTGCTCCTCTCCTGGTCAGCTCCCCTCCTACTGCCCTATGCAGCTGGAGCCTGGGGTGTGGAGCCACCTTCTCCTCCGCTGCTTTCGCTGCTTGTTCCTGGATGAGGCTTCCTTTGGTAATCCAGTGCAGCCCATGAGGGCTTTAGGCAGCCACTGCTGCCCGGATTGTCCCTCCCTGATCAGGATCTCCTTCTACTTGCTGGCGCTGCTTGCTGCTGGCATGGAGAGCTGCCGCAGTCTCCGCTGCCTCTTCCGCTCTCCCCATCTCCCTGTTAGTGCTGGCTTTTAACTCAGCTGGCCAGCGTGCATCCATGACATCACCTGCCGGCTTCAGCTGTATATGAGCGCGGCTAGTGAACCGCGTGGGCTTTTCTCCTCGGCGTTGTTCTGCCAGCATCGGGCAACCTGATATAGGTAAGTAATTTCTAATTTCGGGGTCTCTCCTCTCGATTTGCACCGCCCCCATGCTTGTGTCCCTGGGACATACTCCTTTTGGGATGGGGTGGTACAGTCTTGGAACCAGAAGTCACACCCTGTCACATGACCTATGACCATGGGTGACTAGTGCCTCCTGAGTCTGGGGGAGCACCAGTGGGGCACAACCAGGGGAGGGGGTCCCCCAGCAGCCAGTCTCCTAGTGCATTGGTGGCACAGTGGCAGTGTAGTGCCAGCACTTCTGCACGTGATACTTGGAACCAAAAGTCCCTCCCCCTGGCCCGTGACCTTTGCCACTGGAAGTTCCTCCCTTTTCCCTGAAAATACTCCTTTTGGGATGGGGTGGTGCAGTCTTGGAACCAATTTTAGGGGGGGGGAACAAGTGCTCTCTGTGCCCCCCTGCCAGCCGGAGCACTTGCTGTTGGGGGGTACCAGCACCTCGGGGGGGGTACGTGCCCTCCCCTCGTGCCCTCCCTACATGTTGCCTATGTTTGTGACATAAGACTTGCCCTCCCTACACCACACCTTGCCCTGCTTGCCATGTTGGTCCCAGAATCCTCTGCCCCCAGGCCATCACATGCTTCCTGACATCAGAAGGTCCACCCCTTGAGTGGAAAACACTGCCTTTCCACAGGGCCTACCCTCACAGTGCACGGCCTGCCCCTGAGGCCCCAGAAGTTCTACCCTCTAGGCCAAGAGTCACAGGCACAATCTATCAGGTAGCGAGTGGTTATGATTTCCTCTGACATCCTGCCCTATTACCCTTAACCAATTGGTGGCAGTTTCAGGGGCATTGGACCTCCCCGAGAATGGCACCAAACCAGTCGAGTCAAGGACTGTACACACAAAATGTTTCAGAAAAAATCATTTTAACAAAGTACAGACAAAAAGCAAGTGGTACCTGAATTGTAGATTCAGTATAGTAGACCTCTCGAACCTCTTCCAGTTGGTTGTCCCATTCCTCCCCTGATTCGTCCTTGGCAGTGGTCTCACCTGCCACAACTTGATGTAATAAGCTGACTAGGGACCACCTCATTGGAGGAACAGGCTCTTGGTTACTTGGCCCTTGTCTGGATGGGGTCCCCTCCACCCCTGTCCACTTTTGTTCTAGCTGCACCTGTTTATTAGCTCTGAGCCCACTACTCAGGACTACAGGCTTCAGGTGCAGCATAGCATGGCACTGGCTCATAACTGCCAAGCCAGGTTGCGCTGATACTTTCCTCTTTTAACTGACTTTTCTCAAACAAAAATGCCCTGCCATGGGTTTACTTTACCCGGGGCAGCTTGCTTCAAGTCTCAACCAAAAATGGAAAACAAAAAGCTTTGGAACTTATCTGTTTCCTTAGGGTAATGCTGCCAGTCTCTCCAGCTTGAGCATCTCTCTTGAGTCACTTCTCCTTCAAGTCAGTCACCATCTCCACAGGGAGCTCCTTCCCCTTTGGACTCCTGCCATTCCTCTGCCTCTGTGTCTGGAGTCGGAGCCTCACATAGTGGAAGAGGTATTACGGCAAGAAAACCCTCAACATCTCAACCTCTGTAGTAATGGGGAAGTGTGTTTGTGTTACAATATTGAAAAATAAGTTAAGGAAAACAAAGAAGCTCACTCAATCGGAATAATGAAGCATCTGATGTGTGTTAACTGGAAAATCATTCAGGCATCATCTCTTGCTGCAATGCAGAGCACTGCTGCAAGGTGGTCATCACTCATCAAGAATGTAAGATTTGATTTGTTGACTTTCATTATAGAAAATGTCTTCTCACATATGTGTATGATCCAAACAGCACAAGCATCTTCTGGGCAACAGCCTTGATCTTGGAAACTTATGTTCATTGGGAGAGGCATAAAAGCTAGGGAAGCGGCACTGATTTGAATTGCTCCACAAACAATGCATCACACTGCAGGTCAATAAGCTCAAGTTGGAGGTCACATGGAGCTCTGTCAAAACCAAGTGAGAAAAGTGAGGAGACCACAGACTGTTTTTTTTTTCTATCATTGAAAAATCATTGAATTGATGAGAAAATTCAACGTGCAAGTCCACTAGTAACGGTGTGTATTTTTCAAGGTTTTGATCATAAAGAGTACTCTGCCATAATGTAGGAAAATGGCTAAATTCTTTGTTTCCTGTCTGATGGGGAAAAAAGGAGTAACTTTATTATAAATGACTTGACACTGGAATGCAACTCATGAGTAAAGAGCTTCTTCCCTTGCAGTTGTGAATTCAGGCCATTTATGTAGTCCACTGTATCAACAGTGAATGCATAATCAATCCACATCGTTCAGCTGTGGGAAATTCAAATCTTTTATGTTCAAAAACAAATCATTCTGGGCTTTCAGTTTCCACACTCTTTTCAAAGAATTACCAACCTAATATGGCTTAGTTTGGGTATGATACAGAACATCTGTGTGCTCAGATTCAGATTTTTGAAGCAGAGTTACAAATTGTCTGTGGTTTATAATCTTCTTGCTTGAATGTAGTTGACCACTTTTGTAACTGTGTCCATGACAGGCTTAGTTTTAGAACACTTTTACAGAGGACCTCTTAATGAATAATATAGTGTAGAAAAATAATTTTCTGTTGTGGATTTATTTCTTTAACTTGGTCTTGAATTCTTTTCAGCAATCCAGCATGTTTGCTTGTCAGGTTTCGGCTTCCATCAGCGGTCACACTCCCCAATTTTTTCCAGTCCACTTCTAATTTTGATATGCCTTGATGTATTGCCTCCAGTAAATCTTTTCCAATTTTTGTATCTTTCATTGACTGCATTGATGCCAGTTCTTCTGTAAGGTCAACATTTTCAGTGATTCCTTGAATGAAAATCAGGAACTGGGTTGTGTCTTTGACATCACAGCTCTCATCAAGTGCCAATGCAAAATATGAGAAATCATTTACCTTACTTCGCAATTGCTGGTTCAGATTCTCAGAAATATCCTCAACAAGTCTCACAATAGTTTGCTTTGACAAGCAAATGTTCTCAAACTGCTTTTTCTTGTCTGGGCGCAAAATTGCAGCAGACTCAACCGTACATTCCTTTACAAATTCTTTCAGAGAATGGTTTGCTCTTCTTCATGATTTTTGTGGGCAAACACATCACTCATTCTCGTAATTCCATCCTGTGCCACCAGTACTTTTGTAAAAAAACTTTGCTCTTTCTGCATTCCAGCAACCATCTCCTCGGCTTTCTTTGTTTTTTCTTTGGCAGACAGTTTCTCATATTTCGATGCATGCTTGTTTTCAGAATTCCAGTTCAAATCGTATTCTTTGAACACTGCCACACTTTCTCTTTGCAAACTAAGCAAGCAGCTTTTCCATCCACGTTGGTAAAAAAAAAAAAAAAAATATTTAGAAGTCTACTCTTTGTTGAATATTTGGCATTCAGCGTCTACCTTCCTCTTCTTTGACGTGCTTATTTCTAAATTTATATTCTCCTGTGCAGTGGTGATATTAGGGATGAAAATATCATTTAAACTTTTTTAATTATGTCATTTAACTATAGAGGTGCGCTGATACATTCATCCGATATCAGATCAGCATTGATATAAAAAATATTGAGCGTATCAAAAATTGGCCTGATGTGGCCGATAATGTGGCAATTATGTATGCCCCATCTGCCCCACGGACCCTGGACAAGCTGTGACTCCATCCTGTGCCCACCCTGCCCCACCTGGGCAGCGCCTGCCCCAGCTCCTGTTCCACTGCTCCCTCACAGCAGGGTCCTTGGTGCTGGGGCAGGGGCTCAGGCAGGCACTGCCCACATGGGGCAGCGTGGTTCTGTGCCTCCACATGGAGCTCCTAGCACTGCAGTGGGGAGCTGCACATAGAGGCACAGAGCTGGCCTGGCCCAATGGTGTTCAGCTCTTGGCCAGAGTCCAGGAGCCACATGTAGTGCCACTCACCAGGGCCTGGCTGGCCAGAGTCTCAGGAGCCACAATGCGGCACAGAGTGGGGCAGTCTCACATGTTTCCCTCCCTCCCCTGCCTTCCCCCAACTTTCCCTCAACAGGAATCCCTGGGAACCTTCTTACCTAAATTCCACTCTCGTGTGGAGGGAGGGCTGGGGAACACTCACAGGCCCGCCAGGCAGAAGTCTCCGCTAGGCAGAAGTTTCTGGTCTCCAGGATACCCTACCTTGGGGCCGGGGGCAGGGTAGGGCAGGTTGGCCCAGGCTGGGGTTGGGGTAGGTTGCTTTGCAACCAGAGCCCGAGTTGCTGCTGCAGCCAGTGCCTCCCATGGCTTTCAGATCGGCAGTCATTGGCCGGTAATAATTTCATAGATTTCATAGACATTAGGGCTAGAATGGACCCCGGAGGATCATCAAGTCCAGCCCCCTGCCTCAGGGGCAGGAAGTCAGCTAGGGTCAAAGGATCCCAGCAAGATAAGCATCCAAACGTTTCTTAAAAGAGTCCAGAGTGGGTGCTTGCACCACTTCTAGAGGGAGTCTATTGCAGGCCTTGGGGGCTCAGACAGTAAAGAAGTTTTTCCTTATGTCCAGGCTAAAAGAGTCTTGGAGGAGTCTGTGACCACTGGACCTTGAATTCCCTTGGGACACTCTGGTGAACAGGCGCTCCTCCAGATCCTGATGCGCACCCCTTCTATACTTATAGGTTGCTACCAGGTCTCCTCTGAGCCTGTGCTTTTCCAGGCTGAAGAGTCCCTTGGCTCTTAGCCTCTCTTCATAAGGCCTGTTCTCTTGCCCTCTGATCATGTGCATGGCTCTCCTCTGGACCCTCTCAAGCTCTTCCACATCCTTCTTGAATTGTGGAGCCAAAAATTGGATGCAGTACTCCAGCTGAGGCCTCACCAAAGCCAAGTACAGTGGGAGGATGACATCCTGGTTTGCTTGAGAAGCATCTATGGATGCAAGTCAGAGTTTTGCTAGTTTTCCCAGCTGCGATATCACATCGGTAGCTTGTGTTCATCTTGTGGTCAGTCATGACCCCCAAGTCCCTTTTGGCTGTGGTGTTAGTGAGTGTAGCACTGCCAAGCCTATAAGTGTGATGTGGGGTCCCCCCCGCAAGGTGCAGTACCTTGCATTTATCCATATTGAATGTCATCAGGTTTTTATCCACCCACTTTTATCAAGGTCAGCCTGAATTACTAGCCTATCCTCGGGTATGGACACTATACCCTGAAGTTTGGTATCATCAGCGAACTTGGCCAATCCACTTCTGACACCAGTGTCCACATTGTTAATAAAAGTGTTAAAGAGTACAGGTCCAAGGACGTAGCCTTGGGGGACACCACAGGTCATGGAGTGCCATGATGATTCAGTTCCATCAACTGCTACTCTCTGGGTCCAACCTCGGAGCCAGTTCCCCAGCCATCGGACTGTGATGTAGCTGAGGCTGCAGTTGGCCAATTTTTCCATAAGGAGATCATGGGACACCAGATCAAAGGTTTTTTTTAAAGTCCAGATATATGATGTCAAGCTCTTCTCCCTTGTCCAGGTGATATGTCACCTGGTCATAGAAGGAAATGAGATTAGTCAGGCAAGACCTACCCAGAACAAACCTGTGGTGGCTATCCCTTAGGATGTTGTCATCAGCCAGTTTGTCAAGAATGGTTTCTTTGATCATTTTTCCAAAAGCTTTCCAGGGATTGAGTTCAAGCTCATTGGCCTGTAGTTCCCCAGATCTACTTTCCTCCCTTTCTTGAAGATAGGCACCACATTGGCCTTCTTCCAATCTTTGGGTAATTCACCTGAGCACCATGAGTTCTCAAATATGCTTGCCAGTGGCTGGGCTATGATGCCTGCCAGCTCCTTAAGTACTCTGGGGTGCAAAATGTCAGGAGCGGCTTATTTGAAGGTGTCCAGCCTCTCAAGGTGTTCCTTTACAAGGTCTACACCAATGTTGGGTATAAATTCACCCTCACCCTGGCCATCCCACATCATGTTAGGAAGGGTGGTCCCTTTGGCTTGGTGAAAAACCGACTTGCCCATTAAGTAGGTTGGCTTTTTCCTGGGTGTCCATTGTCATTTGTCCCATTTGGTTTAGCAGGGATGCAATGTTACCCTTGCTTTTCTTCCAACTCCCCACATATCTGAAAAAGGACTTTTTCTTGTCCTTGATACATGTAGCCATTTGGAGTTCAGTTGCAGCCTTGGCTTTCCAGGTTTGCACCCTACAGGTATGGACCAGTGTAGAATATTCCTCCTTAGTGGTAATTCCTGTCTTCCATCCTTTATAAGCCTCTCTTTTTAGATGTAGGAGGTCCATAATTTCCTTGCTGAGCCAAGGGGGTTGCTGTACCCTTTTGCTACCTTTCCTCTGAGATGGGATGGACATCCGTTGTGCTTTCAGAATCGCTCCCTTAAGGAGCAGTCACTCATCTTGAACTCCCCTCCCTGTCGAATCATGGCCCCTTAGGGCCTTAACAATAAACTTCCTGAGCTTATCAAAGAAAGCTTTCCTAAAGTCGAGGACTTCTGCATTGCTGATGGACTTGCCAGCTTTGCAATGGACAGTAAAAGTGATCAGCTCATGGTCACTGTCCCCCAGCTTTTATTTCATCTTTAGATTGCTGACTAGATCATCCCCTTTGGCCAGTACCAGGTCCAGCAGTGCTTTACCTCTTGTCAGTGTATAGACTTCTTGAGTCAGGTGAAGCTTGTCCACACACATGAGAAAGTTTTGTGACCTTTCAGATTTGGCCTAGTGCTCTTCACATGAGATGTCCAGGTTGTTGAAGGCTCCCACTACAATCATGCACTGAGAGCATGCAGCCTCAGCCAGTTCCCTGGAGAATTCCTGGTCAAGTTCTCATTCCTAATTAGAAGGTCTGTAGTAGACCCCTACCATTGTGTCCACTGTGCCATGTTCCCCACGTATTTTAACTTGGAAGGTCTCCAGTCATCCTCCATGGGTGCCAGTGTCAGCTTGCAAGGATGTGTAGCTTTCTTTGACAGAGAGCTACACTCTCACCCTTTTTCCTATACAGGGTATAGCTGTCTATACCTGTGGCCTAGTCATAGGTGGAGTCCCACCAGCTCTCCGTTATTCCTATGAGATCATAGTCATTACTGTTCAGCAGGAGGACCTTCTGTTTGTTCCCCAAGCTTCTGGCATTGGTGTACAGACACGTAAGTGTCCCATTAGAAGCTTAGGCTTCTTTGCACTCCCAGGAGGGCACCGTTTCAGGGCTGGGGTAGAAGTGTATTCCCTTGAATGCCTTAACCTGCAGGTTTTGCAGTAGTTGCCTAGTGGGCTTGCTTTGGTGGTTGTCCACCCTTCCCCCAGTAGGCTTAGTTTAAAGCCCAGTTGAGCAGCTCAGCCATTCTGGGTGAAAAGAGCTTCCTCCCCAGTGAAGTGAGGTGGAGGCCGTCTCTTCCCAGCAGACTACTGCCTCTCTTGCCAAAGAGTGAACCGTGATCGTGAAGCCAAAGCCTTCATGATGACACCGGCACCACAGTCTTTGGTTGACTACCTCAATTCATCTCTCCCTCCTCAGCCCATGATCCATAACTAGGAGGATCGAGGAAAAGACCACCTGCACCCTCAAGCCCCTAAGCCCCACTCCCAAAGCCCTGTAGTCACTTGTGACCTGGCCAGGATTGGTCCGAGCAGTGTCATTCATGCCCACATGGATAAAGGAACATAGGGTAGTGGTTGGAGGGCTGGATAAGTTCTGGGATCCTCTCCGCTATGTCACGGATATGGCTTCTGGGCTAAGGGGTTGCGGTGGCAGATTGCTCCCTCTGTCCCCCTCAGGAGGGAGTCTCCCACAACGAGCACTCTGCGTTTCATCTTAGGGAGAGCAGGGATGGTAGTTAGTGTTCCTCCCTTGCCTGCAGGAGCTGGCAGCTCTGCAGGCTCTACCTGGACTGCAAGAGGTTCATACCTGTTGCAGAGCTCCAGAGGGGAGGGGACCCTGGTGCAGCAGGCCTTGGGGCCATTGACCACATTGGTCCAACCCGCTGGCTGGACAGGGTGGGAGATCCTCAACTCCTCCCTTGTCCTGAAAGGTGACAGGGGCATGAGAGACCCCTCCCACGGCAGGACCTGGGATGGAGACAGCCTGTCCCTGCAATAAAAGCCCCGAATCCAGGGTGAACTTACCTGTTTTAGGCCGGGAAGAGATGGGCGAGCTGCGCCGGCACGGAGCACCTGTGCAATTTGTGAGCCACATTTATTTCCATTTAAAAGCAGCGCAAGCAGATGACGTCATCTCAGGATGCCGCCTGGCCGAAATAAAAGCTGGTGACAAGAAGACCGTGGCAGAAGCAATGCAGGGAGCAGGCGGCAAAAGTGCATCCCACGCTGGGCACAGGTGTTGCCGGCGACCATCAAGGAACCTGGGATGGACCCGTTGGAGGGGTCTGCAGTGAGGGGAAGGAGTGAGGATGGTGTTGAGGGACTGCGGGAGCCACAGACGCTGGGCCAGTGAGTGGGGACAGGCCAAGGCCCTACTTCCTTGTCCTTTCTGTTAATTTCTTCCTTTTCTTTTACTTTCGGGGATTGCCCAGAGGGACCCCGAGGCAAGGGTCAGAGCTACGGGCAGCGCTCTGGGGTTAGGAGCGGACAGGATAGCATGGCAGGCAGCCGAGCCATAGCGAAAGACCCTACAGTAGATCAAGGATGGCTTAACGTCCCCAAGACACATAGGACTGGGAGAGGTCATCGGTAGTCCAGCTGACGAGACGAGAATGGGAGTTGACATCAGAGGGCAAGCCATCAAACCATCAAGTAGCCATTGTAGAGGCTGGCTCACAGATGGGGTGTAGGGGAGGTGGAGCCTCACAAATACCCACCAGGAAGTGCAACTGATCCAAGAGGGACCACAGGAGGGGACCCCACCACTGAAAGATGAAAGTTGTGGCAGGCGAGTTTTTGGGCTTCCCTCAGGGAGATTATGGGCCCTCTCTGATACCACTAGAACAAATGCAGCGGCTAAGCCCGGGAGTATGCTCCAAGGTGGCATGAGAGCGCCTCCTTTGAGACCAGGCGGGCACAGTGACCCTGGTCTACCTTCAGCCTTGATGGGGTGAAGGTCCTGGCAGTAGGAGTCGATCCCTGATGGTATGCAGTCCCTGAACCGCAGTCTGGAGCTCTGCTATTGTTACCTCTGAGCTCCGTGTTCTTGGGGAACCCTGGCACAGGATGCAGCCTGTATGACTCACAAAGAACTCCTCCTCCTCCCCCCCCGGGCCGACAAAACTGATTAAGATGCAGTGGGAGACGCACCTAAAACCCTCCAGATAAGGGTGACAAGAGTGAAACAACTGCCGTAGATCTCATTTGCATCCAAGATGGGCCCAGATGACCATTCATTTACATGGGAGATGGAGATGGGCAGCAGCAAGGTGCCAGACTTCCATACGTAGATCCTGAGGTGGTGCAGAGTCACTTGGAAGAACTGGATGCCTTTAAGTCGGCAGGCCCGGATGAGCTCCATTCAAGGGTGCTGAAGGCACTGGCCGACATCATTGCAGAGCCACTGGTGGGAATATTCGAACGCTCGTGGCACGCGGGCCAAGTCCCGGAGGACTGGAAAAGGGCTAACGTGGTCCCCATTTTCAAAAAGGGGAGGAAGGAGGACCCGGGCAACTATAGGCCAGTCAGTCTCACCTCCATCCTTGGTAAAGTTTTTGAAAAAATTATCAAGGCTCACATTTGTGAGAGCCCGGCAGGGCAAATTATGCTGAGGGGAAACCAGCACGGGTTTGTGGCGGGCAGATCGTGCCTGACCAATCTAGTCTCTTTCTATGACCAGGTTACGAAACGCCTGGACACAGGAGGAGGGGTGGATGTCGTATACTTAGACTTCAGGAAGGCCTTCGATATGGTATCCCACCCCATACTGGTGAACAAGTTAAGAGGCTGTGATGTGGATGACTACACAGTCCGGTGGGTGGTGAATTGGCTAGAGGGTTGCACCCAGAGAGTCGTGGTGGATGGGTCTGTCTCGACCTAGAAGGGTGTGGGCAGTGGGGTCCTGCAGGGCTCGGTCCTTGGACCGATACTCTTTAATGTCTTCATCAGTGACTTGGATGAGGGAGTCAAATGTACTCTGTCCAAGTTTGCAGATGACACAAAGCTATGGGGAGAAGTGGACACGCCGGAGGGCAGGGAACAGCTGCAGGCAGACCTGGATAGGTTGGACAAGTGGGCAGAAAACAACAGGATGCAGTTCAACAAGGAGAAATGCAAAGTGCTGCACCTAGGGAGGAAAAATGTCCAGCACACCTACAGCCTAGGGAATGACCTGCTGGGTGGCACAGAGGTGGAAAGGGATCTTGGAGTCCTAGTGGACTCCAAGATGAACATGAGCCGGCAGTGTGACGAAGCCATCAGAAAAGCCAATGGCACTTTATCGTGCATCAGCAGATGCATGACGAATAGGTCCAAGGAGGTGATACTTCCCCTCTATAGGGCGCTGGTCAGACCGCAGTTGGAGTACTGCGTGCAATTCTGGGCGCCACACTTCAAGAAGGATGTGGATAACCTGGAGAGGGTCCAGAGAAGGGCAGCTCATATGGTCAAGGGCCTGCAGACCAAGCCCTACGAGGAGAGACTAGAGAAACTGGACCTTTTCAGCCTCCGCAAGAGAAGGTTGAGAGGCGACCTTGTGGCTGCCTATAAGTTCATCACGGGGGCACAGAAGGGAATTGGTGAGTATTTATTCACCAAGGCGCCCCCGGGGGTTACAAGAAACAATGGCCACAAGCTAGCAGAGAGCAGATTTAGACTGGACATTAGGAAGAACTTCTTCACAGTTCGAGTGGCCAAGGTCTGGAACGGGCTCCCAAGGGAGGTGGTGCTCTCCCCTACCCTGGGGGTCTTCAAGTGGAGGTTAGATGAGTATCTAGCTGGGGTCATCTAGACCCAGCACTCTTTCCTGCTTATGCAGGGGGTCGGACTCAATCTGTTGAGGTCCCTTCCGACCCTAACATCTATGAATCTATGAGAACAGAATGCCCGAAGCAAAGACCACAGTGAATTCTGGGTTCAGAGAAGCAGGGGAGCACTGCATGTTGGGGAATCTGTGCTCCAAATGCTAATCAACCCACACTTAAACACACCCAGCTCAGCATTTATCAGACCAGTTCTAATCTGGATTTAAAAAGGACTCCTCCCCCCCCCCCCCCCCCCCCCCCCACACACACACACCAGAACTAGCAGAAGTAAAGTTTAATGGGCATCTCGGGCCGTACATTCCCTGGCCCCACAATGGGAGGCCTATTTAAACTTGATTGACTAAAACTTGGTTGCTGGATTAAGGAATGCTGAGGCAAAGAGACCAAGTCAGAGGGGGTATGGGCAACATTTGAACAATAGTAAAGGGGTTCATCACAGTGTTGAGCCTGTTGGAGCCCTGACCACAAGTGTTGTCATACTTGCCTTAAGTCTGTTAAAAGAATATAGTAAGATCTGGAAAAGTCATGCTAAGCTGAGGCTTGTTCACAACAAGTAAAAATCCAAAACCCTGATGCTGCAAGCTATCCGTTGTTTCAGAAGAAACCATGAGATATCCCATTAGTATATCTGCTATCCATAGGAATTGCAAGCTGGCTCCCAAGTATCTGGTTACTCCCTAACCTTATGTTTTTTCTGATTATCAGTCAGTTTCTTGAGATGTTCCAAACCAGATAATCCCTTGTCAGGAGAAAAGACAATGATTTGCACTATTGAGACTGCTTTAAAGAAGTTGAACTAAAGGTATAAAAATCTGTAAAAGAACCCCCCCCCCCCCCAAAAAAAAACAAACCCAAAACAAAACAAAAAAACAACCCAGCAAAGTGTGTGTGTGTTTCAAGAGGAGAACTGTCTCTCTCATACCACCTGCTGTTCTTCTTGAGTCTGGAAGAAACATAGTCTCCCTTCAAGGATTGTGCTAAGACCATTACCTGTCAACATTGAAACCTGAGTGCCTTGGACTGGTGAGATCCCAGCGCGCGTGCTCTCTCGCGCTTGCTCTGGCTCGCTCTCGCTCTCTCTCTCTCTCTCTCTCTGGCTCTCTCTCGGCATAAATTTCTGAACCTGTACTGTATTAGTTAAGCTTGAGCTAAGTTTCCCCAAATACTTAGTGAAACCAGGGTAATACTGTAATTGTTTGTGTTTGTTTTTCCTTTGCATGTCTGTTACTACTAGTACCATGATATATTTCATATACTTAGCAGTAAATAACTTTTATAGTCAAACTGGTAGTAACTGGGTATATTTCTCCTTCTCTACTTCTCCTTCCCCACTTGCTCTGCAGCAACGCTTCTTTTACCTATGCTAAAGATTCCTGTGAAGCCCAAAAATACTGTGGGGTCTGCTCATCAAGGAGCTAAAGATTGGGATGTGCTGAGTTTGAAACAAGGGGATCAGCTTGTACAGGCTGATTGACCCAGTTTGGCTCAGACATGCCTTAATGAACTGAATGCTGGCCCATGAGGGTGTCAGCTGGACACCCAGCTGGATTCAGAGGTATTCTGTTTAACTGTGTGCTTGTGTCTGACTGCAGTTTATTGTTGCTCTGATGAACTGATTCTTGGCATATGAGGGTGTCATCCTGTCCATAATGATCAACCCGGCCGGGTCAGGCGTTGTCACGTTAATCGGTGTGTGTTTGTGCGTGTATGACTGATTCGGTGACTGGAGGAACCCAGCCCCATTGAGACTGAGTCTTGCAAGATAGCTCCATCGGGGGCGAGGACTTGCAGAAGGGAGAGATACAGCTCCATATAGAAACACAAGTAACACAAGCAGCACATTGATAGAATTATAAAAACCCTAGAAACGTATCTCTAATCAATGAACACACCCCAAGGTGATGGGCAAATCTGGTAACACTATCTGGCACCTCAGAGACTCCAAAGATGAGCAAACCTCACAAGGGGAGGTGGCCATGCTCTCAGTCTCATGTCCCTGGAATTGTGCCAGGCAGCCCCCACAGCCAAGAGCCAGCGGCTCCGTCTGTGTGGAGCCTGGAACCATAGGTTCCGGCTTGGTGAAGACCTCAGAAGTACCAGAAGAGGAGGTCTCAGACCCCGAGGGGATCCTTGCGGTGCGGTGTGTGCCCATCTGCATTGCACCGGTGGTAGTCCGGCTGCTGCTGTGACAAGCTTCCTTTGGGGCTCGCTGGCAGAGCCTTGTGCCCTCCTGCGTGGACTCCTGCACTAGTGCACCGGACCTACAAGTGTGCCTGTTTGTGTGTCCTGTTTGCGAAGCTTCGGTCACATGGCTCCCTTGGGGGGCTGGGTGAAGCAGGAGCTGGCAGGGGAGGGAAGCGTGACCCCCCCCTTGGCTCCTCTCAGCTGCCTCCCCGCAGCTAGGCTAAGTCCCACCCACCACGGGACCCTGCTTACCTCCAGGTAGTCTGGGGGTCCTATTGGGGGGGTCCCAGGGCTCACAGGGGTGCAATGGGCTTCCGCTCGTGTCTCTCACTGGAGCCAGGGGCCAAGTGGAGCTTCTGCCATTAGTGGGCCATTTTAAAACTCTGCATATGTGCAGAAGGGCCTGCCAGTGCCGTGCTGCTCTTGGGGGGCTGGGGGGGTTCCTCCCCCACCAAAGAAGGGGACAGGTGAGTTTTTTCTCTCCCCCTTTCCCTGACTTGCGTGCCAGGCGGCTCTGGTCGTGTGGCTCCCTGTGGGGCTGGGCCAAGGTGGGGGGGGGGGGGGAGGGGGAGGGCATGACCCTCCTTGGCTCCTCTCAGCTGCCTTCCTGCGGCTGGGCTAAGTCCCACCCACCATGGACTCCTGCTTACTTATGGGTAGGCCAGGGCTCGTCGGAGGTCCTGAGGGTCATGATGAGGAATCCTTGGGTTCATGGGGGAACAACGGGCTTTCTTCCACGCGTCTCTCGCCAGAGCTGGAGGCCAAGCGCGGCTTTTGCCATTGACGGGCCCTTTATAAACTGCGCACATGTGCAGAAGGGCTTGTGCAGGACCTGTGGTCCACCCAGTCAAATGTTTTCTTCTGATTGAAGGTTAGGAGGGAGAGTGACATACCCTCCCTGCAGGTGAAGTTGTGGAACTCCCAGACGAGATATAATTTATTGAAAACGGTGTGCTCTAGAACTGTGTATGTTTGGTCGGTGGATCATGTCTTTCAGCACAGACTTCAGCATCAACAAAGTGGCTTTAGCTATGACCTTGTAGTCTGTGCAGAGGAGCAAGACTGTGCACCAGTTCATCAGGTTCCTGGGGTCCCTTTTTTTGGGCAGCAGGGTCAGCATGACCTTTCTGCCCTACAGGGGGAACTCCCCTTTCCCTTTGTACTCAACCTGGACCGTGGTGAAGTCCGGGCTGAGGACATTCTAGAAAACACAGTCAAACTTTGCTGTCATCCTGTCGATGTCTGGAGCTTTGTTGGTGGATGGGCTTCTGCAACTTGGCAAGAATAAGATGATTCTTCAGCTGGTTCTGGTTGCCCATGCTGACTTGTGTCAGGACCTTATGGGTTTTGGCATTGATCAGATCAGGTGAGAAGAGAACTTCATAGAAGGGACCCTTTCTCATATGTTGCTGGGATCAGTGAAGTGGGTGTCATCCTCTGCCAGGAAGCAAGTGATGTACTTGGCACCTCTCTTCTCCAGGACATAAAATAAATGAGTCAATCTGACTCGTAGAGGAGCTGCATCCGCAACCAGACAAACCACAGGCACAGTGATTGTCTAGAGCTCAGAGCTCTCCTTTCCACTTCTTTTGACACTCCCTGGAAGTGGATGGCTTCTCTGGGTTAGTGGCAAGGTGCCTCTCCATCTCCAAGAAGTCCCTCTGGAGTTGCAAGGTCCTTCAAGTTCATGGGGAGGGGGGAAACGGTGGAGGAGGGAGGTAAGGAGGAGGAGCTGTGGGCTGATATTGGGGTTGTAGGAGTGCTAGTATTGATGGCACCCCTTCCTGCAGAGGTGGTTCACTGTTCCTCCTGCTGGCCTGTAGGGCACTCCTGATGCTCAGTGCCTGGCATTGGAAGCAACTGTTTTTCTCATTGAGTAATGCATTTTCTACAGGGTTCCTTGGAAGGGGACCATAAAGGATTCATCCCTTCTGCCCTTGTGCCTCCCACCCAGGCAGATGGTGACTTGACAGCAGAAGGATTACACATGGCAGTCTGGGGTCCCAATAGCCAAGCAGGAGAGTGATGGCTGGGGACGTGACATTCCCCAGGCTGAAGAGGTGAAGCATAAAGGTCACATTGGCAGTGTTTGGAGCTCCACACCCCCTTGGTGCTCATGCCCTATGAGAAGAATGTAACTACCCCCAACACCACCAAGAGGTCCCCTTCTCTGCCGTCTCTTAGGCGGAAAAACAGCCCTGCCAGAGGCTGCCACAATTTTTTCACAACCTGTAACAGCATGCATACATGTTTCGATGTGGGGTGCCTCAGAAATGAGGTGGCAGCATACTCTGTGCTGCCTGGTGGTGGTAGGGGAGGTGCCCTGATTGCCTGAGGTAGTATGGGCACAGGCTGGAGAGCTGCAGATTTTCCCTGTAGCTGTGTGAACATGGCTGTGGCTGCTCCCATGTGGCTGTGGCTTCCTCCTGTTGCTCTGGTTGCAGGTTCCCTATCCCTCCAACTTCCCCTTCCATACCCCAGGGGGTGAGACAGAGTGATGGAGTGCAGCTTGGCATAGCCTAAGGTACTAGGGGAGCCTGCAGCCCAGGGTGTCTGAAAGGCATGATGCAGATGGGGAGCCTAGGGTGAGGCATGCCATGTGGTACAGCAGGTGGTTGCAGGGGTTTGATACATTGTGAAGCTGCTGGGTGTGTAGTGAAGGAGGGCGATCAGGTGGTGTGTGGCTCTGGGGGCCTTCCCCAGGCATACATAGTGGCCTACCTGTTCCCCTTCAGCCACTTACCTGCCTTGCATCTCAAACAAAAACATAACTCATCTCAGTGTGAGACTCTCTGCAGAGCTCCTCCTCCAAGGATCTGGGCTCAAATGCTCTTTTTAGCTCAGGAGCTACATTTACATAGCCCTGGGCTCTACCTCTTCCAGTCACATGACCTCTGGTTCTTAGTCAAACAAAGGGGTTTTTCGCTGGCCTTATTGGTAGGGTTACTGCCCTTCAGTCTGCCTCCCTGCAGACTGTCCACTAAACTTTCCTCAACACCTTAACTCTGGTGCTTCTCTCTCTTAAGTAACAGGGGTTAAGGGTCCCTTTTACATAATTTTCTTTATCAGGGTTGTACAGCCAGTGGCCCATGAGGGTGTAACTGTGGCCCCAGGCTCTGCCTGGCCACTGTTCCCTTTATTTTTCTGGCTGCTGCTGCATTTGGGGTCTCCAGGTTCCCCTCCTCTTTTCTGGCTTTTATTTCTTGCCCCTGCCACAGGAGCCAAGGAGGTACATGTGTGGGGAGGTGGAGGAGGACTGGGGGATGGTCCCTGCTGCTCTGCTGAACTCTTCCCAATCTATCCACATCCTTCTTGAAGTGTGAGGACCAAACCTGATCATAGTTCTCCAAGTGAGGCCTCACTGGTGCCAAATAGAGCAGAAGAATAACCCCCCAACATTGATTTGCAAGGGATGCTTCTGTTAATACAACATAGTAGGTTGTTGGCCTTTTTTGTGATGAGCACACTGTAGGCCACTGTAACCATTCATCTTCTGGCCTAATGTAACTTCCAGCTCCTTCTCTGCAGTACTGTAGCCTAGCTAATCATTCCCCGTTCTGATTTTGTAAATGTAGTTATTCTTTCTGAAATGCAGGACTTTGTACTTGTTTTTACTAAATGTTGTCTGGTTAATTTTGGACCATATCTTCAGTTTATCATGGTCATCCTGGATGTTAGCTGTGCCCTCCGAGTGTCTGCAGCTCCACCCAACTTCATGTCATCCACAAACTTGCTAAGTTTGCACTCAATCCCATCATCTATTAATGAAGATATATATACCAGACCTAAGACAATCCTGGGGGAACTCCTCTTAATACCTCCACCTAACTAGACATTGAGCCATTGAAGATTATGCTGATTACATGATTCAGAAGTAACATTTAGTTTTAATTCTTACATACAAGAACTTAAACTTCTAGCTACTGAGAAATGACAGTGAGTATAAATTCCTACTGGTATACTGTCTGGGATCTGGAAGATCTGCAGGGGATGGAGGGATCCATTTGTCAGCCTGACTTGTTGTTCTGGGAGGTCTGCTGCTTGCTTGAAGCCTGGATCCGAGATGTCATGGATGGATTACTGAAACTCATCTGAACCTCTGACTGCTACCCCATACTGCTCATCCATGTGTACACCAGTGCACACCAATCCATGGGTGACCCTGAGCAGATCAGGAGTGATTACACGGCTCTGGGTGAAAAGGTGAAGGAGATGGGGGCACAGGTGGTGTTCTCAATCCTTCTGGTCAAGGGGAAGGGCCCTGGCAGGAGCGGACACATCCTGCAATTCAGTGCATGGCTGTACAGGTGGTGTTGCCAACAGAGATTTGGCTTCTTCAACCATGGGATGTTATTCCAAGAAGGAAGCTTGCTAGGTAGAGATGGGATCCACCCGATGAAGAGAGGGAAAAGCTTCTTTGCAGACAGACTTGCTAACCTAGTGAGGAGGGCTTTAAAAAGTGTTCACCAGGGGATGGAAAACAAAGCCCTGAGGTAAGTGGAGAAGCGGGGTCCTGGAAGAAGCAGAAGGGGCCCCAGTGGGGAGCAGGGCAGGGCCACAGATGGCTCATCTGGGGGAGGGCTCTGCACTGCTCTTCTGCGTGTGCTGCTGCTTTGAGGGGTGCAACCGCATGCTGCTGCTCTTACTGCAGCCCTGTGCGCAGGAGGCACATCACCAGGGCAGTGCAGAGCTTGCAGCAGTGGCAAGGAGACCTCCATGTGGCCCTGCTGCTCCCTGCTGTGCCAGGTTATGCCTGCTGGGCTGCGGAGGCCCTGGGGGGAGAGAAGTAGGGCAGGAGCCCAAGTCCGCAGCCTGCATCTGCCCCGCATACAGATCTGGGGGGCATGGGTCCCTCCTGCCCCCCAAGAGTATGCGTGGCAGCAGGGAGCCAGCCCTCCCCCTCTACTGGACAAGCCATCTGCAGACCCGTCCTGTTCCCTGCTTAGGCCTTGCAGCCGCACATTGTAGCCCCAAGCCTAAGCACCACCCAGCTGGGCAGCAGCCCCAGCCCTGCCCAGCTCCCTCCCTACAGGGCCCTCAATCCCTCTCTCCCCTCCACATACCTGCTGGAGCTGCTGTACAGGCTGCCTGGGGCCATGCGCATGTACATGAGGATTTGTTAACTGAGGTATTACTGTATTCTGAGAGCGCTCAGGATGTGCCATGTGAAGCTAGATATGATTGGTAGGAGAGAAGAGAAAAACATATATTCTCCAAGACATGTGTTTTCAAATATACTCAGTACCTAGTAGCTGTGACTGAAGTAGAAAATGCTGCTGGGAGATCTGTTGGCAAATGTAGCCCTACCTCTGCAGCTTTTTGTCAGTGCTTGCTCTGGTTCAGCAATGCAGTTTATTGGATACAGATGCAAATTTGAAGGAATGTAATGTCTCTTACCTTCCTAAAGGTTGTCCTGGTTCATCATTTCATTTAATACTTTGTTTTTGCATCTGTCATTTTTAGGCATACAGTGGAAAAAATGTGTTTTTAGCAGCCTTAGGATCTTCAAATTGTTACTGTAGGCTGTAGATGAGTTGGTCATTGGTTTCATTGTCAGATGTTAAGCTAAGTTTCTTAAAATCCTGTTCACTGTTGGTTTAAAATGTGTCAATAATTGCTAGATTATTGGTCCTTTTGATGACTGGCATATTCTCTTTAGAGATGTAGTTTAACCAAAGAATAAATTAAAGGTCAGAAATACAGTCCATTCCACAACAAATGCAAAATTGTTGATTTAATCAGTAGTCGTGTGACACTTTTAAATGCTGTTTTATTGAAACGTTCATATAATGTGATTCTTTACTTAGATCTTTTATTTCTTTCTTGTTTAAGTATTTGTGAATGAAGTATTTAAATCATTAAATTTGTGTGGTATGTACACTGACATGAAAACTGGTGGTGGTTGCATCCTCTAGTTATGCATTCCAAAGAAATTTCTTTGAGGAAACATAACATTTACAGAGGTCTCCTCTACGTGTTATCTCTATTATGCAATTATCTGGTTAATTGCACAATATATTTAGATTGACTACATGTGCAAATTAACTATGATGCCTTAAAAAGGTCAACCCAGCTATAAAATTATTGCTCAAAAATGTGTATTAACTTGTTTTTTATCTAGCTTTCATTTGTATGTGTAGGCAGTCCCTCTACCTGTGTAGGGAGGTAGATAATGGCTGCTGATGCCTCCTAGCCACTGTGATGCACAATATGCTCCCCAGGGCTGGGAGATCACAGTGGCCGAGAGATCACAGCAGTCCCTTGTGGCTGCCGGAGCTGAGGGTCCCGCAGTTTATGGGAATTTCAGCCCTGGCTGCATGTGAGGTGCAGTGAGGACCAAGAGTCCTACAGCTGCAGGGACTTCTGGCCCTAGCTGGATGAGGGCAATTGTGGATGCTGGGTCCTGGCAGTGCCATAGCCTCCCAGCTGCAGGGGTGCATGGGGCACTCCCATGACTTGGAGCCTTACCAGCAGAGGAGGCTCCCAGTCATGGAACCCTGCTTCTTGCCAGGGCAGGGGCAGCCCAGGATCAGGCTCCTCTTGCACTGGCAGTAAGACATGGTGGGACCTAATACACAATCCCAAATCAGCACATGTGGCATGGCAGAAGGTGCGATTGTGTGGATCGTGCATTAGATCCTATTATGCCTTTACCTGCATGTGTACAGGGGGCCTTAGAAATGTGACACCAATTTATGGAAATTAATCAGTTACGTGAAGTGATGGTGCAGTACTGGCTTTCTTTTGTTCAGCCAGACTCTTGCTGACACTTAGATAATTTTTGCTTGCTCTTCTACTTCTGGACTTTACTTGCAGGTTTTCCAGCTTGCTGCACATCTTGTTTATTGGGGAAAAGCAATTATCATCTATCCACTGTGTGAAAACAATGTCTATATGCTGTCCCCCAATGCCAGTGTTTGTCTGTAAGTAGAGACTACAACTTCCTATGCTGAGTTTGCTTTATAAAATGGAGATATGGTCTCCATTTGTGAATTTGTTGAGATTGTACAGTATGCAGATTGCACCTGTTGCCTAAATGCCAGCAGCTCTGAAGAGCTACTCAAAATATAGAGAAAGAGTAGAGGAGTTGATCAGCCTATTCTTGGTTTACATTTGCATACCTATAAAATCCCAGTTTGGATAACCAGTTTTAAGAACTCAGAACAGTGTAGTTACCATTAAATTGCTTTATAGGGAGGCACATTTTTTGAACATTTAGTGTACTTGGTTGGTTAATGAGTGTCTGTCCAAGAAAGAACTGCGTGAAATCAAAACAGTATTGGAACAGTGAAAAAGCAAGCAGACACGTTGCTAAGTCCTGTATGGTAGTGGCTACCTGCTTTTGATAGGCTTCCTGAGGGAGACTCCTGAAGTGAGGTTTTGGGCCTGGTGCAGTGATTTGGGTGGCTCTGCGTAGTAGCACCCCCTCCTGCACCACATCTCTCATTTCAGAGCCCAAACTAAAAACCTTAACTCAGATGTGGTAATATTAACTCAGATGTAGCAATGATTGACAGTGAAGTATTGGAGGCATTGTCAAAGCACTTAAGGCTAGATGTGCATTTAACTATAATGATTGCATGACTAGTGACACAATAACTTTCATGTGTTGTGTTATATGTGAAGATGTGCCACTCCTTTTCTAAATCCTAGAGCTGCCCATGTATGAGATGCTTTGCCCTTCTGTATGTAGAGATTGTGAAATGAAATATTGCTTTGTTTTGGTTTTTGTTTAAATCTGTAAGTATAGATTATAGGAAAATAAAGTGATGGTCAAAACCGCTTTGATTAAAATAAAAAGAAGTTTTCTGTGGCAGAACCAAATGCCAGCATTAATGTGTTTATTTTTCCTATTATTTCATCAGGATACTAGGTGCCATAAACCAGGGCTTGTCAACCAGCGGTACACGTACCACCCCGTGCTGCTGTCGCTTCACATCCAGCCTTGTGTTGCCCCCCTCCCCCCCCTCCTTCCCCCACATCCGGCTGCTGAGGGTACACTTGTTAAAAAAGGTTGACAACCCCTGCTATAAACTATAATGGAGTGCTTTACTGTTTACAAGGAACATAAATATTTTTAATGTTGAAATTAACACTTCTTCTGTAACGAGTCAGTTCTTGCAAATTTATGCCAATTTTATTTATCAACAGCACACAAACTATTTTTTCTCATGTATCTTTTCCAGATATTCTCCTTTAGCAGATAGATTTTCCTGTCAGTTTCCTGGCCATGATTTGCCATCTGTGCTTTCCAAGTTCTCACTCCCAGTTTCATTATCAGAATTCAAGAATCCACTGGCTCCACCTATTCAGGAGGTAAGTTAGAGGAGGGCATGTGATAGCTGTGTTGGGACACCTCATGATTGCCCAGCTACAGGGAGCAGCAATAGAGGTTACCTTTAGAATATCCTGTCAGGAACTTCAGAATTGTTGTATAGCTACTGTACAAAAAAAATCTGTTCCCCATATAGAAGTTGTCTTCATCCCTACTTATCTATGATGCATACATGGAATTTAGCTTTCTGAAAAACAAAAAGACTGAGATCTATTATTACGTATTCCAGCTGATTTAGACTTGCAGTCTGGATTTAAAAGCAGACTGTTTGCTTAGGCTTCTATATAATCCTGAAGGAATTTACTAATGTAGGAAATGTTAAACATACGTTTGTTCTGACTCCATGCTGAGTATAATATAATGTTTTCATGCCCCAAAATTTCAGATTTTGTTTTACTGCTTGCATGAGCAATAACAATTGAGGTTTGAGCAATATCCTGAGAATTATTAAAAGGCTGGGAGCACCCAGACAGCAAAATCTATGGCAGTATTCAAGGCTAAGTAGTTGTTATTGCTATAAATTGTACATGTACAAAAACATCATTAAATGTTTTTTGGCTGTCCATTAATCCTCCCATCTCCATGAACATGCTGTATGTATGACATTTGGTCACTGTCCATATTTCTAAAGAGTAATCCAGTAGTGTAGCCAGTCATATTACAAAAGGAGAGTTTGTTATAATTATAAGTTTATGTGAGGTGGTGCTCAAGGTGTACTAGCACAAGAATATTGCTAAGTCTAGTCAGTTCTCTTGTCTGAATTAATGGAAAAACCGACATGCTTGAGAGAGAGGTAGAAAGGAATTGTAAACTTACTGTTGACATTTCTTACCCATTATAGTTGTTGACCAGTCTGCATCCTAAAAAATGATTAGCTTTTTCAGTTTTATCCTTGCTACTGTAACTTCAGAAGCTATTGTTATTCTTAGCGTTACTTTTTGTTTGCATGTCTCAGTCCTATCAGTTTTGCAAAATGTAGAGCACATTTCTGTAGGCATCCTGAAAAACAAGATTGGCAGGAGGAACAAACTAGCTTTTGTTCTACAGAATCCTGGCTTTAATTAAATAAAAGTCTAGCTATTTTGGGAACAAGGGTAACCTTGAAATTGTGACTGGAGTGGTATTATGAACTGCCCCTTTTGTTTCAGTAGGTGCTGACTCAGGACCTCAGATGATGCTCTAAAGGTCACTCTGTTAAACTATTTTATCATTTATTCAGCGCATGACAAAGCGGGGGTAGTCAACCTGTGGCATATGTGCAACAAGTGGCACAGGCAGTCTCTATGTGGCATGTGGCAGACTGGGAGGGAGCAGGGAACAAAAAGCAGAACAACAGATCAGTTGGGAAGGGGATTGAAGTGGCACTTATAGAGGGTGAAGGCTTATTTTGTGGCACGCCTGCCAAAAAAGGTTGGCCCTCACTATAATAGAGGATGAAGACTGGTGGTGTATTATGTGCAAAGGATTAGAAGGTATGTGAAAGACATACATTAAGGTTAGGATATTTTTAACACATAGTAACTACTGAGAAATAAGATAGGTTTCACTTTCATGAGACAAGGCTCATTTTTTCAGGTTGGGAAATACTGGGTCAGGGAGAACATTTTATGTCTTGCTTTGGGTGTTAGAATGTTCTTGTTTTCTACGTGAAAAAACCCTTGTTCTGAAGTTACTTCTACCTGTTGTAGTGTTGTACGGAATTAAATTAATTTCCAGAAAGAAGAGAACATTTACCATTGTTCAGTTAGCCCCTCAAAAGTAACCAAATGCCAAAGCTGAGTTTGCACATTCAGTTTTCCTTTGATTGTTCTGGATGCATAGGAGGAAACAGTCCTGGATTGTAAATGAATACAATGATGCAGTATAATTCTAATATTACAAAAGCCTTAGTTTGTCTGTCTGTAACGCTTTATTTGCACTCTGGTTGGTTGCCTCAGCAGCCAGTCAGAGTACTCTGGACAGACAGTGACACATGATGGAGTGCTATCATGACAGTGGGGACTGAGGGGCCTGAGCTCCACCATGATGGAGGGGATGGAGCGGAGGGGCGAGGCCAGCAGTGCCAAAGCGGTGGTGGGGAGGCAGGGAGCAGTCTTGGCCCTGGCCCTGGGCCCAGCCTGATGTGGTGGGGCTGTACACAGGCCTCTGTCTCTGCCCGCCTCCCTGATCATTCTTATTGGGCAGTGTGCTAGTTCTAATATGATAAAAGCCTTAGTCTGTCTGTCCGTAATGCTTTCTTCACACTCTGATTGGTTGTCTGAAACAACCAATTGGAGTGTGAGCGTTTGGACAGACAGAGATACATGGCAAAGCACCATCGTGACGGTGGGGACTGAGGGGCCGGAGCTCCACCATGACGGAGGAGGGACGGAGCAGGGGGATGAGGCCAGCAGCCCCAAAGCGGCGGTGGGGAGGCGGGGCGTGCCTGAAGTGGGGGGGAATGGATGCACATCTCTGTCGCTGCCTGCCCCCGCCCCCGTCATTCTTGATGGGCATTTTGCTAGTTCTAGTATGATAAAAGCCTTAGCCTGTCTTTCCATAACACTTTATTCTCACTATGATTGGTTGTCTGAAACAACCAATCAGAGTGTGAGCATTTGGACTGGAGCTGGTGACTGCGCCACCATGATGGCCTGAGGTGAGAGCGGCGATGGATGGCGGGGTGCAGCAAGTCCTGGCTCCAGCTCAAGCGGTGGGGGGGAGGAGTTTGTTGCTTAAGGATATGATTGTTGCTCAGGGTTACGATGCTTGGTTGTTGTTCAAGGATACGATCCTCAAAGCAGAAAAGAAAACCATTCCTGCAAAGAGGAAAGGTAGCAGAAGGGCTGGCAAACCCTCCTGGCTTAATAGGAACATTGCGGTCCTCTTAAAAAAGAAAAAAGAGGTGTACTCACTGTGGAAGCTATGGATGATCCTCAAGGAGGACTATACAACAATGGCCAGCACCTGCAGGGAAATGATTAGGAAAGCCAAGGTGGCGATGGAGTTTAGGTTAGCTACAGGAGTCAAGGATAACAGAAGTCCTTCTTTAGTTATGTAGGCAGCAGAAGGAAAACAAATGCAGGTGTGGGACCCCTGATTAACACCTCGGGACAGCTGGTAACCGACATTCAGGAAAACACTGAACTCCTGAATATCCACTTTGCTTTGGTATTTCACCGGACCATGGGGAATGTCAAGTGAGATAAGTCTCGTAGGGGACATGCCAGGACTGACAGCCTCCCCACTGTGGATGCTGAGTGGATGCAATACCAATTAGAAAAGCTAGACATTTATAAGTCAGCAGAACTGGATGGACTTCATCCGAGAGTGCTGAAGGAGCTGACTGAAGTCATCACGGAACCCCTGGCATAGCTCTTTCAGAATTCGTGGCACACGGGAGATCCCTGAGGATTGGAAGAAGACCAACATTGTGCCCTTCAAGAAGGGGAAGAGGGAGGACCGGAGCAACTATAGGCCAGTCAGCTTCACTTCCATCCCAGGGAAAATCCTGGAAAAGCTCATTAAAGTATCTATGTGTGATACGCTCACAGAGGGTAAGATTCTGAATGACAGCCAGCATGGCTCTTGTCTTGTCTTACCAATCTCATCTCCTTCTACGATCAGGTCTCTCACCACCTGGACACAGGAGACATGGTAGACGTTATAGACTTAGACTTCCAAAAGGCTTTTGATCAAGTATCGCTTAATGTCCTTGTGGGGAAACTGGAAGATTGCGGGCTCAGCTACTCAACAGTTCAATGGGTGGGAAACTGGCTACACAGTAGGAACCAGAGAGTTCTCAAGAACGGATCTTTGTTGTCCTGGTGCGAAGTGGCCAGTGGTTGAACCAGGGCTTTTCAACATCTTTATCAATGATTTTGACGGGGGACTGAAAAGCTCACTGGCCAAGTTTGTGGACACTAAATTGTGGGGCTGTGTGGTCACGCCAGATGATAGGTTGCAGATACAGGAGGACCTGGACAGGCTCGAGAGTTGAGCAGACCAAAACCAGATTTCATAGATTTCATAGACATTAGGGCTGGAAGGGACCTCGGAAAATCATCGAGTCCAGCCCCCTGCCCAAAGGGCAGGAAGTCAGCTGGGGTCATAGGATCCCAGCAAGATAAGCATCCAGTTTGCTCTTGAAGGTGTTCAATGTAGGCGCTTGAACCACCTCCGGTGGCAGGCTGTTCCAGAACTTGGGGGCTCGAACAGTAAAGAAATTCTTCCTTATGTCCAGCCTGAAACGGTCTTGTCATAGTTTATGACCATTCGACCTAGTCGTCATCCCCTGGGGCGCTCTGGTGAACAAACGTTCCCCCAGATACTGGTGGTCACCCCTGATAAACTTATAGGTGGCCATCAGATCACCCCTGAGCCTGCGCTTTTCCAGGCTAAAGAGCCCCAGGGCTCTCAGCCTGTCATCGTAGGGTCTGCTTCCCTGACCTCTGATCATGCGCGTGGCTCTTCTCTGGACTCTCAAGCTTCTCCACATCCTTTTTGAATCGTGGAGCCCAAAACTGGACGCAGTACTCCAGCTGCGGCCTCACTAAGGCCGAGTACAAGGGGAGAATGACCTCCCGGGATTTGCTTGAGAAGTATCTATGGATGCAAGCCAGCGTTTTGGTCGCTTTACTAGCCGCAGCATCGCACTGCAGGCTCATGTTCGTCTTGTGGTCAGTGATGACCCCCAAGTTTCTTTCTTGCATAGTGCTAGCCAACATAGCACTGCCGAGCCTATAAGGATGCTGCAGGTTTTTCTTCCCAAGGTGGAGAACCTTGCATTTATCGGTGTTGAACACCATCAGATTCTTGTCCGCCCACTTGCTGAGCCTGTCCAGGTCAGCCTGGATCACCCGCCTGTCTTCTGGTGTGGATGCTTTGCCCCAAAGTTTGGTGTCATCGGTGAACTTGACCAGTCCGCTTCTGACCCCAGTGTCCACATCATTAATAAAGATGTTGAACAGTATGGGTCCAAGGACAGAGCCTTGGGGGACCCCACTGGTCACCGGACACCATGATGAGTGACTTCCATCAATTGCTACCCTCTGGGTCCGACCCCGGAGCCAGTTTTCCAGCCAGTGGATCGTGGAGGGCCCAAGGCGACAATTGGCCAGTGTCTCCAAGAGGTGATCATGGGAAACCAGATCGAAGGCTTTTTTGAAGTCAAGATATATGACATCAATCTCTTCTCCCTTGTCCAGGTGATAGGTCACCTGGTCGTAGAAGGAAATGAGATTGGTCAAGCAAGACCTACCCGCAACAAACCTGTGCTGGCTATCCCTTAAGATGTTGGCGTCGGCCAGTCCATTAAGGATGGCCACTTTAATAAACTTTTCTAAGATCTTCCCCAGGATAGAAGTCCGGCTAATGGGCCTATAGTTAGCCGGATCCACTGTCCTCCCTTTCTTGAAGATAGGCACCACATTGGCCTTCTTCCAGTCTTCAGAAGACTTCAGTTTTCAGATGAAGTTTAACACTTCCAAGTGAAAGGTGCTCCATCTGGGGGCAAACAGCCCTTAGCATACATATAGGCTCGGTGGCGACAGCTTGACTTACACCACGGCCAAGAAGGACCTGGGGTAATGATCGACCAGCGTATGAATCTGAGCTGTCAGTGTGAGGCAGTGGTCAGGAGGGCAAACAACAGGCTGGCATGCATCGACCAATACATCTTGTGTAAAACTAAGGAAGTGATACTCCTACTGTACTCAGCATTGGTGAGACCACAGTTGGAGTACTGTGTCCTGTTCTGGGCACTGCACTTCAATAAGGACGTGGAAAAACTTGAGAGGATCCAGAAAAGAGCCACCCATATGATCAGGGACTTGCAAGGCAAGCCATACGAGGATAGGCTGAGGGACCTGGGCCTCTTTAGCCTAAAGAAGAGAAGGTTGAGAGGGGACTCGATAGCAGCTTACTGCTATATCAGAGGAGTGCATCAGGAGCTTGGTGATGAACTGTTCACTAGGGCACCCCTGGAGAAGACCAAAACCAAGGGATATAAACTCCTGGAAGGCCACTTCAAGCTGAATACAAGGAAAATCTCTTTCACAGTCAAGGTGTCCAGACTGGAATAAACTCCCTCCGGAGGTGTGCAGTCACCTACCCTGGAGGTTTTCAAGAGGAGACTAGACAGTCATCTCGCTGGGATCACCTAACCCCAGTTGTCTTCCTGCCTAGAGTGGGAGCGCTGGATCTGATGGTCTGCAAGGCCCCTTCCAGCCCCTAACAATCTATGAATCTATGAGGAGGGGGAGGGAGAGAGCAGGTGTGGCATGGTCCGGCCCAAAGTGAGGTGAGGTGGGGGGGACCGGCCCCAGCTTGAAGGGGGCAGGGTGAAATGACTCTGGGCCCAGAGAGAAGGGGGGACTGGCCCAGCCCAGCCCAAAGTGGCAGGTGGCAGCAGCCCAGTCCTGGCATCATGCTCAGCTATATGAAATGGAGTGCAATCAGTTTACACTAGAAACTTGCTTAGGTACATTCAGATATCTTCTTTCTGTCCAGAGGCAAACAAGTGAATTTGCTGTGTATTGGAGGTCAACAATATGGCTTGCAAGACCTTAAAGGGAAACAATAGGTAAGTGACTTTGCCGCATCTGAGAGTCCAAAGCTGTCCATCATCTGATGCTGAAAGGTGGTACATTACAAAATAATGGATGTGACTTGAAAAATCAAACTCTGAAGTCTCTGGTATGTCTCAATTAAGGAAATGATGTTTTTGGACATAATGGTGAACAATCAAACAGCCTAATACAATCTGGCATACAGATATTTATTGTAGTCATTATAAATATACCGCTTCCTTTCCTTCCCTATTATTGTACCAAGGCTTTCCTAATAGATGTTCTGTTTTAAATATAATTGTGGAAAGTATGTATATATGAAATCCTGACCCTTTGGTCTCTTGTACTCACTCTGGTTTTCCTTGCCCCTGACTCAAGGAACTAGCATTCGGTTTCCCATTCTTTCCCTCATGTGTAGATAGCCAGGGGGGAAACTGAGGGACACAAATGTATTGTAATATAAACACAGTTTGCATAGAAATATTACAGCAAAAGTCTGTCACATCGTGTCAGATGTTGGCTTAGACTAATCCAGTTTAGAATGATTAGTCTATTCATTCGGTAATTAGTCTAGTCTATTCAGTGTATTCTTGTAGGTATGATGTTAAGAAAACAAAAGAGCATGCATGCTCACACCAAGGTTGGACTGCATATTCCCTGCCCTTGTTGTCTTAACATTTTTCTTTACATTTTCCATGAGAAAAACAGCAGCCCTAGGGGCTCTAATCAAAGGAACATAACTTTTGAAACACAGTGTGTTAAAGGACTTTACAAATGCCCCTGTGTTTCCAAGAAAGAAGAGAATATTGAATGGTTTCATCTGGCTATTGTAGAACACAAGGGCTGAGATCTGGCCTCTGATTGTCCAAGTTTTTCTCCAAAGGAAAGTGAAAACATCTGTTGTGTGCTATTTGTTAATAAATACAAAGCAGTATATTGTTCCAGCCTCTTTCTTGCAGTGTCTCACATGTGCTGGACAGCTGGATCTGCAGCCTCTCATGAGCAGTAGGGAGGCTGATGAAACCAATGCCAGAATTGCCAAGGCAAATGCGGCCTTCAACAGACTATGTGCAAATGTGTGGGAGCACAGAGGCATCAGTCAACAAACAAAACTGAAGGTCTATAATTCCATTGTGTTGCTAGTCTTGATGTATACAGGCAAAACCTGGATGGTGGACAGATGCCATGCTTAGGGTGATCACCTGTCCCAAAGAGGACCGAACAGTCCTGAAATGGCAACCTCAAGTCCTGGTCCCAGGCTGTATGACTCCTGGACAGCATTTGTCACAGATTCACAGTGTTGTGCAGGGATCCATGGGAAATGCTGAATTTCCCCTTGGAGGCTGGCAGCATTCCAGCCTACAAGGGGCTGCTGGGAATGAAACTCAGGAGGTACCATGTGCATGTGTGTGCCTGCACACATGCAGTTGGTTGGGAAAGCATGGAGAGCATCTTCCTGCAGATACATCTGTGGTGGGGAAGGGGCATAGGGGGAGATGGGAGAGGGGACAGACTGAGGCTCCCATGGTGAAGGAGGGAGTAGGGCAGGGGCGGGGGGAGCTGCCCAGCTAGGGTAGTGCATGGGCTCAGGTTGTGGAGCAGGACATGGCCATGGGTGGCTTGTCCAGGGGGTGAGGGGCATGTGCCCTCCCCAGGTTTGTGCACAGGGCAGGAGCAGATGCAGGTGTGGGCTGCAGCCTTGGGGCTCCCTGCCCTGCTGCCTTTCCCCTGGGAGCCCCATGGCAGTTGTGTGCCCCCCGCCTGCCCAGCAGCATAAAGGGTTGTGGCAGCACAGTGTTGTTCCCCTCACTGCTGCTGGGTGGCCAGGGGGCATGTGACTAGTTTAGGGCTTGCCAGGGAGAGGCAGCAGGGCAGGGAGCCCCAAGCTTGCAGCAGGCAGCCCACATCCAGTCCTGTTCCACTCGGCTGTGTTCCAGCCATGTTGCCAGCGGGGGGAGAGAGGGGTGCTGGAGGCAGACATGTGTCCCACCTTTCTGTTTTGAAAAGGTGGTCACCCTAGCCATGCTATGAAGCTGAACCAGTTTCACATGAGGAAACTGATGATAAGGTGGCAAGACACTGAGGTTCTCACACAGGCAGGCATTCCAAGCATCCACACTCTGCTGATGAAATCACACATGAGATGGGTAGGCCATGTCACCTGGATGTCAGATGAGCAACTGCCAAAGATCTTCTGCAGTGAGCTAAAAGAGGGAAAGTGCCCTCAGGGAGGCTGGAATAAATGTTTCAAGGACTCCCTCAAGCCATCCTTGAAATGTTTCTCCATTGACCCAAAGCCTTGGGAAGATCTCACTCATGATCTCATTCATGATGGATGGTGAAGCCTCATCCATACTGGAGCTACAATCTATGACTGGAGGAGAGCTGCTGAGGCAGAGCAGAAATGTAAACAGTATAAATTTTGCAACAGCAACAAGTCTGTTGTTAATCAAGCAACCTAAAGCGGCATCTCTTGTTCAATGTACCACAGACAGTTCAAAGCACAAATTGGTCCGATTAGCCACTCATGCTAACAGAAACCAAGCCAACCAGTGATGTCATGGTCATCTTCAAATTCAAAGGATGAACAACACCACTTATGTTGAACAGCTTTTTACATTGATGTTGAATAACTTCATATCATTTTTGCATGTCATGATGCTGCCCTAAAGGGCGACCCTGCTTTTTAGAGCGGTATCGAATTTCACTGTACAAAATATTCTTGGGGATATGGTCTCCTCCCATTCTCCTGGCATAGCCAAGCCATTGCAAACTCCTTTTCTTGACAGTGGTTTCTAAGTATGTCAGTCCTGTGTGCTCTAGCACCTCTGAGTTTGGCATTTTGTCTTCCTACTTCATTTTCAGGATTCTTGCACAGACATCTCATGTGGAAGCTGTTCAGTCTCCTGATGTTCCCAGCATATATATAGTCCATGTTTCTGAACCATAAAGCAGGGATGACAGCGTGCAAGTCTTGTAGATTTGCATCTTCACCTTACTTGGTAGTCTGTAGCTATTCCATGCATGTTTCTGTAATAGCCTAAAATTCTGAGCTACTTCTCCAATTCTGTTAGTTTAGTCTGAAAGTTAAGATTCCTGCTGATCATGGAACCCAAGTAGAAAAAGCTGTTGATGATTTACCGTCCAGAGTGATAGCCAACCCTTGGTATATAATTACGGTCTTCTTGAGACTAATTGTCAGCCTGAAGCTCTTGCATGACTCAGAAAATCTGCCCAAGAGATTTTACGGGGAAGACTCACTGTGGGCAAACAATTTTTCATTTTAACTGGATTCATGTTGCCCTACTTCTACTGCACCTTTTCTCTATCTCCCCCCCACCCCATCACTAATTCCCTTCCAGTTTATTGTAATAAAGTACGTTTGCAACACTTACGATTGCTTCCATCTCTAAGTTTCAGCATGCCCTGTTCTCCTTTCCATCCCCATTCACCAAGCTGCTCTCCACACTTTCTGGCTGTATTTTAGGCCACATGCATGTGTGCGGGCGCACATATGGACATAGCACCTCCTGTGTCCTGCTCCCGGCAGCCCCTTCTAGGCTGGAATGCTGCCAGCTTGCAAGGGGAAACCTGCCATTTCCCATGGATCTCTGCACAATGGTGCAAATCCAGGGCAAAGGCTGTCCCGGAGTTATGCAGTCTAGGACCAGGACTTGAGGTTCCCATTCTGGGACCATCCCACCCAAGGATGGGTGGTTACCCTAAGCACTTGCCTTGGCAATTCTGGCATTGGTTTTATCTTCAATGTGAACTGCACATGACAGTGTACTGCCAAGATAGGTCAACTGCCTGGATGGTTTGGCTATTCACTGTGATGGGCAGGCTTTACATAAGGCTTTCTGGTTGCAGGCTGGTTCATCGCTTTGGTCTTCTTACTGTTGATTGTGAGACCAAAGTTGTCACAAGCTGAAGAGAAATGGTTCATACTTTGCTGCATGTCAGACTCAGATTTGGCATTCAGGGAACAGTCATCAGCAGACAGAAGATCACAATCAGTCACTTCCTGTAACTTCATCTTCACCTGTAGTCTCCTCAAATTGAAGAGCTTGCCATCAGTCTGGTATCTGATGTCAATCCTAGTGTTACAGTCACGAAAGGCATCTGCATGCATGGCAGAGAACATCATACTGAAGAGGGCTGAGGCCAGCACACAGCCCTCCTGCTTGATTCTGCTGGTGACTGGGGTTTGTTCTGATGACTCGCTGTCATCCACAGTGTGAGCCAGCATGCTGTTATGGAGTTTCCGAACCATTGCAAAGAATTTCTCTGGACAACCGAATTTTGCCATGATCTTCCAAAGGCCCTCCCCACTGACTGTATCAAATGCTTTTGTCAGGTCAATGAAAGTCATATACAGGTTGGATTTCTGTTCCTGCCATTTCTTCTGAAGTTGATGAGGTATGGGCACAGTGTCATTCCTCCTTTCCTGAAGCCACACTGACTCTCAGGCAGGAGCCCTTGTTCAATGTGTTGCACAAGGCAATTCAGCAGAATTCTGGCAAGAATTTTGCTGGCTGTTAACAGCAAGGAGATGCCCCGATGGTTGTTGCAAGACTGTCTATTGCCTTTCTGCTTGTACAAGTGGATGATAGAGCATCCTTGTACTCCTGAGGTATAGTTCCTTGAGTCCACATTGACTGGAAGAGTACAGTTAGTTTCAGAGCCATGTACTAGCCTCCGGCCTTGTAGACCTCTGCAGATATAGCATCTGTTCCAGGTGCTTTGCCATTTTACTGCAGGTTAATTGCTTTCACAGTCTCAGTCAGCAATGGAGGATCAGCAAGAGATACGTTAATGTCTATCTGGCGCAGTCGATCAATTGCGTCTTCACTAATATCTGATTGTTGATTGAGATTGTTCTGCCCATCTTTGCAGTATCTTCCCTTTGTCAATGAGCAGTGTGGTGCCATCAGCACTCAGTATTGGAGATGTTGCTGATGACCATGGCCTGTAGATTGTCCTCAGAGCATTGTAGAAGTTCTTCATATCATTCCTGTCTGTATAGGACTGAATCTCAGCTGCCTTGTTGCTCTGCCATGAGTTTTGCATCTCTCCGAGTTTGTGTTGGATAATCCTCTTGATGTTGAACTCTGCCTTCTTAGATGTTGAAGTGCTGCCTTCTAGACAGGCCTTATGGAGCTGATGCTTCTCATTCAGTAGTCTCTGTATTGCCATTAGTGGAGAAAGTTGTTCAGCATCGGTGTAGAAAGTACAGAATCCTGTCCAATCTGGAGGGAACATCTGGCACGTGGTACAGCTTAACATGAAGCAGTTTTGATTTAGAGGATAGAAGCAAAGTGAGAAAGAAAGAAGTAGTGTGCTGTAAACTTAGACTCCAACTCAGTCGCATGGATCTTTGAAACTTGCAACAAGCTGTGTCACTCTTGGATTGGGCTTGTCAGCCACAAGCAAATTCATTAGACACCTGATTAGACCTCTTTATGCGTACACCATGATCCAGAGGAAAGTCATCATCAGCAGCTGTCAGTCTCAGGAGAGCAGAGAGATTGAGCCTTTGGTGGGTTATTGGATATCACCACAGCTTCTTGTGTGGCTGAGGAGTCTGACGAGTGGCAAGCGGACCCTCCGGCAAGTTGCACCTACAAACTCAGTTGAGTTTGCACTGGCATGCTGAGTACTATTTTGTCTTGCTTGCCCCTGACACCTCTTCTCTAGCTCATCATTGACCCTCTCCATTTTGAAATGACATAGGCTCTGCTTCACAGCAGCTTTCCACTTGCAGCTGTTTGAAGCGATTGACTCCCAGTGTTGGCCACTGATGTGCAGTGCACAAAAGTTTTTCTTGTAGACATCAGCAAAACCGAGTTTGGGCAGTCCAAGTTCACATTTGCCAGTGGCCAGCTCACCGTAGAGTATGTCCTTGGGGTTTCAGCCATCACTCATATGATTCACATGTCTTAACCAAGGGAGGTGTCTCTTTCTCAGGAGCATGAACATACTGGGTATCTTGGCCCAGAATAGCAAAGTTAGAGAATGTGTCATGCCATGTTAAGCCCAGGTTACGGAGGAGACATTGAAGATAGAAACTCTTCAGTTTTCTTTATTTCTTAGCATAGGGAGTCCATGTTTTGCTGCCATACAATAGAGACCTAAGTGGTCATGCGCTGTAGACAGACATCTGGGGACAAACATCTCTGGGGATCTTCAAAAGGAGGCTAGACAATCACCTAGCTGGGGTTGTTTGACCCCAGCATTCTTTCCTGCCCATGGCAGGGGGTTGGACTTGATGACCTGCTTAGGTCCCTTCTGACCCTACCAACTATGAAACTACCTTTGTCAACAGAGTTAGTGCTGTGTTTTTTCAAACTCTCTTTTGAAATTTAGCAATGGCGTTGCTTGCCTTTCCAATGTGAGTGTTAATGTTGGCTTCCAAGCCAAGATTTTGCAAAATGATGGAGCCCAAGTTAATTTTTAAACCACTTCCAGGCTTTCATCATTTATTCTAACTTCAGGAGGGCAGCCATCTTGTTGAGCCATGAGTACTGGCTTCTTTAAACTAATGGTCAGACCAAAACTGTCACAAGCAGGAGAAAGGTGATCCACAAGACTTTTCAGTCCTGCTTCTGAAACAGTGTGTCTACTTGTTCATTGATATTCTGTAGTTACTGCACATTAAGTTTAGTACTTGTATATAACCAAATACTAAATCAATGCGCAGTAACTGGTGCCAGCACATGGGTTTTTAGTGACGCTAACTGCACAGTGGCTGAATTAACACAATTTTTGCCCTGCACAGTACTGCAAAGTAAAATTAGGCTACTGCTGTTAGCATCTTGTGTAGACATACTCGATGACTAACAATTGCTGTGTCTCTGGCAAAGAGCGTTTCATGGACAAGAACTTTTCGGGTTTTCATTTTTACTTTAAGATGAGGAAGGTAAAGAGTTTCCCATCAGATCTGGTCTGAAGGTATGCTCCTTCTGAACAGCCACTGAATATATATTTGAACAGGACAGCAAACAACATCCCAAAAAACATCAGAGCTAGGGCACATCCCTGTTTGATACCACTCTTGAATTCAAATTCTTCTGAATGTGATGCATCAAACTGCACCATGCCATGCAGAGCGACGTGGAAGGACTTGATGATGATCAGGAGCTTAGGAGGGTAGACAGTCTTCTTCGGCATTTGGAGTAAACCATCTCTGCTGACAAGATCAAAAGCTTTGGTGAGATCAACAAATGCTACATACAGAGATTTCTTTTCTTCACAGCACTTTTCTTGTAGCTGTCTCAAGGAGAATATCAAGGAAAATACTAAGGAAAGGAGTAGTAAACTAAACCAAAGAAGAATATTTCTTCCTGCTTTCCAAGATCACTCTTTCATTCAGAAAGGCTGATCATGCCTTCTTAAAGCATCAGCTGATGAGAGAGCACTGGAAGGCAGTCTCCTGGGGACAAAGCATGCAATTGACTATGCAGCTCTTCTAGTCTTTGTTGGCCTAAAAAGTGAAACCAGCTGACCAGGAATGTTTTTAAAGCAGATGTGACAATGAAGACATTCTCTCATGGTTCAAAGGAAATGAGTGAGCTTCAAATAGATGAGTCATTGCAAGTAATAGGAAGGAACCCTGCCTCAAGTAACTCCACCTGGAACCTCTCCCCCTTCTCCAATACAGAGGGAGGCACACTGGGAAAGAATGAAGGAAGCAGGGAAGGTCATAGAGGCCCTATCCAGATGAACAGGCCGAACTCCAGGATTGGTGCCGGAGATGGCTCCTGTGTGGTGAAGGACAGGAGAAATAGAATGAGGTTGCAAGAATGACATGGTACTTCGAAGTTATGTTGCAAGTCTCCATGCCAATCTTTCAATGACAGTCGGAGGTGGCTTGCAAGACTTGTGCTTTTACTTAGCCCTTAAGTAATTTAGTTCCCAAACTTCCACTGAAATGATGCCTCTAATATAAGCAGGTTTATTAAGCATAGTATGTTATCTCCCTGCCTGGTAATGGGAACTGCAAGCTCATTCAGTTATACCTTGAAAAGTTCTTTGATTTCATAGTAGTTTCTATAGTCCTTTATGAAATGTCTGTTATGGTGTGAAAGGTCTGACTGCTTTTGTCAGGGATTTTGATCTCCTCAGTCATATTTCCCACTTCTTGCTGAACTTGAAAAGCATAGTCTGCTGTTCACTTATGCTAAACACTGGAACTGAGGCAATATAGATCCCTTACAGTATCTGTAAGCATGTCTCAGTAAGCATGCCTGAGAGGGAAGCAGAGTACTAGGTCTTGCTTAGGGCCATTCTGATGGCTACATTGCCTCATTTCCAGGATTTGCTGCTCTTGAGTAGTAAGGAGTTCTTGGTGGCACTCCCAGGCTCTAGGGAAGCAGTGTAGACGGAGACTATTCTTTTAGACATGCTTACACAGTAGACTGAAAGGAAAGGATGGGTTAAGTAAGAGTTTCCACCAGTGGAGAGTAGTATCAAGACATTCTATAAAACACACCCAGTATTTCAGAGGAAGAAAATCTTAACTTTTTATTGCCTTATCCTGAAAAAGCTGCTACATTTCAAGTTGGTAAGGATGGCCACAGGAATGCTACTTACCAAAAATAGGAAAGGAAATGGTTCAGGAAAACTAGAAAATACTGATTTCCCCTCTCCAGTAGTTTGTTTATATTGTGGTTTTTGCGTAAAATGTATTGAGCGATGTCCGGACAGACAAGACCACTTGATTCATGTCCAGATACCTCACAGTCTGGCCTGAAATATAGCAACTTTGTGAACTAATTTTGTGAACTATCCTTTTAACTAAAACAATAGATATTTTCTTTTAATCAAACCCAAGATGAAAAAATTGTTAAAGATGTTACAGCAGTAGGTCTAGATAGCACTTTAATGCTAGCTGTTTTAAAGTACCAGTTAGTATCTCATTACTAAATTAAGCAGGGTGAGCATATATGCAGTGATTTCAGTATGATGCAGAACTTTAGATATGTGTACTTTTTGTTCCATTTAGTTCCTCCTCCTCCTCTTTTCTTCTCTCACGTGTCCCGGGGTCACTTGCAGATTCTGGCTCTCCATTCTCTTTGATCATACATTCAGCCCTGTAAACGTGGAATTTAAAAGCATCGTATAGAGAGTTATAAAAAACTAGAACTCTTGGTTCCAAAATGATACCTTTTATTAGACCAACTGGAAAATGGCAAGACAATTGTCATTTTCTGCAAGCTTTCAGGATCAAAGTCCCTTCGTCAGGCTCTGGGAAAAGTGTAGATGGTATAAAATGGGTAAAAGTCCTTATAGGTAGGAAATAAACTTCATTTTTGCACAGAGGGAGCTGAAGATGGAAGGCCGTCCCTCTAGGTCAGGGGTTGGCAACCCCTGGCACGCGTGCTGAGCATGGCACGTGAGGCCATTTTGCTTGGCACACTGCAGCTAGCCCCGGCTCCGGGAAGCTGCTGCCAGCGATGGAGCCTGGGCTGCTCCGAGCAGGGCTTGCAGCTGCCTGCTGGGAGCAGCCTGGGATCCCGCCTGGCAGCAGCTCCCCAGAGCCGGGGTGGCTGCAGCCGTAAGGCTCCAAACAGCTGTGCCAGGCTCCTGCACCAGCACCGCACCAGCATGTGTAGGCGCACCTCGGAGCAAGCTGTGGGGGCAGGGCCCAAGGCAGCGCAGCCTTGGTCTCTCTCCCGCTCCCAGCACTGAGGTGATGAGCCCGGCACAGCTGTTTGTAGCCAGTCCGGGCTCTGGCAGCAGGCTGGCTACAAACAGCTGCGCTAGGCTCATCACCTCCATGCTAGGAGCAGGAGAGAAATGAGGGCTGCGCTGCCTCAAGCCCTGCCCCTACCTCCCGCTCCGCGGTGCGCCTGCACGCGGTGGTGGGGAGCTGCTGCCAGCTGGGATCCCGGGCTGCTCCCAGCAGGCAGCTGGGATGCTGCAAGCCCTGCTCAGAGCAGCCCAGGCTCCAGCAGCTACCCAGAGCCAGGGCTGGGGGGCAGGAGCAGTAGGGTTGGGGGGGGCAGTAGGGGTGGGGGGCAAGGGCCAGCAGGGCTGAGGGCCACAGGCTTTGGGTGGGGGGCAAGGGGCAGCAGGGCTGGGGGGAAGGGGCAGCAGGGCTGGGGGCCAAGGGCTTTGGGTGGGGGGCAAGGGGCAGCAGGGCTGGAGGCCAGGGGCACTAGGGCTGTGGGGCAGGGGCTTTGGGTGGGGGGCAAGGGGCACAAACAGAGCATCCTGCCATGTATCTCTTGCCCTCATTTTGTTTTTCTGCCATGTTGGTACTCCGGCACCTTCTGAGGTAGGCATTATGGTGTTTTTCGGCACTTCGGCCAAAAAATGTTGCCTACCCCTGCTCTAGGTCCATGAGAGTGTCTTTGTGAGCTGTGTTGGGTAGCTCTTTGATGTGTTGATCAGGTAGAATTCCTTCCCTGCTGGTGTCAGATGGCAGGCAGGGAAGTAAAAAAAACTTCCTTGTTTTTTTTTTTTTTACTTATATAAAGAGTCACATTAAACTACCTGAGCTGCCAGTCTTGATGAGGTGGTCTTCATATGGAGTCCATAAATGGAAATAGATGTACATGAAAGCTAAGTTTGCCAGTAGGACAGCACAAAACCTCTTCCACTTCCATCTCTGACAGGGAGAGGACCTAGCCTTCAGATAGAAATAACATTTGTAATGTTTGAAACACCTTTGAAATGTTTGAAAAGGTAAATATACAGATGTGCGCACTTGATAAAATGTGCTAAAAATGGCTTAAGTGTAACCTGGGAGGAAGCAGATACTTTTTTGTCTTGTTTCATTTTGCAGGGTTCCATGTTATATGCGTGGTTTAAAGCATAGTGTGATTAGGGGCGGCAGCAGCGCGCCACTGGCACTTCTGGGTGGGTGCGATTGGCCGTGGGGGAGAATGCGGGGATCACTTCTCCTGGTGCCCCTGCTCCCCAGCTGGTGCTTTCAGGGGGGCACCAGCACTTTCGCCTGCCCCCCACCCAGGAATGCTGGCTGTCAGGAGGTGCACAAGCACTCTTAGGGGGTGCACGTCCTTCACAGTGATCAGATGCCTGTTGTAAGTGATTTCCCCAGCAGCTGACAAGCACCTAGTCAGACAGAAGTGTACTCAGAATGTTTTTTGCAAACCATTCTGAGTTACAACCTTACCCTAGACCAAACCAAAGTTCAGTGTTGGTTCCAGGGGGGAGAGGAATCTAACTGCCCACTGGGAGCCTGCAGCCAGGTTCCTATAGGAACGACCACGGCTCTGTGCCAGTACTTGCTGTTTTCAGAATGGGAGGGGCAGAAAGGCAGTGGAGGAAGTTCGTTCTTGGGATCCCCAGCTGGTGCTGAAGGATGGGGTGGGTGAATTGGAGCTGACCCACCTGACCCCACCCTCCCAGGGGGGCTGAACTCCCTCCACTCCCTTTCCCCTCCCATTCTAAAAACAGTGACAGTCTGGGAGCTGGGCAGGCATAAGTTACAGCAGATGTTACATTTTTAAATGTCTTTATCTGATCTCTTATGCAATGAGGGGTCAGGTTTTCACCTGATCAGCTATTTTTTAAGCTGTCTGCAGCCATGCACTTGTTTGGTCACAGCTATAAACTACTTTCTGTGGCCAGATCGGGTGAAAATTGTCACTTCTGTCTGCACCCTTAAGGGCCACTTCGTGACTCATTCTTGCAGTGCTTTAATGGATTAATGGAATGCAGAATATTAGCAAGCCCCTCCCTGTTGAAGAGTTGGCCAGTTGCCTAGAAAACCATTAAGGTTCTAGATAAAAACACAAGCAAAGGGGGTGTGGCAGGAGATGGTATCCATAGCCAGCTCCTAAAACCAAACTGACCCCTTTCTATGCAATCCAAAAGAAAACATTCTGAACCTATCTGCGTGTCAGGGGCAGGGACCAGTTCCCTCCTGGATTCTAGTTACCCCTTATTAAAATGTTCATGTCCCAGGAAAAGTACCCTCATGGTCTTGACTTAAATGTAAATAACCGAGTAGCAAAAACAGTCTTTTGTTTTGGCTCGTTGGGAGGGGTGGGAAGAGGGGAGAGAAGGCAGTGGGGGATGAGGGAGTAGAAATAGCTGAAGAGGTTGGTTGTTTCTTTTTAAATTTTTCTTTCAGTGCAGAAAAGGCATACCCACCCCCACCATCCTGCAGGTTATCTCTCCTGGCACTAGTAGATACACAGTCCTTGACAAGAGGAGCAGCACTGTCTGAAGCAGCACATTACAAGCTGTTGCATCATCCATAAGTATTTCTTAATCCAACCCCAGTGTAGTTCCCTTTGCCCTTGTGGAATAGGAGGGGTGCAGGAGTCATAGCAAGTCCCATTCAGGTTCTGTTGAGATGATGCAAGTACCCAGGGGGGTTGAGTTAGAAAGTTGCAGTAGATATTTTAAATGTTTTTTTAATGGCTAGGGGTAAATAGAATGTCAGTTCATAGCACTGACTTAATCTGGAGTGTTGCACTAAGGTGTTGGTCACAGTGGCAGAGAGCAGAAGGATGCACCATAATGGTTGCTCATAGCGTTTTCAAGCAGTGTGCTTCAAACTGCATTCCCCTGATGTGTCACAGAAGGGGTTGTCCTCAGGATGAAGGGGGATGCCCAAACCAGGCACTAAGCAAAAGCCAGGTGGATGGTTGTTTTCATCATGAGCCAGTCATTCTACACAAAAACTGGTAGCACACTTTTAAGTAGCTTGTGAGTCTGGACCTCATATTTGGTGGGATGACTCTCTTCTCCATGGACCTGAGATAGCATGCTCACTCCTTCCATGACTGCAAATCAGCTGGAACAACCATGTCCTCCAGTACAAGGAGGATGTAAAGGGATGGGCTGCCCCTTGCAGAGATAAACAACTCCTGTCTCCAGTGCATAGTCAGCCTTATCAGGGACACATTAGGGAAAAAGTAAGAGTTGTGCAATGATAGGTTTCCCTGCTGTGCCTGCCAGGTGGCACCCCAAGAGTACCTGCACCACCTGACATTCCATATTCCTGTCTGGAACATGAGGGATTAGACAGTGATATGTGGTGTTAGACTCCAACTCCATTTGGTGCCTAGCAACTAGGGAGACGACGATCCAATTGCCCATGGATCCTGTTACTCATTAGCCAGAGCAAGCAGGAAGCAAACACCAGTACACACTGCTCACAACAGCTTTATTCAGAATGGAGACAGCTTCGGACTAGCTCCCAAAAAGCCAACAAACTGGGGAGCCACAGTGAACAGTAGTTCTTTTCACATTTTATATACACCTTGATACATGCTCATTAACATTCATTCCACCCTCGCTCCTCCTATGTTCCACCCATTTCTCCTCCCATCTCAAGCTCTGCCTCTGTTTACTGTTTGCTTCATTAGTATGGAATTGCCTGTGCATTTCATTCATTTACATGCCTTTCTGCTAAGAGTGCATGTCTAAGACCTTGACTTTACTTGTTTGGTCAATGGGTGGACTTTGGAGGCTTTTTTACCAATCACCACTAACCATTTTGCATATATTCATCTCAGATTCTGTTACCAATTACATGTTGTTTTCCATATTCCAGTCTGTTTTTCTGTCTCATGTTGTACCATCTTCCTCATTCCTAAAGCTTCACCTCATTCACAGCACATAGACTCGCACAGACTTGCTGCTTTTTCAAGTAATGGTTGACACAATTAAGATGGATACTTAGCATAAGCAAATGGCTGGCTTAGATATCATTCTGTCTTGTGGTTAGCAGCTTCGCTAGGCCACAGGTCATGCCTTTATTCAGCTGCAAATACAGTGCTTCCCAATATCCAAATATTGTCACCCTAACATGTGGTACCAATAATATCAGTGCCTCTCCTGGGGCAACAGCCCCTAATTACTCCTCTTTAAAAGCATTGTATGCCCTTCTCAAGGGAATGGTCCCTCAGAATGTTAAAGGAGAAAGGTTAGTGCAGAAAGCCAGGGACCTGGCCCAGTTGGGGAGCAGAGGGAATCATGGACTTTTGACAGCCTGCCAGTAGAAAGAGCGAGCCATCTGAGTGGCTTTGCAACTGTTGTTGGGGAGTTATGAACAGTCAGGAGTTTAACAGTGAATGCTTTTTCTGTTTTTAGGCATGACACCTGCACTTAGTAGATCTGTGATGCCTGGATCTAAAAACATCTCAAGGCTGTAGAATGAGACAGTAGCACAGACAATGGCCAGACACAGAAGGCATGGCAAGGCTGAGGTTTTTATCAGCTTTCTTACCTCCTGTCCACCCTTAGAATATGCACTGATAATATTGTGGATGCTGTACATGTGCCATCCTGCACGTCCACAGCCCCTGGTTTGTCCGCACCCCAGCATGAGCTGCCAAAACTGCCTGCAGGGTTCAGTGTTCCCACAGCACCCCCTGTCCTTGCTTCACACTGCCATGGATTTGTGGTGGGACTTGTGCTGGAATACTATTGTCCTGAGCACACCCTCTCTACTTCCCCTTAGCAGGGCAACATGGGGAAAGCTATTTTCCCCATTCTTCAGGCTGCCAGACTCTGTACAAGGGCCAGCAGCAGAACTTTTTTTCTGGGTAGTTCCCCACCCATGGGGATGGTTACTTTCCCCAGGCCTCAGCAGCTTTGCTTAGGCTAGCAGTTGAACCACTGTCCCACCCACTACTGCAGCTAATGACACCCATGGTCAGTGGCAGCCACAGTTCCTCAGATCCTTTGCTTCTCCATAGTGTCTTTCCCAGGAGTTTCAGTGGCCCATGCATCCTTCTCTCTCCAATGGAAGGTCATCCAGCCCTTGTTGCTTGTCAGGCTGCAGTGCCAGGAACCTGACCTTCATGGAGAAATCTGATACTTGGGGAATGCGGTCCCCCATTTCTACCATCCCATCCTTCCTTCCGCCAAGATCGTACCCGTTTACAATTGGAGAAGGTTAAGTGCACACTGACTTCAGCTCCTTCACCCATTGAACAATCATGGGGGCATGGCCTCATGGCACTCTGTGCCAAAGGACACCCTTGTGAATAGACCTTGGATTCAATGGGTGCCATGACTCCCTCCCACTATCACCCCCATTCATTAAGCATCTTTCAAAAATTAAGTTGTTTGCACTGCTTAATAAAGAGTGTTTGGGTAATGATATGAATTTTGGATGTTGGGGTAACTATGGAATCTGGTGATGCTGAGTGTGCAGCTAAATGAAGGCTTTTTCCTGTGTCTCAGCAAAAAGCTGCTGGTCACAAGGCTGGATGATATATTAAAAGTAACTAACTTTGCAAATGCTTAAGCAAGCAGTTTTCTAACAAAAGGATAGTGTGTAAAATGTATGATTTGCTATGTAAAAACAAAATGCAACACACCAGCTATCGTCAGGAGATAAGACAGAAGCCAAACATGGGGGGGGCATTTATATGCCCAAGGCAGTGCCGTTGGTATAGAGAGTACCCAAATCTCAAATAGTGGTGTGTGAGGACAAAGTGGAATAATTTGATGGGAAAATAAGCAATGTCCTTGTTGGGGAGAATGTTCTTTATGGCTTATAATCCATCCTCATGGGGGATGTTGGTGTACAGAGATGTAACATTCATGGTAACTAATATAGTGTTAGCTGGAAGCTTGTCAATGGAAGTTAGGTTTGTTTGTTTTTTAATTGTGGTATCTTTCAAATAGCTGGCAGCTCTCTTAGTATATGGAAATAGTATTAAGTCAGTATAGCCATAAACTCTCTGTGATGCTGCCAGTGCCAGACACAATGGGGTGTTCTGGTTTGCCAGATTAGTGGATCTTGGGTTAGAGTTAAAAGTTGCTTGGCCTGGGCTCCTAGAAGGTAAAAGCATTCATGTTCTCCTTTGTTTCCATAGGTAGCTTCTTTAAGAATTTATCTAGCTTCTTCTGGTGTTATGCCATAGAGTCTTCAGTCAGGAGTTTGTAAAACTCTGTTGGAAAGTTGTCTCCCAGCTTGCTTTATGTATGCTGTTTTGTCCCTGACAGCAGTAGCACCCCCCCCCCCCCCTCCAGCCTGCTGTAGGACTATTAGGATTGTTTTTAAGTCCAAGTATGTTTTGTAAGACTGGTTGTAATGTAAGCATTGTTGCATTTTTGGCGGTCTCAGAGTGGGTGAGGAGGTAGAAACAGTTTATGTATGGGTCCAGAGTGAGGATGCTGCCCCTAGGTGGAATCCAGGAGGCATCTTCCATGTGCTGTGCAGATGTCAGGTCAGTGGTAGGTTGAACATTGTCTGGCTCCTTGCCTGAGACAGCAGAAAAAAAGCCTTCAGTTCTCCGTGAACCTGCAGACAACTGAATTGTGTAACAGGGCAGAAAAAAAGATCACGATGGGATGTTACAGACACTTCAGCCAGGTTCATTAGCTTTCATTAGCCATGTAGGTATTGGCAGCAAAGAATCTGTAGAACAGGTAAGGGTTCAAATTACAGGGGAGCTCGGGGGGAGGAGGGGCTGAGCCCCCACATAAGAGATGGGAGCCCCACTGTAAGATTTGAAAATCATAACCTGGGGGGTCAGAGTTCTAGGGGATTTTATTAGGGCATTGTGATGGGCAGCCCAGTTTTTTTTGCAGACCCCCCAAGAATCAAAATGTAATTTGAACCCTGGAACAGGTTGTAGAGTTTCCTTTCCAGGGCCTCAGCCATATTGGCTTCCACTGCAGGGCCCCAGCTGTGACACATGGACAGACATGGACAGACAGCCAATTTGTACCTTCTTTTGCACTCAGTAGTTCTTGGGAACCTTCAGAGACTGGGCCCCTGGAAAGTGTGATCTCTTTAGCCCTCTGTCTGTGAAACACTAGCACTACATACTGCTGATCAATTTGGAGTACTCAAATGCTGCTCTCCTGCCTGCACCTCAAATGCTGCATTTTGCAATTTTAAACCCTGTTACGCTATGAACTGTTTCATGTTATATCTGGCTACACCCCTGGCTTGTGACACGTATCAGGAAGGGGGTCATCTGCTGTTTCCCCAAGTACAAGTAGCTGTACTGTATGTACAAAAACAAAGAAACTGTTTCAGGCTGTAACAGCGTCGCAGCCACGATGCGGTTACTAAGATGGGGTAGCAGCTGCTGGAGATGAGAACACCCGGGAAAGGGGGAACGTAATCCCCCAGGCAGCCAATGAGGACCCAGCAAAGAGAAATAAAGAGGGGGAGGAAACTTTCCGAGGTTGCCTTTGGGCACTTACCCATTGAGAGGAACGAGAGAGAGGGAGTCCAGGAGACAGGGACGCACTCCCCAGACGAAGGGAATTTGGGGGATTGATGCGCCCCTCCCGGATCGTGTCCTACCTGACGAGACGGCCGCTGCGGTGAGTCATAAATGGAGCGGAGCGGCAGTGCGGAAACCCCCGCAGCTCCTGGGGCTCAGCGTGCTGTGGGTTGGTTGTGAAGGGCAGCAGCATGGGCAGGGGGTTGGGCACCGGCACATCAGGGCTGCTCAGTGCAACAAAGCAGCAGGGTGGACAGCCACAGTTGGACCTGAGTCCTGGTGAACAAAGGGGGCAGGGGGAGCCCTGATTTTCCATGAGAAAAAAATCAAATTCAAATGCCAAAATATATATGTATTTAGAATTTTATTATAATAATTGAGGCACTGGCAGCCTTCCAAATTGCTTTTAAAATGTAAGTATATTAATAAACATTGTGTTTAACCACTACCTATATATCTTAGTGGCATTTCATTTTAATCGTGGAAAAACGTGGATTTTGTGGTGTTTAATTGGAGAATTCTGGATTTTTTAACAGAGAAAAGTAGGATCCTGGATGATGATACTAGCAGCAGTTTTTTGCTGAGACAGGAGAGAGGCGTAACTTTCACCTCATTAGTTTGGATAGTTAATTATGAGCCAAACTTTGTCTTCAGATAGTTAAACAATAAATGGGATATAAGGGTGGATGAGAGTGCAGAATTTGGCTTATGATCTGTAGATGTGTGCTAATATTTGTGTTAAAATTGATTAATCCTCTCCAAATATTTTCAGATCATTGGTTCTTAAATATTTGGTGCATGGAATGTGGTACAAAGACATAAATGTGGTGTTCTGCCTGTGATTTCAAGCTTGTTAAACTACTTCTCTCTTCTTGCAATCAGAATTGACCAAAACAGACCTGGGCTGACAACTTTATTTATAGTACTATATATTGCTCATTATTTATGTGTTGGTGTTTTGCATGTTTGTTTTTCTGTTTGTTTATTTAAGTTTTTGCCAAAAGTTCTCAGAAGAATATTGAAGAGTTTGGAGAATGGTAACAGACATGCTAAGGACACGCATATTTATCCATATTTGATTGAAAGATTATATAGTATAAGAGCCTTATCCTTCACATCCATGTCTATATTGTCATTAGATGGCCCCCTTAATTCTGGTAATTATTTTTATGCTTGTTATTGGAGCCCAGTACACAAGACTGAGGCGTTCGGGATGGCCATTTAATAGGTAGTGGAGGGGTTAGTCCGAGCCACCCCATACCTAGGCTGATTCTGTTTGCTAGATTTTGTCTCACTGTAAAATCAACATTCTTATCTATGCAGTTAAATGGTTTATACTTGCCTAATAAAGCAGGTAGTGAAGCTGAAAGATGCTATGCATTTAAATGGTTTATGCATTTAATTGAGATGTAGATAACTGTAGTTTGCTACAAGCAATTGACAACGGATTGAGATTGGCAGTGGATTACGGAGTTAAGTAATGTATTTATTCATTAGATGCATGACTGTAAACTGCATCTGACTAGAGGGCTTGGTGGCAACATGGTGGGGCTACTTGTGCAGGGTAGCTCCTATAAAATACCGCAGTGTTGCAACCTCGAGGGTGCCTCAGAACCCTATCCCCCCACTGTTTTGTGGGTATTTCTTGTTTGGAGAAAAGCTAAGGGACATCACCCTGACAGAAATGTGCCCACTCTGAGGTGATAGGTAGTCAGCAGCAGCTCTTATCTGTTGCTCTGTAGCAGAAACTACAACCATCAAGGCTCACTGAATGTTTGGATTCTATCTTAGTGGTCTAAAGTGGGGATACTAGGTCTTGGACAGCCTCCACTCCTCCATACTCTCACTTAGGCATATTTGTCAAAGGTCTTTGCGTGTTGGTCACAGGACTTCATTCAAGTGGAATCATCAGGCACCTGACTTAGACCTCTTGACTAGGGACAGCCAGATCCTGAATTGATTCAATTTTTGCAGATTAGTCTAACCTGGGTAGATTGAACCGACAAGCAAGTGAACAGACATTCACTTTTGATTCCAGAAATGTAGGCACATGCCTGCAGTGGTTCAGGCTATAAGCCAGGGGGCACTAGGGCAGCCCTAGTTCGTCAGCAGCCACAAGGCTGGAGGGAAGCTGACCTGGGGCGTGTGGCCAGGCTCCCCAGCAGGGGCTAAGTATGATTGGGGAGGGGTTTAAACCCCCATCCTGACCTGTAGGGACCCCAGCCAGTGTGTGCCTGGAGAGGGAAGTGGGGAATCAGTCCTTGCAAGGCTTGTCCCTGACCCCAGACACCAGCCAGTGCTTCAGGTGAAGGGGGCAGGGGAGTATTAAACTCTCCTGTCTCCCCTCTCAGGCATCGGCACAGGGATCTCAGCTGGAGTCTGCCCAGCTTTCCCCCCACTGATCATGTGGCAGGAAATCTGGCCAGAGCCATCTGGCATGGTCCTGCCATCTGCCTGGGGCTGCGACTGCAGCTGGGGTTGCAGGGCTGGGGGGCTGAGCCAGGCTGGTTTAGCAGGTGCTGCTGAGGGCAGACTGCAGGTGCTGGGCACTTCCCAGGGGGCTGCGGCTTGGGCTGGGGCTTCAGGAGCCATGTGGCCAGATTGGTCCCAGCTCCCCATGCCCAGTTCAGGCGGGGCTGTCATGGAGCTGCAGCCCACTGGGAAGGGCTGGGCCTCGGGGGCAGAGCCCTTCCCAGCCAGCTGCAGCTCTGTGACAGCTGGGCTCAGTGGCATGGGTGGTGGTTGGCAGGCTGCCCAGGCAGGCTTGGAGGCACTGGTTGGCCCCGAGCCTGCCAGTTGCCCGCTGCTGGGTCTCGTGTGCCCACAGCTGCTGCTGTGCCCCCTGTCCTCTGCAGCCCCCAGTGGCTGCAGCCACATCACAGGCTACGTGTTGGGTGGGGCCAGTAGATCTATTCTGTCTCCCTTGCCTCCAGCTGCTGCTGCCACCGCCACACCTCCGGTGCCACTCTGGGTAGATGGGCAGGTGGGAAGCTTGAGCCCAGTGGCCCAACTCATGGAGCTCTGGCTCTAGCTCCCAGATGCCTTCCACCTGCTCTATCTGCCTGATGTGATGGGGAAACAGAGCAGGTGGAAGGTGTCCGGGAGTTGGAACTGGAGCTCCATGCGCTGGGCAGAAGCTGCCGGGCTCAAGCTTCCATCTGCTTAGAGTGGTGCCGCGCAGTGTGGCAGGAGCAGGAACTGCAGCTGGAGGTGAGAGGAGCAGAACAGCCCTTCTGAGCCCAGCCAGCACACAGCTTTCCTTCACCTCCAGCAGCACCTCCTCCTCCCACTCCTGTCCCTGCTGCACTGCTCTAGGCAGCGGGGGTGTCAGGAGGGTGGGAAGCTTCCCAACACCCCCTTACCGTGGCTCGAGAAGTGAGCGGGGAGACATGCCTGATTGCTACACCTTGGCCAGGCAGATCCCAGCTGCAGTCCCCTGGTGGGAGGGGGGATGGGGGGGAATAAACCCCTTCCCAGCTCCCTTTGCCTCAGGGCCATGCCAGGCCCAGATCTGGCCACAGCCTGCCCCTGCTCTGCCTAGAGAGGAGGAGTAGGGCCAGGCCTGCTGTTTGAAGAAGACAGCACAGCCCAGCCAGGGCTGAAAAGCATGCTGGGATGCTGGGGGACTCTGGTTTAACTTAAAGCAGGAAGGGGTCTGGGACAGAAATTGCATAAACCAGTTTGACCCGAATCAGGTAAGTCTGATAGCACATTCAACCAGGTTTATTGTAAACCATCTTGGGCCATTTTGAAACTAGTTAATGTGCACTGAACTTATGTTTTATTACAGGCTTAAACTAGTTTCTGATCACTTAAACTGCTTTATGTGTAACTTCTTTCTCTTCCCAGAAGAGTGAAAAAGGGCGAATGTGGTCCCTATTTTCAAGAAGGGGAGGAAGGAGGACCCATGTAGTTATAGGCCGCTTAGCCTCACCTCTATTCTTGGCAGGATCTTAGAAAAAATCATAAAGGATCACATTTGTGGGGGGGCAGCAGGTAATACAATGTTAAGGGGAAACGTGCATGGGTTTATAGCAGGCAGATCCTGCCTGACTAACCTGGTCTCTTTTTATGACTAGGTCACAAAGTGCTTAGATGCAGGAGTGGAGATAGATGTTATTTACTTGGACTTTAAAAAGGCTTTCCACACAGTGTCGCACCTAATTTTTCCAAACAAACTGAGTAGCTGTGATTTGGACTTTTTCACAGTGATTGGTGGTAGATGGGTCAGTTTCTCCCTGGAGAGATGTGGGCAGTGGTGTCCCCCAAGGCTCTGTCCTTGGACCAGTACCGTTCAATATCTTCATCAGTGTTTTGGATGAGGGTGTTGAAAGCATTCTGTCCAAACTTGCAGATGACACCAAACTGTGGGGTATAGTAAACACTGGAGGGCAGGGAGTGAATTCAGGTGGATCTGGATAGACTGGGGAAGTGGACAGATCAGAGTAGGATGCAATTTAACAAGGATAAGTGCAAGGTGCTGCACCTGAGGAGAAAGAATCTTCAATACACCTATAGACTGGGAAGTACCATTCTGAGTACCACAACAGTGGAAAGGAAGTCTCGGAGTTGATGCAGAAATGAACATGAGTTGCCAGTGTGACGAAGTAATAAGTAAGGCTAACTACACTCTTTCTTGCATTAGTAGGTGCATCACGAGCAGGTCTAGGGAGGTGATACTTCCCCTCTGTGCGGCATTGGTGAGGCCGCAGCTGGAGTATTGCATCCAGTTTTGGGTGCCACACTTCAAGAGGGATGTGGATAACCTGGAAAGGATTCAGAGGAGGGCTACTCATATGGTTGAGGGCCTGCAGGTAAGATCCTATGAAGACAGACTGAGGGACCTGAATCTCTTCAGCCTGTGCAAGAGAAGGCTGAGAGATGATTTTGTGGCTGTCTACAAACTCACTGGGGGGGGGTCAGCAGGGAATAGGGGATACTCTGTTTACCAGGGCTCCCCTTGGGGTTACTAGAAGGAATGGCCACAAACTGAAGGAGAGTAGATTTAGATTGGACATCAGGAAGAAATTGTTTACGGTGGGGGTTGCCAAAATATGGAATGGGCAAAATAAATATGGAAAGGGAAAAATATGGAGGTGGTGCTTTTCCCTACCTTGGAGGTGTTCAAGAAGAGATTAGACAAGGACCTAGCGGGGGTTACTTAACTCCAGCGCTCTTTCCTGCCTAGAGCAGGGGGTCGGACTCGATGATCTACAAGGTCCCTTCTTACCCTAGAAATCTATTAGATCTGTATACATACGCGATGATCCAGATGATCGACAGTTGCCTACTAGTTGCATATGCCACCCTCCCCAAGGAGGTTTAAAACAGCTTACAGTAAAAAACAAAGCAACCCACAAGGTATGAAAAAGAAAAACAGACTTCCCAAACAACACCCCAGAACTTTAAAATTCCATTCTTCCCCACTCACTCCTGCTTCCCTTCCTGTCCTTCAGGAGAGCCAGGCCTCCAGCCCATCCCATCTTTCTCCACCCCCATTCACTTCTAGATATAGAAAACCTCTTTCTAACCTTTTCCTGCCCCCTTCCCTCCCAAATCCCATTTTTTTGCCCCTCACTCAGGGGTGCCTCCTTCCCCAATGTTGCTTCCAATTCTGCACCTTATTCCACAAAGGGGATATGGCTGTCCCCTAAAACCCAGTGTCCCTCCCCTGCCAGAGAACATAACATTCAATTCACATCTATCTGGTTTGCATGGAAGTGGAGTGTGCTATCACAGCCACATACATACAAGCCTTTTGAAACATTGCAAAGATAATTCAAGCACTTCAAAATAGTACTGTTTAAATTAGGTGCTGTTTTGAAGCATTTCACTTTTTGTTATGTGTGTTTGGGGACAGGAGACCCATAGGTTCTCATTATCCCACAGGACTTTGCTCTCCCTCACTTCCCCTCACAGGGGAGGGAAAATGAGGTGAACCGACAGTTTGTCGGCTGTCTAGCTGCCAAGTCCTCTTCCAGGGCCTGGTGTCCTGCCAGGTCACCACTCCCCAGCAGAAAACCACTGCCACAAATCTCCCCCCCCCCTCCTTGAAGTGTAATATTCCTAAAGAGATGTTGCCTATGTGCCAAATGCTTAATAAAGGGCCTGTGCGCTTTGGGGCTTGGTAGCACATGGGGCCAGGGGGTTAGGGTCAGAATTAAGTTTGCCTAACAGAAAAGTGAGAATTGTGAGGGCTGTCAAGTTGTAATTTGGCATCTTTATTCAGGTCAGGCCCATTATTATAATGATTAATATAACAGAGTTAGTTTCCTTCAGTAAATCTGAACTCACTCTGCCTCTGTGTTTCTTTAATCAGAACAATTCCAGTTACTATGAAATCACTGAAGAGCTTTTCTCAGTAAATCAGTATTTTTAGTGTCAAATCATTAATATTCAGGAGGGACTCTGCAATGTTTTGTGAACTGAAAAGACTGTTGGTGAGAAATTCAGGCAGGAAAGTGATGCATACTGAGGATATTTTTTTCCAGATCCCCTGAAAGTGGGCACCTCTGAGAGCCTGCTGTTGCTCCTCCCTCACTTTGACTACTGCTTGTAGCTTCAGTTTAGGGATGCTTTCTAGTTTGTGTACTGTATCATAAATAATTTATCTTGTTTCATTTGCATGCCACACGCCTCAAATAAGACTGCACGTTGCTTTTGGGAAAGCTGGATGAAGAGACTTATGGTTGTACACAACAGGGGCAGAGTATAATCTTCAGTTCACCTACCTGCTATTTCCTGCTCAGTGAGAAGCTCAAACCATACCATAACATCTAGATTTTCCCGGACATGTCCTCTTTTGGGGTCCTCTCATCTTTGTCTGAGTGGTTTTGTAAAATATCAATAAACATCCAGGATTTTGCTCTGCTGAGCATCAAAGCTTTTCCCAGAACTTCCCAGTTTGCCCTATCAAGATGCCGCTTAGGGTTGGGGGGAGGGTGATTGGAGGCAGGGGGCATCGTGTGTGTGGCAGGACATGGGCATATCACTGCTCCCCCACTCCACAGTCATGTTTCCATCCCCCCTTCCCAGCCGGTGTCCCTTTTTGAAACCGGAAGTATGCCCATGGACCCTAGTTTCCATGGGCATGAATTTGAAAAGAGCTAAAAGCAGTCTTAAGAGCTGTGAAATACGAGGAGAGGGACCAGAAGTAGCTAGGAGACAGTAAAATTGCCAGAAAAAAGGTTAGTTGGATCAGTGGAACATTAATACCATTAAAAGGAGAGAGAGTTGTTAACCGCTGTGGCATGAAGAGCAATGAGCCATTAAGTCAATTGATTCCATTAAGTCAATTGATACCCTCAACTGCCTGAATAGAAGTGCCATTGCTGCTGCGTGGCAGTTGGCTTTAAACTTTGGGTGGAGAAGGAATCGAAGTGGGGTGTTTGTAATCTGGACAGAAAAATAATCGCCTTTGCCACTTAAGACAAGCACCCCAATTTTGGAAGGCTCATTTTTGGAGGAAAGGTATGCAAGTAAATACAGTATTTGTTCATGGAGTTCAAATCAAAAGTATTTGGGCACCCAGGTGCTTTTGTAAATTCTGTTAGGTGCTCATCTGTACCCTGAGGCAGGACTAACTGGCAGTCCTTAAGCCACGTGCAGCCTACAAAGGGTTAGCAGGCAGCCCATGGGCTCCTGCCATGACCACCCTGCCTCCAATCCCTTCTCCACTGTTGCTCCTGCCATAGCAGTCAGGTTCAATGGGCTTCCCTTCCTTCCTCCAACTTCTTCTTCCTGCCCTTGCTCCTGAGGGCAGGACAGCACAACAGGAGGATGCTGGGGTGCCCAATAGGGCTGTGCGAAATTTTGCTAAGTGTTTCATTTCAAAGATGTTTCAACCCACTTTGAGCTCTAAACAGCGGAATCAAAACTAAACTAAAAGCATTGAAACAGTTTCAAAATGAAATGAGGGCACTAATGTTTCAAAAGTTTTGAAACGTTTCGAGTTTTGAAGCAGCCTAGTGGTAGGAGGCAGGGGAGAGCCAGGACTGCACTCCGAGTGGCTCTGCAGCCCCATGTAGCTCAGCCCAGCGTAGAGCACAGCCCTGGTTTCCCCCCGTCTCCCACCACCGGGCTGTGCTCCAATCGGCTCTGCCAGCCCCATAGCGCCTAGCCCAGTGGGAGGAGGGTGGAGCGCAGTGCCGGGTCTGCCCACCTCCCGCCGCCAGGCTGTGCTCTGATTGGCTCTGCCAACCCCATAGAGCTCAGCCCAGTGGCAGGAGGTGGGCAGAGCCAGGGCTGTGCTCTGCCTCCTGCCGTCGGGCTCAGCTCTGAGCAGCTCCACAGCCCCTTGGGGCCCAATCTGGGAGCCCGCATCCCTGGGAGGAGTCCGGCACAGCCCTCCCAGGGGTGCAGACCCCCAGATCTGCAGGCTGGATGACAGGAGGCTGCTGCTGCTGGCAAATTTTGTTTTCAAGACTTTGAGGTGCAGTTTCTGAGAAACCTCTGCACTTATAACTTTGAAACTTGGCAGGCTTCATGCCCTTAGAAGAAGCTACCATCCCTGCAATTTGCATCTGAATCAGGCAAGAAATGACAGTGTTTTAGGCATTTTTATGATTCCCCATTATAGCCTATAGGCAAAATGTCAAAATAGCAAAACAGTTTCAACGAAACAAAACGACAAAATGAAACACTGCCCTTTCAAACCAGTGAAATGGACGTTGAAATGAAATGATGGTGTTTCACACAGCCCTAGTGCCCAAGCTGTATGCATGATGGGAGGGGGGTTGGGTTTCTTATATTGCACATGAGATACAGGAGGTGGGTTACCTGCATTGTTGGAAGGCATTTGTCTGGGAGGAGATGGGGGTGTTGCTCATGTTACAGGGGAGGAGCCGGGGGTGCGGAGTGTTGTCCTGGGGGCAAGCAGCCCTCAGTCTGCACAGCATGTGACCCCTAGCTGCATAGATGTGGCCCCCAGCTGCCCATAAGTTGGACTGTCCTGCCCTCAAGTGCCTAAATACCTTAAAAATGGTCCTCAGCATTCTATCGGTTTGGGTTCTTAAATGGCCCCAACTATTAAAGTATTTGGTCTCATAATGTTTAATATTCTGATCCTTTTGTGAAGACAGACAGCGATTGCTATCCCCTTTTTATAGCTGAGGAACTGAATCATGGAGGGGCCAAGTGACAAGATGTGTGGATGACCTCTATTTGATGCAGGAGGTCTACGGGCCATTGAGAGGTAAAGCGCTGCTCAATCTGGTACTGGCAATTGGGGATGACCTAATCAGTGATCTGTCGATCGAAGGGAAGCTGGGTAACAGTGACCATGAGCTGATCACCTTCAACATCCACCATAAAACTGATAAGTCAGTCAGTAATACAGAAGTCCTCGACTTCAGGAAAGCTGACTTTGACAAGCTAAGGAGGCTTGTCAGTGAGACCCTAAAGGGCCGCAACCCAAAGGGGAGGGAAGTTCAAGACAAGTGGTTGCTCGTCAAGGGAGCAATCCTGGATGTGCGAGCAAAGTGTATCCCATCTTGGAGGAAAGCCAGCAAAAGGGCAGAGCAGCCCCCTTGGCTCTCCAGGGAACTAGTGGACCTCCTGCGTCTTAAAAGGAAGACCTACAAAGGATAGAGGACTGGAACCACCACCAAGGAGGAATACTCTGCTCTGGTCCAGACCTGCAGAGAGCAAACCAGGAAAACCAAGGCTGCGATGGAACTCCAGCTAGCTACAAATATCAAGGACAATAAAAAGTCCTTTTTTAGATATGCGGGGAGCCGGAGGGAAAGCAAGGGCAACATTGGATCCCTGCTAAACCAGACGGGACAACTGACAACTGATGCCTGTGAAAAAGCAAACTTGCTTAATGTGTACTTTGCGTCAGTTTTTCACCAGTCCCATGGGACCCCCCTGCCCATTGTGGGTCAGGGAGGCCCGGGGGAAGGGAGACTCCTTACCCTCCACTGAAGCTGACCTTGTGAAGAAACACCTTGACAGGCTGGATACCTTCAAGTCAGCTGGCCCTGATGGTTTAAACCCAAGGGTATTCAAGGAGCTGACAAGCATCGTAGCTCAGCCCCTGGCACAGATCTTTGAGAACTCCTGGTGCCCTGATGAAGTGCCAAGAGGTTGGAAGAAGGTCAATGTCATGCCTATCTTCAAGAAACAGAGGAAAGTAGATCCGGCAAACTACAGCCCCATCAGCCTGACCTCTATCCTGGGGAAGGTCTTGGAAAAGATTATCAAAGAGGCCATCCGTAACAGACTAGCTGACGGCTATATCCTGAGGGATACCCAGCATGGGTTTGTTGCGGGTAGGTCTTGCTTGACCAATCTCATTTCCTTTTACAACCAGGTGACCTATCACCTGGACAAGGGGGAAGAGATTGATGTCATATATCTTGACTTCTATCTGGTATCTCATGATCACCTTTTGACAAAACTGCTATAACTGCAGCCTCGACTACACCACGATCTGCTGGCTGGGGAATTGACTTCGCAGAAGGACCCAGAGGGTGGTGGTTGACGGACGTCAGTCGTCGTGGTGCGCTGTGACCAGTGGGGTCCCTCGAGACTCTGTCCTGGGGCCTATACTTTTTAACATCTTCATCAATGATGTAGACATTGGTGTCAGAAGCGGACTGATGACACCAAACTCTGGGGTAAAGCATCCACACCTGAGGATAGGAGGGTGATCCAGGCAGATCTTGACAGGCTCAAGAAATGGGTGGATGAGAACTTGATGATGATTAACACTGAAAAATGCAAGGTTCTCCACCTTGGGAGGAAAAACCTGCAGCATGCTTATAGGCTACGCTGGTTAGCACTACAGATGAAAGGGACTTGGGGGTCATGATTGACCACAAGATGAACGTCAGCCTTCAATGCGATGCTGCGGCTAGTAAAGCGAGCAAAACACTGGCTTGCATCCAGAGATGCTTCTCAAGCAAATCCCAGGACATCATTCTCTCATTGTACTCGGTGAGGCCGCAGCTGGAGTACTGCGTCCAGTTTTGGACTCCACAATTCAAAAAGGATGTGGAGAAGCTTGAGAGGATGCAGAGGAGAGCCACGCACATGATCAGAGGTCAGGAAAACAGACCTTATGATGAGAGGCTGAGAGTCATGGGCCTCTTCAGCCTGGAAAAGTGCAGGCTCAGGGGTGATCTGGTGGCCACCTCTAAGTTTATCAGGGGTGTTCACCAGGATCTGGGGGAATGTCTGTTCACCAGAGTGCCCCAAGAGATGACAAAATCAAATGGTCACAAACTCCGCCAAGACCGATTCAGGCTGGACATAAGGAAGAACTTCTTTCCTGTCAAAGCCCCCAAGGTTTGGAATAGACTTCCTCCAGAGGTTGTTCAAGCACCCACTTTGACTGCCTTCAAGACACGTTTGGATGTTTATCTTGCTGGGATCCTCTGATCCCTGCTGACTTCCTGCCCCTGTGGCAGGGGGCTGGGCTCAATGATCCTTCAGGGTCCCTTCCAGCCCGAATGTCTATGAATCTATGAAACTGTCCTATGAAAATCCATTGTCTAACCCCTTAGCAAAAGTACACAGTCAACCCTGACACAGTACCCAAGACCTTACACCCTAAGATACCACAGGTGAAGCAGGGGGACCATAATAGCCAACATCTTGCTGCTGCAAAGGTATATAGGCTCGAGAGATCCCAGAGAGCCGTGCCCCTGCTAGAGAGGAAGAAAAAATACCCCACAATCTGTACCAGTCTGACCACAGGGTAAAATTCCTTCCTGACCCCAAATGTATTAGTTGGTCTGACTTGAAACAGAGGATAGGGAGGAGTGCAGAAACTGATGCATGTAGCAGCAGGGAGTGGGAAAAAAATCTCTTTCAGTCCCATGTGGCAACCAGCAAAATCCAGAAGCATGGAAAAAACCATAGAAGATCATAGGCATAGCAACACCTAGATCATCTCTGACCAGTAGCTGTCCAACCTCTTCTTGAATGCTTCCAGTGATGGAAAGTCTACAGCTTCCTTAGGCAGTGTGTTCCACTGCCTTACTGTTAGAACAGTGAAGTTTTTCCTTATATCTAATCTAAACCTACTTTGCTGCAACTCAAGCCATTGATCCATGTCCTACCCATCTGTGGCAAGAGGGAAGAAGTGTTTTCCCTTTTCTTATGACAGCCCTTTAGGTACTTGAAAACTGCTATCATGTCCCCTCTAAGCACCTTTTCAGTAAGCTGAACGTACCTAACTCCTTCAACCTTTTTTCGTATGACTTGCCTTTCAAGTGCTTTATCACATTTTTGTCACCTGCCTCTGGACCCTCTCTAAATTCTCTACCTTCTTTTAAAAAATGTGGAGCCCAAAACTGCACACACTACTTGAGATGACGCCTAATCAGTGCTGAGTAAAGAGTCACTATCACCTTCCGTGTCTTGTACCTAATGTTTCTGTTGATGCATTCCAAAATGGCATTTGTCTTTTGTGCAGCTGTATTGTACTGCAGAATCCTATTGAATCTGTCATGCACAAAGACTCCCAGATCCTCCTCCATAATGCTGCCATCAAGCCAGATGTCACCCATTTTGTATTTGTATTTTTGATACTCTTCCCAAGGTGTAAGCACCTTGCATTTCTCAGTATTGAATTTCATCCTTGTATCTCCAGCCAAGCTTCCAATCTATCAAGATCCTTCTGAAGTGTGGTCCTGTTCTCTAATGTATTTGCAGTCTCTCAGTTTCATGTCATCTGTAAAATTTCTCAAGAAGCTCTCTATTCCAGCACCTAGATCTTTAAAAAATACATTGAACCAGCACTGGGCCCAGGAAAAACCCTTTTGTGGGACTCCACTCAAAACATCCTGCCATCCTGACATGGAACACAAGGCCAGACATTCTTCCTCTTTTCCCAGCCCACACTTTTACACATCGCCTTTTGTTTTATCTTTATAACCTTTTTTCATCAAAGTTTAAGGCCTTTGCTTTTTTTTATACCACATTGTGATCAGCCTTTCCTCCTCCAGATGCTTTTAAATGGCTTTCCTTAGGATATGCTCCAGTAACTTCCTGGGTTTTGAGGTGAGGCTTGCTGGTCTTCTGTCAGTTCCTTCAGTACCTGGGATGAAGTTCTTCAGGCTCTGTTGACTTGAATTCATTCAGACCCATCAAAAGTTCTGTGATTGTTTCTTTTGTTATTTTATCCTTCACCTTATCCTTTTCCATATCGAAATAATCTTCATGAGGCATGTGGCTGCAGCCTATTTTTTTTGTGAATACTGAGGCAAATAAACTGTTGAGTAGTTCTCTTGATTGCAATCTTCCTCCCCAGAAAATCCATCCATTATTAAAAAATCCAAAACCTTCGTGGCAACACTGGCATCTTAGCCACATGTTTATTTGTGGAATATAATGATCCCTCTCTGGGCCCTTTCCTTCCACGGGGAGGATTGATGAATACATCACTTCTAATCCCAGCTCCTTAACCCTCCTGCCAAGAGCCTCCTAGTCACCTCTGATCTGCTCAGTGTTGTTCCTGGCATTGGTGCCTACATGGACAAGCAGAAAATGGTAGTGGTATGAGGGATGGATGAGCTTTGGCAGTCTCTCAGTAATGTCTTGAGTTTGGGCTCCAGGACCCCACATCTGGACAACAAATTGGTGTCCCTCACAGAAGGGAGTCACCAACCATCACCACTCTTCTCTTTCTTCTTTACCCATTGGTCCTAGAGTTGTCCATCTGTGGGGACCTACACTTTCTGCTCTCTAGACTGGAGTCCTTTGCATCATGCCTGCATATGTCCTGTCTTCTGTCTTTTCCTCAGATTTTCCACCTCAGAGTCCTTGCAAGTGGTTGCTGACTTCAGTATGCTCCTCTTGAATTCCGGGGGTCCTCTTCAAATAGTCACATGCTGCATTTCTCTTTTCCCTTTGGCCTCTCCAGTACCAACACTGTATAACTTCTGTCCAAGTAATCTTCCTTTTCCTTGACGTAATGCAGTGTGGATACTTGTGCTTCCAACCTTTGAATATTTTCCTCCAGGGCAGACATCTGCTTACACATGGTGTGGATAAACTGGTCTTGATGCTCTGGGAGGAACATGAACTTGGCACATCCTATGCAGTTCATAACTACTGATCCAGCCTCCCTTTGTGCCTCTTTTACTGCCTGGAGGATACCTAAACAAAATACACATACCAAACCAAAGCAAACAAACGAAAAACCTCAAAAGAAAAACAACTGCACCACAGAACCCACACACTGAACATCCACAACTGGACCCTTGTGCACTCAGACACAGACGCACACTAGGGTGACCACCTTTTTCAAATGTAAAGACAGGACACATGCCCCCTGTCCTCCCTTCCCCCTGCCTCTGCTGATGGCACAGCTGGAGCAGAACTGAACGGGGCAGGGGCAGATGCAGGGTGCCCACTGTGGGCTTAGGGCACCCTGCCTTGCTGCCTTTCCCCCAGAGGGCCCTGCACTGGCCACATGCCCCCTGTCTGCTCAGCAGCAGTGGGGGGCACAACTATGCACCTCTGCCTCCCCCGCTGCTGCCGGTCAGGCAGGGGGCACATTGCTATGGCAGTGCGGGACTCCCCGGGGGTAGGGCAACAGGGTGGGGAGCCCTGAAGCTGCAGTGGGCAGCCCACATTCTCCCCTGTGCACAAATCTGGGGGGCACATGCTCCCCCTGAAGGATGCAGGCAGTGGCTGGGAGCTGCACCTCTCCCCCCCATGCCCTGTGCCCCCTGGGTGAGCTGTCCATGGCCCTATCATGCTCCACACATGGCCTTGGCTAGGCAGCACACCCAGCCACACTCCCTCTCTCACTGGGGATCTCGATCTGCCCCCCTTCTCCCATAGACTTACCTACAGGGAGCTGCTCTCCATGTTGCCTGGCTGTATTCCCAGCCATGTGCATGTTTGCATGGCTGCAAACGGCGCCCCCTGCATTGCACTGTTGGCAACCCCAAACGACCCCTTGCATCCTGGAACACTGCCAGCCTGCAAGGAGAAACCCACTGTTTCCTGGTCCCTGCATGACTCTGCAGATGTGGGATAAATGCTTTCCCAGAATCATGGAGGCTGGGGCGGGAACTTGAGGTTCCCATTGCAGGACTGTCCTGTCCCATTAGGGACAGGTGGACACACACACACACACACACACACACACACACACACACACACACACACACACACACACACACACACACACACACACACACACACACACACACACACACACACACACACACACACACACACACACACACATATATACTGTCCTGCTCCCTGGTTCCCTTCTAGGGCAAACTCCCTCTCTGTTTGCTGCCTTCTCTGCTTATGCTGTTTGCAAGGGGCTGCCTTCTTATAAGGCTGCCTAATCTAGTTCTACCCTTCAGTTAACTAAACCAGCCCCATAAAAAGCAAGTTCTGTCAATCATTCACTCCAGAGGGCAGGTGGGCATTCACAAAAAAACAGGCACCAGGCAAACACTCAAGCACCAGTCAGACACAATCAGATGAAGCTTTCTTCAAGATGAGGCTTCCTTCAAAGAGCTAGTGGAGGTTTCCCTATCGCAGGTCCTGGTTCTTGTGGGGGACTTCAGTCACCCTGACATCTGCTGGGAGGACAATACAGCAGTGCACAGGCAATCCAGGAAGTTTCGGGAGAGTGTTGGGGGCAACTTCCTAGTGCAAGTGTTGGAGAAGCCAACTAGGGGCCATGCTCTTCTTGACCTGCTGCTCACAAACAGGGCAGAATTGGTGGGGAATGTAGTAGTGGATGGCAATTTGGACAGTAACGACCATGAGAAGATTGAGTTCAGGATCCTGAGGAAAGGAAGGATGGAGAGCAGCAGAGTAAAGACCCTGGACTTCAGAAAAGCAGACTTTGGCTCTCTCGGAGAACTCATGGTCAGGACTCCCTGGGAAGCCAGTCAGAGGGAGAGCTGGCTGTGCTTCAAAGAAACCTTACTGAGAGTGCAGGAACAAACCATCCAGATGTGCAGGAAGACTAGCAAGTATGGCAGAAGACCAGCTTGGCTTAGCAGGGAGCTCTTCAGTGAGCTAAATCACAAACAGGAAGCTAATAAGTGGAAACTTGGACAAACAATTAGGGAGGAAAATAAAAGTATTGCTCAGGTGTGCAAGGATGAAGTTAGGAAGGCCAAAGTGCAATTGGAGTTCCAGCTAGCAAGGGATGTGAAGAGTAGTCAGAAGGGTTTCTGCAAGTATGTCAGAAACAAGAGTAGGATCAGGGAAAGTTTAGGTCACTTACTGAATGGGGGAGGCAACCTTGTGACAGAGGATGCAGAAAAGGCTGAAGTATTCAATGTCTTTTTCTTGCTTCACAGGCAAGCTCAGCTACCAGACTGCTGCACCAAACAGCACAGTTTGGGGAGGAGGTGAGCAGCCAACAGGAGAAAAGAACAGGTTAGGGATTGTTTTAAAAAGCTGAACATATACAAATCCGTGGAGCTGGACGGGATGCACCCAAAGGTGCTAAGGCAGTTGAATGATATGATTGCAGAGCCACTGACCATCATTTTTGCACTCATGGTGATCAGGAGAGGTCCCAGATGATAAAAGGGCAAACAAAGTGCCCATATTTAAGAAAGAGAAAAAGTAGGATCCAAGGAACTAGAGACCAGTAAGCCTCACCTCAGTAGCTGGAAAAGTCATGGAACAGGTCCTCAATTAATCCATTTCTAAGCACTTCAAGGAAAAGAAGGCGATCAGGCATAGTCAGCATGGATTCACTAGGGGCAAGTCACACCTGACCAGTCTGATTAGTGTCTATGATGAGATGACTGGCTCTTTGGAGGTAGGGAGACCAGTGGATGTCGTATGCCTTGACTTCAGCAAGGCTTTTGATATGGCCTCTCACAACATTCTCTCAGGCAAGCTAAGGAAGTACAGGTTGGATGAATGGACTGTAAGGTGGATAGCAAACTGGCTGGATCTTTGGGTTCAGAGGGTGGAGTGTCCCAGAGGTCGGTCCTGGGACCAGTTTTGTTCAGTATCTTCATCAGCGACCTGGAAGATGGGATGCAGTGCACCCTCAGCAAGTTTGCAGATGACACCAAGGTGGAGGGAGTAGTAGATATGCTGCAGCATAGGGTTAGGATTCAAAGAGACCTAGACAAATTGTAGGATTGGACCAAAAGAAATCTCAGGAGGTTAAATAAGGATAAGTACAGACTTCTGTACTTAGAACAATCCCATGCATCAGTACAGGCTGGGGACTGACTGGCTAGGCAGCAGTCTGCAGAAAAAGACCTGGAGGTTACACTGGACAATAAGCTGGATATGACCCAACAGTATGCCCTTGTTGCCGAGAAGGCTAACAGCATAATGGGCTGCATTGATAGGACTGTTGCCAGCAGATCAAGGGAAGTGATTATTCCCTTCTATTCAGGACTGATGAGACCACATCTGTCCAGTTTTGGGCCCCACACTATAGAAAGAATGTGGACAAATTGGACAGAATCCAGCAGAGGGCAATTAAAATGGTTTGGGGGGCTGGGGAAAATGACTTGTGAGGAGAGGCTGAGGGAACTGGGTTTATTTAGTCTGGAGAAGAGAAGACTGAGAGGAGATGTAATAGCAGCCTTTAACTACCTGAAGGGGGGTTTCAAAGAGGGTGGAGCAAGACTGTTCTCAGTGGTGGCAGATGACGAAACAAGGAACAATGTTCTCAAGTTCCACCAAGGGAAGTGTAGGTTAGATACTGGGAAAAACTTTCTCACTGGGAGGGTAGTAAAATACTGGAATAGGTTACCCAGAGAGGTTGTAGAATCTCCATCCTTGGCAGTTTTTAAGACCTGGCTAGACGAAACATTGGCTGTGATAATATACTTAGGGTGGTCCTGCTTTAAGCAGGGGGTTGGACTAGATGACCTTCTGAGTTCCCTTCCAACCCTAATTTTCTATGATTCTATGACACCCAGAGTAACCAGCTCCCACAAAAGCCTTGTCAAGTCACCCCCACTGCTGAGCTGCTTATCCCACAGCAACTGTTTCTCTGTTGTTAGGTGCAGGTATAGCAAGAGAGTTTGGCTCAGTGACTCTTTTTAGCTTCTTTCCTTTGTGAGGGAAGCCTTTCTGTCCTATTACAGGCCAGTGTAATGCACATTTGTTTTTGTGTTGACACTTTCTTTGAGCTTTAGGTAGTTTTCCCACTGTCTGGTTCCTCCCCTTTCCTCTCCACCACTGTATTTATAGAGAGCACTCTCTTTTCTTATCCTTCATTTTCTAGGCTAAACAAGACAAGCTCTTTCATGTCTCCTCTCAGAAGATCAGCTCACCATTTCCCTGATCATTATAGTGTCCCTTTTCTGCACCTTGAACTTTGCTATTGGAACACTTCACTGATTCTGTAGGTTCAAACTCCAGGGCATGAATTCCATGGCATGCTAAAGTCTTAATATTAGCTCAGATTTAGGAGGGAGTGCTGTCAAAGTTCACATGTTCTTTAAGTGATTTTAAGGCCATAATGTACAGGCCATAAATTCTTACTCAGTAATCCTCGCATCAAATTTGTAACCTCTGGTTGAATGAAAGCCTATCTTTAAACCAGGACAAATTATCTCTTTATAAAAGAGATTAAATATTGGTGAGCCAATATCATCCCAATATTAATTGTTCCTCCTGGTTAAAAAATTCATAGAATCATTCTTTGAGCCAGGTGGAGGGAATGTTTAAAGTCTATTTAAACATGTTTATGTGAAAAGTCTATTGTACTGCTTGGGCATGTCTACACATGGATATAACTGCAACACGATAAGCTCTGGCACATACTGTGTTGAAGTTTATTGTTCCTAGGTGCCTCATTTACATGTGTTCCTGGGACCACACACAGCACATTGAGCTGGGTCGGAGCAGCCCCAGCTGGCAAGGGATCTGGGGGTGGGGAAGGGGTCAGCCTGCCAGCCTGCGATTCCTCCAACCCGGCTGTGGAGGGACTGGCTGGGGCATGAGGGTGCTCTAGTGTGGGGCTAGCCAGCAAGCAGCCCCTGCACTGAAGCACCCCTGTGCCCCAGCCAGCCGTGTCAGCATCTGCCTGTGCACTGCTGTAGAGTAAAAAACTCTGTGGCAGGATAGTAGTTGTATTTACAAATACTGTCCTGTGAAGTTTATTAGCTTCCTGCAATGTTATAGGGCTGCACATGTAGATGCCAAAATGTTTACTGCAGAGTTAATTAGTCAACTGCAGTAAATGTCTCATGCAGATGTGCCCCCTCTTCCTCTGGGGGTCTCCAAGGCCTCTGACAGATGTTAGTTTAACCAGGTAATGGGATCTGAAAAATTTTATCCCAGAGCCCAAATTGTTTCCTTTTGTGCTAGAGAATCAAGATCCCGCCTGTCAGACTGCATGATTTTTGGAATCTGGGATAAAATTCCTCACATCATTTTGTGCATCTGATGGGGATCAAGCAACCTGGCACTAGGGAGCAGCTGCCTCAAGCTGAGCTGCCTTATACCTTTTCAACTTGCCAATATATAGAGAGCCCAGGAGCGAGAAGTGGTTCCCTGATCACTGGCTCCTTGTACACCAGGAATTTAAATGCGCTTGTGGGCTGCCTGACACCAGGGAGCTAACTGGTCTCCAATGCAGGGGTCCCCATGCACTGAGACATTTAAAAGTCTGCCAGGGATCCATCATTCATGACTGAAACCAGTTTGGGGCTGAAGTCTGCATCTGTAGTAAGACTGTTACTTCTGCTGATTCCTCTGCAAGACATAAGGTCTTAGAGACTGCAGATCTCTCATTTTTTAAGAAGTGGAGAGCTTCCTCTGGCCTACTGACAAATAAATTGGTCTCTTTAAAGGAAACAGGACTGTAACAGGCCTCCTGGGCCATCACAGTATCATAGAAAAATATTGTTGAAAGGGACCTCAAAAAGTCATCTGCTCAAGGGAGAATCATTCCTATCTAACCATTCTAGACAAGTGTTTGTCTAACCCAGTGGTTCCCAATTTTTTGAGATTCAAGGCACTCTCATTGGACTCAAGATGCTTGTCATAAACTTGCAATATTTGGCTCCAAAATAATACCTTTTATTAGACCAACTGGGAAATCACAAGAAAATTGTCCTTTTCTGCAAGGTTTCAGGATCAAAGTCCCTTTGTCAGGCTCTGGGAAAAGTATAGATGGTACAAGATGGTAAAAAGTCCCCATAGGTAGGAAATAAACTTAATTTTTTTCACAGAGGAGCTGAATTTTATAATTTTTCTTGGTTGTTGTAATAAACCTGTGTTTATCTTGTGAATCACATGCAGGAAATTGCACACCTAACCCTGCAGCCCCCTTATAGAGAATCAGTGGTCAGACAGAGGTGTTAAAGTCACCTTGTTCCCTGGGTTGGATCTGGATTGTAGGGTTCCTTGAGGACCAGATCCTACCCGGAGCACAGTGTGGTTTCAGCATGCAGTGGCAACAGCTCCAACCTGGGGCATACAGTGGCTGCAGTGACAACAGCTTCATTCCTAGCCATGTGGCTGCACCTCTGATATGTGGTGGCAATGGCTCCAGCTCAGGTACAGGGTATATGGCAGCAGCGATGGCTCTAGCTCATGCTCTATGCCCTGTGCTGCTGAAGCTCTGGCTACTGTCACATGACCTGTGCTGTAGTGGCAACTTCAGTGCTGGCACAGGGCATGTAGTGGTGGTGGCTCCAGCTTTGCCACAGGGTACACAGCAGCACCAGCATGGGGTGGCAGTAGGGTAGCCCCCTTCTGGTGAGAAGAGCCACCTGCCTCTCTGTGTAAACATTTTTGCTGTGCTTAGCCCTGCAGGATCTTAAGGCCTTCACATGCCTTGTGCATTGCCTTCCTTTGCTTCTTGTGTGCTTGAAATTCTATCTCTGTGTTACAGACTCAGCTTATACAGATGGTGATCTGGATGCTTCAGCATCGGCTTCTTATTCAGCTGCATACGTATGTCTGCCTGATGGTGTCCCCTATTGAGGAGGATTTCCGAGCCCAAGATGAAGACATGCCCTTTACCACTAGAGTTGGAGGCAGAAGTCTGAGCACTCCCAATGCCCTCAGCTTTGGTTCCCCAAGTATGAGCATAACGCCTTCTCCATTGTGAAAAATATCTGTAGTTTGTTTTAAAGTTTACAGTTTGCCATGTCTTGAAAGAAGTGTTAGTAGTATGTCAAAATATGTGCATCTTAGCTAACGTGATTTTATAATCAGGTCCTTGCAGCAGAATTTGATAGGTCAAGTCATGTTTACCAGCCTCTTAGCTGACCATGGTCACCCTTTGGTTGAAAAAAAGGCCTTAAGGCCATTAAAGCTATACTTCCTTTTTGCAAAGCCCCTCCAGCCCTTTCCAGTCATTCCAGTCCAGCCCACCTTTCCATTCATCCTGACAAGATGTCTTTTGGTACACTCTTCTCAAGTTACTTCACTAAGATCTACTTCCCATACCACGGCCAGCAGTGACCATCACACTCATCCATATGCACAAGCTTTTATCTGCATGAATTTCCATTATCAGAAATAGCAAAGGTAGAGTTTGCTAACAAATTACTTGTGAGAAGAGGTGCTTCAAACCAAAATTGTTATCAGTGGGATTTAGATGTCTCGCCCCCCCCCTCCCCCCCCCAGTAGGGCATGGACAGATGCAGTGTTTGAAGTACTTCAAGCATGGAGGCTATAGAGCAGAGGCAGGCAATTATTTGGTCCTGCAGGCCCCATAGGCAGTGCTATGGGGAGCTACTGCAGGGCAGTCAGCACCCTCCCCTTCCTCTCTCACAACAGCCCTGTGGCTCCTCCCTTCCATTGCCAACAGCACACAGCCCCAGCCCTGACACGCCCCATGCCCACTCCGGACTCACCTCAGTTGGAGCAGACCAGCTGGAACTTGTACACACAGGTCCAACCCTAGCCCTCCCCATGCCTGCTCCAGACCGCTAACCTGTGCTGAACAAGGGCAGTGGCAGCAGCCAGGCAGAAGCTGCTGCTTGGTGTGGGGGCGGAAAAAGCTTTCCCCCTTCCTCACCACTGCCTTGCTGCAGTCACCCAGAGCTCATGCCTGGGCTGCCCTGCAGCTCCTCTCTACCACCATCGCTGCCACTTCCAGGCCACCCAGCAGGGCAGCAGTGACAGTATAGAGGAGCTGCAGGGTAGCCCGGGTGCAGGCTTCTGAAGGGCCTGGCAGCAGCAAAGGGGAGAGGCTGCTTTTCCCCCACACCGAGCAGCAACTTCTGCCTGGCTGCTACTACTGCACAATGTGGGTGCGTGAGTCTGGAGCAGGCTGGGGCTGGGGCTGAGGCTGAGGCTGTGTGTGCGAGTTCTGGCAGGTCTGTAGCTAGTCAGAGAGGGCATGGGACAGGCTGGGGTCTGGACTGCGTGCTGGTCCCTGCCAGTACCACAGGACTAGAGCTAGCGACAGTGGCAGCTGGAAGGAGCTGCTACCACCTGGGCTACCTAGAAAGGCAGTCCAGCTGTGGAGCCACCCCAGCCCTGCTGCATGCACAGGGAGCAGCGTGACGCACCACAGACCAGAGAGCACCTGCACCAGGTGAGACCAAGGGACCCACCGCGAGCCAGACAAAGTCCCTCTGCGGGCCATATTGTGCCCACCCATGCTACAGAGGTATCATCACAACTTCATACCATAATGTCTGGGGAGGAAGGGGGCTGAAGTCACCAGGGCATCAGCATAACTCAGCAGAGGAGGAGACCATAACAAGGTGCATCAACATCTGTGAAGAGGCAAATGAGAAGAAGTTTGGAAGACAAAGAGTAAAGATGGGGGGGGGGGGGGGGGGGGGGGGGGGGAGGGAGGGAAAAGTGTGAAGGAAAGCAAGTGGTCAGCTAATAGGCAGGTTACCTGGTGTGTTAGATGTCAGGCAGGTTGTAATGTGTCATAAATCCACTTTCCTCTCCCCTCCCCACCCTCTCCCCCTCTGTGTCTGCCCTTTGTCTTCCAAACTTCTACTCATTTGCATCTTCACAGACTTCTTTGTTACTTTAGCTTCTTTTCTACCTTGGAAAACTCATGATATCAGCAGTCTCCCATTGCCTGAAGAAAGGGTGTTTGTGCGTGAGAGCATGCAAAGGACTTTTTTCCAACTGTTTTGTTGGTCTAATAAAAATTACCACATCTACCCAAAGAACCTTGCCTGCTAAGGCCTTAGACCAACACAGCTACAACCAACAATGCTGCAACTTGAGATGGTGTTGACACACCTTGTTATGGTCTCCTCTAGGGCTGTGCGAAGCTTTAGTCCCTGATTCAGTTTGGTGGAGATTCAGCCCAATTTGGTGGCTGAATCTCCGAATTGAATCGGAGGACCCTTTAATCTCTCCGAATTGAATCGGAACCCTCCGAATCAGTTTGGAGAGATTTGGAAAGATTCAGAGATTCGGACATAGACACAGCTTTAAAAGTTTTTTCTACGTACCTCTAGATAGCAGGGGCTCATGAATGCTGCGATGTTGGGGCACATGGAGTGTCCTACAGGAGCGCGGGGGGGCTCCCCAGTGTGCTCAGCAGCTGACTTGGAAGTCAACCAGAATCACTTCCGGTCCACTTCCGGGTCTGCTGGGGAGTGCGCAGCCCTGCCCTCCCCCCCCCCGGCTCAACTGCTGGTGCCTCCTGGGTATGAGGGGGACACCCAGGGTCCCCCTGCAGCTGATGGCTGAGTTGGGGGAGTGCAGGGGGGCCTCCCAGCACTTTCCCTGGCAGACCTGGAAGTGGACTGGAAGTACTTACGGTCCTCTTCTGGGTTCGCGGCCAAGCATGTGGAGGCCCACCCTCCGCTCCTGTGGGATGCTACATGAACCCCAGCATGCAGCAATCATGAGCTGTGCCTGCTATCTCAAGGTATGTAGAAAAAACTTTTAAAGCTGTGTCTATGTCTGAATCGTTGATTCTCCGAATCAGCATTGAATCTTTGGATTCAGCTGAATCGAATCGGGAACTGATCTGAATCAACAAATTGAATCTCTGTCCCTGATTCGGGCCGAATTCAAATCTGACACTTTATTAATAGGTGATGTTGATGCCAGGTCAGCTTTCTGCCTTGGGAAATGTGCAGAGTCACAGCTTCAGCAAAGATGGATAGCTTGCTGAGATCATTACTTGAGTCCTCTGGAAGCTAGCAGCCCAGACAGGGTAGAGAATCAGAGACTGTAGGTCCCATGGTCTGCTGGTTGTGTGCCTCCCACCCCCGATTCTACCTTACACCCTCTTAGTTTCTATGCTCAGAGATTTCCCCCGCCCTTGTAACAGGTCTGAGACCAGGGCAGCAGTCAGCAGATTTGGGCACAGTCCCAACCACAAGCCAGACCTGCCTTTTTGTGGCTGTTCTATGCTCCCACTTTGCCCCCCTTCTCTGGCTCCAAGATCTGCATCCCTTACCCCTACTTCAGCCAAACTTTCAGAACTTCACTTTCATTGAGGAGTTGGGGTAATAAGGTTTGGAGCAGCTCCCCTCCACTTCATAGATTCTCAGTCAGTCAACATCCAAGGAAGGGTTTGCATCCTGGGACTCAAGCCCATTCAACCCAGTGGGCCAATGGGAAGGCTTGCTCTCATCCTGGTCCACACCAAGGACATGCCACCCAAATCCCTCTTGGGAACCTTTTGAACAGACTCCAGTTCTTATGGGTGTCATTGATACATGCCATCACTTCCCATTTGCAAACCCCCAGTGACACAGCACTTCCAGTTCTTATGCAGACCCCAATTCATTAATTATTTATTTATGAATTCTCTTAAGAAAAAAAATATAGGGATTTGACTGTGTACTGTTTAATAAAAGGGTTTTTTGGTACAAAAGAGATAACATTGTGCCCCATGCTTTGTCCACCCCTTGCTCAGTCATGCCCTACTCTCACTTTGCGTCCGGGCATCTCTGAAAGTGATTTTCCAGGACTTCTGTAACAGCAGTGGTAGTTGTGACACAGAGGCTTGGCTTGTGGTGTTGTATAGCTGCCTCTAGCATGCCAAGCTTCCTCTGTCTAGGCCTCTAAAAACAAAACAAAACTTCCCCTTGCCCTCACAGATGTTGTGAAGGATGCAGGCTGAGAACCATCTGGGGTAGGTAGCATTCAGTGGCATGCGGGTGTACTCCCAGTGACCTACGGCATGCCTTCAGATGCTCAGAGGTGCACTCAGAGGTTATGTGGCAGCTGATTAGCTGGTAATTGAACAGTTCTTTCTTGGTATCCAAGGGCCCTGTGTCAGGCTCCATGAATCACGGGAGGAGCAGGTATATCAGCCCCAATTAGGAGGATAGGAGCAGTCATTCCCTTCAATTCAACGTTGGTAGTTCCACAGTCAGCCTCTCCACTCCATCCCCACCCTGAGTCATCACCAGGCTGGATTTTCTAAAACCTCAGGTATTGTGGATCATTCTTTACCAGCTGGCGGTGAGGGGTGTAAACCATCCTCAGTGGTTTACAGTGCACTGAAGCACAATGGAGAAGAAGCCTTCGTGGTTGATATGCTCTGAACTGTGGTGGACAGGGCACAGGATGGCAATGCAAGTGCATCAATATCTCCAATGAAGTTCAGAAAGCCCATGTAAACAAATGCAGCAATGAGCTGCTGGGAATTGGTGAGGTGGAGGGATTGCACTACCAGCACCTTCTAGATAGCACGGCCCACCTCCCATATGGCTGAGCTTATTATGGATTTGTCTATGCCAAAGTGGTTTGCCATAAACTAGAGATTGGGGGTTGCCAACTTCCAGATGGCAGTGGTCATGGCAAGGGATACCTTGTTACTGGAGCAATGGGGCCAGCTCAGCACGGATCTTCATGAAAGTGACCTAACTCATCTGAAAGGTCTGTTGCCACTGCTTATCATCCCGCATCCCCAGAATTATGCATTCCCACCTGTTACTGCTCATTTTCCTGGACCAGAAGCACTGGTGTACTGTTTTCAGGTGATCCCACAGAAGATTGCCTTTCAGCTATATGATGCTGTCCTTGTTGGGCATGTGGGTGTTGTAGTGCAAAGCAGGTAGCACATCTCAAGGAGGTGCCCTTTTAGGGCCTTGGTCATGATGGCTTGTCCTTCTATGCCATTGCACTGCAGCTGGCAAATTAATAGAATATAGAAATGCTCAGGTGGGCCTGGATTGTGCTTTGAGTAGGATAGGAGTGACAGAACCTCCTGATACTGCTGGAGCAGGGATTCAAGGCTAACAGACAGTAGTGGCCTGTTTTGGGCTCCCCAGGGTGGTAGCGAAACTGTTTAGCCCTCCCAAAGTGAAACTGATGCGATCCACAGTGACAATGGACTCCAAGCCAGTGGGAGGAGGGGTGTGAATTAGCACTGTGCTGGGACAGGCAGACAATCAGCACTCTCCTCTGCTCTCTGGTTTGTCTCTGGAGCCTGAAGGCGTAGTGTTTTCTGCTCTTCACCTCCTAACTGCAGAGTTGGACCATGGCCTGGCTTCCAGGGTCATTTTGAAGGGCTTTGGTAGTACAGAGCTTTTACATTTGCTTGATGTCAAAGCACTTCAAATTGGAGTGGGATTGGAAGTGCCTCAAATGAACCTGTGTCCATACCTGCAGATTTGTATGGCTTGCTTGGAAAAGTTTATAATTGCCAGTTTCCCATAGCCCATCTTAAGGGTATGATTCAAGGTAACTCCTGGGAAGGCATTCTTATTAAATCTAACATACGATGCTGAAATCCCAAAGTTTTCACTACTTGTGCTCTGTTCACCTATCTATATCCAGCAGTATTCCCAGAACACCAAAAACACTGTTTGCTAAGTTTGTTCTCTTTGTATCACCCTGTTAAGTGGGATATGGATTCTTTATCTTCTTACTCTCCCTCTTATAGCCAGTAGTGATGATATGACACTCACGAGCCCTAGCATGGATAATTCCAGTGCTGAGCTGATACCTGGTGGGGATTCGCCATTAAATAAACGGATGACTGAGAACCTGCTAGCAAGCTTGTCAGAACATGAGCGGGAAGCTATTCTTAATGTCTCTGCTGCCCAGAACCCAGAGGATCTCCGCATGTTTGCAAGGTAGGACATGAGAAACTAGCAAAATACAAGCTTCCCCTCCCCTCCCCCCCATTCCTTTTGGCAGTCAGGTTTGTGCATTACTTGGGGAGGGAGGGGTGCCCTCCAACCAAATATTGCTGGTTTGGGGCCTTTGGAAGATTACATTTCTAGTTGTCCTTTGAGTAGTTGCCTACACACATTTTTACATGTGCATATTCTCAGCCCATGAGCCTTTTGACTAGAGATTTATTTACTTTAGTACACTTTGCTGCTCAGGCCCTCCCTTCCCTGCCCCTGTACCAAAGGGATGACAAACAGAGCACCCCTCTTCAGGTCAACAGTCTGGCTGAGTTGGAGCAACATTTTATTGACTAGCTATTGCCAGACTAGCTATTGCCAGACCATTGCTTTTGCTTTTTTGTTGCTTTTTGGCTTCTCTTCATTATATTCCCTATCCTCTCCCTTTTTTTTTTTTTTTTTCACCCAAACCCTAAGTTTTGGGGGTTTCTTATCCAGATTGTTTCAAGGGGCCTTGCGCTCATAGTGCTCTCTTTCTCTATTTTCTTTTGTAGCAACACCATATAGTACCAACTTTTTACAGCCTGCTGTTTGAAGCAGATCTTGGCCTTTTTTGCTTTCTTTTTGTCACACTCTATCTCAGCAGTCTGGCGGAAAATCTCGTTTCTCAGTCATCTTCTGATGTCTTCTTCCAACTCACCCAGTTTTTGCAGCTCCTGCTCTTATTAGAGACTAATTCCTGCCTCAGTTCCATACAAGGTGTTTGTATTGCCTTGGGGAGTCTTGTGTGCATGATGAGTAGGGCATTTGCCAGTTGTTCAAGCCCTGGAGAAGGAAGGGGCACGAGATAAGACTGCACAAGTCCCTTAGGTTGTCCTCAGACCCTGGCATTGAGTCATCAGGCTGGCATCATTCCCCCAGCACTGCTTCCTCCTAGTGCCCATCATCTTTTCCAACACTGTGTCAGTTGGCACAGATTCACCACGTCAAAGTTGTCTTCCAAGGGCCGCTCTGGAACTAGGCTCGAAGGAAATGCCTCCTCAAGTTCGTTGCACAGAGAGCTCCCATCATTTGGAATCAGCCAGGGATGCATCTCTAGAATAGCAGAGGTACCAAAAGTACAAACTGAGAGATTTCCTTGTCATGTTAGGATCTGGAGGAGGCTTGTAAAGCATCAGGGGCTGAACTTCCCTTTATTCCATCTTGGTAGTGTAACGCAGTGCTTCCCGACCTTTTCCAGCCCAAGGCACACATATTAATAAAAATTTTCTGAAGCACAGCCTTCCCTCCTCTTCCTCCCTCCCCCCCCCCCCCCCCCCTCTTATTTTCGGTGTGAAAACTGGGCTTGTCTTGATGTGCAGAGTCATTTTATCCTGGCAGGAACAGGTGACAGTGCAACTTGGAGCTCTTGCTTCATGGATCTCAGATGCTCTCTTTGTTTGTTTTTGATGCAAGTCAGGCTTGAAAAATTTAACTTGCACAGGTATGTTGTCAAAAACAGCAAGAAAACTCAGATCACATGTTCTGAGAGTACTGGATATTTGTTTGCAACAGAATAAGTCCAACAGCATGTCACCAAATTTAATTTTAAACTTGTGATCCATCCTTAATTTGATAAATTGATCTTGAGCCATAATTGAAATATTCTTAGCACTTTCCATTGCAGATGAACTCCAAGAATCACAGATCCATTCAAAATTTTCAGTACAAACTGAATGGAAATAAAAACTACATTTCTCTTCAGGATTTTTCAAATGCTGAGAAATTAGATTGTCCAAAACACTACTAGTTGGATCTGCCATGTTTGCCAGGGGTAACATTTCTAATTTGCCCTTTGCTACATTTTCACGCCAGAGAGCTAGTTTATATCTAAACCTGTGCAGTTTATCAGTGCTGGAGAGAAGGTTTTCATTTCTTTCTTGCATTTTCCTGTTCAGATCATTGAGGTATTGGAGTAAATCACTCAGGTAAGCAAGCTTTGCACACAATGCTACATCAGCATGCAGATTGCTCCGAAGTTAAAAAGTTTTTTAATTCCTCTCTCAGCTCATACAAACATGGCAGAACTTTTCTACAGGAAAGACAGTACATTTCTATATGCAAAAGCAACTCTGATGTTCTGCTCCCATATCCTCACATAACAGTGAGAAAAGGCAACTTCTCAGGGGCTGTACTTTTATTACATTCACTATTTTTTTTGCTCCATCCAACACTGAGGAGAGTTCTTTTGGCAATATTTTGGCCACAAGCACTTCCCGGTCCAGGAAACAGTGGGTCATCAGCACATCAGGGTATTTTTGCTTGACCTTGTTTACCCAAAACTATTAGCAACCCCGATCCCTATTTTAATGTACAGAGATGACACTATTATACTATCAAGAACTCCTATTGGATTACAGAAAGCAATTATAACTTTTGAGCATCTTTGTGGACAAAATAACTTAAAGATAAATTATGATAAATAATGGATTGGGGAAGTCGTTTGATGAAATATCCATGAAATATGGGGGGAACGAAACTCGAAGTTGTCAAAACCTATAGATATTTGGGTGTTATTCGCAGCTTCTCCATCATGGAACCATCATATGCAGTCAGTTAAAACTAAGGCAGCCCAACTGACTGTGGCTATAAAGAAATTTTATGAAACCACAGCAGGACAATCAGTCCAAGCTCCTTTATCAGCATATAAAGCCAAAGTTACCTCTCAGATCTTACATGGCGCAGAAGTATGGGTTTATGCCACTAGTAATGATGTAGACATACCTCAGAACAAGTTTCTTAGAGCTCTTCTGGCTCTCCCTTTCCTCAATGCCTGCATCTTTTTTGAGGTAAGAGACAGGAATGGAGTCTATATTAACTAATATTATTATGAGAATGGCGGGATTTTTATTTAAAATCCTGCCCCTTTTACCATCTTGTCTGCTTAAATTAAGCTACATAGAAGGTATTAATAATCCCCCTCCTCTCCAGTCACCATGGTTAGCTTTTTTTCCTGTACTTTTGCACTTTCTGGAGTGGGATACTATCTCAAAGATAACGAAAGATTTTTCTCCCCCATAGAAAAGGTTCGGGTTTTTCAGAGGATACGAGATATTGCCAGGCAGAATGATTTTGCAGTGGCTAGGGCTACTCATATTGCCCCTTTATATACTGTTAGACCTCGACTCCACGCGTCGCACAACTAGGGAGACAACAGATCGATGCCATCACACATCACCTGCACACATTGCGCGTCAACAGCTTTATTCAAAATGGAGACGGCTTCAGGCCAGTTCCAACAAACCGGGGAGCTGCCCCAAACATTAGTTCTTTCCATATTTATACACTTTGGTTCATACTCATTAACATTTACTCCACCTTTGTCCCACCCATATTCCTTATCTTAAGCTCCGCCTCTGTTTACTATCTATTTCATTAGCATGGAATTGCCTATGCATTTTACTTATTTACATATCTTTTTGCTATAAGCACATGCTTAGGACCCTGACCCCGGCTTCCTTTGGTCATTTGTGGTTTCTTGCTGATTTCTTCACCATCTCTAAGGTCTTGCTTCTGCTTTATCTCCTCATGATAGCCAGTGGGCGGCATCCTGTTTTTCTTATACAGTGAGCTATATATCTTACAACACTACTATGTTGTTAGGAAAATGCTTGCCTAAGCATCTTGCAAGGTTTCTTTTAACATGCCATTCTGCCTTGTGGTTAGCAGCTTGCTAGACCACAGGTTATAGCCTTCTGTTCAGCTGCAAATTCAATGCTCCCCAAGATCCAAATACTGTCACCCTAACATACTTTTTGGAAATTAGATTGAGCGGGAGAAAGGTATTTACAGTTGGATCTCAATAATAAATGGCAATCCTCTTTGACTAGACTCAGGACCAAAAAGATGCACACAGCTGTTGTGACTGGATGTAGATTTTCCATTCCAAGGGATAAAAGATGTTGCCAAGGATGTTGCTCCTAGACTCCTGTCTAGGAGTTTTGGAAGATACTATCCACTATGTTTTAGAATGTTCTTTATATAATGACATAAGGAGACCCTGTTTATTACCGTTCTTGCAGAAATCGATACATTTTGCAAACAGAGAAATTAATCTAGCTTTTACAGCAAACAGATCCAAAGTTAGTAAACCATTTTGCAATTTTTGCTTATAAGGCTGAGGCGATTAGAGTTAAATATCCTTTATTACTGATATGAGTGATACATTTTAACATTAGATTTGATTGTATTGTCTCAATTGTGGATCTGTGTACAACAATATTATAGATTCATGTCTTGATTTACTATTATATTTATATTAATAATGTTTTTTATGTTGGTGGGCTCTATTTTTAGTATAATATTTGTATGATGGTCATATGTGTGTTATGTCATTTTTGGGAGCATGGCATTTAGCCAAAATCCTTAATAAATTGAAATTGAAATTTAATTGACCTTGTTTAAAAACCCTTTCACTTTCCCTGTCATAGAGGCCACCCCATCTGTGCAGACATTCAGGCAGATTTTCTATTCCAGTTCTCCCTCCTCAAAATAGGCCTTTGTCACTGAATGTTTCCACTCCAGTCGTGTTACCTAGTAGCTGTTTTCAAAATAAATAATGTTCTTTTTACCATCTCCATCAATATACCTGACATTAGCCAAGAGCTGAGCCTTGACCACTGATGGCTGTTGACTCGTTATGCTGCAAAGCACATTTTCCTCTTGATTTTATTCTTTCTCAAATAACAGTTTCAATATCAGCAGACATGTCATCAATGCGACAACTTAGCGTATTGTCTGAAAGGGGAACCTTTGTGATTTCATGGACTGCATCTGAGCCTAACTCACAATCTCTTTACATGCTGGTAGAATTAAAGTCTGCCATTTTATAGGGCTTTTTTGTCTTCGCAACAAGCTTAGCAAACAAGTAGCTTGCTTCCAGCGCTTTATCAGACACCATTACACAGTCTTTCATCATTTCCACTTGTTTTTCATTTTGCTCCTTCAAATGCTTGAAAAAAATCTTTATTCTTGTTGGCAAGAGACTTGTGTTTGGGTGTAAGATGTTGTTTTAACTTACTTGGCACCATGGCATGGTTTGAAAGTTTTTCCCCACACATGAGGCATAGTGGAAGACGGTAAGTTGGTTCGCTGGTAAATGAAAATCCATAATGTAGATAACTCTCACAGTAGTGTCAGCTCACCCTTTTGACTTCCTTGTGTTCATGTTCAGCTTTGTTGGTGGAAGTAGATGTAGAGGCATGAGAATCTTGTCTTTTCAAATATTTACCCACTTTCCTTTTCCTATTTACCACTGTAACTGTACGTTCTGTGAATACTCCGCTCAACATGATTTTTTTTTTAACCACATGCAACGTTATTAGAGCATAGCACGATGTACCATCTCACACTCCAGTTGCTGTACACTGGAACAGCAACACAACACAATACACTTTGGTTCTGTCTACAAAACTAGTTTATATAAACAATACATTTCATTTATTTATTTTTCTAATGTATGACTTTTTTCCAAAATTCCATGGCATACCTGTTCATTTCTGATGGTATGCCATTGTGCCACAACACACTGGTTGGGAAATATTGGTGTAAAGGTCCATACTGAAACGTCATCAATGGACTTCTAAAGCAGAGCACATCAGATCCCTGAGGCCATCAGCACCCACTGATCCAAACATCTTGACACTACAAGAGGCCTCACATTCCAAGAAGCAGAAGAAATTGCTCCAGGTTACTGCTATCATCGTCTTTGGCACCTTCCAGTACAATACTGTTGCCTGTTGTTAATCTACGTTGATCCACATGCAGGAGCCATCTTGACTTTGGTTGGGCTTGTGTCCACACTAACACACTGTCCAACTCCTGGCATCCAGATGCCACCACAACTTCCTTTGCCCTTTGTTGACACAGGCCTTTATCTTGCTACCAGATCTGCTAGTACTGTTCTACTAATCGGGTATTCTCAACATCATGCTCCAGCATCAAGGATGACCCTTATCCAGTCCTACCACTCCAGTTGCGGAGGGCTTCATCATTGTAGTCATCATGGCAACAACTACTGGCACTGTGATGCTAATACTCACTCAGTACATTTAAAAACTGGCCTTCATATCTCCCTTCCCCACATGGACTCAGGTCCCACATCTGTAAACCAAACTAGTCCAGTATTCTAGTTGCTTACGGTCACATTGTTTCCTCTTTTCCAGGAACACATTAGTCCTTCCTGCCTTCTATTCTGTGGAGTGTCCCGTTGCCTTGGGTCACTTGCCCTCATTAAAGGAAGCAAACGAGCCTTTTGTCTCCTCAGGCACCATTTCCATTCATATCTTTAGTAGAGGAATCTGGAGGTTTCTGGGCCTTCTCAGGCAAATAGTCCAGGATCTTAATCTCTCTCCAGGTGAAACTGTGAACACATCTATACATTCACTTATGGCAGTGGTTCTTAACCTTTTTAGATTCAAGGCACCACTTGAAGAACACCAGCTCTTAGCTTTTACTTATTTTTTGACCATGGAAAAATAATAGAGCAGTTCTGTTGGAAAGACCACAACAGGTTAGAATTGTTTTTGAAATTATGGGTTCCTATTTGAAATCTCTGGGTTTATCTTGTAAGTCATGCATAAGTAGCCTTATATATCTAACAGTGCTAATGTTTTGTGGCACCCTGTAGGACCCTTAAAAGGATCTTGTGGCACCTTAGTTGAGAATCATTGGCTTATGGATATCTTATACCAGCCAGACCTTTAGAAAGTAGTAGCAAGTCTGATTAACAAGGCTAGCCCTCAGAATTTGGAATTTCCACACAACAAATATACCGAGAAGGGCACAGATTTTTTCTTCTTGCACCCCACTCCTTTCTTGCCAGTGATGACAGTGGCAAACAGAAGGTCAGGACACACCAAGTTGACACTGAGAGAAAGTTCCCAGGCATCTATACATCTTCAACAAGAGGGTCTACTCCTTTTTAAACTGACAATTCTATATTGTGAACTATCAAGCCGTATTGGCCAGATAAGACTTTAGAGTATTTGACCATATAATCATTAATGTGCTCCTTTCTACTTCTGGAGACTGCTTCCTTTCAGTTGCAGCATAAGAAAAACTCGTGATCATAATGGCCTGAAAGTTGCTTGGATGCAGTGAATGTGACATTGCCTTCCATGGCCATTCTTGTAATCATGCGAAGGTCCTTGTAACTAGTGGGGTCTGGGCTTCCATAAGAGGTCCAGAGATCCATGGAAGATCTCTCCTGTTTAGCTGTAAAATGGACAAGACCCTTCTACTCTTTAAAGGACTATAGGGCTACACTACTTATGCTTATTTTTGTATAGCCATCCACTTCTACAGGTGATACCTATGCTTTGTTATGGCCCAGGACCGTGTCCTGCCTTTGGCCTCTCTATTGCAAGTCATCACAAAAATCCTTGCAATAGTGGCCATGCATCACAGGAAGCTAGGATCTGCAGTCTTTCCTTAGCTGGATAACTGGCTAATAAAAGGCCCCATAGCAATACAAGTAGCAGCCAACTCCCAAACAACAGAAGAGTTCTTTTATTCACTAGGACTCATGGTAAATTACCAAAATTACTGAATTTAATGGTAAATTACTAAAAACCAGTTATAATACCGGTTCAAACCCAGACTACATAGAGACTACTCTGGAAGCAATGTCAGCCAAGGTCCTTCTCCCACAGGAGCATTTCCACATGATAAGGAAACTGATCCCCCATCTGAAGGAATGCTTGATGACCTTGTCTCTTACTTAGCCATATGGCATCCTGCACCATCATGGCACCACATACCAGATCTCAGGAGGTTGCAAGGCCTAGATACAGTCAGTTTACCTCTCAGGGAGGCATTATTTTGGAATGCCGTGGTTGTTCTTGACAAGGTCCTACCATCATTGGCTTGGTAGGAAGAATCCTGCAGTGCCTTCAAAGGGCTGCTCTTTCAGTCTTGGCTTCATTGGTGGTAGACACTCCCAAACTGGTTGAAGAGGCATGTATTGGCATCTGCAGGTCAAGAGCATGTGAGGAGATGGCCTTCCACATAGAAAGCCCAACTGACAGTCCTGAGCATGTGTAAGTATCCCTGTCCTTCATTTGGGGCTGCACTTACAGCTAGGGATAACTATGCATGTCCATGTATTATAGAAACAAGCAGGGAGGCATCAGACCCTCTGCTCAGTGTAGAAGCTACCTGGATGCAATGTTATTTGCCACCACATTAACCTTTCAGGGTTCATCAGCTCATTCTTCATTATGACACAGTGGTTTGTTAAACTGTTATGTCAGTCCACCACAAGTAGGAAATCACAGACTTAATCCTCTCTTGACAGTTCCTAGTGTTTGTCTTACCAGAAATAGATGTTTGTGATGGAGAAGATTACAGAGGGTCACCTCTGGTTTCCCTTTCTGATGCTTTTCTGATACTGTGGTGCAAAAACCTACAGTATGCTTTCTCCCCAATCTCAGTAATTCCACATTATTACAAACATCCAGCAAGACCATTATGAGAGCACCAACCTGATACAGCACCCATGCTTTCAGGGCCCTTTGACACTTAGCAGTATGGGTGTTGTGTTCTCCTGCCTCTGCTCCTCAACCTGCTCTCTTGGGACAAGAGCAGAATATGTGACCCATTCCTGTACTTAATTCATCTTATTGCCTGGTTGCTTAATGGTTTGGCAGCAAGAGCATATCTATTCCATTCCTGTTAGGACTGTCCTGATGTATAGCAGGACTTCCTTGAGGCACACCTCCCTTGTAGAGCAGTACAGATTTTCTTTGTGTTGCCAGACATGTTTCTCTCACTGACACTGAATATGTCCCAAATTCTAGAGGAAACTTTTTTTTCCAGTAATTACTTCCTGGTACCAAAAAAAAAGGGTGGTTGGCAACCACACTTGGGTCTAAGAAAGCTCAGTGCATTGATTTGTAAACTCATATTCTAGGTGGTCTCTGGCATCAATGTTACTCTCACCACATCAGGGAGGCTGGTTCATATCTCCTGATATATAAGGTGCATTCTTCTGCATCATTGTAAGACACCCACAGGAAATGCTTTTGCTTTGTGATGGATCAAGACTATGGCCAGTACAGGGTCCTGCCTCTTGACCTATCCACAGCCTTGAGAATATTTATCAAAGTCCTCTTGGTAATGGTGACTCAAAAAACCTACAAAGAGCTATAAAGCCTCTTCCAGTTACTGGGACTCCTATCAGCTACCAGAAATCTACTCTGTCCCCAGCCAACACTTTCAAATTCACAGGGACTTGTCTTGACTCAAAGTCTGCAAGGTCATTTCTCCCAAGAGACTGCTTTTAAGCACCAAGGGAGTTTTATCTTGTTTGAGGGATGCCTAACAAAATGCCTGTCTGTACTAGAGAACATGGACTCCTGCAGTTTTGTGATGCTGCATGTCAGACTAAATGTTTCTATAGGCCTGGCTGTGTGCAAGCTGCTATTCAGGAAAAGACTTTCTGAATCAGTGGATTGCAGTATCAGAGATCAGAGTAAGGTGAGCAAGAAAATATAATTTATATCATTCCTTCCAAGCATCATGATAGTAAGGACTCCTCTCTGAATGTCTGGGAGTGTACTTGGGAGATCCTTAGGTTTAGGCTCTCTGGTCATGAAGGGAGTTATAACTGTATCAACATATTGGACCTTGGAGCTGTAAAGAAGGCTTGGATGCCATTTCTCCAGCACATTTGCTAGTGTCAGTTCCAGATCATAACTGACAATTCCACCACAATGTTTTCTATCAACAGATAGGGCTGTGCCAAATCTCTCCACCAGTGCAGCAACGAGAGCAGCCTAGGGTGCATAGATCACCAGTTACATCTGTTGGTGTTCTTGACAGTGCATTTGCCGAAGTTCCAGAATATACCTGCAGACCACCTAAGCAGGTAGACCTCTAACAGACTTCTAAAAAGTTTTATACTCAAGGTCATATTTGTGAACTGGGGTCCCCCTACCATAGACTTCTTCACAAATGAAATCTACAGGAAACACTTCTCTTCTTTTGTTCCAGGGGAAGGCTCAGTTCAGGTTCCATCTCAGATGCATTCATGATTCAATGGTTGAGAAGTCTCATATATATATATTCCTTCCATTTCTCTAATCCTGCCAGTAGTCTGCAAGGTGATACAGGTCTGAGCTCTCATAATACTCATTGCCCCCACATGGCTGAGACAGTTTTCTTATCAGTATTTCTTATCTACCATTCCTGTCAGTGAAAGATCCCAGACTGATAGCATTGAGCCAAAACCTGCTAACACAAGGAGAAGGGAAGGTCTTGCATCTAAACTCAAGTTCCTCCATCTAACAACCTGGATGTCGGATGGCTCCTGCAGACAAAGCCAAGATGTCTTTGACTTGGAAAGAACATTTTTTATCTAATGGGATTCAACCACATGTATGTACCAGGCAAAATAGGCTAGTTTCTTATCCTGGTGCCAGGTAAGGAAAATTAACCAACACAGGTCTGCTGTTCCAGATGTATTACATTATCTCCTGGAATTACAGAACAATAACCTTAAAGTTTGCCTCGTGTCAGTTTCCACCTTCTAGTTGAGTGATAACATGTATTCTCCCACCCAAAGGTCCTCAGATTCATAGAACCTCCAGGGTTCTCCTTTGAAATTATAGAATCATAGAGATTTAGGGTTGGAAGGGACCTCAGGAGGTTATCTAGTCCAACCGCTTGCTCAAAGTAGGACCATCCCCAACTATATCACCCCATCCAAAGCTTTGTCTAGCCAGGTTTTGAAAACCTCCAAGGACGGAGCTTCCACCACCTCTCTGGGTAACCTGTTCTAGTGTTTTACTACCCTCCTAGTGAGAAAATTCTTCCTAATATCTAACCTAAACTTCCCTTGCTGCAACTTAAGACTGTTGCTCCTTGTTCTGTTGCCCACAGATGAGAATGTTTGGGTGTATCTACACATGCAAATGCTGATCGGTTTACTCCAGAATAATTTACTCTGGAATAAACCCAACCTGGTTAGGCGTCTACATGTGCAGGCATTTGGGAGCGGCTTTGTTGCTCCTACCCCCTCTGACCCTACACTGGCCCTCTCCAGCAGCCAGGGGGAACGGGAAGCTCTGGCCACATCACTCTGTGAGTCTGTCGCCGGAGCCTGTGCCCACTGTGTAATGACTGCTCCACCCCCAGGCCCCAGCAGCAACATCTAACACCCCAGGCTCCTGCTGACCACCCTGCTTGCCATGCTGCACCGCTGCAGTGACCACCACCTGACCCAGGTCAGTCTCGGCCCTGCCAGCCTCCCTGCATGGCACAGCTGCCTGGCCAGGCTCACCACAGTGTCTCAGGCCCCTTGCCACCACACGGACATCATGCTACCACCTGGACCCTGGCAGGGATGCTGAAGACGCATACCTGGATGCTACCACCAGTGCCATCTACGCATTCCTGGGGCTCCAACCTCAAAGCCTGTGGGCACACCTGGCCAGCCAGGACCGGTGGTTGCATGTCGTTCATAGCACCTGGGATGGCAAGCAGTGGCTGGAGTAATTCCAGATGACCTGGGCCATTTTCCAGGAGCTTTTCGAGCAACTCCACCCACACCTGGAGCATCAGGCCACCAACCTGCGGCAGTCCCTCTCCACGGACACCCAGCTGGCCATCGTCCTGCTCAAGCTGGCCATGCTCACCAGCCTTTGCTACGTTGGCCAGCTCTTTGACATGGCCAACATGACTACCGAGGATTTCAACAGAAATCCTGCCTACCTGCTCCCCTGGCTCAGGCAACCCTACACTGACCATCTGGACACCCACCAAGTACACCTCAACTGGTGCCTGGGCTGGACCTGCACATTGGCGGAGCACACGTTTGGCCACCTGAAGGGATGCTGGCACACCTTGACCACCCACCACAAGGCTGTGGACGCCAACATCCCCTGAGTAATCATTGCAGCCTTTGTGCTGCATAACATCTGTGAAGCACAGGGTAGAGTAGGCACAGCAGGTGGAAGACACCTGGCACTGGGAGCATCAGCTGTAGTGGCAGCGACAGTGTCGGGGCCCCCCGCTGATGCGTCGGGTGACCCAGTCATCTGCCAGTGGGGGCCAGGGCCAGGGCACTGGGTGCAAGGCTCTGGCCAACCACCTGCTCCTGAACTCACCACTGTAGACCACCTGGATGTCAGGCCACAGACCCCAGACACACTGCACAGCCCAGCACCACACTCACTGCAGACAGTTCTCAGAAAAGAACTTTATTCCCTCCACAAACACAGATGCCTGCCCCAACACCAGATCCCTTCCTCCCTCCCCCAGAACAGACCCCGGCTCCCCCTCCCTCCTGAACCACAGAACCCCTCCCCATGGAGTCCCTCCACCACCCACCCCACCCACCACCAATAAAGCACCTTCTTCCCCATGCAGATTCTGTCCATGCTGTGTGCGCCTTCCTGGGGGGGCGGGGGGAAGCAGGGTGGTGGTGCCCAAGGACAGAGGCCACCCAGTACCCTGGCTTCTGGCTGCACCCCCCATACAGGTGCAAGGCAGTCCATGAGTTTCTGTACCTAGGAGGCTGATGAAGTACAGTTCATAAGCTCATCTGTGAAAAGTGGTTTGTAAATTCAAACAAGCACTGAACCTCACTAACTTCATCACCAGAAGCCAACTTTCTATAGCCCAAAACACACCAAATAGATCCAGGCCATACCATGACAAGACATGCAAAACCTGCCAACAATATCTCCAGTATGGAGATATCTTCACAATACAATACAATCAAGGCAACAAGTGCCCTACTGGAAGATACGTAGGAAATACCGAGCAACAACTGTGCACCAGAATGAGTGCACACCAAAAATCTATCAAAGACAAGAACAGAACCCCACTTGTCTCCAATCTCTCAGGCCTGATCCTCAAAGGGAATTTACAAACCAATTTTCACAGACAAGCCTATGAACTGCACTTCAACCTGCTAGGTACAGAAATTCATGGACTCAAAATAGACATTGGAATTCTGACGCTACAACTTGCTGGGCATCTGACTCCCCAGGTACCTCTGCACTTTTACCTCCCCTGCTACATCCCCATCCCCAGCCTGTCCCTCACCCTGTGATGCCTCCATTTTCGCTGACTGGCTTTCTTGTGTGCATTGCATGCCAGCCTCTGGTTTCTTTACTATTCCTTCCACCCAGGAAAAGCACATACACCAACTGCAGGTGCTTCCTCAGCCTGACAAAGGGTTTTTCAACCCAAAAGCTAGTATCCCAGGCAGCTAAGCTGAGCTCACCTAGAGTCCCACAACTCCACTGCAACCTGCAAGCCTCAGGCCTGTCAAAGACATGACAGGTCTGAGCTTTCCCCAGGCATGACTCTGTGTGTGTGTGTGTGTGTGTGTGTGTGTGTGTGTGTGTGTGTGTGTGTGTGTGTGTGTGTGTGTGGTGGCTGAAGGTTATAGCACCTCCTACTTGCCTTTCACCAGGGAGCTCCTTGGTGTGGTATTTCCTGAGGCTGCCACGCCTTCCCAACCATGGTGGAGTGGTTTTAGTGGTTGTGCCCAGGACCTGGGGCCTCCTCCTTCCTCATAGCCTTAGCCCATACCTCCAAGTTCATCCTGGTATGGGAGCTCGGCAAGGACATGTTCTTCCCTGCTGGCTGGTAATGCAGTGAGTGCTCCCTCCAGCTCTGAGAGCAGGGCATTGAATGGTTTAAAAAAAATGAAAAAAGGAAATAGGTGCAGGTGGAGTGAGGATGGAGATGGAGTGAGGAGGGTGGCATTCACTCCGTATGCAGCTGGAGCTTGGGGAACCCCAGCAGTGGGAGGTTCAACTTGAGGAACACCAGCTGCTCCACCAAACCAGGATCCAAGGAGGTGTGGTGGGGTGTCACTATATCCCCAGCAGTGCTGAACACCTTCTCACTTGGAGCACTGGTCAGTGGACAGGACAGGTGTTCCCGAGCAACCGTGGCCAGATCCGGCCAAATGTGGCTGCGGCTTGCGCAGTAGGCCAAGGGGCTGCACAGTAGCGGCTCCACATCCTCGACGAGATAGGTAGCCACAAAGCCCTGAGCACTACCTATCTGGTGCCTCTGGATCCCAGCATGGAAGCCATGCCCTTGGCCCACATTGGCAGCACCTGTGATGGAGGAGGAGACTGGCTGTTGGATGGCGTGCTGGCATGGGACAGCAGATGCCCCTCTTCCATGTCCCCCTGCCTCCGCCGTTCTGCCTTCCTGACACTCTTCACCAGTATCTCTGTCCACTGATCTAGGCTTTGGCTGCTGCATATGCTCCCCTTCACCCTCAGGTCACGCATGACGGCTAGTATGTGGACCATACTGGACCACAAGGGATCAAGCCATTTCCTGATGCTCTTTCAGTCACCTCATCAGTGCCTGCACGTCTGGTGACAGTGGCTTGTCCCAGCCAGGAACATTGATCACCTGGAACTTCTCCATTTAGTTCTGAAGCTCCCTCGCTATAATCACCTGGCTAAGGAGGGCATCGCGAGCACTGAGGGTCTTGGTGGCCTCAAGGAAGGGCTTGAGGACCACCAAGATCTGGGAGATGGTATCCCACTCAGCTCTAAGGGGGGCCGCTGATCCCAATCTCCCCGAGCAAAGCCATCTTATGGATGGCCTTCTGTTGCTCCACCAGCCTCTTGAGCATCAGGTATGTGGAGTTCTACCAAGTCTCTACATCCTGCATGATTTTGTGCTGTGAGATGTTCAGCTCTGCCTGTTTGTCCCACAGCATTTCCCCCCCCCCCCTTTGGTGCTCCAGTGGAAGTAGCCTGTCACCTTCCTGCATTTGGAAATGAGCTTGCTAGCACTGTCACAGGCAGCCCTGTCCCCCTCCAAGGCATCCTTGACAATGAGGTGGAACTTGTGTGCCACACAGCGGATGCCAACAAAGTTGGCATCATGGACCATCTTGACCATATTGGCCCCATTGTTGGTGACCATGAACCTGCGGGTGAGCTCGCCCTGCCCAATGAGCCACCCCTGCACCATGTGGTTCATGGGCCCCATGATCTCTGTTGCCATGTGAGACTCATCCATCACCTGAGCTTGAAGGAGAGCCTACTGACGGCCTGACTGGTCACACCAGTTCCCTGCGAGGGAGAGTTATAAATGATCTCCACCCTGGCTGCTCCAGATGTCCAAGATGAAGTCTAAGGCCACTTGCAGACCTGCCTTGCGCAGCTCCTCCTTCAAGTACTCCCTGCATGCCTGATACAGAGAGAGCACTATCGTCCTGCTGAAGGTGGTGCGTGCAGGCACTTGGTATGATGGGGCCACAAACACCATGAGCCACCTGAACCCTAGCCGCTCAACTGAGGAGAAGGGCTGGCCATCCACAGCAAGCATCTCCCCAATGGTCTGGGTGATCTCACTTGCTTTTGCAATGCACCCTGCTTTTTGTCCACCTTTCCTCCACTATTCCAGGGTGGCCTGTGTCTGCCTCAGGGGGACTCCAGCTTTGGAGTGAGAGGGGGGGGTCTTCTTTTTGGGCACGCTCCCACTGGTGCCAGGCTGATGAGAAGCATGGGCAAGGGGGTGGCGCTAGCGGAGGTGCATCAGGATCCCCATGATGCTCATGTGTTTTTTTCCCTTGCTCCAGCTGGTTTTGGCTCGGCAGAGCAGGCAGATAGCATATATAGGATCATCTGCCAGCTCACAATGATCCTAAACCACACTACCCACTCACTTCTGGGGTGTGGGTGCATGTGCAGATGCTGCCTTTTCCCCCTCAGCAGGCAGAGGCACAGCAACAGGAGGAGCGGACTCAGCTGAGCCGCTTGCCTCTACCTCAACCTCTTCCGTAGTGCCTTCTGGGGAAGGAGACCTGGCTCTACAGTAAACTTGTGAGGTGCAGAGAACAAACTCAGCTGATTCACTCTCTTTCCCCAGAATTTCCCTTGCTATGGCACTCAGATCCAGATCCAGCTCTTCCTCTGGCACTGGAAGGCTCAGGAGGGCAAGTGAAATGGGGATGGAGGAGACTGTCATGCTGGTGCTGTTGCTTGTCATGGTGGTAGTGGGGGAGCAGGGGTTATGGCTGGTGCTCTTGGAGGGGATGGAGACTCGGGCACAGGCAGTGGCACTGGCACTGCTTCCCTCTCCTTGCTGCCTATAGAACTAGTGGAAGCCTCATGCCTGCTAGTTGTAGGAAAGAGGCTGCATCTCAGTTGGGGTTGGGGGACTTACAGCTCTCCCTCTTCTCCCTCTTCTGCCCCTCCCTGAAGGCTTGCCAGCTGCCTTTCCAGCATGCTTCATAGTGTGTTTCTTAGTGTATTCTTCTGTAATATCATCTGATTAATGTAATATATGTAGATAATTGTATGTATGTGTACTTATGTAATTATGTTTGTATTTATGTGTTTATGTAATAAATAAAATAAAAATATATACATTTATGTATATGTTCCTATATACATTCTATATTATAACATGGAATATAATTATGCTGTGCTTCCCTGCACAGTGAATGGAATGCATACTGTGAAAGAAAGCACAGATTTGAAAAGAATTAAAATAGACTAACCAAAAATAAAAAGAGGATTTTGGGGAAGGAATAAATTTAAATGAATCAATTAATAGAATAATAAAATAAAAGGGTAGCAGGCAGAAGGCAGCTCAGTTCAAACAGTGCTGCTTTTTATGCTGTTTTTCCATCCCTCCCCCAGAGCACTGGGATTGGAAGGGACCAGTTAGACCAATGATTCTCAGCCTTTTTAGCCCCAAGGCACCATCTGTAACTTTTCTGAACTTTGCAGCACCCCAACTGAAAATCATTGATAGCACCCCTCTGACTTTTTTCCTTCTCTTTCCTACTTGGGAAATAGGATGCTAAAAGTGTCTGAGCTGGCTAGCAGGAGAAACAGCCAAGCAGAGAGATGTATCAGACTGTGGAACAGTCTCTCACAGGAACTGGTGGAGGTCCCATTCCGTATGCAATTTAAATGTAGGTTAGACCATTGCCCCTGAGAGTGTAGGGTTCTCAAAAAGCCAGCCCTGCATTGAAAAGTCCAGTTTTACACCATTCAGCCACTGTTTCATCTCTAGTAGTTTTATCAAAATGCAAGAAGCATCCAGCAGGCTTAGCATTAAAACAGCTCTAGAGTATGAAAAACATTAATAGTTGTAACCAGTCCACAATATAATAAATACATGCGCACATGCATGTGTGCACATATACGCAGGCGCGTGCACGCGCACACACACCCCCCCCCCCCCCCGCGGCCATTTGTGTGCAGGCCCTGACTCGTAGCACTATCTCCCAACAGTGTGTGCAATATGGTTCCTAATTAACTGAGTGCGTACTAAAGTTTCAGCAGAAGATGGTGAACATAAGTGATCATTTTGGAAGACTAGGTTGCCTGAAAAGTGACCTTGTGACCTTAGGTTCATTTGACACTCAAGAACTTGTACACTGCTACAAAGGACTCAAGAACTCTCATTTCACTTCTGCCACCGATTCATTGCATGCCCTTAAGCAAAGTCATTAGCCAGGCCTGAAAAACAGTGCCAACCTTGCCTAATTCCATTCAGCATAACAAACTGCATTGCACAGATGAGAATTCTACCAGCCCCTCTCTTTTTTAAATGGAAATAGTAACACTGGGAACACTCAGGCCCATGAAGCCAAATTAGTTCATGCTTGTGCAGTTGTTTGTGGTCCAGGACAGCCAGCTCATTTATTCTAAGGAAACTTGGGATTCATGGCAGTTCCTGGGTCTTTGGCTAAGTCTTTGCAAACCAGGATTCTTCCTGAGATCTGGGGATACTGAGCTCACCTTTCTTTTTGTAGCAGAGGCAAGGGGATAAGGTGGGCACAGGGTATGATGTTCTTTTTTGGATCTCTTGAGCATATTTTAACTACTTCATCTCCCTGCCAATTACTTGGGGCCAAAAGCTTGGGCACTATTGATCTATACTGTCTGTGTGTCCTTGTTCTCCCACTGCTTAAAAAGAAGAGTTGTTTGATGTACTGCTCATTTCAATGCACTATAATAAGGATCTAATGTTCTGCAGTACTTTTAGTGCTGGTAGATCGGAGCAGGCACTTATTTCAGATGGAGGGCCACTTGCCGAGAGTCGCATAAGTAGCTGTGCCCCTTGCAGGTGCCCCAGCCCCCTGGTCACCATCTTGGGACCAGAAGTCCTGCCCCCTAACCTCTGACCTTTGCCACCAGAATTCCCTCCCTTTACCCCCAGAAATACTCCTTTAAGCAAGGAGTTTTGCCATCTCAGAACCAGAAAAATACCAAATTATATTCTAAAAATCAAACATCTACAATATACATTATTTAGATTTCAAAAAATATTTTTGTCTTGATTTACATATGTTTGTGTAGTGTATACAGAGGCAATCATACAATAGCTTAAAATGATGTCTAAATCTTGTATACTGTGAGGGGGTGGCAGAGTGCGTATAATTTTCTTGAGGGCTGTAGGTATGGGGTTTGTGGCGGGGATTTGTATGGGGGGGGAAGGGTGGCTGGGGTGTGTGAAAGGGTGTGGAGGCCTGCATGTATGGCAGTGCGTGGGGTGTATGTGAGTGCATTTATGGTGAAGTGTGCTTGTGGAACTCCCCCTATGAACACACACACACACACACACACACACACTCTCTCTCCCCCCCATCCCCTCGTTGCTCTCTCTGTCTCCCTCTCCTTCATTGCACAGACATGCACACAGACACATACCGTCTCTCCCTCCCTCATTGCATGGACACACCCCCACCCCCTCCCACTCCCACTTCTGGCCCTGGCATACAGACCCTGTGGTCCAGCAATGCAGCCAGGGGCCACATGGTGCTGGAGGCCTGCAGGTGTGCAGGGAAGCAGGAAAAGCTGTGGCAGGCAGAGGCTTCTGGTCAGGGAAGGGGTAGGAGAGGGCGGGGGGGGGGGGGAACAGGCCAACCTTGCTCCTGATGGCTTCTCCTGGGTCCTACTGCCCCTGGCTCCTGTCATCTTTGACAGGCAGCCAGGAGCAGATAAATATTAATTTTCTAAACTTTTTAGGTGCCCCACAGGCCAGATAAAATGGCCTGGCAGGCCAGATCTGGCCCACGGGCCATATTTTGCTCACCTTTGTAGTAGATGGACAACTTATTTTTTTTCTCTCCTTGCATTGCAGGCTGCTACACTATTTTCGAGGACGCCATCACTTGGAGGAGATCATGTACAACGAGAATATGCGCCGTTCTCAGCTGCTAATGCTTTTTGACAAATTCCGCAGTGTGCTGGTGGTAACCAACCACGAGGATCCTGTGATTTCAGTTTTTCAGTCCCTCTTGAAATGATAGCCTGGCAGAGGAGGAGGCAGCTATGCCACATTGGGTTTCTATTCAGCTTAGTTCTAATATTTTATTAATATGTATACAGACAATAAAGAGAATGGGTATCATTAATTGAGGATGCTGTTCCAGCTTGTGTCATGGATGTAACGGGTGCATCCAAATAAGCGGGGACATTGGTTTACCTGCAGACAAGTTGCAGTAGCACATCTTGTGCCACTGCGACTTGTCTCCAGGAAATGCGTGTGCCACACATGTTCTGGCTTATGGCAGGTTACCCCAGGTGGGTAGGAGAGGTTAGGGCCTGCAACTGTGCTGGTCCCAGCAGCCTTACCAAGGGGCTTCCCGGGGCTGCATTCATGGCAGGAAGCCTGGCCAGCAGCCAGAGTGTGGTTCCAGCTTTGGGTGGCACATGCTGCACCACCCAAAGCTGTGTACCTAGAACATGTGCCACCCCACTTTTTTTGGCATGAGGTTTTTTGACCCTGGGATCTCCTGGAGTCAGCCTCCTGACAAGCAAGGTACCAATGTGGGGAATGCCTGCATGTGAGGTGTATAGTACTGCAGGCAGGTCTGCGGTACCACATACCCCACATCTACGCTCGTCTGGATGTGGCCAACACGTCAACTTTAGCAAGTTGCCTCCCCTCTCCAAACCCTAGTTTCCCCTTCTTGAAGAATCCAGACCTGCCAGTGTAAGGCACTCTGAATTCTGGGGATGAAAGATAATGGGTAAGTGAGAGGTAGCAAGTACTGGCTGAATGAAAAGGCAAGTGATGCTTTTCAGCTCAAATACTGCCATTGTGCAGCATTTTCCCTTTGTTCTCATTACTTAGCAGGATTTGTGTGTAGTGTGAAAGCAAGTTTTATCTTTGTCACTGAACAAGTAATGCATTGCCCCCAAGTGCACGTCAGTGCATTAAAAGTGTTTGATCTCTTTTTACCTGATGGGGAGGGGCCACATGGCACCGTATAGGTCTTGAGCTCTTTCAACTTCTGTGCACAGGCAGCTCAACAGCTGTAGCTCTATAAATGTAGGTAGCTTTGGGGGGACCTTGCTGTTGGAACCAGTGTCCCGTCCCCACTGCTGAACAGACCTGAGTCTGTGCAACGGGATGAGGGGATTAGGGGAATGCAGGAAGATGGCATTCCCTCATGACAGATCCATGCTGGGTGTCCCCTAGACGAGTCAAGTCATGGTGGAAGTCCCACCCCAACAGTTCTGCCCATCAGCTCAAGGGCAGGTTCAGAGAGGCAGGTCTGGAACCTTCCTGGGGCCTCAGGATGGGTCCAGCTGGACTGCCAGTCTCCTGCCCCTCCACAGACTGGGGTAATGGTCCGTGCTTGGGGGGGAGTGGAGCATTTTGCCACAGTTGAACCAGTCCAGAATGTCCCTGGGATGGGTCAGGTCAAGCCATGGGGAAATGCCACCCCCCTCCCCCCAAATCCTGCTTAAGAAACTGATAGCAAGACTCTCCAGCCACCTGCACTCTCCAGCCACCCTAAACAGGTGCTCCCAGGCTAGAGACCTGATCCCAGAGTGTGCAGGATCAGACAGACCCCTAAAGTCCTGGGTGCATTGACCTGAGCAGCAGGGACCTGATCCCTGTGAGACAACAGGCAGCATGCGTTTCACCAGTGAAGGGGACACATCCCAGCACAGCAGATCCACTTCATCTGTCAACATATTTGTACGGTAAGTCTTCAAACTTCTCCCAGCTGCCTCATACTATTGCCCACGTTTTTACTCCATTGCTAGGTTGATAAGAAGGAAGTGTGGCTTGATTTGCTCTGCTCTTCCTTTCTAAGTTCCAGGTGCAACTGAGAGTTGGCTGTCCCAAATGGCTGCCATTAAGCCAGCATTTTACAACTTTTCTCTCTGTCCCAAAGCCCCTCTTTGTGCTAATGGTGGATGCAGTCCTTATCTGCATTGAAACTTTGTAGAGGGTTGGGAGAAACACTAGTTTCAGAAATTCCACCCCGCTCTTCCCTTGCAAACTGTTCCAGGAAAAAACAGCTGCGGTGCAAACCTACACCTGGCCTCTGATGAATGAAGCTAGATTCAAACTAGTTCTTCCCCTTGCAGGTGAAACACTGCTTAGAGATTCCAAGGTAAGCAGGCTCAGCAGAATACCCATTCCATGGCCTGCTTTCAGACTGGAGTGTTCAAGCCTTTATCCGAAAGTCTCACTGTCAGAAGATGGTACACCTTTCAGTACTGCATGCACTATTACATAGCTTACCATAGTTTTATCATTGGCCTTGCAGTAACTCACAAGATTATGGCTCTTTCTGGCAACTTGCTGCCAACTATCTTATCCCTGCAAGCTGAGAACACTTGGCACTTGCTACAACCAAGGACTTGACTGTTCCAAGAGCTTAATGCTGCAGCCCTTCTTCCAGCAATAATTCAAGATCCTGGAGTTGAGTGAAAATTCAGGCTCTACAGCACCTTTAACTACAATAGTCTTACCCTGCACCATCCTACCCATCCTTGCCTCACCTATCACTGAACTGTTCGAGTTGTTTGAACTAAGCCCAAAGTGCAAATGTCAGTCACCTGCCCATGTCTGTCATTCCCTAGGAGTGGGGAGGCCAAACAAAGGGAAACCAACCTCCTAAAACTGCAATTGATACTGGCATAAGAGAGCCTAGCATAAAGAAGTGATTGTGGCAGTACCTGCCATGCCTTGGAGACACCTCATTGTTCCTTGTGAGCTTTTCAGCCAGGAGCAGCATGTGCCTGTTTGAGACCAGGTACACGGCAAGTGCTACTTAAGTTGTTCTGAGCAAAGTACCTGTTGCTCCTGGTTGTTCTGGGATAACTTACTAAAATAGAAGAGACATGTGTTGCGACTTTCATGCATCTTGACTTGCCCACTGCCTACAAACGTGTATCAAATTACTCTACATGGTAACAGGGCAGTGAAATTCTTACCCAACACATGTTGTTTCTAGCACTACTTGCTTAGTATAGTCAGCAGTAACCGAGGCCCCTGGCACATGCTACATAAATAGTAACAGTGCCAGATATTCAGGCAAAATATGGTGCCACAAAATACATGGAACATCTTTGAGGCTCATTTATATGATGCTATAAACAAAATGTGATGGTGGCATTGACATGAGGGTCAGCATCAGGATCGGGACAGGCCCAGTCCCAGTCCCAATGCCAAAAATGGGCTACCAGGGAGCGAGTTACAAGGTTCCCCAATGGAGGGCAGGTTGAGGCTCCCCCTGCCAGGAATCTGGCAACTGCCTTCACCTGGCAGCTTTTCCTGCCTTGCCCTGCGTTAAGTCTGCAGGGCAAGGCACTTTAAAGTACTGGGTCACAGGGTGGCAGGCTACATGCATTGTTTTTATAATCCAGACTAATTCACCAGAAAGGAAAGTGTCCTTCTCTCAATGCCTATACCCCAAACCCAGCTACATTCAGAGAACCCCCAAGTGATCTGACTTCGGTGAGCATGTATGTACCCCAGACTCATCACTGACAAGACTTTCTACCTGACCCTATACACTAGCAAAATATTTATTGTAAAAAAATCTCCTGAATCAATCAATCAGTCCCCTTTCCCTCATTGTTCCTGTCAAGCCATAGCTTGGGCTGAGTGTTAACAAAAGGAAAAATCCAGTTGTGCACCAGGCTGCCACCTCACCCCTGTGCAACAGGTAAATCATACGAGCACTCAGTCTCCCTCTCTACCCTTTTGTCCACAATGCTCACACACCTGTTTCCTCGTATATAAAACCTCAGAGGTTTCTGTGCCCACTCTCCACTACAGCCAATGCCAATCCTGGCTGTAGTCACCACAGCCTGCTCTCCTGGCACTTCTGGACCAGGCTCCAGCCAGATCGCAGGGTTCTGAGCTAGGTCTCTTTGGTCAAAGTCTTTGTTAATATCAAATGCTTGGCAGAGCTTGGAGGGCCCATTACACAGCTGCCAGTCCTTTAGGGGTTTGGGCTGCCCTTTCTTCTGAGAACTTCGCAGCTGCTGCATCACATCCAGGCCATCCAGTGGTTCCAAGGAACGGAGCAGAACTGCAGCTCCTTCACCTGCAGAACAACACAACTGGCATCAACACGTGCTCCTCTTGGGAGAAGTCATGAGAAGTGGAAGGTTATAGTGATCTCATGATAATTCTGTGGCAATTGCAGATACCGACACTAAACAAGGAAAAGAGAAGGGTAGCAAGTTCCTTTCCTTGCTTTTAATCAGGAAGCATGACTTGGTTTCCTTTGTAACCATTAGTGCTAATTCCAGCCCAGTTTCTCCTTACCCCCTTTTCAGCATCACTGCATTCAGAACAACATCCACTGAGCTCTCTGTGTCCCTGCATTGACCCAACCCTCCCACACCAAAAGAGATGCTTCAAGAGCAAGTGGATTGTGTTTTAGCCTGTAGGAACAAACACAAGCACAGTTCAGTCCTGGAGAGCTGGAGCAGTTCTCCACACCCAAATTTATCCTCTTGCACCAAAGGCAGATGGGCCCCAAATATCTGCCTGATGTGGAAGGAGGGTAAGGAACAACTAAAGAGAGTACACTGTAAATCTGATCAATGGCCTAAAAGGAGAAGTCTTGTGGGAATTGGTGGAAGCAGCTGCAGTCTGCCCCAAAAGAGGCCTTTATTGCAGGGCTGGTGATAGTACTAAGGCCCCACAATTCTACAGCTCAAGCTCCAACCCGAACCTTGAGAAAAGGCGGCACCAGGGCTGTCCCGTCCTATCCTGTAAAACCTGCAGCTGCAGGAGGCACTGCAGCTAAGAAGCCCCCTGCGTCCAGCCACGTGCCACCCCCACCCCCTCGCCGGCTTCACTTCCAGCCACTTGCCACCATTCCCCACTCCGCCCTCCACCGCCAATGTTGGCTTCTTCATGCCAGGGGGCCCAAAATAATTGTGGGTCAGCCCTGGAAAGCACAGAAACCAGGCAAATCTACAGCCCCCTAACAAACACCTTTTATGCTGCCTTTTCCCCCCCAGTGTCAGCATGCCCAGAAATACAAGCTCCACCGAAATCTCTCTTTTGCCCTCTCAAGGCAGAAAACACCTGGGACTGCTCCACTTAGTGGTGAATGGCCAGCATTTCCAAACCTGGCAGGCAGTTGATCCTTAGCCCTCATGGAGTCCATGGGAGCTGAGACTCCTTTTCTAATGTAACTTTGGGGCAGACACTGGCACAATATTTGATATATCCTGTGAACATTACTTACACCAGATGATGCCATTATCATCATTTATGCAGTGGTCCTGACCCATATGAGAGCAGAACAGTTACTGACTGGATGTGGCAGAAGCAATTTCCTCACATGCTCTACTTCAGAAAAGGTTTACTCAGCATCTACTTCCATATCTCTCCTCCCATCTAGAAAGATTGCCCATGTCCCACCTGCTATAGCTACTAGGAAGGTGACCTTCAGAGGACAGGAGACACAGCTCAGCCTGATGACTTACTTTAGCAGTAAGAGTTGCAGGTGTTCTCCACATTGATTCATGCCAATTCAGAATCTGGTAGGCTGGCTCTCGTGTCTTTCACAGGGCACAAAGTCATTGAGCCTGTGGGCCTACACATGTGCAGAGGGAATGTGAACGCTAACTAATTCTGCATGGGTAAGTTTAGCAATCAAGCTCAGCTGGAAAAAGTGCTTCTTTACTCATAAATTCTGCAGATGATACATAGATTAGGGAGTGGCAAGCAATGGAGAGTAGAGGTCAGAAATACTGACCGTCTTGTAGCGCTCAGCAAGTTGGGTGCAAAGCAATGTGTTTTAATAGCCATCATCTATCTGGGAACAAAGGATAAGGCTGAGAAACTATCCTGGAAAGCAGTAATTCTGAAGAGGACTTGGGGTTATGGTGGATAATCAACTTAACATGAGCTCTCCACAAGAGACCATGGTAAAACATGCTAATGCAACCCTGTGGTACATAAAGGATGAATGCTGTGTTAAAGTGCGGGGGTGATTTTACATCCGCTTGGCTTTGATATAACCACTACTGCCACTGAAACACAGTTTAGCTCTGGTGTTTCTAGTTCAAGAAGGATCTTGTTGTAGTGGAAAAGAGATGAGACTCAAGAACGACAGAAGGACTGCAACCACCTTGTCTAGGGCGCCAGATTAAAAGTTCATGAGAGTTCCTTCTGGCCATAAATCCTATGAAACTGCTGTGCATGACAAAGCACCCACAAAGAGATGTATCTAATCGCTTTGATTAGAGTCTCTCTCAAATAATGATTACTCCTTTTGTGATCAGGGTAGGCAACTTTGCATTCTGTAGAAACCTGCACAAGAAACAGTGAGCTACAAGCCTTTGGATCAAGATAAAGGAACACACACATGGCAAGATCCTGGTGTCAGTTGTGGCTGCCTTACCCTGCACCACCAGCAGTTTTGGGCTTTAAACCCAGCATAACTAGCTTCAAGACCATCTCCCCAGCAAACAAACCCCCTTCTTACAGTTGGACAGTACAAAAGCACTATCAGACTTGATCCCTGAAGAAAATACTTCACTGATCCTAAAGGAAACGAGATCCTTTTTTTTTAGGCTGTTCTCAGAATTTCCCACTTGCAGCTTTTGTATGTAGCATATTTTCTTGAGCTCTTGCAGCTCAATTGCTTCCCAATTCTTGAGAAACCAAAAAAACAGAGGCCAGAGCCCTTAATATGGAAATTTTCCCCAGAAAACTCCATCCAAACTGGGAACAGAAGTGCTACTCTAATATTTTCCATTTGGATGGTAAGGGAGGTCCTTTCTGTGGCTCCGAGTAGGCAAGCAGAGCACTTGGCATGTCAATCTTATGTTTGATTCTTAAACACAAGCACCCCTTGTGCTGTTGACCACCCACGGAATTCTTTATCTCAAACATCTGCATGCTCAGTAATGCAGACTCCACAAGAATCTTCCCTCCCTCTTCTGCTCCAGTCTCAAACCATTGAGCCATGCAAGGTTTCTCCTCAGTACTGTTTTCTGACAGATCGGCAAAGTCAGAATGTACAAGGTCCCTTTTTCCCCCTAAAAAACAAAATAACATATCAATACAACCATACCTAATTCTTGATGCAAGTTCCATTCCAAAGCACCCTTTAAAATTCCTGACTGCAAAGTGAGTGTATTCGACACAGGATATAATTTGCTGTATTTTGGGATATATGCCTGTTTTGAACCTGTGTGATCATGCCTGTTGTCTTGAACCTGTGTGATCTTTCATGCTCTCCAGTCATCTGGAGAATGTCAGCACAGCTTTTTCTGATAGTCATCAGCAATCCACTATTGCAGCACCAATTTTTGTAGTGAGGATGGGTGGGACACTAGGACAGAAGCCTAGTGCTCTTTTTCTGCCTTACAAGACTTTCATCCAGGACCTTGACAACTGAAACTCCTTTTTTAAATGTCCCCTCATATGCACTTAGATAAATCCTTAAGGAATAGAAGTGTATCATTCAATGCTGATAAAACAATTTCTACTAAAAGGTGTGGAATTCCAACAATTATGCCACTTCTGTACATTCCCCTCTATTTACTATGGTTATTACTTGAGTTAATCCATATACTTTAGCTATTTAGATGGAACAGTGATGTTGTAGCAGTGATGGTCCAGGAATTATATAAGAGAAGGATTTCTTAGAGTGATCTCTTTTACTGGACCAACTATGACAAAGAATGTCTTGCATGTGAAAGCTTGCCTAACTCCATCCCAACTACACAGTTGGTCCAATAAAAGAGATCGCCCTAAGAAATCCTCGTCTTTGGCATTTTGAGTAATATAAACATTTATAGACAAATTACTAGTGTTTCAATTACTCTCTCCACTAGCTGAGAACAGGAGCTCACATTAAGTAGGAAACAGGAGGGCAATACCACCCTGAAACCCACGGAGTTGCACACCATAGAGATTAGCTCCCATAGGTCTGTGGGGGAAGAAGGCATGGGAACCCTACTCTTGCCTATTGTAAGTATCCACTGGGAGTTAACACAGTGACAAATAGCTACAGAGCTCCTAGGAAGCTATGATGCCAACAGCATGAGAGCCATATGGCTGCTTTTTGCCTCCAACTTTCTTGGGGTCCCTAGGATGTGGCAGGAAGCCGCATCCTTTGCCCACTCTGCCCTGATGAGGATGGTTTCCTATGTATGCCAGATGCTTTTGCTCCCAAGCACATTTTTTTTTTTTAAATCCCAATAACAGCTAAACATCTCAGGGTCAGTTGAGTATTCTTTCAGCTATAGCAGTAAGACAGCTATACTATCTCTTGAAACATGAAGTGCAAAAACACCAAGGAGAAGCTGGGTATGCTCTCTACCATCCTGGTGGATGGATGGAAGCCCACTGTTCACTTCCCTGGGCCCATGAAAAACTGCTTATATTTGGATGTATATTATTTTACATTATTTTCCCCCATCAGCAGCTGTGTACCCTCATCACAACATACAGATATATTACAAGGTTCCAGGGCTGGGCTCCATCCCATTCTGGAAGTCATCCCAGTGACACAAAACCTGAAACCTGGTACTGTCCCATATAAATTTGCATCATATGACATAATGTCCGCGGAGGTTTTCCTTCTTTTAGAGTAAGAAGTAGATGAGGAAGATTCTCATGGTCTTCATATTTTAAAGAATGTAATAATACAATCAATATGGACAGAAGTGCCACAATTTGAGCCCATTGGAAAAGTAGTTCCAATATTTTTTCTTCTAGCGACAAAACGGCAAAGCATTAAAGGTTACATCTGACATGCTTTAAAAGTTGCTTGTCTCCATAATCCCACTGATCTGAGAAGCCCCTGCCAAAGTACTGCCTCTGAACTGACAGAAAACACTGATACCATCAAAATACCAGCAAGCAGGAAGAAATGCATTACCTCAGGAGAGGCTCTGCATTATTATGGGGATGAGTGCAAGAAACAAAACCCCTGAACCACACATCTACAACTGGCATTCAAAATATCAGTGGGAGGAGTTGCCTTTTCTGGCCACCCAACCCGAGTTGACAGAGGACTAAAGGACTCCTTTGTAGTTTAAACCTCAATTTATGAGGATTCTTTCATTTTTTTAAATGCTATCTGCTGCAACAGTTCCACAAGGACTGTATTCCTGATTCTAAGAACTCTGCTTTGCCCAGCCCCTCCCCATACTGACATCTGCCCTATCTGGAGTAGGTTGAAGAGATAGGTGAAACAGGGCTATCACAGCACCTTGACCTCACCCCAATAAAAGCTACAACTTTCTCTGCGCCAACAGCTCCAAATCAAGACAGCTATTCACCTCCCATGTGGTCTGTGCAGCATCAATACAGGAAGAAATTGCTGCTGGTTTTTTCATAGATTCATATATTGTAGGGACTGGAAAGGACCTTGCAAGATCATTGAGTCCAGTCCCCCCATACTAGGCAGGAAAGACAATGTGTCAGGTGATCCCAGCTAGGTGACCATCCAGTCACCTCTTGAAGATTTCCAGGGTAGATGATTGCACCACCTCTGGAGGGAGCTTATTCCACAGTCTGGACACCCTGACTGCGAAAAAGTTTTTCGTAATGTTAAGCCTGAAACAATCTTCCAGGCGTTTGTACCATTACTCCTGATTTTCCCCAAGGATGCCTTGGTGAACAATTGCTTGCCAAGCCCTTGATGTATTCACCTGATATAGCAGTAAACTGCTACCATGTCCCCTCTCAGCCTTCTCTTTTTTAGGCTGAAGAGTCCCAAGTCCCTCAGCGTTTCCTTGCAAGTCTCTGATCATATGGTGGCTCTTTTCTAGACTCTCTCAAGCTTTTCCACATCCTCGTTAAAGTGCGGTGGTCAGAACTGCATGCAGTACTCCAGCTGCGGTCTCACCAATGCTGAGTAAAGCGAAAGAATCACTTCCTTGGCTTTGCTTGAGATGTGTCAGTTGATGCATGCCAAAGTATGGTTTGCCCTGCTGGCTACAGCATCGTACTGATGGCTCATACTATGGTCTATTATTACCCCTAGGTCCCTTTCAGTTGTGGTGCTAATCAGTTTGGTGCCCCTGAGCATATCCCCAAACAGAGAACTTTACACTTCTCAATACTGAACTTCATCTGGTTCCAATCCACCCAATTTGTCAACCTGTCTAGGTCCGCCTGTATCTGCAGCCTATATTCAAGCATGACCACACTCCCCCATAATTTGGTGTCATCCACCCACTTGGCCAGTGAGCTCTTTACCCCCACATCCAAATCATTGACATAGATGTTGAAAAGCACTGGACCAAACACTGACCCTTGAGGGACACCACTGGCCACTTCTTGCCAGGATGACACAGATCCGTTCATTAGAACTCTCTGGGTCCTTCCCTGCACCCACCTAAGGAGTCATGACCTACTGAGGAGGTTGTCTCTTCTTACTGAAATCTAAATATTCCCAATGGCAGCATTAAAGCAGATTAGTCTTTCTTAGACCCATATGGCATCATGGCACTGGAGGGCTTTATAGGTCAATTTTAGAGTTAGGGGAGGATGATCACATAACTGAGATTTGCCTCCTCTTTCTATAGTTCAGCTGTTTCTGTGGACAAGTCACTATTTTGCCAACTGTCACAGAGTAGCTCCCCCAAATTTTTTTAAATACTCTACTCAATGGACAGTCTGCCCAGCTTCCACCCACCGCACCTTGATGTCAGTTGATATACAGCATGCAGGAGGCTGCCCTGGTCTTATTACAGTGACCACCCATGACTGCTGTCTGTGTACATTATCAATGTGGGCATGTCAGGGAAAGAGACTGAACATAATAGTCCACAAAGGCTCTTGTTCATCAATACCTGATTTCTTTTAAAATAGCATTTAGAGTAGCTGGCTAAACAGCCACCTGTGATGGGAAGTTTGATATCTGGCTGTTGCCAAAAGGGAAAATGTATTCTATTTTAGTTCCCACGTAATCAGCTGAGGTAGAATTTTTATTTTAGGGCGTGTGTAGATGAAACGGGGGTTTCGCCCTAAATTGAAGTGGTGGTTTTTTAAAAAGATCAGGCTCACCACTTTCCCCCCTTTGGTGGAGCCTGCCTTCCTGGGTCCCTGCACAGACTCTGAGCTGCGCGGAGCCTGGTGCTTCACTCCGCAGCTGTAGGGCAGCAAACAAACTCCTCATAGGTGTTTTAGTTTGCTGTGCCTCAAAGTCATATAAAGCACACTATGCCGCCAAATGGCTGGAATTAATGTGCAATACGCCGCTGACATGAAAACTCCAACGCCATTAAAGCGGTGCAAGAGCATTTAACCCGCTTGAAAGTGTCGTGCACACATGCCCCTCATTTCATCTATACACACCCTAAGGTATTAAATAATTCAAATTGTTCCACAGATCATGGTATATGGGCTGGATTTCAGCCCTTTCTAGAGGTTTGCTCACTGTAATGATGAAAAGCCATATACAGTTCACTAAAAGAAACTGTGCCCGCTTTTATTTCTCAACTTCCACAAAGCTTCCTGCCTGCTGTCCTACGCACCCCTTGGAGCAGCCATTTGGCTCCCCAGTGTGCTTCAAGTGTGATAGAGTCGTGATGGCAAAACAACTAAGTGAATTTAAGGTTACTGACATTGCTAAGAGTCTTAAAAGTGTCACACTCTCTAAAACTGATCATGAGAGGTCAGCTCCAGTTGTTTTATTTCATCTGTTGTTCTGAGGCATTTACAGAAGTTACATTTTTTGCATGATGAGGTCCCCAGAAGTGCTCTACAGCCATAACATAGCACACATTCACAGTAGTTGCACGGTCCTTTTAAAATGGCCAGTCGCATGAAAATTTAACCCTAGTCCGATGAAGCATCAGACAGGAGCGCTCTAAGGCAAAGTGCCTTAGCGAACCTGTGTTCAAGTTCCCTGCTAGAGTTAATTTTGGCCAATTCCACCTGTATGCCATGCAGCATTGCAGGCTGGACTGGTGCTTGTGCTGTGGCTGCCCCCAGGGTCATGTCAGAAAGGAGACAGAAAACCTCCGTTTTCTCCCTGCGCAGCATGGAAGTGAGAGGTAGTGGGAGAAGAGAGCCCTCCCCTGCTATGTGCTCCCCATTCCCCAGCTACCCCTGCTGGGTCTTGGGGGAAGAGCCGAGCCAGGCAGCCAGGCCTGCGAGGTGGGGGGGCTCCCTTCCCCCCCGCCCAACTCTGCCGCTGTCAAGACACTCATGCAAGGGGGGAGGCAGAAGGGAGCCGCCCCACTGCATGGACCCGGCATGGCTCCCCCCAAGACCTCAGCAGGGTTACCTGTGGGGACATGCATGGCAAGGGAACCTCTACCTCCTGGCCGCTATTAAAAGTTGCCAGCTGGTGGGGGGCAGGGCTGGGAAGAGGAGCAGTCACCACCTGCTGGCCAGGGCTGGGAAGAAGAACACTACCACCTGCTGGCTAGTGCTGGTGCAGGCAGGCTCTGAGCTCTCCACGCCCCAGCAAGAGCACTAATTCATGGCTCTTTGTGTAAAGAGCTAAGAGTTAGAGAGCCCAACACCCTCCCCCCAATTGGCTGCCTGCACTTGTGTACATGCACCTAGTTTCTAGGTGCTACAAACATATGAATTCTGTTAACACCTTTTTTCCATGCCCCATGGCATTATTATTTCTGAAGCTCACAGAAAATCAATATTTTGAAGCATGCAACTTTGAAACTATTAAGAATAGAAAGGTCTGGAGCCCTGATTTGTGTGAACAAATTAGTTAATTCAAAGCATGGGTGGATCAGGAGATAGGGCAGGAGGGAGGCCACACCATCCTTCAGCTATGCAGTGAACTCTGGGCTCACTAGCTTGTTACCATGACTCCAGAACTGAGGGGGTAAATGCCACTGCTGTGGTTCACCTCCTCACTCACCAGTGAATTTAGCATCAGGGGAAAAGGGAAGTGAGCAGCAGCAGCAGCATTCATACCTTGGGTTCTGTAGTTATGCCAAAGCAGCAGCTCCAGTAAGAGCCACACTGACAAGCTAGTGAGCTTGAAGAGTCGTTGCACATGTGCCACAGAGCTGAACATGGTGCGACCCCCTCCTGTTCCCCAACCTCTCCCCACAGATCTGCCCAATTCAAGGTGCCCAATTACCCCAAAATGCTGACAGTTAAGCAACGGACCAAAAATGTTTTATTGCTACTGTCCAGTTGGGTCTATGTGGCAGTTTTCTAGCCATGTATCTGGCCACGTTTGGTCCTTGTTTTATGCTTTTCCCTTACCAAAGGGAAACAGAATTCTGTCTGTAGTGACTGCTCATCACAGATTGTCTGCTGTCTCATGGCCCCTGCATTTGCCAACAGCTCCTTCTAATTTGAGGAAGTCTGCTGTCTCCTACACAACATTCTGCCATTGCCCTCATTACAGCATGAACATGTTTACAAAGCACCACACCTTGAATATTTACTAGTATACATAATCCCACATATTGAACTGTGTCCCAGAACATCAAAACTGAGAAAATTCATCTTAAGAAGGATGAATCCTAAGAATTTTGGCAAATAGTAAATTCCACTTTAGAATCTGAAATATTATATCTATACTCAGTATTGCCCAGAGGCCACAGCTAAGCACAGGACCCTGCTTACTACATGTTTGTACAGTGTCTAGTACAGGCAGACCCTGCCAGTAATCCATTTTTAATATTTTCTAGATTGCTAATGGCTATATAACTCAAGTGGCCAAAGCCTCTATTTATCAGGTCACAAGCAAAAAGAGCAGAACTGAGTCAGAGGGGGCAAAGGCTGCTACAGGGCAAGTACAGCTAAGAATATTTACACTGCAAAACCTCCTTGTGCCAGTAACACTACAGCTGTTTCAATCTCTACTTACCCTGGCTGGAAATGTTCATGCAGAAATAGATCCCATAGATCTGATACACATACAGAGTTCCTGGCTTCATAAACATTGCTGCATTTCTTGGAGTTTGCTTCCCACCTTTTGAATGTGAAGCCTCATCTTCCCCACCCAGATAAGCCTCTGTTTCCACTATCTTCCCCCGGAGTTCTCTGCCATCAGGAAGTTTACGAACTAAAATCTGAAAAATAGGTTAAAAACCTTCTGTTAGAGTGCCCCAATTTGTTAGCAAGCTCCATAGTGAGTAACCAATTAGTCACCGAAAGTGCAGAAAACATGGAGAACCAGAAAAATGACAACATGATAGGTACTCTTCATGCTCATCCTGTTGTATTTCATATGTGTTTATTCATTTTTGTTTGTTTGTTTGTCAGTGTTTATTCATTTCTGACTCCAGTGTATGAAGATCACAGCATACACAGACTATAGGTTGTTCAATGATGAAGACGCAGAGACTTTTACTGTCTGCAAGCCATGGTACACTCCCTCTCATGAACCTATGCTTTCCTGCATCAAGGTATTAGCAAAAACTACATCCCCAGGCCAGTATAAAAATTCCAAGCTTCCCATTTCCCCTTTTATATAGATCAATCCACTGCATGTTATGTTCCATTGGTACCTCAAGCTGCTCTGTATCTGTCATATATTTATATGTTTCTGCTCTTTCTTTATCTGTATAGGAAAAGTATTAAAAACTGTCCCATGCTTGATGCACCTGGCTCCCTTTCTTGGCAGAACTGTGCATTTTGTATCATTTTGTGTTCTTGTACGAGTCTCACATGTGAATTCCAGCTTCAGCTTGTATAAGCAGTTGTGTCAGTCACTGCTCTATTGAGGCCCATACTGGTCAATGCCTTAGCAAATGAGAGTAGTACATGTGCTAATTAATGCTTGTACTAGCTGTCACAACCCAAGGGTGTGATTTTTTGTTTGTGCGCGCTTCGGCACTGCTAAATTATTTTCCTGCCGTTTGTAGCTTTCTTTGCAGGGTGCATTTCTTCGTTGCAGCATAGAAATGCACGTTGGAAGGAGTTCCCGCCATTTGTATTTAAATTCGTGCCCCACTATTGGTCAGTTCTAAATTATTCCTACGTGGCGGCTAGCGATTGGCTTGCTAGCCGTATAAAAGGCTTGAGTGGTTTCTGCCCAAGTTGGAGGACTCCACGAACATCAGGAGGAGGAGACTTCACGTCTCGTGAAGATCTCTAAGCGCTGCGGAGCCTATTGGACCCAGAGTGAATATCAAGAAGGCAACAGGGGTCTGATCAGCCTCTCGCTTCTCCCCGTCGCCGAACGATCCCTTGACATACCCTTCCCCACGCGCAAAAGTTCCACGGAGCCTCGAAAACTTTGTGTGAGTGAATCAGAGTTCTTTCCGAGTCCTTAAACTAGGATTTAGCGAAGTATCCCTGGAAACGTTCCAGCCTACACTGCGACCATCTTCGGTGTAAGTAAATAATCTTAAACAACCATTAAGCATCCGTGCCTAATTCTAGCACGCCGTCTGCCTTCCCCAACCCGGCGTGTCCGGGCTGCTGGCCACAGCCCGCGGTGCACAAAACAGCCTCAGATTGTTCCCGGCCCGCACGCTAGCTAGTGCGCCAGCATGGCCTACAAGCTTCATCTTCCCTAGGCTGGTCTGCAAACCAGTGTGAACTCTTATAGTTCACCCTTGCCTAGGGACCACATTTCAATACAAATAACTAACTCACTTGGTAGCTTATCCATTAAAGTGCATGAGCAAACCAATCTCATTTTTAAATGTATCATAAGGCTGGAACAGACCTCCAGAGATCACCTAGTTCAACCTCCTGCTCAAGGCTGGATCATCACTGATTAAATCATCCCAACCAGGTTTTTGTTCAATCTGCTCTTTAAAAAGTTCAAGGATAGAGATTCCACCTTTTTGGATGGCCTGTTTGAATGCTTAAGTACCCTCATAGTGAGAAAAATCTTCCTAATCACAGAATAATAGAATATTAGGATTAGAAGGGACCTCAGGAGGTCATCTTGTCCAACCCCTGCTCAAAGCAGGACCATCCCAACTATATCATCCCAGCCAAGGCTGGGTCTTGGTCTACCTTGGTCTTAAAAACTTCAAGGATGGAGATTCCACAACTTCCGAGTAGCTTGTTCCAGTGCTTCACTACCCTCCTAGTGAAAATGTTTTTCTTAATATCTAACCTAAACTTCCCTAATATTTAACCTATATTTCCTCTTCTGTAGTTTGAGGGCGTTGCTCCTTGTCCTGCTGCTTGTAGCCATACAGAACAGTCTATCACAGGTTTGTCAAACATCCAGCCCATGGAGCAATTTCCTTAGACCTACTGGGCTACTGAGAGATGGGGGCCATGGTCTGCTACAAAAAACCTCCAAAAAACAGCAGCCACTAGGCCACAGTAGGCATGGCTTCCAGCAGCAAGAGGGCATGTTCAGGCTGTACTGAGACAGCCCTGCTCACCCTGAGGCTGCTTGGCCCATTGCTATCTACACAGTCTCTGCTGCCAGTCCCACTGTCTCAACCACCACGTGTGCCAGTCATGCTGGTTCAGCCACTGTCTGTGCCATAGCCCAGGCTAGATCCAACCAGCACCACAGTCTAGACACAGTCCAGAATTAGTTTGACACACCTAGTCTATCATCATCCTTTTTATAAATCAGCCTTCAGAATCAACCTTCAGGTATTTGAAGACTATTCTTAAATTCCCCCTCAGTCTTCTCTTCTCCAGATTAAATAAGCGCAGTTCAGTTCAGTTCAGTTCCAGCCTTTCCTTGTAAATTATTTTTCTCACACCTCTAATCATTTTTGTTGTTCTCCACTGGACTCTAATTTGCCTACATCTTCCTTGAAGTATGGTGCCCAAAACTGGACACAGCACTCCAGATGAAGTCTCACCAGTGCCAAATAAAATGGAATAATCACTGCCCTTGACTTGCAAGTGGCATTCATGTTAATACAGCTCAGCAAGCTATTGGATTTTTTTAAGATGAGAGTGTGCTGTTATTGTTTATATTCAGCTTACAATCTGCTATAAAACTCCAGTTCCTTTTCTTCAGTACTGCAGCCTAGCCCAGCAAATTGACCACCTTTTCAGGTAATGGGCAACAATGACCCAACTTGGATCAGACACAGATAAGCAAACATGAGGACCTGGGTGCCATCACCACTTCTTCCCATAGCACAGACAGAGCCTCCCACCACTGAACACCACCGAAGTCTCATGTCTATGGGCCAGACGAAATGGCTCTGTAGGCTGGGACGGGTCTATGGGCTGTAGTTTACCAACCCCTGTGGCCTAGCCAAACATTCCCATTTGTGTTTATGCTTGCAATTGCTCAGTCAGAAGCATAAAACTTCAAATTTGATTTGATTAATTTTGGACCTTATCTTCAGTTTAAGTCTGGATCTTCTGAATACTAATCCCATCTTCCATAGTGTCTGCAACTCCGCTCAGTTTGGTGTCCTCTGCAAATTTGCTAAGTGTACACTAAATCCCACCTTCCAAATTATTAATGAAGATATTAAACACTACCAGACCCAGGACAAATCCTTGAAACCCTACTTAATAACTCCTCCCAACTAAATATCAAGTCACTGAGGACTAGTTTTTGAGCACAATGATCCAACTAATTATCCAACCAATTTATCCACCTTATAGAAGTTCCATTCTAGACTGTATTTTTCAGCTTACTAATCAGAATGTCATGGGAGACAGCATCAAAATATGCCTTGCTAAAATCAAGGTATATCATATCCACTGCTCTCCCTCATCCATAGAGCCTGTCACTTTCTCATAGAAGAAAATGAGTTCATAGTTTCTAGGGTTGGAAGGGACCTGAACAGATCATCAAGTCTGAGCCCCTGCCGTGGGCAGGAACAAGTGCTAGGATCATAATACCCCAGTCAGATATATATCCAACCTCCTCTTGAAGACCCCCAAGGTAGGGGAGAGCACCACCTCCCTTGGAAGCCCATTCCAAAACCTAGTAGCCCTAACCATAAAGTAATGCCTCCTGATATCAAGCCTGAACCTACTCTCAATCAATTTGTGTCTGTTATTCCTTGTTATCCCAGGTGGTGCCCAGGGGAACACAGCCTCACCTACTGTCCGCTGGTCCCCCCTGGTGAGTTTATAGGCAGCCACCAGATACCCTCTTAGTCTTCTCTTGCAGAGGCTGAACAGATTCAGGCCCTTTAGTCTATCTTTGTAGGGCCTGGCCTACTGCCCCCTGACCATGAGAGCAGCCCTCCTTTGGACCCTCTCAAGGTTAGCCTCATCCCTCTTAAAGTGTGGCGCCCAGAACTGGACGCAGTACTCCAACTGCGGCCTGACCAGCACTGCATAGAAGGGAAGGATCAAATCCCTAGACCTGCTTGTGATGCATCTATAGATGCACGACAAGGTGTGGCTAAGCTTACTGACCACTTCCTCGCATTGGCGGCTCATGTCCATCCTGGAGTCAACAATAACTCCAAGATCCCTCTCAACAACTGTTGTTGAGAAGGGTGTGCCCTATCCTATAGGTATGTTGCAGGTTCCTTCTCCCTAGATGCAGTACCTTGCACTTGTCTGCGTTGAATTCCATGCTATTCTCATCCGCCCACCTCTGTAACCTGTCTAGATCTAGTTGGATTCTGGCCCTTCCCTCCAGTGTGCCCACTTCTCCCCACATCTTTGTGTCATCAGCGAATTTGGACAGCATGCTTTCCACGCCCACCTCCATCATACACGTCTCTTAATCCATTTTGGCTGTTCCCGATCACCTTCTATTGGCAGTGCAACACATAGAGGGTGCACGGGGGTGAACACGCACTCCAAGAGTGCCGGTGCACCTCCTGACCAGACGGGCTCACCACTTAGGCCATGGGCAAGGGGGGCAGGTAGGAGTGCCAGTGCCCCCCCTGCAAGTGCTAGCCAATCACTACAGCCGTTCGCAGAAGTGGCTGCAGGGATTGCCCCCCCCCGGCAGCGAGATCAGCTGCTGGGGGACCCCCCCGGTCAGCAGAACTGGTGTGGGGGGGGGGGAAACATGCCCCCCCCAACTAAGGCAGCACCAACCGCCCATGCATATAGGTGCTTAGAAATGTGCCTGTATCATACAAAGCAAAATTTATAACACCATAAGCATACAAAATGTAACCTTGTTGATCTACCAAATTTTTTGGTGCTCTTCTTTGTGCTCCCTCCAGTACATATAGTGGGCTCCAGCAAAGAGCACTTACTGCCTGTAGACCCACCAAAATCAACTTTGCACATCACTAAGGGCTAATTATTGTTTAAATCAGAGAAAAACATGGAAATGGTATTATGCATTTTTTTCTTTCACTGGACACAGTGCATTTCACCACCTACATCAAATTATTTGCTAATCATAAAAGGAATATTTTTAAAAGAATAAAAAGTTAATAGATTTTTAACTGTTTGGTGTTTAACTTAAGTTCCCATCCAGACATCTTGTTTGGTTTAAAGTACATTTATGAAATGCTCAGTGTAGTCTTCTTTGGGCCAAAAATGTTTCATTAGACTACATTCTACACTCTCATATTTAAACACAAGTGGTTTTGGAATTACCTTAGAGAGTTTAATTCCTGTCACATGTTGGTACTAGAATACTCACACAAATGTTAGCCTGCTCTACTAATGAATCTGCCAGAAGTCTGCATCAAGTCTTAGACTAGACATCAGGAGGCGCTACTTCACAGTCAGGGCAGCTAGGATCTGGAACCAACTTCCAAGAGAAGTCGTGCTGGCTCCTACCCTGGGGGTCTTTAAGAGGAGCTAGATGAACACCTTGCTGGGGTCGTTTGACCCCAGTGCTCTTTCCTGCCATGGCAGGGGGTTGGACTTGATGATGTCAAGGTCCCTTCTGACCCTACAAACTATGAAACTATGAAGTATTTTAATTGTTGCATTTTTAACAACTTCCAAGCTATCAAATAAACAAAAATCAGTGAAATAAGAGTTTACCATTTTCACAGAAAAACTTTTTAAAAGATACTATTTTTTGTCCAATTATACTAGTGGTTTTCAACCTGTGGTCCATGGATCCCTAGGGGTCCTCAGACTCTGTCCAAGAGGTTTGCAAAAGATGACCATGATCAACCAAATGTATGTGAATACCCACACTTACAATTCAAAGGGGTCTGGAACTCCTTTCACAAAATCTAAGGGTGTGTGACTATCAGAAAGCTTTGCATAATAATTACAAAATTCCAAAAGGCACAGGAGGCACACACAAAGCTGAATCATGAATCCTGGGTTAACACTCCCCAGGATACATGAGACGTTCAGAAGTTTAAGGACAAATACAAACCCTATTTAAGTGACCTGCATGCTAGGGGATTCTTCTACCTCAGGCCATGAAAATAATTAACTGTTTGTACTGCAGCGCCAGTGTTTACTCTTGTGTTTACACCACTCCTTACAGATAAGGATTGTTTGATGGATACACAAAGTCACAGATCCAACAGTTCTGCCCAACACACATCTTACATATGGGGCAAAGGGAGCACAAAGCATATTGGCATTCTATACTTAACTTTTCCTTAAAGACAAGAAATAGAGCTGGGCATGTGTGGCAGACCAGTAGGGGGTACACCTGTGTTGAGCCACCCACCTCACTGCACCCAACCACCTTCCAGGGCCGACCCCCTTCCTGGCGCACACCTGCAAGCCTGGGGGTAACGCTGCCACCACCCAGAGTCTAGACTGATCTTGGATATGCGCCCTCTGGGAAGCACAGGCTTAGTAGTCCTTGAGGGTATTTGACCCACTGCAAGAACTTGGGGTGCTTCCCTCCGTCTGAAGCACAAACAGTGGTGTGACCATCTCACTTCAAATATCCATTCCGGTGCTGCCTTGGTGCAGGAGCCTGGTGGTAGGCATGGTGAGGTTTCGTTCAACCGCTGAAAGGGGCCTCGGTCACCCCGGGGAAGACCCCAGAACTCACCTGCCATGACTCTGAATGTACCTTCAGTGGTGGGGTTCCCCGCTGGAGGTCCCTCAAGATCAAACGCCCTGCCTGATGGATATTCTTGGGGCTCCACCTCCCCATCACCCCTTCCATGCACCAGCCTCCAACGAGCCACCTGATCTTAATGCAGTTGGCTCTCCCGTCCAGATGATCTTTACTTCTTGTGCCTCTTGGGTATCGGATCCTAGTCTCTTCCTTCTTTCCTGAGGGCCACAGGTCTGCTGTGGGTTCACCCCTTTGAGGATGCTTCTCCCACTGCTTGTCAGCTGCTTTTTAACTCTCGTGGGCAGCCCATGTATCAGGGTGGCACCACAATCCCCTCACTATAGGTGTACCAAATAAATAGAAAACAAAAGAAACTGGAAAAACCTTAAAGGAATATGCACAGGTGAGAAAGAAAAAGCAACAGGAATATACAAGAAAAAGAAGGCAGATAAATCAAAAGGGGAGATCAGGCTAAACTGCCTTTACTCCCACCTTGCTTTAGCACCTGTGTCTGCCTGCATCTCCCAACACTGCTCTACTCTCAGTTTTCCCTGAGGGCTTCCTTTTGTCCTTTTCCCAGTCAGCTCCTCTCCGGGTTGCGGGTGTCTGGTGGGGAGAGCCTCTGTTGTTCCCTGCACTTCTGACACTCTTCCTGGAGTGGAATCTTCTTCTGCACGCCAGTGCTGCCTGTAACCAGCATGGAGGCGAGTTATAGTTGCTGCCGCCCAAGAGGTTTTTCCCTAGGCGGGGTCTTCCTCTGCATGCCGGCACTGCCTACTGCCAGCGTGGAGAGCTCCTGCAGCCTCCGCTGCTTCCCCACTCCCCCATCCTGCTGGCTGGTGTCTGCTTTTATTCCCACTGGCCGGCAATCGCTCATGACATCACCCATCAATCCCAGCTGTAGATAAGCGCAGCTGATGAACCGTGTGGGCTTCTCTCGTCGGCACTGTTCGTCCTGCATTTGGATTCCTAAAGCGGGTGAGTAACTCTTGATTTCGGGGTCTTTCTTCCATGGGTGTGTAGCCCCTATCCTGGGTCACCCAATGGGGGGGGGGGGGGGGGGGGGGGGGGTTTCTTGCTCCCCCGTGATTGTAACCCTGGGGCAAATGGTCTCCCTTAGTCAGCCAAACCAAGGGAATCCCAAGGCATAATCTAGATCCTCTCCCAATAAGTCTCCCATGTTAGGTACAAAGGAGAACTTTACTGGTTAAAAGGAGTAGGTTTGGAATAAGGTACAGAGTACAGCAATGTCAGAGAAATACCTTAGAGCAAACAGTGGCATGGTAGCTTTTGATTACGCATCTTTGTTACTCCAAGCTATATCTAGTTAGATCTCAAGTAGCTTACTCACAAGTATCATCCAGGGGCAGATGGAAATTCCCTCTAGAGGCAAGAAGTCCATTGACCATGAGTTTCAAAAGAAAGAGCAAGTTTCAGATGGCCCAGCTTCTCTGAGAGTTCTCATCATGGCTGCTGCCGTCCTCCTGGGCAGTCCTTAATTTATGTAGACCTTATGACCTCATTTACCTGATCCAATGAAAGCCAGCAACTGTTGGCTGCCAGACAACCAATTTGAAATGCATCATTGGTTGCCAGGTAGACTGGCAGGGTCTCTAGCCCCCTCCCAATGTGTAGAATAGGGCGTTTAAGCCCCTACCCAGGTATGTGATGCCAGGCATGTAGGCAGAGGGAGCAGGTTTCCTGCCTCCATCAGTAATGTATCCAGCTCAGGTTACATCTCAGGGTTACCTGAAGCTGATGGGGCCAAAGGTGTCTCCTTCTACAGTGGTCATGGTAACCAAATTGTCAGATAGCAGAGTTTGGGGAGAGACCAAGATGGTATTCTGGTACAGCATATACCAGGGATATCAAACTCATCGAGACCCATGAGCCAGCACAGGATCATGGGACCAGTATGCAGGCTGCATTAGGTCCACAAACTGGTCCTATGTGCTGGAGCCCGCATGTAGGGCCAGTCCAATGGGGATACTGCATGCAGCACATGCCCTGGAATAGCACTATGTGCTGCTTACAGTGCACATGCTAGCTCCATCCCTATGCACCACATCCAGCACACAATGGCCCTGGCCTTGCACATAAAGCATGGGGGGGGGGGGGAGGGATCTGGAACGTGCGCTACACATGGTGCATGGGGCTAGTCTGGAACCTGTGCTACATGTGGCACCCATGGCAAGCCAGCAAGCTGGCTCTGGCAGGCAGGGCTGTTCTATCAGCCCAATCCAAACCAGACAAAAATGCAGTACGTAAGGCCAGTCTGGCACAGGTGCCACATGTAGTATGTGCCCAGGACTGGGCCACACACTGCATGCTGCACACACCAGCTCAAACCTTTACATGCTGTGTACAGTGCATGCTGGCCCCAGCCCAGCATGGCACCCAGTGCATGGCACCAGCCTTGGGTGCATGTTGCATATGGCCCCTTTGTCAGAGATGCCCTGCACACCTGATCCAACATGTAGGGTTAGTCCCACATACGTGTCACATTCAGTGTGTGCCCCAGACTGGCCCCACATGCTACATACAGTGCACACTGGCTCCAGCCCCCACACTGTGTACAGCTCATGCCAGACAGATTCTGTGCATTGCTTGCTGTGTGCAGCAGACCCATCAGAAACACACAGGCAGCACTGTGGTCTGGACGATAGGGCTCTGTGAGCTGAATCTGGCTTATGGACCTCATCTTTGACACCCTAGCACAGGGGTTGTCAACTGGGGGTACATGTACCCCTGGGGTACTTGGAAAGGGGCTACGTGTGGGCGGGTAGAGACAGAGCACCACCACCCTGCACCACTGCCTCCCAGGAGCAGGGTCAGGGCCAGGACAAGGGCCAGGAGGCAAGGGCAGTGGCTCCCCTCTGAAGGCTGCACAGGTGCTACCTGGCCAGCCAGATGCAGGGGGAGGGAGGGGGCAACTCACACACCACCGCCATCCACTACCCTGCACCCCTGTGTGCAAACCCACCCCCCCGGCTCTGCATCGGTCAGCTGCCACCCCCCCCCCATGCATCCAGCTGCTGCTACCCCGCCGTGCGTCCAGCCAACACTACCCTGCCTCCGCTCCTCATCCAGCTGCTGCCACCACACCCTTCACCCCCACTCCACCAGAAGTGTACCCAGAAGGGTTACACTACTTTAAAAAGGTTGAGAAGCCCTGCCCTAACATATATTAAGTGAAAGACTGTTCCAAGCATATAGGGCAGCATGAAAGAAGGCAAGGGATAGAGCAGGAATGTGAAATCACTCTGTGCTCCAGGGCAGATTCAGACCACAGGATTCCTTCCAGCCTGTGGCATGGGGAAGTGGTGATATAGGAGCAATGGTGGGGGTAGTAGAACTGGCACTGGTGGTGCCAGCTTTGTCAGTACTGCAAGTTGTGGTAAAATTGGTGTCCACAGGCCAAGCAAGGCTATGGCAGCACAGCTTGCCTGCTCTTCTGCCAATGAATGACCAGGTCCACCAAGGCCCAGGGCCCCAGATTCTGCAACAAACTATGCCCCCACTTTCAGTAGCCCACTGGTAGCCTGGCAGGCCAGATGAAGTGGTTCCATGGGTCCCTGGATCCAAAGGCAGATCCAGGTGGGGGGAGGGGGCAGTAGTGCAGTCACCTCCCCCCCCCCACACACGCACACACTTTGAGTAGGCTGTGAGAGCAGCAACTAGGGCCTTTTTTAAAATCCCCAAATCATGTAAGAATCCCCCTCTTTCTCTCCATGCTCAGCAGCACCTCTCCTCCTCTTCACTTCCCTCCAACCATCACTGCTGCTACTGCAAGCAATTGACCTAGGGGCAGGGCTAAGTAGTCAAAAAAACCTGAGGCTGAATCAATTCAATCTTCACAGGTTAGATTAAGCTGTGTAGATTAAACCCATATGAAAGTGAACAGACATTCACTTTTGATTCCAGAAATGCAGCCACATGCCTGCAGCACCTCAGGCCAGAAGCTGAGGGGTGCTAGAGCATACCTACCTGCTCATAGATTCATAGATGTTAGGGTCAGAAGGGACCTCAATAGATCATCGAGTCTGACCCCCTGCATAAGCAGGAAAGAGTGCTGGGTTTAGATGACCCCAGCTAGATGCTCATCTAACCTCCTCTTGAAGACACCCAGGGTAGGGGAGAGCACCACCTCCCTTGGGAGCCCGTTCCAGACCCTGGCCACTCGAACTGTGAAGAAGTTCTTCCTAATGTCCAATCTAAATCTGCTCTCTGCTAGCTTGTGGCCATTATTTCTTGTAACCCTCGGGGGCGCCTTGGTGAATAAATACTCACCAATTCCCTTCTGTGCCCCCGTGATGAACTTATAGGCAGCCACAAGGTCGCCTCTCAACCTTCTCTTGCGGAGGCTGAAAAGATCCAGTTTCTCTAGTCTCTCCTCGTAGGGCTTGGTCTGCAGGCCCTTGACCATATGAGTGGCCCTTCTCTGGACCCTCTCCAGGTTATCCGCATCCCTCTTGAATTGCGGCGCCCAGAATTGCACGCAGTACTCCAACTGCGGTCTGACCAGTGCCCGATAGAGGGGAAGTATCACCTCCTTGGACCTATTCGTCATGCATCTGCTGATGCACAATAAAGCGCCATTGGCTTTTCTGATGGCTTCGTCACACTGGCGGCTCATGTTCATCTTGGAGTCCACTAGGACTCCAAGATCCCTTTCCACTTCCGTGCCACCCAGCAGGTCATTCCCTAGGCTGTAGGCGTGCTGGACATTTTTCCTCCCTAGGTGCAGCACTTTGCATTTCTCCTTGTTGAACTGCATCCTGTTGTTTTCTGCCCACTTGTTCAACCTGTCCAGATCTGCTTGCAGCTGTTCCCTGCCCTCCAGTGTGTCCACTTCTCCCCATAGCTTTGTGTCATCTGCAGACTTGGACAGAGTACATTTGACTCCCTCGTCCAAGTCACTGATGAAGACTTTAAAGAGTATCGGTCCAAGGACCGAACCCTGCGGGACCCCACTGCCCACACCCTTCCAGGTCGAAACCGACCCATCCACCACGACTCTCTGGGTGCGACCCTCCAGCCAATTCGCCACCCATCGGACTGTGTAGTCATCCAAGTCACAGCCTCTTAACTTGTTCACCAGTATGGGGTGGGATACCGTATCGAAGGCCTTCCTGAAGTCTAAGTATACGACATCCACCCCTCCTCCTGTGTCCAGGCGTTTCGTAACCTGGTCATAGAAAGAAACTAGATTGGTCAGGCATGATCTGCCTGCCATGAACCCATGCTGATTTCCCCTCAGCATAATTTGTCCTGCCGGGCTCTCACAAATGTGAGCCTTGATAATTTTTCCAAAGACTTTGCCAAGGATGGAGGTGAGACTGACTGGCCTATAGTTGCCCGGGTCCTCCTTCCTCCCCTTTTTGAAAATGGGGACCACGTTGGCCCTTTTCCAGTCCTCCGGGACTTGGCCCGTGCTCAGTTGTAGCAGACAGTATGAGCCAAAGCTAGCCCATCCACCTTGCAAGGGGGGGTTTGCAGGGAGATGTAAAGCATCCTGGGATGCTTGGGGACTGCGAGTTAACTTGAATCTGGAGGGGGAATCGAGGACAGTTCAATAAACCAGTTTAACCTAATCAGCTAAGTATGATACTACATCCATCCAGGTTTACCTTAAACCAGTTTCAGCCATTTTGAAAGCAGTTCATCTGCACTGAACTTCTGTTGTGTTACAGATTTAAACTGGTTTCCTATCATTTACACTGGTTTGTGTGTGTAATTTCTGTCCCTAGCCCAGAACTACAGGTTTCCCTTGCTTTATGTGGGTTTTGTATGTGCAAACTCACTCTTATGGAATGACCCCTTTTATACCAAAAATTCATTATATGTGCGGTAAATGCACTCTTATGCAATTGGTATGGTGGAAGCCCACAGTCAGCTACTTTGTGTGGTACGTTGTGGGAGTGACACGCACCGAAATATAGTCTCCTGTGTAGATCTGTGCTCCTTGCTAGTTGTCTGTGACGCGTGTTTCTTTAGTTGCCATCCCCATTATGGGTTCTAAGCATCCTGCTAGCTTATCGCCTACCCCTCTCTGCTGGTTAGCGAGTAGTAAAATTGTCTTGTAAAACTGATAGAAATGAGTCTGAGGGTCAGTACAGTTGAAGTCTTGGAACATATCCCTATTTGTTACATTGTAAAGTGGGTTCCTTTTATGCAAATTCAAGTTATGTGATGTTTTCCAGGAACACATGTACAGCATAAAGCAAGGGAAACCTGTACTTCTACCTTTCTTCAACCGGACTGCGTGGGGAGCCAGGTTCAGCTGCGACAGCAGCAGTGGTGGGCAGGTTCCTCCATTCTTGCCAGTCTGCCAGGTATTCCCAACCAGTCTGGAAGCAAGCTCATCGAGAGGGAACTCCCTACCACTTCTGTTGTCCCTAGTAGAGCCTGGCTCCCAGCACAGCCTTGCGTGGAGCAGGGCAGAAGCAGTTGGAACAACAGTGGCAAGCTGGTCTTCCTGTACCGAGGCATAAATAGAGAGGGCAAAGAGAGAATGGGATAGATTAGGTGCTAGTGAACATGGAGGGTAAGGAGAAAATGGCAAGAGGATTGAGGGGGGGATGACAGGAATTGGATTTCTTACCCGATTTGGGGACTTTAAAAAAGTCCCCAGCTGCTACTCATATGGCATGGTATGCCCACCTCTGTGGGGAGCAAGGAGTCTGGATCTGGAGCAAGGGGTGAAGCCACCCCTGAAGCAGTAGTTGCTACTCTTGCACACCCCACCTTTTAAAAACCCTGGATCTGCCTATGAATATGCAGAATGATAGGTTAGAGTTCTAAAGTGAATAAAGCTATTCCAACACATTACACAATAATACAAAAGAAAATAAAAAGCCTACATAAAGAAATATCCGTTAGAAAAATAATGAGTTCTGAACCTGTTGGACTCAGACAGATGTGAAGTAGTACTGGTCATGTCAGGCTCCCTCAGTTGGTAGGGTCAGTGACAGCTCTATTAGAAAACTTCCAATAATACCATACCTACCACTACACCAAACAAACTTGTTAGTTGTAATAAAGAGACCACAGGCTCCAGATCTTAGTAACAAGAATTTATTGGGATTTATTGTTCACAAACAACAATAGACACTACCACAGAGGCGGGCAAAACATGGCCCATGGGCCACATTTGGTCCACCAGGCAATTTCATCCAGCCCACAGTTGCCCACCAATTAATTGTACCCCACCCAGCCTGTGCACCTCACTCCCACCCTCGCGTGCAGAAGGACCTGGCCCAGCCAGCACAGTTTCCAGGCGAGGCTGCTGCTGTCACCGCTGCAGCCACTGGGGGAACTGCTCTGCCTGCCCAGGCTCCAATGGCTCTTCCTCCTGTCCCTGCTGTAATGCTCGCTCTGGGCAGCAGGTAGGGAAGCAGCAAGGAGTGGGTCGGGGGCGGGGGGCAGGGGAAGGGGGCTGGCAGGAACGTGGATCTCAGGTAGACAGGGTGTGAGTGAGTGTGTGGGATGTGAAGAAGGGTGGGGGTTGTAGGGATCCCCCCACCCACTCCCCCCACATGGTACACAGCTCCCATCAGCATTGGCAGAAGCTCAGTAGGTGGTGGGAGCCTTGGGGTGCTTGTGGCCCACACAGATGCTGGTGCCTGGCAGCATGCAGCTCCAGCCAATTCTGGGAGCTGCACATAGAGGCCAGGAGCAGAGCCAGGCCAGCCCGCCTCTATCTCACGGGCCTCCCCGCAGAGCATATTCAGTTCCCAGTACTTCTGCACCACTGGGAGGAAGCCCCACGCGATGGAGCTGGCTGCCTTCTCCACTGCCTGCCACCACAGGTAGCTGCTGGGACTCCACTAGGATGCACGAGGCGGGCCTCCCCTTCACTTCTGGCAGAGTCTTGCGAGCTGCATGTGGTAGCAGGGGGCAGGGAAGGCAGCCAGATCTATCACAGGGGCCTCCCCCCAGTGGCACATGAGTCCTGGGAGGTACGCATGAGCCACAAGAAGTCCCACACCAGAGGCAGGCTGGCCTAGCTCCACTCCTTGCTGCCACATGTAGCTCCTGGAACTGGCTGGGGCTGTACACTGCTAGTGTGCAACACCAGGGCCCACCACATACTGTTGGTGCTATGTGCCATGGCAGGGAGTATCTGCGGGGGGACCCCACACCCCTCCACCCCCCCCCACACAAACCCACACCCTGCCTCCACATATACACACCCTGCAACATACTCTACCCCCCACAGAGCCACATCCCCTCACAAACCCCAGACACATGCACACACAACCCCACACCCCAACCCACACACAATATACAATAGTATGACTTTAGTCATACAAATCATGAGAAAAATATTTTTTGTAATAAAATTAAAGTATGTTATAGTAGGGGTTTGACTTTTAGTATATGATTTGTTTTTTTCAGATTCCAAGATGGCACCCCCCTCTCCCCCAAAAAGAAGTATTTCTGGGGGCAAGGGTACTTCCAGTGGCAAAGGTCAGGGGTTAGCAGCAGGACTTCTGGTCCCAAGATGGTGACCACGGGGCAGGGCTACCCTTGCAGCCCTTGACAGCTAACCAAGACTCATTGAGCAGCCTGCCAGCCAAAATAACTGCCTGCCCCCACACTAACTTCATGCACCATTCAGGCAAGGTGCTCATCAGGTTATTTGTCAAACATTGCACCAAGATAAAATAAAGCCCCTAGCCCAGGGCAAAGTATTCAGGGTTCTGAGGCCCCTTTTATACAGTGATCAAACCAACTTCATGTTTATGGCATATGCACCCCAATTTTCAACAAATCAAACATCTTTATGTGATATCATTCACATCCAGGTCACACCACATTGTGACCTTCCCACCAGATAGGAAGACTTGCTTACCAGGTCAATCTGATCTTTGTTTTAGTGTCTTATACCTACCTTATCCATTGTTTTCCATCTGTTGGCCTTCCGAGGTGCCTTGAAACTAATAGTCCTAACTTTCCCAGCATTCCTGCTTACACCATATGGTCTGGTTTCCAGTGACCAATGTCCATTGCCCATGTTGTTAATGGGGCCTCTGTCCCAGGGGTGCCGGGGTTGCAGGAGAACCCCAACCCAAAGTAGAAGAAAGCCCCAACTTACCATCTGTAGAAGAAAGCCCCAACTTACCATCTGTAGGGGCCGAAAGGAGTGAGAAGGCGCAGGAAGAGAAACCGCCCACGCGGCTCGTCAGCCACGTTCATATTCAGCTGGGGCCGGGTCATGTCAGCTGAAGACACCACCCGGCGGAAACAAAAGGCAGCCCCAGAGGCACAGGAAGGCGGCTGATGAGCGGAGGCTCAGTGGGGAAGCCCACACCCCGAGGGGTGCAGCCGCTGCGGCGGGCAGCCTGGGGCGGCGGGGGCGGAGCCTGTGGAGGCACTGAGAGGAGCCGGCAGAAGCACCGGCGGCAGCACCAGCAGCGGAGCCTGTGGAGGCACCGGCAGGAAAGCTGGCAGCGGAACCAGCAGCAAGGCCGACGGAGGTAGAGGCAGTGAAGCTGGTTGCAGAATCGGCAGGGACGCCGACTGGCAAGCCGGCAGGGATGCCAACAAGGGGAGTAGCGGTGAGTGGCAAGCGCAAAGGAAGAGACAAGAGCCGAGGAGGCAAGAGCAACTACAGGGAAGCCTGGAGAGGAGGTAACAAGGGCGGGGCCAACAGGAACCCCAATGGGGATAGCCGCGGGGTGCGGCAGAAGACCCCAAGCAGAGATGGTCAAGCGGTGGACGGGCCCACAACATCCCAAGAAGATTCGGCTGGGACGCCATACCCAAGTGGGGCAAGCAACTGGGGCTGGGGCACCTAGGCATACAGAAAACACGGGGCCCATAGGCTAAGGGCACTCTTTATTCCTTTGTGGCCTCCAGGTCCACCGGTCGCATCTCTTCAGCAGTCACGGTGGTGGGGAATCGCACGTTATGTCACAGGGTGGTTGGAATAGGGCACTAGGGATACAGGTTAGTTGGATCTAGGTCCAAGGGCCTCAAAGCCTTCACGCTCAAGCTGCAACCTGGGGACACTAGGACTCGTGGCTGGAAGGCCACGGGAGGCTGGGGAAGAAGCTGAGTGGAACCAGGGACACCAAAGGGCCAGAAGACCGGCCACTCACCACCTTCGGTCGCAGGAGTATAGGGGAGGTTGCAGTCCCGTGAGTCCCCGCCAAGAGGCATGATGACCCTGGAGGCTGCCTCGAAGGGGAAACCCTCCACTGAGGTTCCATTCAAAGTCATGGCAGGCGAGTTAAGGGGATCCCTGGACATCAGCCGGGGTAGCCTTTGGGGTCTACTCGCTACTAACAGGCATCTACATATAATACATATAATAAAGCCCCTTTCAATGAGCAAACCAGATTTTTTTAAATGGAGTAGCAGCAGCAGTAGCTTCAAGAGAAACTTAATACAAAATGCAATAAAAAAAAATTGACCTAATTAAAAAAAAAAGTACAAACCCTAACTCAAGGAAACAAGGATAGTTGTGACATCTAAAAGACTGTGCTAGCTGTATATCATTTATATTATTCCAGTATTCATTACAATAAGAGTATAAAAAAAAGAGTGATGTTGTAGCCAGATGATGCAGAAATTATGCAAGCAGCAAGGATTTTTTTCAGGTGTTCTTTACTCTGTTGTTCCTGGATTATTCTGGTCTGACCTGATGAAGAATGCAAGACATTCTTCATCAAGTCAGACCAGAATAATTTTTAAATTAATAAATGTTGATAGAAAAAAATTGCCCAAGTATTGAAAGATTGATCTGGGCGCACAAATGTAAGGTTCTCCACGTTGGGAGGAAAAACCCACAGCATGCTTATAGGCTTGGCAGTGCTACGCTGGTTAGCACTACGGACAAAAGGGACTTGGGGGTCATGACTGACCACAAGATGAACACGCGCCACCAATGTGATGCTGCAGCTAGTAAAGCGAGCAAAACACTGGCCTGCATCCATAGATGCTTCTCGAGTAAATCCCAGGATGTCATTCTCCTGTTGTACTCGACCTTGGTGAGGCCTCAGCTGGAGTACTGTGTCCAGTTTTGGGCTCCACAATTCAAAAAGGATGTGTAGAAGTTTGAGAGGGTGCAGAGGGGAGCCATGCGCATGATCAGAGGTCAGGAAAACAGGCCTTATGACGAAAAGCTGAGAGCCGTGGGTCTCTTCAGCCTGGAAAAAGTGCAGACTCAGGGGTGATTTGATGACCACCTATAAGTTTACCAGGGGTGCTCACCAGGATCTGGGGGAACGTCTGTTCACCAGAGCGCCCCAAGGAATGACAAGGTTGAACGGTCACAAACTCCATAACTGTTTCAGGCTGGACATAAGGAAGAACTTCTTTACTGTCCCCAAGGTTTGGAATAGACTGCCACCAGAGGTGGTTCAAGCGCCTACCTTGAACGCCTTCAAAAGACATTTGTATATTTATCTTGCTGGGAGCCTATAATCCCTGCTGACTTCCTGCCCCTGGGGCACGGGGCTAGACTCAATGATCTTCTGAGGTCCCTTCCAGCTCTAGTGTCTATGAAAATCTAAATAATGTAGTCCCAAATTCACAGGATTTACTGTAGCCAGACAAGATGTGAATCAGATTAGGAAAGGCCTTAACTTGGTATACAAAAAACACCAGTGTTTTACTTTCTCTAGATGCAGAAAAAGCCTTTGACAGGGAAGAACGGGTGTTGTACTAGAGAAATTTGGTCTTGGAGACAAAGTGGAGATACAGTAATTAAACCTCTGTTAAGGACCCTGGAGCTGCTGTACTAGTGAATGGAACCCTGTCACACAGATTTAAATTGACAAGAGAAACTAGGCAGGGTCCCCACTATTGCCTCTCTACTCTCACTCTAGCCATAAAACTTCTAGCTACTGCAATCAGGCAAGGTTCCAGATAAAAAGTGGGGGGGCATGGTGATTCAGAAGCAAAACATAAAATAGTTCTCTATGTAGATGTTTTTTGTAAAAAAACAAAAAACCAAAAACCATTCTTCCTCCCTATAATCAATCGTATTCACAATAAATAGATGCTGCTCCATCTCTGGATATAAAATTAATTAGGATAAACCAGAAATGTTAGATGCTAGTATCCCTGAGAAACTTAAATTTATAATTGTTCATCTTCCTGCTTAAGTGGGTTAAAAATTCAATGAGATAACTGAGTATTAACCTTGCAGAAAGACATAAGGATCTTTTTAATGATAAATATTTAGTGGTCTGGTCTAAAAATAGCAAAAAAGCATTGGGATGGAGATTTCTTGGATACGCAGAATAGCAACCATTGAAATTAATATACTCTCAACACTCTCCTTTCTTTTCTGACCTTTACCTATATGTGTACCAGATAGCACCCTAAAGACTTGGCAAGTTGTTTTCTTAAACTTCATCTGGAAAAATAAGAGGCATTATTTTTGCTACTATTTAGTTCGTCTAATAAAATATATCACCTCTTGCCCAAGAGCTTTGTTTACTAGTATTACACAGCCTTTCTAAAATGGGAGGTCTTAAAGTTCCTGACATAATGAGATATTATCACACAGGTGAAAAATATTCAGTTAAAGAACATTATAAACAGGTGTGTGAAAACTTACTCAAAAGGTGTAGACTGCTTCAGAGTGAGAATGGTATGAGAAAATAGATTTCCCAAATATATATTGGGTAAGAGAAATTCAGGCCAAAAAACAAACACTAACAAAGACAGAGACCACTTCCTTTATGCAGACCATGTTAAAGTTCCCAGGATAAATATGAAAAGCTGCTTTCCCCTGATTTTTTTCCCCAGCCTGTTAACAACCTTTGTTAAAAATAAAGATTCCTCCCTAGAATTTATCAAATATGCAACTCTGTATGGGTAAAGGCAGGTCATATGTAATTAAGCCAACTCTTTTGGGGAGAGAATATGGGATTTTATAAAGAAATTTTGATAACCCTAATGGAACAAGAGTCCTTTTTTTAGTATCTTCAAATGAGAAATGTAATCATAATTACCAAATACAGTCTCACTAGATCATTTCACCCCTCTGAGCAATTGCCATATATGAACTGAATAGAAAAAAAGATTAGTCCTTAAAATAAATGTAATTTTAATGGAAAGGGGATGGATACCAAGACTAAGCAAATGAAATCCTGGAAAAGATCCAGGGGGAAAAATAAACCTGAACAATGGATAAAATTTTGGGACTGAGGCTATTCATCTTCCATGTGTTTTTAGAGAACACATTTATAACATATATGCCGCAGCTGGTGCTGGGGTGGATCCAGGGATGTATGCACTGTGACTGCACTCCCTTCAAACTATGGGCTTGTCAGTGCAGATGCTGTGTTTGAGTAGCAGCAATGTTCGTCCTTTGGGTATGAGAGCTGCGCTCTCTCCCCACCCCCTTACTCACCATCATATTAGGAGTGTTCACAGTCTGTTGGCAATTAAAAAAAAATCATTGGTGAAAAAAAAAAAAAGGGGGGGAGGGGGAGGAAGAGTGGTGAATGGCACTGGCATTCACTTCCTGGATTATGGAGTCATGCCAATACACTGGCTCCAGCAGTTGTACCAACAAGCCACTGCCCCTGCCAGAAGTGGAGCATCTGGCCTATGAGAAGCCATGGTCTGGATCCAACCCACAAGGCCAAATAAGGTGTATAACCCCCATGTGAACCCCATATCCACACCTGAACGCTACCTATCTCTAACTAGGATCCAAAACATTTTCTAATAGTGATACATCAGACTGAAGAGGCTGCAAAGAAAGATATTTCTTTTTCCGTATGTGGTACCTGTGCCCAAAGGTCCAAATTATTCTGGTCATGTCCCTCTAGAATATAACTGTTGTGATAGGTGGTAATATCCTGTGTATTCCTTCTGCATTAGTATTTTATTTCTATAGTTGCCAAAGTGTTGCATCTTTGTTCAGATACAGGTGTGAGCAGGTGATTACAAAGAAGAGATGGTAATCCCACCTCCTCTGTTTGATTTTGAAATTGGGACCAAGAAAGAAAAGGCACCAGCAGCATCTAAAAATCACTAGGAATATTTGATATTTTGTCCTTATAGGTTTAAGACAAACAAACCAAAAGATTAAAACAAAAACACCCCAAACCCCTTACTTCTGGACATACAACCAAAATAGGCCCAGTTCTGTTCTCAAAACTCCAGATGACTTCATCAAAAACAGGAACATACCCTGCATTTCCTAAATGAGCAGACAGCTCTGGAATAAAAAACTGAGAAGAGGGGGATGCAATTCTAGTTCAACAAATCACCATAAAGTAAATAACACCCTATAGTGTGAAAATTACCTGTCCGAGAACTGACTTAGCCAGGCTGATGCAGGGTTGGTTAAAGTAGTCAGACCCAAGCTGAGAAGTGTTCTTCTCTATTATGAAGTATTTGCTGCTTAATGGAGAGGCATTCCCATCTGGATCAACTGCCAGGGTTCCAGGAATTTCAGCTGGAAGCAAGGTGGATTTTCTTTGGACGGCATTTAGATGAGCTAACTGGTTTTTTTTTCTTGGCATTATCCTAGAAATAATATTTTTAAATAAATAAATGCATTTAGAAGAATTCATTTTTGTTTTTAAACTTTTGTTTAAAATGATCTGAAAACCCTGGACAACCTAAATACACAGTAACTACAGATAGCTGTGTCTATGCCTGTACTTTGAATAGTAACTGTTAAATGTCAGTGTCAAGGTTCTTCAATTTTCATTTTTAAGGATTCCAGATCAAATCAAATCTGTTACATAAACCAGTAAAAATATAATTTGCTAACTGCCAGCCTACAAAATAAACTTGGGATATGTAAGTTAAGGGGTACCAATAACAAAATTATTTATCCGGAATTTAAGATAATTAACAGGATTATTAATTAACTACAATTACTAACCATGTTCATAGTTTACCAGACAGAATAATCTAGCAGGCAGTGCTGATTTAGGAAGGCTCCCTGGAGCAAAGAACAACTAACAAGTTGGTAAAATAACTGGATAATACACAAAGGGCTGAAAAGTTGAATAAAATTCATTTTTACTCAGCCACTTGCTCTAGTAACAAACTCTTAATTTGATCATTCTGCAGTAACATATCCACTATAGAAAAGTTTGCCTAAAAATTTCCATTAGACCTGCATGAAATGACTTAATAGTTCAATCCTTGAGCCACAGCTCCACCAACAGAAGTTGGGACTGGGACCAGGGAGGGCAGGCCACAGGCCAGAATTTCTCTACTTTTCCTGCCTCAGCTCTCTCTTCTCTGTTACAAGGTTGAGACATTTTACATTAAAATGGGCAGCCCCTTGGTTAAGGACGTAGTGCCACTACAGTCGGTCAGCAGCCAGCTCTTCCCAAGTCTTGATGTCAGCATCTGTTTTCTTGAAGTATGCTTTCAGTATGTCCTTGTAGCATTTTATCTGGTCACTGTGAGATCTTAGGCCATTACAAAGCTGGGAATCAAGCAGTAGTTTTGAGAGTAGAGACTCAGGCATCTGCACGCAACATCCGATCCAGCAAAACTGGTGCTTGAGAATTGCTGACTCACTGCTGGTAACACTGGCTTCAGCAAAGATGCTGGCATTTATGCAGCGATCTTTCCATGTGATGTGGTGGATTTTCTGGAGGCATCATTGGTGACAGTAAGTCATCCATGTTTCACATCCGTAGGAGGAGAGTGGGGATGACGACTGCATTGTAGACCTGGATCTTGGTGTCTTTCCAGAGACTGTGATGAGTCAAAACAAGCCAAAGCAATTTCCCAAAGGAGGCACTTGGGCACCGGATCTCCTCCTCAAATATTCACTCTCTGAGAGGTGGCTACAGAGGTAGGGGAAGTACTTGACTACCTCCAGGGTCTTTCCCTTGATGATAATTTAGAGAGGGGGGTCACATTCATGGCCTGGGGCAGACAAGTCTTCTTGATGTTGAGAAGCAGGCCCAAAGTTTAGCAAACTTCTCTGAAAAATCCCAGCACAGTCTGGAGGTTTTCCTCAATGTGCACAAGGATAGTGCAGTCACTGACATATTGAAAGTCAAGGATGGTTGTTTTTGAGTACTTTGACCAAAACATCCTAGATTGAAGATCCTTCCACCCATTCGGTATTCAATATCAATTCCAGAAGGAAGGCGGTTCTTAATACGAACCAAGATTCCAGCAGGATTTCCTCAGCAAGGGGTAGATGATGATTCAAGAGGATGTAGATGTGGATTTTCCCTCCTGTGAAAAGGAGGACTCTACACTTCAATAGGTCTACACACAGACTTACCTCTTTTCTTGAAGACAGTTGGCATTCCTAAGGTCCCCACAGATCTTTGCTGTTCCAAACACACAGAATAAATTTGTGGAGTCTCAGTAGTAGTTCCTTGACACCAGCCTTATGCATTTCAGCAGGTATGTCATCCATCCCAGTACTGGTGTTGTTCTTAGTTTCCATCATGGCATGCCAGACTTCTTCTAGGATAGAAGGGTTGGCAAGGGAACTCTTTTCAGGGTGTTAGGGGGATGGAGTCAATGATGGTATCCACCACTGTGGACTCACAGTTCAGGAATGCTTCTAAGTGCTTTTTCCATCTATCCAAGCTAGCTTAATTGTTTTTGAGGAGCATCAAGCCATTCTGTCATCACAGGAAAGTAGGACTATTGGAAACTGGGTTGTAGATGGCCTTCATTGACTGGAAAAAAAACTATGCATGTTATGTCTGTCAGCAGAGCTGGGATCTCCCTGGCTTTCTTTTGCCACCACTTTTTTTTTTTATTTCCCAGATCCTCCTGTGAGCTTCTGCTTTGAGAAGCTGGTGTGGAGCTTTGGAGGAGCTCCTTCTGCTGAGATAAGGTGTCATCTGGCCAAAGAAATTAAACCCTTCTCTTCTGGTTGAGGAGGACTTGGATCTCAGTATTGTTCTCATCAAATCAATCTTGATGTCAAATGGGTGGTATAGTCAATGGATTCAGCACAGGCCAGAGGGACAGCAGCTTTAAACCCCTTCTAGAGTTCAATGTTGACTTCATTTGTGGACAAGGAAGAGAACTTTCTGTGGAGGCACTGTTGGAGATTGTTACAAACTTTTAGGTTTTGAAGAGATTTGATATTGAGAAACCTTTGCTTTGCTCTTTGCTGTTTTTTGTGTTTCAGAGCAAGCCATATGTTCATGATAGATCTGGCAAGACAGTGATCTGTCCAACAGTCATCAGTTCCTCGTATGACTCGTGATAGATATCCAATTGATCACAGGCTCTAACAATAACATAGTCAAAGAGGTGCCAATGCTTAGGGTGAGGGTAGCTCCAGGTGGTCTTGTATTTCGGCACTCTGTTTGAAGATGGTGTTCATGATGCCAAGATCAGGCTCCACACATTTGCTCAGGAGACATTTGGGCCCCATGGGACTGGGAGCAGGGGGGCAGCAAAGGCGCCAGTCGCAGGGCTCAAGTGCCTATATACTAATGCTAGGAGCATGGGGAACAAGCAGGATGAACTAGCGCTCCTGCTTGCACTAAACACCTATGACTTAGTGGGGCTAACAGAGACCTGGTGGGATTCATCCCATGACTGGGCGGTACATATTGAGGGCTATAGATTGTATAGAAAGGACAGGTCGGGGAAGAAGGGGGGGGGGGGGTTGCACTTTATGTCAGTGAGCAATATACATCAACCCTCATCAAGACAGAATCCGAGGCTGAGGAAGTAGAAGGATTGTGGGTTAGGCTACATGGGGGGCAAGGAGAAAGGGATTTGGTGGTAGGGGTCTGTTACAGACCCCCACACCAAGGGGAAGAAATAGATGCAGGGCTCCTGAGGCAACTCTCGGAGACCATAAAAGCTAAAGAGGCGGTAGTCATGGGGGACCTAAACTACCCGGACATCTGCTGGGAGACGCAGACAGCAAGGTCCCATCGCTCACGCAGGTTTCTAACTTGTGTACAGGACCTCCACCTGACACAGGAGGTGTATGGTCCCACTAGGGGGAATGCCATACTGGATCTGGTATTGGCAACGGGAGATGACATGATAGGGGACCTCCAAATCGGTAGCTATCTGGGAGACAGTGATCACCTTATGATAGAATTCAACATAAGACGGCGAGTGGGTAAGGTAACTAGTAGGGTGAAAGTGCTAGACTTTAGGAAAGCTGATCTCATTGCACTCAGGCGATTAGTCAAGGAAGCACTGCAGAGTAGGAGTTTTGATGGGATGGGTGCCCAAGAAGGGTGGCTGTGCCTAAAGGAAACGATCCTTTGGGCACAAAGCAAGACGATCCCCGAGCGAGGCAAAAGAGGGAAAGGGGCCAGGAGGCTTCCATGGCTGACCAGAGAAATCCAGGGCAGCCTAAGGGCCAAAAGGGGAGCACATAAAAAGTGGAAACAGGGTGAGATCACTAAAGATGAATATACCTCCTCTGCTCGTGCTTGTAGGGAGGCAGTTAGGCGGGCCAAAGCTACCATGGAGCTGAGGATGGCAACCCAAGTAAAGGACAACAAGAAATTGTTTTTTAGATACATAGGGAGTAAAAGGAAGGCCCAGGGAGGAATAGGACCCCTGCTAAATGGGCAGAAGCAATTGGTGACAGATAGAGGGGACAAGGCTGAACTCCTCAACAAGTTCTTTGCTTCAGTGTTCCTAAGCGAGGGGCACGACAAGTCTCTCACTGGGGTTGTAGAGAGGCAGCAGCAAGGCGCCAGACTTCCATGCGTAGATCCTGAGGTGGTGCAGAGTCACTTGGAAGAACTGGATGCCTTTAAGTCGGCAGGCCCGGATGGGCTCCATCCCAGGGTGCTGAAGGCACTGGCCGACGTCATTGCAGAGCCACTGGCGGGAATATTCGAATGCTCGTGGCGCACAGGCCAAGTCCCGGAGGACTGGAAAAGGGCTAACGTGGTCCCCATTTTCAAAAAGGGGAGGAAGGAGGACCCGGGCAACTATAGGCCGGTCAGTCTCACCTCCATCCTTGGTAAAGTATTTGAAAAAATTATCAAGGCTCACATTTGTGAGAGCCCGGCAGGACAAATTATGCTGAGGGGAAACCAGCATGGGTTTGTGGCGGGCAGATCGTGCCTGACCAACCTAGTCTCTTTCTATGACCAGGTTACGAAATGCCTGGACACAGGAGGAGGGGTGGATGTCGTATACCTGGACTTCAGGAAGGCCTTCGATACGGTATCCCACCCCATACTGGTGAACAAATTAAGAGGCTGTGATGTGGATGACTGCACAGTCCGGTGGGTGGCGAATTGGCTAGAGGGTCGCACCCAAAGAGTCGTGGTAGATGGGTCGGTCTCGACCTGGAAGGGTGTGGGCAGTGGGGTCCCGCAGGGTTCGGTCCTTGGACCGATACTCTTTAATGTCTTCATCAGCGACTTGGACGTGGGAGTGAAATGTACTCTGTCCAAGTTTGCAGATGACACAAAGCTATGGGGAGAAGTGGACACGCCGGAGGGCAGGGAACAGCTGCAGGCAGACCTGGATAGGCTGGACAAGTGGGCAGAAAACAACAGGATGCAGTTCAACAAGGAGAAATGCAAAGTGCTGCACCTAGGGAGGAAAAATGTCCAGCACACCTACAGCCTAGGGAATGACCTGCTGGGTGGCACGGAGGTGGAAAGGGATCTTGGAGTCCTAGTGGACTCCAAGTTGAACATGAGCCGGCAGTGTGACGAAGCCATCAGAAAAGCCAATGGCACTTTATCGTGCATCAGCAGATGCATGACAAATAGGTCCAGGGAGGTGATACTTCCCCTCTATAGGGCGTTGGTCAGACCGCAGTTGGAGTACTGCGTGCAATTCTGGGCGCCACACTTCAAGAAGGATGCGGATAACCTGGAGAGGGTACAGCAAAGGGCAACTCGTATGGTCAAGGGCCTGCAGACCAAGCCCTACGAGGAGAGACTAGAGAAACTGGACCTTTTCAGCCTCCGCAAGAGAAGGTTGAGAGGCGACCTTGTGGCTGCCTATAAGTTCATCACGGGGGCACAGAAGGGAATTGGTGAGGATTTATTCACCAAGGCGCCCCCGGGGGTTACAAGAAACAATGGCCACAAGCTAGCAGAGAGCAGATTTAGACTGGACATTAGGAAGAACTTCTTCACAGTTCGAGTGGCCAAGGTCTGGAACGGGCTCCCAAGGGAGGTGGTGCTCTCCCCTACCCTGGGGGTCTTCAAGAGGAGGTTAGACGAGTATCTAGCTGGGGTCATTTAGACCCAGCATTCTTTCCTGCTTATGCAGGGGGTCGGACTTGATGATCTATTGAGGTCCCTTCCGACCCTAACATCTATGAATCTATGAGACAGACGCCATTGGAGTTGGCTTTCCCTATTTCTTCCTTCCAAGTAGTGCTACTCAAGAGTTCTAGGTCACATCCAACTCTGGCACTGAAGTCACTGAGAATAATCTTGTCCTTCTTGTGATAGTGTTACTCAGTAAGTGGTCAAGGTTGGAGCAGAACTGTTCTTCGACATCATCATCAAGCATTGGGGCATACGCACTAATGATGGTGGCTTGTACTGGCTGTTACTGCCTCCATCCTCTTCCCTCATCTTATTGTCTCATCTTATTTAGAGCTGCAACATCGATGGTGTATCTTTCTAGTTCCCAGGAGAGAATAATAGTTCTTCTTTCTGGTAATTCATTGTCTTGGTTACCCACCAAGGTGCAAATGTTCCACATTGCCAGAATCATTGTCTTCTTATGATGCTTTTGACTGCAAAGAGAGTGAGCCTGCTGGATAGCCGGGAGCAGAGCACCTTTTCTAGCCCCTTCCTCATGAGGCGATCAAAGGGAATCCTGAATCGGACTGTACAGTCATGGAAGCAGCTGCGAAATTGCACGCCAGTCTCAACCCAGCAACAAGACGACCATCAGGCTACTGCTTCCTGCATGAAAATTCATGACTGGAGACTGCCAAATTCACTAGTCCTGTCTCTGTCACCACTCATCCATCACTGGAGGGATTTTGGAGGTTGGTACAGGAGTATGTGTTGTTTCCTGTGGTAGTAGCCTGCATGCAACTTTGTTCAATATGAGGAAGCTGGTGCATAGAAACAGCAATCACATGATCTTGACAAGGTAGAGATCTGAGCCCAGCAGCAAGGGAGATCTCTAGACAACAGGAGACCTCCATCTTGCTGTAGCCTTCTCCTGTCTTTACAGCCAGTGAGATTCTGACCTCCTCTTCTGCTCAATCTACCATTGAGGATTTAGGGCTTGAACCGTGGTTGATCTCATTGACAACGCGTAGGGGGTGCATGTGTACCTCCTCAGCTTGGCAGGGCACCCCTGCAAAAAGGCGCTGCCAGTGGTGTCTGCAGGTGGTTGCCGACCACTGGTTGGCGCTCCCCACCGCTGACAATGCTGCAGCTGCCTGTGGGAGCTCACCGTTCGCCACCGCCAAGCTCCCACCACTGACAGCACCGCCATCGCCTGTGGGAGCTCACCATGCTCCCCCAGCCTCCAGAGGCACACGGCGTTCACGGTTTGTCTGAAACCTCCCCTTAGGCCTGCTTGCCATGGGTGACCCTGCCAGTGACATAGCTCTGAGAATAACTGGGACACACATGCCTCTCTACCACTACAGGGTTTCAATCCATAGAGGGTTTGTATTAGTGCAGTGCTCCTCAACCTTTTTTGCCTCAATGGCCCCTCCGTTACTTTTCTGAATTTCACAGCACCCCAGCTGAGAATCACTGTACAACAGATGAGGTGCCAGGGGGTGCCATCACACCCTTTTGACCATCCCTATCCTCTCATGTTCCCATTCCAGTCTCCCAGGGTCTCACCCCGTTTCCTCTCTCCTGCCATACCTTGTTGTTAAAAGTAATGAGAGGAAGTTGTCCTCTCAGGCTGATAAGCCTAGGTGTTCTCATTCTCTCTCTGGTCTCAGTATTCACTCTCTACAGCCTTACACACCTTAAGAGCTAAATTTGTGACCTCTAGCCGCCTCCATAGCTGTAACTTCATTCGCTTGTCAGGGCCTCAGTCTTCTCAGCCTCCACCTCCTTTCCTCTAGCTGGTACTTCTAGCCTGAGCTCACTGTGCCAGACCTGACTTCTGAGCACCAGCTCTTATCTAGGTTACTTTAATGCTGGGCCCCCTGGTCCTGTCTCCACCCTTCTCTGGGTGCTCTCACTGCTCTGTCTCAGGCTCTGGGTCCTCTGGCCCTAAACTATGCCCCTCTCTGGGCACTCTGCTCTCCTTCTGGCCCCCAGTTCTGGCTGTCACCAGGCTCTGGGCCCCCTGGCCCAAAGGGACTGCCCCATACCAGGTTCTGGGCCTCACAGGGCTCTGGGGCCCCTGGCTCCAAGCTCTGGCCCTAACTGGGCACTGAGCCCCCTGATACCAGTCTGTGCCTTTAGCCTGACCCCTAGCAGGGCTCAAGGCAATCATGTGCCCCTCGAACCCTAACGGGACCTCCAAACCACCCCTCAGTCCCTCCCACAAACCAGCAGTATAAAATTCTAACCCAGAAATAAGCCCTCTGGCTATAGCACCACTTTCCAACTACTTCAGAGGCCCAGCCCCAGCTCTTTGGCTGCATCACTCAGCTCCCCCCTACCCCGAGTCCTATCCCCACCCCCAAACACACACACACACACACCCCCCTCAAAGATAAGTCTGCAGCCTACATCAGGTGGATGCTGAACAGGGCCATGCTCACCAACAGGAGAAGGAAGCAGAGCTCTATAAGCTGGTTAGTTACAAAAGACTAAAGCAGCTGGCACCAATTTATGGAGGGGATATAGAATGAGGAGTTCTGGCTGTCCAGTGAAAGGGTGTGATGTGTACAGTCATGTTTCCTGCCCCAGCTTTCTGAGTAGAATGGAGGGTGTTTGGTATTCCCCAAGCTTCTGGGCTTTGCTGGTTGCCACATGGAGCCAGGAAGGATTTTTTCTTCACTTCAAGTTGCTACACGTGTCAGGGGTTGTCTTTTGCCTTCTTGTGTTGGGCTTTGTTTATAGCCAAGGCTGGCAATTTAGACTGCAGTACACCAATACTCCTGTTGGGATTAAAATCTGGAGGCTCCTAGCTAAAAGAGGTTGCCCCTGTGCTCAGGGTCAGACCAATCAACATATTTGATATCAGGAAGGAATTTTACCTCATGGTCAGAGGAGTGTGTCTGTATCTACCTGTGTGCAGGAGGAAAGGGCACAACCTCTTCCGCAGGTCTGCTGAAAGCATTTTAAGAACACTCGCAGCAGCAGTGCACTTACCGCCACTGTCCCCTCATTTTACTTGTGGCAAGTTAAGATGCTTTTGCTATCTTTGGGCAATATGCCTTGTAACTGTGTGACAGGGTTGAGTGTATAGTTTTAAGAATAGGTTAGACAAGAACTTGCATGGGCAAGATGGCAGGTTTATCCCTATCCAGACCACAAGCACAGATTTGGACTAGATCAACTCTGGAGGTCCCTTCCAGTCCTACATTTCTTGGATACTATGACTTTTCTGTTATAGCAGGGGTGCCTTGAGATTAAAAGGGTTGAGAACCATCGATCTAGCTGGTGCCAGGTAAGGACAGTGACAGCAAGCCCCAACCCTGCCACATCCTGCTCTTTTTATGTCAGCCCCCTTCCTGCCACTGGTCTGTAAAGGAAAGAAGGACAGCACCTGCCAACAAGGCTGATCCTGCAGGGTCTCATATATTAGTAACTGCCCCCACAACTCCTCATTCCAACTTGGGGAGGATGGGAGGAGTAGAAGGTATGAGCTAGGCTGCAAAGTGCAGTTCCAGCCCCAGATCTGCTCACCTGTCCATCCACATACTCACAGCAGAGTGCATTGCCGGAAGCAGGGGGGTAACAACCACAGGAGCTGCTGTGGTGTGGGGGAGGGCAACAGTAGTGGAAATCCTCAGAAGAGCAGCTGCAGACACCATTTTGAGGAACAGGGAGGACAGCACTTCTCTCCTCACGCAGAGACAGTGAGTGCATCACCTTCAAATGCATCTGGCAGCACTCTAGGATTGCCCCATTACCGCAGGTGAGAGTCACTACATTTGTATACAAAGGCTAAAATGGTGGACACACACACAATCACTTTCCCCACACACCAACAACAGAATGCCAAGCAGATTAAAACAAAAGTTCCAATTTTTTTTTCCAGAAACCAAGCCTAAAAAGCTATTGCCCCAAAGGGGAATCTTTCAGTAGGCTGTGAACATGCAAGAAGAGCAGTTTTTAGTGGAAGCCTCCACATAACACTACCATAATATGAATCATATCACAGAAAGGAAGTGAAGAAGAGCCCAGTATCCAATTGAAACTGCAAAAAATAGTTTTAGAAATACACACGCACACACACTCTCCACACTGAGAAAATAATCGACTACACTTTTCTGTAAAAAAAGAAAGAGCCAGGGATTCTAGAACACTAAATGTGATCAGGTTTGATCTCTTATAAGAGATGGACCACAATGCACCTCACATAAGCTCAGAACTGATCCTGAATAATACCACAATCTGAGTTACTAACACGAAATTCCTGTCACACCACTTTCTACTCCAGATTAATTTGCATGTGAGTTAATGTACTCAGCAGGGAATCAGAGACTAGTTAGACAACTTTATTTTCCCCATAACATGGAGGCTGAAGAGTAAGAAATTCTTTAGTGCAGGCAACAGGGCAAGGAATAGCCCTTTTCCTCTGGTGTTACAAAGTTGCGAGTGTAGGGGAGAGTCAGGTCAGGGACAGGGCAAGGATAATTACTTAGTAGGCACAGCTGGGGAGAGGGGCTTTTCTTCACCCCCTGGGGCACAGTGTGAGGAGAATCAGTGGGGAAGGCCAGAAGCAGCAAACCCTGCGTTGGAACAGATCGCTGATAAGACTGACCATGTGAAGGTCAGCAACCAGCAAAACAAAAGAGGTGAGAGAGAGGGGAGATGCTTACCAGGTTGACCCTCGGGCAGTGAGAAGGTCCCACGGACGAAGAATCCCCCTGCAAGGGAAGGAAAGAGAGCGAGACTGGAGGCGAGCTGACCAGCTCAGGGGAGTGGGTTGAATGGCAGTGGAGGGCAAAAGAATATCTGGGGTTATCCACAACCTAGTAGGAATTCACTAATAAAGCAATTTACCTTTATCCTGCTTCTGGGGTGGTTTACTACACGCTCTCTCATCGGGGAATTAACTTCTATTCTTCGATCACATCAAGCCGTGGCAGAAGAGCCCCAGGGAGAGAGAAATCATTATTCACCCCCCACATGGCCACAGTGCAATTAAGAAGTGACACTAGCTGGGTTTTGAATCTGCTGTCATGATCTTTGAACACGCATTTCCTCAGGTATCCAAAGGCTGCACTTGCACATTCGAGGCGATGTTGGATTTCTCCACTGATGTCAACTTTCCACAAGAGAAGGCTTCTGAAGTATGGAAAATATTCATTTTCTCTAATCTTACTGTAAACCTGAATTGCTGGAACTAGGGATTGCTCATTAAGAGCTTGTTGGTGGAAGACCTTAGTCTTCTGAATTTTGAGCATCATCCCCATTTTCTTGTATGCTTTTGTAAAGGTGCCGATGATTCCCTGAATATCTGCTTCCAAGTGAACACACACTACAGTATCATCAGCATACTGGAGCTCAGTGATTGGGGGGGGGGGGAAGAAGGAGAAGGGGGCAGGCAGCAATGCCTGCACTGCTGAGCCAAAACCAGTCAACGGAAGGGAACAAAACACATGAGCACCACAGAGATGCTGATGCATCTCTGCAGGCACCACCCTCTTGCCCTTGCTCCTCAGCCTAGCACCAGGGGGAGCGTGCTCAAAAAGAAGTCCTCTTCTCGGTCCAAAGCCCGCATTCCCCAGAAGCAGAGGCAGGCCACCCCAGAACAGTGGGGGAAAGGCAGACAGAAAGAGAGGCACGTTGCAAGGGCAAGCAAGATCACCCAGACCATTGGGAAGATGCTTGCTGTTAATGGAAAGCCCTTTTCCTTAGTTGAGCGGCCAGGGTTCAGGTGGCTCATGGCGCTCGTGGCCCCATCATACCAAGTGCCTACATGAACCACTTCAGCAGGACGGTGGTGTCCTCCCTGTACGAGGCATGCAGGGAGTACTTGAGGGAGGAGCTGACAAGGCAGGTCCACAGGTCGCCTTACACTTGAACATCCGGAGCAGCTGGGGTGGAGATCACACCCACCTCCCTCACAGGGCACTGATGCAACCAATCAGGCTGTCAGTGGGCTCTCCTTCAAGCCGAGGCAATGGATGAGTCCAACACGGCAACCAAGATCATGGGGGCCACAAACTGTTTGGTGCACGGGTGGCTCATTGGGCAGGGAGAGCTCACCCCTGTGCTCATGGTCACCAACAATGGGGCCAATATGATCAAGGTGGTCCGTGATGCCTCATACTGGGATAGTCTCCCTCGGCATCCAAAGGATCTCTTCCCTTTAGAAATGACCACCCTTCCTGGACTCCCATCTCACCAATACTTTTATCCTGCAGTGCCTCCGAGAGCTGCCTTGGAATTCTTGAGGCATTTCTCAGAGGCTGTACAGTCTAGGGACGTGGTTGTCACGGGGGACCTAAACTACCCTGACGTATACTAGGAGGAGCAGCCAGCCAAACCCAACCATGTAGGTTCTTAACCCGTGTGCAGGACCTTCACCTAACGCAGGAGGTATACAGTCCCCACTAGGGGGAATGCCTTACTGAAGTTGGTGTTGGCTATGGGGGAGGACCTGGTAGGGGAGCTGCAGATTCATAGTCACCTTGGGGACAGTGACCACCAATCAATCGAATTCAACATACTGCATAGGGTGGGTAAGATAGCTAGTAGGGTGGAAGTGCTTGACATTAGGAAGGCTAACTTCAGTGTGCTTAGGAGTCTAGTCAATGATGCACTGCAGGATAAGAGTATTGGCGAGATGGGAGTCCAGGAAGGGTAGTCGTTTCTAAAGAAAGAGATCCTTCAGGCACAGAGGGAAACTGTCCCAGTACAAGGGAAAAGGAGCAAAAAAACACCAACTTCCTTGGCTAAACAGGGAAATCCAGGGCAGCCTGAGGGCAAAAAAGGCAGCATATAGACGGTGGAAGCAGGGGGAAACTACCAAGGAAGAGTATACCTACATGGCTCACACTTGCAGGGAGGAAGTTAGAAAAGCCAAAGCAACTACAGAGCTGAGGCTGGCAACACAAATTAAAAATAACAAAAAAGTTTTTGGTTTTTTTTTAACGTATGGAGGGAGTAAAAGGAAAGTGCAGGGTAGCATAGGACCACTATGGAGTAGGTCCTCAACAAATCTACTGTAAAACACTGAAAGGAAGAGGGCATTAGGAACAACCATCATGAATTTGGCAAAATCAAGTCATGCCTGACCAACCTGGTTTCCTTCTGTGCTAAGGTGACAGGCTCTATGGATGAGGGAGGAGTAGTGGATGTGATATACTTCAACTTCATTGAGGCTTTTGACACAGTTTCTCATGACATTCTCATTAATACCTAAGGAATTACAGATTAGTTGTAAGGTGGTACTGTACAGTGGATCCATAATTGGTTGGATCATTGTGCTCAATGAGTACACATCAATGGCTCAGTGTCTACTTGGACGTATCAATTGAGTTTCTCCAGAGATCTGTCCTGGGTCTGATTATTCTTTAATATCTTCCTTGATGATTAAGCTGTTAATAGTGAAGATGAGATTGTGTGTATACTTAGCAAATTTGAAGACAGCAAGATGGGTAGAATTTATAGACCATCTGGAGGGTAGGGCTGGGATCCAGAATGATCTAGATAGACTGGAAAAATGGTCTGTAATCATGGGCAGATCTAGGATTTTGAAAAGATGGTGTCGTTCATCATTGCAGGACCCCTTGTTCAAGACCCCTAGTGAACAAGAAGCAGCAATTAGTGACAGACGGGGGGACAAGGCTGAGTTATTCAATGAGTTTTTTGCCTCGGTGTTCCTGAACAGAGGTCAAGATAAGCGTCCTAATGGGTTTGTAGATGGGCATCAGAGGGACACCAGCCCACCAACTGTCAACACTGACTTGGTGCAGAGTCACTTGGATGGACTGGATGTGTTTAAGTCAGCAGGTCTGGATGAGCTGCATCCAAGAGTGCTGAAGGAATTGGCCACTGTCATAGCAGAACCACTGGCATGACTGCTTGAGCGCTCGTGGCGCTCAGGTCAGGTCCTGGAGGACTGGAAAAGGGCTGACGTGGTCCTTATTTTCAAGAAGGGGAGGAAAGAGGATCTGAGTAATTATAGGCCAATAAGTCTCACCTCCATCCTTGGAAAGGTCTTTGAAAAGTTTATGAAGGATCATATTTGTAGGAGTCCAGTGGGAAAAATAATGCACCAGGAAACCAGCATGGATTCGTAGCAGGTAGATCATGCCTGACCAATCTGGTTTCACTTTATTACAAGGTCACAAAATGCTTAGAAGCAGGAGTAGTGGTGGATATCATTTTCTTGGATTTTAGCAAGGCCTTCAATACAGTATTTCATCCCATTCTCATAAATAAATTAAGAGGCTGTGATATAGGCGGTTACATGGTCTGGTGGGTGGCAAATTGGCTTAGCAGTCGCACCCAGGAAGTGGTAGTAGATGGGTCAGTATCCACCGGGAAGGATGTGGGTAGTGGGTTGCCACAGAGTTCGGTCCTTGGATCTGTACTCTTCAATATCTTCATCAGTGTCTTGGATGTGGGTGTGAAGGGTACTCTGTCCAAGTTTGCAGACAATACTAAATTGTCAGGTGAAATGCACACTCCAGAGAGTAGGGAATGATTGCAGGCAGACCTGGATAGGTTAGAAGAGTGGGCAGTACACAGTAGCATGCAGTTCAACAAGGACAAGTGCAGAGTGTTGCAGGAAGGGCACAAAAATATCCAGCACATCTACTGGCTGGGAAGTGACCCTCTCAGCAGCACAGAAGCAGAAAGGGATCTCGGAGTCATAGTGGACTCCAAGGTGAGCATGAGTCATGGGTGTGATGAAATCATCTGCAAAGCTAACCACACTTTAATCATGTATCAGCAGATGCATGACAAATAGAAACAAGGAGGTGATACTTCCCCTCTATGTGGCATTGGTCAGACTGCAGTTGAAGTACTGCGTCCAGTTTTGGGCACCTTACTTCAAGGATGTTGATAAACTCAAGAGGGTCCACAGGAGGGCCACTCATATGGTTAGGGACTTATAGGACAAGCCCTACGAGGAGAGACCGAGGGACCGGGACCTCCTCAGCCTCTGCAAGAGAAGGCTGAGAGGTGATCTTGTGGCCGCCTACAAATTCATTAGGGGGATGCAGCAAGGGATCGAAGATGCTCTGTTCACCGGGGCGCCTCTTGGGGTAACAAGGCACAATGGTCACAAATGAATAGAGAGCAGATTTAGGCTAGATATCAGGAAAAAACTTCTTCACGGTAAGGGTGGCCAAAATTTTGAATGGGCTTCCAAGGGAGGTGGTGCTCTCCCCTACCTTGGGGGTCTTTAAGAAAAGGCTGGATAGGCATCTGGCTAGGGTCATCTGATCCCAGCACTCTTTCCTGCCTAGGCAGGGGGTCGGACTTGATGATCTGTTGAGGTCCCTTCCAACCCTAGCATCTATGAATCTATTAACTTTGTTGGTACCTACTGTGTCACAAGTTGCACCTCATCAGTGTTGAGTATTATCAAAAATTATAGATAAAGCATGAGTGAGTGAATTAATATGGTTTCAAGCATACCCAGTCTACTGAGAAAGTAGTCTTAAGAACAGAAAGATAAGAACAAATAAACCATCTACAAGAAGATAAGAACAAGAGCAGACTCCCTGTCTCAGGAGGGGAGCGATTCCTCACCTCCATCCATCTGCATACCTAAGCCATGACTTATGTAACCAAAAGACTGTGAGTTTTGATGAAGTCAACTCAGCTCAACAGCAACAAGGTGACTGACTGCGTGGGTTGTCAGAGGCACCGCAGCAGTCTGTCTGGATAAAAAGGCAGCGAAGACCGGGCCCCGACGACACATACCATTCCACATCAACCCAGTGTCCCTCCCATAAGACATAAGATCATCGTGTCCAGAAGCACCACAACGGACCATCGTGACTGAACCTGAGCACCAGTGGCCTGTGTGCATGCGAGTAGGAATGGTTTTTGATAAAGCATTGCTTTCCCCCCTTTTGATCTGTGTGTGTCACTCAGTAAAGATCTTGGTTGCTGAACCCATGTGTTGGTCATTCATCCAACATCACAGACGCCTTGGAGGGGGACAGGGCTATTGGTGACAGTGCCAGCAACACCAGCAAGCTCATTTCCAAATATAGTAAGGTTGCAGGCTACTTCCACTGGAGCATCAAGGCGGGCAAGATGCTGCAGGACAAACAAGCAGAGCTGAACATCCCACAACACAAAAATCACGCAGGATGTGGAGACTCCATGGAACTCCACACACCTGATGCTCGAGAGGCTGGTGGAGCAACAGAAGGCCATCCATGAGATGGCCTTGCTTGGGGAGATTGGGATCAGTGGCCCCCTTAACAGAGCTGAGTGGGATACCATCTCCCAGATCTTGGTGTTTCTGAAGCCCTTCCTCGAGGCTGAGACGCTCAGCACTGGTGATCCATGTAGTGAGGGAACTTCAGAACAAAATGGAGACATTCCAGGGGATCAATGTTCCTGGCTGGGACAAGCTGCTGCCACCAGATGTCCAAGCACTGGTGAGATGGATGAAGGAAGGCATCAGGAAATGGCGTGAACCCTTGCAGTCTAGTATGGTCCACGTGCTGGCCACCACATGTGACCAGAGGGTGAGAAGCAGTGTATGAACAACCAAAGCCCGAATCAGTGGACGGAGGTACTGGTGAAGAGAGTCAGGGAGGTAGAATGGCAGAGGCAGAGGCGGGGGGATGTGGAAGAAGGGGAATCCACTGTCCCATGCTAGCACGCCATCCACCAACCAGTCTCCTCCTCCTCCTGGATGCAAGGGTATGGCTTCTATGGTGGGGTCCAGAGGCACCAGACCCCACCATCAGGCAGGTAGCGCTCAGGCCTTGGTGGTTGCCTCTCTCACCAAGGACATAGAACCACTGCTGTGCGAGCCCTTGCCCTACTGGGCAAGTTGCAGCCCGATGTGGTCAGATATGGCCACGGTTGCCCAGCAACACCTGTCCTGTCCACCAACCAGTGTTCCAAGTGAGAGGGTGTTCAGCATTGCTGGGGATGTTGTGACACCCCACCGCACCTGCTTGGATCTTGGTTTGGTGGAGCAGCTGCTGTTCCTGAAAGTGAACCTCCCACAGCTGGAGTACCCCAAGCTCCAGGTGCAGACAGAGTGAATGCCACCCTCCTCACTGTCTACACCCATTTCCTTTTTTCCATTTTTTAAAAGCCATTTAAATTCCCCGCTCTCAGCTGGAGGGGGCACTCACTGCATCACCAGCCAGCAGAGAAAGAATATGTCCCTGTTGAGCTCCCATGCCAGGATGAACTTGGAGGTATGGCTAGGGCTATGGGGAAGGAGGAGCCCCCAGGTCCTGGGCATGACTACTAAAACTGCACTCTGCCAGGGTCAGGGAGGTCATGTGGGACTGCTAACTGGGGAAAGCCCAGACTCGACAGGTCTTTGACAGGCTTGAGTCTTGCTGGTTGCAGTGGAGTTGTGAGGCTTCACGTGAACTCAGCTTAGCTGCCTAGGGTGCCAGCTTTTGGGTTGAAAACCTTTTTGTCAGACTGAGAAAGCACCTGCAGTTGGTGTGTGTGCTGTTCCTGGATGAAAGGAATAGTAAAGAAGGCAGAGGCCGGCATGCAATGCAGGCAAGAAAGCCAGTCGGTGAAAATTGAAATGGACGCATGAGGGGGTAAGGGACAGGCTGGGGGAAGGGGTGGGAAGAGGATATAGCAGCGCAGGTAAAAGTGAAGAGGTACCTAGCAAGTCAGATGTTTGGCAGGTTGCAGCGTGTCATAATTCCACTGCCTTTATCAAGTCCATGAGTTTGTGTACCTGCTACCTAGGAGGCTGATGAAGTGAAGTTCAAATGACTGGCTGTGAAATGTGGTTTGTTAATTCCTTCTCAGGATCAGGCCTGAGATACTGGAGACTGGTTGGGGTTTTTTTTGCAAGAAATGTGCTCCCACAGGTAGTTGGGTATTCTTGTCTTTGACAGATTCTGGTGTGCAGTTTGTTGGGGTACTGGAGATAGTTGGTAGGTTTTGAGCTGTAGGAAGTTGGCTTCTGGTGATGACGTTAGGTTAGCAAGGTTCAGTGCTTGTTTTAATTTACAATCCACTTTTCAGAGCCGGGCCTATGAACTGCACTTCATCAGCCTCCTTGGTACAGAAACTCATGAACTCAATATAGTTATAGGCTATAATGGGCAATCATGAAACTGCCTATGGGCGAAACATTGAAACAGCGAAACAGTTTCAACAAAACAAAATGGGACAACAGTTTCAAAATGAAACAAAAGTCTAAACAAAACACTGTCCCATCAAAATGGAAGTAGAAACCGAACAATGCTGTTTCGCACAGTCCTACATACCATCATGGAGCAGGTGAAGAATGGTGATGAATTTTGGTGTGTATCTGTATTTCACAAGGATCCTCAACATTGCTTCTCAACTAACAAGAGTAAAAGGCTTTTGCGAGGCTAAAGAAGGCAAAGTGGAAAGGTTTATATTGTTCCCAGCATTTTTCCTGCAGCTGGTGAGCAGTGAAAATAATCTTGGTTGTGCCTTTTGATTCCCTAAAACCCACACTGAGATTCCGGGAGAAGCTCTTTAGCAAGTGGAAGGAGATGGTTCAGGAGGGTTCTCATAATGATTCCGTTATTAATTGTGATAATACTTGTATTCTAATATTTGTATATTTATATTTATTTTTGAAAAGGGTGCCACTAAATTCTGAAATGGAGAAAAACGTGTGCAATCCTTCTGCCAGGCACCAGATAGCAGTAACAAGGGTGAATTCACCTTAGAGGTTTTACATAGATTAATATCTTGGCTCGAGCCCCCAACCCAGAAACATGGGAAAACAATTTTGGGCTGGGTCTTCCAAAGTGAAAAAAAATTCTCCACTTGCAAGAAATATCAAACTATAACAGAATTCATTAATGGGGGAAAAGGGGAGATGGGATGACGAACTGATTTAACTATCAATAGCACACCTCAATCCACTATTAACATTTTAGCACAGTCAATAGGTTCATAATTCTCTCAGTCTCACACAGGGTGAACAGCATAGTCAGTAGAGCTAGTATAGCTCTAAACCCAAGTTTTTCCTTGCCTCAAAACTGCTGAGGTGCTGCTCTACCACTGCTGTTGCCACTCTGACACTGCTGGGGTGCTGTTCCTCATTGTTCCTCCCCACTGCTGTAGGGGCACTGGTCCCCAATACTGTTTCTCACCGCTGCTGGGGCATTTTCCTCTTCTGGCTGCAGAGGAAACCCAGCTTTTTTCAGAACCAAATCTCAGCATTTCACAGGTACAGGTTTCTACTTGACCTGCTAGTACCCTAAGGATTTCAGCTCTTTAGGACCAAGTGGATAACAGGCTCAGACTCAACACTCATCTCTTTATGGTTGGATGGTTAGGTGCAACACCATCCCCCTAGTTTTGTTTGGTTTGTTTGCTGTTGGTTTGGGGATTTTTTGTTGGGTTGGTTGTTTTTTGTTTTTTTGGGGGGGGGGGATTGTTTTGTTTTGTTAATAATAATCATCATGCATCTTGGGTCAAATTAGCCAAATCAGTTCTTAATTCTCAGTTCCAAACTGAGCAGAGTTCAGTTATTCAAGTCTGTGTAGTGCTACCACCAGTAAGTAATTCTACCTCCCAGACTTTTCAGTCTGAGACTTAAAATACTCCTAAATCCATGGCAGACATCCCACATGCAAGTCCCAAGCCCAGAGACCTGGAAGTTCAGATGCCCCCCCCCCCCCCCCCCCCCCCCCCAGTCTCTCTTGCCTGTGGCCAAAAGCCATAGAAGTAAACTAGAGGAAGAGCCCAAGAGCAATCCCCCAACACCCTACATTGTTTAGCCAAGATCCTCCCATTGGGAAGCTACAGTAGACTGCCCATAGTACAACAGACAGGTCTCCACCCTCAGCTGCCCTACCCTCAGCAGAAAAAAAGCAGAGAGCTCCAACCTGGAGCCTCTCCCCCATCTCTTGTGATTCCTGAGCTGGAAGTCCCTTTCTCTTAGACTGCCAAATGAGTCATGATAACTACCAGTCTTCACTCACAGCATCATTCCCCTTATGTACTTTGCCTTACTGGAAGGTAGGGCCAGTACACACAAACCTGACTTCCCTAGCCTCTTAACATTTTGAATATAAGAAGCAGTTAAAGCATGCTATGACAGTATAACCAAGCACAAAAGTTTTTTACTCCCCTATCCATGCATACCAATGGAGGATATGTAGTTGAGACAGTCACCTAATCTGACATAGTATACCAATGACTGTATGCAAATAAGTACCAGAGATCATCACCTCTTGTCACAGAGGTACAGTAGCAAGAGGGTCATATTTGTTATGTTCTTTGCAATGATGAACGACACCATCTTTTCAAAACCCTAGATCTGCCCATGATTACAAACCATTTTTCCAGTCTATCTAGGTCATTCTGGATCCCAGCCCTACCCTCCAGATGGTCTATAAATTCTACCCATCTTGCTGTCTTCAAATTTGCTAAGTATACACACAATCTCATCTTCACTATTAACAGCTTAATCATCAAGGAAGATATTAAAGAATAATCAGACCCAGGACAGATCTCTGGAGAAACTCAGTTGATACCTCCAAGTAGACACTGAGCCATTGATGTGTACTCATTGAGCACAATGATCCAACCAATTATGGATCCACTGTACAGTACCACCTTACACCTAATCTGTAATTCTGCAGGTATTAATGAGAATGTCATGAGAAACAGTATCAAAAGCCTCAATGAAGTTGAAGTATATCACATCCACTACGCCTCCCTCATCCATAGAGCCTGTCACCTTAGCACAGAAGGAAACCAGGTTGGTCAGGCATGACTTGATTTTGCCAAATTCATGATGGTTGTTCCTAATGCCCTTCTCCTTTCAGTGTTTAACAGTAGATTTGTTGAGGATCTACTCCATGGTCTTTTCAGGTATTGAGGTTAGGCTCACTGGTCTGTAATTCCCCAGATTCTCATTCTTCCCTTCCTTAAAGATTGGAACAGGGCAAATATACTGCCTATCATCTGGCATCTTACCCAACCTCCACAAGTTCTCAAAGAAATAGCCAATGACTCCAAAATAACCTCAGCCAATTATTTCAGTACTGTAGGGTGCATCCCATCCAACCCTGCTGATTTGAAATTATCTAGCTTCTCTAAGTAATCCCTAACATGTTCTGTTACTATTCAAATTCATTTGACTCCTTCCGTATCTTTACAGCCAACTGCATGTGTCATCTGGTAGTAGTACTAGTAGGCATTTTTCTGTCTTGCAAGACAATATAATTGCAGAGTGAGGTATTAGCTTGCAGAACATCTGCGAGTGTGGCTGTAGAGGCCAATTCTTGAGTGACAGTCCCTTCTGCACTTATTACATGCGAAGCTCATATCAAAAAATCCTGAATGTGATACAGGGTTCTTTTCCCTGAGGTTTCTTCTTTCTTCTGAATGTTGGGTTCTTCTCTCCTCAAAAGCCTTTGTTCCACATTTAACAGACAGTTTCCAAGCACTTCATCAAGGACCTGGAAAGTGGCAAGAAGCACCCTGGGCAAGTTTGCAGATGACACCAAACTGGGGGGAGGGGAGGGCTAGGATTCAGAGCGACCTAGACAAATTGGAGGATTGAGCCAAAAGAAATCTCATGAGGCTCAACAAGGACAAGTGTAAAGTCCTGCACTTGCAGTGGAAGAATCCTACACACCAATATAGGCTGGGGGCTGACTGGCTGGGCAGAAGTTCTGCAGAAAAGGACCTGAGGGCTACAGTGGACAAATAGCTGACTATGAGCCAGCTGCAGGCCCTTGTGGCTAATAAGACTAACAGTATACTGGGCTGCATTGGTAGGTGTGTTGCCAGCAGGTCATGGGGAGCGATTATTCCCCTCTATTCAGTACTGGTGAAGCCACATCTGGAGTACTGTGTCCAGTTTTGGGACCCCTACTACAGAAAGGACACAGACAGATTGGAAAGAGTCCAGGAGGCAACAAAAATGGTGAGGGGGCTGGGGCACATGACTTATGAGAACAGGCTGAGGGAAGTGAGCTTATTAGTTTGGAGAAGAGAAGGCAGAGGAGATTTAATAGCATCCTTCAACTACTTGAAGGGAGGTTCAAAAAGAGGATGGAGCTAGACTGTTCACAGTGATAGCAGATAACAGAACAAGGAGCAACAGTCTCAAGTTGCAGCAAGGGAAGTTTAGGATATTAGGATAATATTTAGATAATTAGGAAAAACTCTCTCACTAGGAGGATAGTAAAACACTGGAACAGGTTACCCAGAAAGGTTTTGGAACCTCCATCCCTGGAGGTTTTAAAGACCCGGCTAGAAAAAGTTTTGGCTGGGATGATCTAGTTGGGGATGTTCTTGATTTGAGCAGGGGGTTGGACTAGATGACCTCCTGAGGTAACTTCAAACCTTATTTTCTATGACTGTATGACTTCAAATTTTCAAGTCTTCTCCCAGTCATTTGGCTCAATGTTCATCTCTCTCTTGCAAGCATATTTGACCTGGAGATACTAACACTGGTCCTCTTCCTATAAAGATGTATCCATACAAGAGCTCCTTGGGTACATGGCCAGTATCCATTCTCCACATATGACCACGCCACTGAAGTTGACATTGACTAAAAAGAAAATGGATGCTCAGAATGTTGGCACATTCCAAGACCTCAGCCTGGGCAACTTTGTCCAACAAGGAAATTTCTAGAATGTGGTGAAGGCAATGTTAAGTTGTCATCTGGTAGCTACCCCTATTTGTGAAAACTGAAAAGAAGCATTAACCACTTCAGCCTTCTCTGGATCCTACACAACTAGATAGCTTTCTGCATTCCATAATGGATTTATGGGTTTTTTGGCCATCTTCCTGACATGCTTGTTGAATGCCTTTTACGTCCCTTTCCAGTTACATCTCAAATCATGCCTTGGCCTTCCTAATTTTCTCCCTGCGTGCAAGTGATACTCTTATACACATTCCTTTTAACACAGCCAGGCTTTCCCTTTTTGCAAGATTCCTTTTCGAGTTTCAACTCATTGAAGAGATTACTGTCTAAGCAGGCTGGTCTCCTGTTTTACTTCCCAGTCTTTTGTTGCTTTGGGATTTTTTGGTCCTGCACCCTTAAAAAGGCTTCTTTAAAGTACAGTCAGTTCACCTGCATTCCTTTTCCCCCTCAGACTTGCCTCCCTCTCCTTCCTTCCTTTAGAATCTTGAACTCTAAATGTTTTTGGTAACCGTCTGTGGCGGGGGCAATGGAAATGTCAAGCCACAGGAATCCCGTGGCAGTGGCAAAAGCTCCTCACCACCAAAGACGCTAGTGGCCCCACTGCACACTGAGCTGCAGGGACATGGCGGCAGCAGCAGAATCGCCGCACTGCCAGCAGTACTAGCGAACCCACAACACGCAGGGCTGCGGAAAAATGGTAGCGGGGGCAGGAAAGCCACGCCGGCAATCCCACAGCCCCCGGGGACATGGGAACAGGATAGTGGCAGGTCCACCGCACAGCTAAGCTTACTAGCAACCCAGCAGCATCCCACGTCTCAACCAGCTGGGGCCCAGGGGCGGGCCGAAGAAGAAAAGCCAGCACCAGCTGGGAGGCGCTTTGTAAGCACATGCTGATGCTAATTCGCTGCCCAGGGCAGCGAGACACAGATAAAAGTCCCAGCTTCCGGCCCAACGGTGGGACCAGAAGGAAGTCCCTGGCAGCCTAGGGCAGGCTGCAAGACAAGCTGGGAAAAAGCCGAAGACGACCAGTGGTGGGAGCTACCTCCAGCCATTGAGTCAAGGGAGGAGCATCAGGACATCAGGAGGGAGAACGTGGGAATCCTCCTGAGGAGAGGGTCAAGAAGAATGATGAAAAGACCAAGGAGGAAGAACAAGGATGGTGACTGACACCAACACCGAGTCCAAGGAACATCGACACAATAAGAGATTGGGGCTAGGTGGGGTATAGGAGAAGTGGATCCCCAAAATCCTTGTGCTACCAGGAGACCGTAGCCAAACACCACTGAACCAGGTGTACTATCAGTCCCCGAGAAAAAGGTTCCATCAAGGATGTGGCAGGTGAGAATCAGTGGGTCAGGCAACTGGTGCTGGGACAAACTATCAGCCCGCAAGCCTGCAGTTGGCCCAGGGCAACCAGAAAAGCATAGGCAGGGAGCACCAGACAGGCATGGCCAGTTACATGGTCACCCAAATTACCTTCCACTTTCACATTCTGAACCAATTCCTCCCTTCTTGTGAGCAGCAGGTTGAAAAGAGCTTCCCCTTTAGTTGGCCTCTCTACCTTCTATACCAAAAAGTTATCCCCAGCACACTCCAGAAACTTGCTGGACTGCTTCTGCACTGCTGTATTTCCCTCCCAGCAGATATTCCAATAATTCAAGTCCCCCCTGAGAACCAGGTCCTGTAATTTGGAAGCTTCATTAGTTGTTTAAAGAAGGCCTCATCCACCTCTTCCTGATATCCCTTATTAAGTTTTTATCCAGGTCCCCTGGCTCTTTACTTACTTCAGGGCTTTTATCTTCTTTCCCCAATGAACTTAGTTTAAAGCTGTCCTCACTAGGTTTACAAGCCTATGTACCGGGGTGGGCAAAATGCAGCTTGTGGGCTGGATGCGGCCCGCCAGGCCATTCTATCCGATCTGTGGGGCCCCTAAAAAAAAATTAGAAAATTAATATTTATCTGCCCCTGGCTGCCTGTCATGTGGCCCTCGATGGCTTGCCAAAACTCAGTAAGTGGCCCTCCACCCAAAATAATTGCCCACCTCTACTATATACAAAGACATACTTCCCTCTCTTTGTCAGGTCTACCCCATCTCTTCTCAGCAGTCCATTGTCCAGGAACATCACTCCATAGTCAAAGAAGCCAAAGCCCTGCTGGCGACACCATCTAGGCAGCCAGGTGTTGATCTCCAGGATGCACTTGCTCCCTGCTAGGCCTTTACCCTGGACTGGAAGGATAGATGAGGACACCACCTGGGCCACATTCCCTGCATCCAAAGCTATGTTGTCCCTCTCAGCTTACTAAAGGTCACCAACAGCAATATCATTAGTGCCTATAGAGATGAGCGGCATTGGACTCTAGGAAACCTTTCTATGAGGTCTTGGATGCATGCTCCTGGCAAGCAGCAGACCTCTTAAGCCAGCAGGTCAGGCTGATAGATGGATACCTCCATAGCCCTCTTAAGGAAACCTGGAACCTCTTGTATGCTTGGAGGCCTCTTCCCTCAGGGATAAGTAAAAAAAATGTTCTTTGTTCTTAGACTAATCTGCCTTAAATATTTATGCAAAAGAAAATACTCAATTCCCTTTCTCCCTGCAAAACATCATGATATGGAAGGGCAAGAAACCTACTTTGTCTTCTAGAAATTCTTATGCCAAAACTTTTGGTGTAGAAATAAGACAAAAAGTCTTCCATACCATTAAACATAACTTTCTAATTGCTGGAATCCAGACCATTGTTTCCATTGTCTATAAAGAAACAGCATTAAAAGAAGCCAAACTGCTACTTTTCCCCACATCTAAGCTGAGCTATTTGGGGTAAGGAAACATGGGTCTTGCTGCACTACATCTTTGTGAAGAGGATAAGAAGCTTCTAGTAAAACCCCAAATCACATGAAACAAAGTTAGACATGCTCAACAGTACATTAGCCCCTGAAGAATGAAAACAAGATTTGTTCAGTTTACTGACTTGCCCTCTTCAAGACTTTCCTATTCTTCCTTTCCTAACTACCGACTTGGTTTTATGTTTTTGACACCATAGCATTCTTGTCTATGATTAGCCTTATCACAGTAAGAATCTACATGTGTGTCTGTACTGTATTAATAAGACGTTATTACTATATTTACTCTATTCCAAAGCAAGGTTCTCCCCCCATATAACATCAGAAGAAAAGCCCCTTATCTTGGAATCATGTATGAGGCAGTAGGGGGACAGGCAGCAGCTGTAACTGTGACCCCAACACAGGGTCGAGGCTGGAGTTGCAGCTACTCTGCTACTGCCTGTCACCCCCCTCTCGCTGCCACCTCTGCCCTTCCATACCTCCAATCCCCCTTGTTTGTCCCCCCTCCACTAGCCTTGGGCCTCCTGTCCCCCTACAACCTCTTCACCCCCTCCCCCCAAATTTTACCCCCTGCAGCCTCTGCCACCCTGCCTGCCCTCCAGCTGATTACCTTTGCTCTGGCTCCGACTCCACTCAAGCCTGGAGCACAGAGCAAGCGTGCTCCAGCCCCAGCTCAGTCCAGTAGTAGTCCGAGTGGGGGTACAGCAGCTCCAGCAGAGGTACTGCAGCTCCAGCCCTGGCTCCAGGGTCCAGCCAGAGCTGCTACCACTACCACCAGGCTGGGCTGGGGCCAGAGCATAAACATGCTCCATACCACAAGCTGAAGAAGTAGGGCTGGAGCAGGAGCAAGGATGGGAAGAAGAGCTTATGGGAGAGGGGCAGGTGGGGGAAGGCGGGGGGGAGACAGAAGCAGCAGAAACAGAGGCAGGCACATAGGAAGGGGGAGGCAAGGAATGCAGTAGGGGCAAGGAGCAGGGATTAAGCTGCTTGACTCACCCCTACCCACCCCCTTACCACTGTTGCTTTTCCCACTACAGCAGTGAGGGGGACCGCTTTAAGACAACCCTCCAATACTAAGATTCTAAATATTGAAAATGGTAACAAATTTATACGTTTTCCATATATAGAAACAAATTACTGGGGAGTCATCTTAAATTCAGGGTTGTCTTATATTCAAGTAAATACAGTAGCTACTAGAAAAAAATTGGAACACTGGGCTGAATCTTCAAACTGATGACCTTCAAAGATACATGTTAAATCAGCTCTCTCATAATTTACACATGCAGGATAATGAAGCTTTCAAAACCTGAGGGGGAAAAAAAAGCCCTCAGTATCTGTATAAACAAATAGTTCTTTAGTTACAGAAAGATCTAGAAATAAGCTAACAGTTTCACCGACCTGTGAAAAACATTCTGGACATGGCCACACTTGTATGCTATCAGGAAGTGGGACAAATGAGCCTAAGTCTGCCATCCTTTCATATCTTATATAGTACCTTCTCCACAATTATTAATCATGCATTTATTTTACTATATTTTTATTGAGTTCTCTGTTTTTTCCACAAATAAATGTATTTTGATTTAAATTGAATGCAGATTCTGATGTCTGCTAGCAGACACTGAGCACCTGAAGGTAAGAAGTTAAAGATAAAGGAAAGCAAAAACTGAAGAAATGACAGCATAACTAGAGTCAAAAACAGGGGCACATCCCTCAAAAGATACTATCCCAAAAAGCTAGCAAAGTACAGTCAGGTGTGGGCATGGAGAAAGCTTGAATGAGGCTACAAACACACAGATACTCTCTTGCATAGCAGAATGCCCCAATCTCCTGAGAAGCCTATGCTTTAAAACAAAACAAAACAAAAACAAAACAAAACATGGAGCACGTTCTGGTAAATCTAGGACCAGACTGATTTCTTCCCCTCTCTCTAGTTCCAAAATTACACTATTTTGGCAAGATATCACGCTGGTCACATTTCTCTGCCTTTTATGGGCATTTAGTTGTGACATCACACCTGCCTCTACTCTAGAAACAATATGGTATTCAAACACTATCTACATAACTGATTCCTGAGCCAATATATTTACATTAATAAATACAAAAATAACTACACTAACAGAGATATGGGGCAGAAAATTTTCCAAAACCAAAACTCAAATCCTTATTTCATCTCAGACTGCAAGTGAAAGCAAAACCAAAACTAAAACTGTGATTAATTTTTGTTTCACTTTCAATTCAACAAACACTCACAGCAGTGTCTCATTTCCTTTATTGAGTTGGGGAAGTTGGAAGTGTTTGCGTAAGATGTTAGTTTTTTAATGCTTTTGGCTTGCCTTAGTCATAAGAACGCCGAATCAGAAAAAAACTAGTGTGTGGCATCATTATAGTGAAGTTCAAGCCACTGAAGGAAGGAAGGAAGTTGGTAGATGTAAATATTGCAGGCAGAAGTATGCTAACAACACAACAAGAATGAAGGAATGTTTAAAACATGTAGAAACTGTCCCGAAAGAGTACAAGCCATATACAGAAAGCTAATAAAAAGAAGTGGTGGAACAACATCATCTGAGAAAAGTCTACTTCAGGAATCATATGCAAGTAAACGAATTAATATGTTAAAACAACACACAGTACTGACTAGCATCTATATTGTTTTAAAACATTATAAGTTTTTCAAGTTGTTAATGCAACTCTAGACTATTATTTACTTACAATATTTGTATCCTGCTTTTCTGCTGGCACTAAGCACCCAAAGTGGCTTAGGCTTAACCATAATTTTTTTTAAAGTTACACAATAGATAAACAGTTAATTATTTCAACCCAGCAGAGCAAGCTTAGTCCTCTAGCCAATGGCAGAGGCCAGACTATACTTCCCTTTGGCTCTGCAGTCCCAGGGCAACTGAGCAGCAAGTTGAGCAGCAGAGGGTTCCTTCTGGAAGGGATGGAGGAAGCAAGCTCCCTGACGCTTCTTCTCCTTCTGATGGATGAGGACAGACTAGAGTAGGCTAAAATAAAAATCTTTTCCCCCTTTTGTTGCAGGAACTTCATAGCTTAAGTGTAATAGCAGATTTACAAAAAATGGAAAATGAAAATGTTGAGCTGCCAGGTCTGGAGGAAGAAGCAGCAGGATCCTCGCTTTCAAGATCACTGTCACCAGCATGAGTAGCTGTTCAAGACAGTCAAGCTCTTTATCAAGCTTTGTGGACAAAATGATCGAGAAGATCAAGAAAAAGCAGATGAGATGTTAGCCCAAGCTATATTTGCAAGTGGTACACCTTTCCATAACTGTAAATCAATACTGGAAGGAACATTACAAACTAATTTGCCCATCATAAATTACTGTCATGTTATTGCTCATCACATTCTCTCTTCGATAGAGAGTATGACAGAGCTCAAACAATGGTTATTCAAAGGATTGGTCAAGCAGAATTACTGACTCCGATGTCAGATGGATAGACTGATAAACAAGAAAATCCTTTATTGAACATTATGTTTGCAACACCTGAACCAATATTCCTGAAAGCAATTGCTACCAAATCTTCTCGTCATACAGGTGAATACATAGCCAAATTACTGCGGGAAGAGATTGAAAGTGCAGGTCCCTCCAGGGTACAAGCCCTTATAACTGATAACGCCAGTAACATGAAAGCTGCATAGCCGCTGCAGGCCAGACAAAATGGCTTGGTGGGCCACATGTTGGACAAGACTGCTCTAAGGATCCTAAGCATTCCACCAACAGCAGCTTTTTGTGAATGAAACTAGAAGGCTTTCAGCTCAATCAAGAGAAAAAAAGAGGAACAGACTAACAAATGAACGCACTACTAAGTTTTTTTCTATTTCTCAATTCTCTCTTGCTTCTGGAGAATCAGTCAGAAGCATAATTAGTGAAGAAGATGCAGCATGATGATAAATTGCCCTTGCGGACAGACTCCTTGGTAAAACCATCCTTTAGCAATAGAGAACGTGGTTCAAGTCGTTCTGAATCAGATTTGCTTCCAACTGATTCTGAAATGGAACTAATAAGTAGTGCAAGTGATTCTGCAGATAGTGACAGTGAAACTGGAGGTGCCGTGATGACCTCTGTGGAAGAGAGTTTAACTCTGTTGAAGTAGATGAGTGGATAACCACGGCATATCGTGCACAGTTCTTTAGGTGTGCTAAAATGAGTGTATCAACAGTTTTCAGTGCCTTTGTTTTTTTCTTAAATCGATACAAGCAAGGTAAGAGAAGCACACGCTATTGTGTATTCTCTTTACATTTTTACAAGTATTTCAATAAAAATAATTTCTTCCCACATAAAGCTTTAAAATTTGTTTGAATATAACATTTAAACCATACTAAGTGTGCTGTATTTAATTTTTTTCCTAATCAAATATTTCAGTTCAAATACTTGTGGTTATTGGGAAATAAAATTAACATTTTTAGTTCTGTTTACTAAATACAAGTCAAATAAACATGCTAAATCAGACCATGCTCTATTTAGGGCATTGGAAATTTTTTCCAGAAAACCCACATCTCTGTACACCAACAGCAAAACTTAACAATTACTGCTGTTCAAGAAGTAGCACTTGCTCATGAAGCTGCATCTCTCCATTCAAAGGAGATATAAATGTTGCTGCAAACATGACATCGGGCTCACTAAGTACAGTCCAAAAGGAGTTTTCCAAAGTCACCACCAGCTCACTGAAGAATTAATTCTCCATCCTTCAGAAGCTCCTATAGCTATGGTGGACTCCACAGACAAAACAGAGGCTGTTTCTGCCATGCTAACTACAATCATTGTAAGCACAAGGATCACATTAAATGTGTATCAGAAACTCAAGCCATCCAGAAAAAAGTCAAATGAGCAGGGCATACCTTCAACCGACACAAATATTTATGCTGATCTGAATAAAATTTCAGCCTGTTGAGCACTTGCAGATACCTGTACTACTGGGTTTGTCAATTGTGAAGAAAACACACCTGAACAGAAGATCTACACCACAGTGCTGTTCCAGGGTATTCCATGTGTCACAGAGGATCCTCAGGATTCCACATCTGCCTTAATTTCACAAGAGACAAAAAATGCTGTGCTCTCCAAAATCAACCACCTATTGTCACATGTGAAACAAGACTTGTTGACTACAATAAACAAGCTGTTGACTTAAAACAGGAGCAGACAAAATACAGCCCATGGGCCAAGTATGGCCCACCAGGCAATTTCGTCCTGCTTACAGGCACCTACCAATTAATTGTACCCCGCCAGGCACATATGCTTCACTCCCACCCTCCCATGTGGGAGGGCCCCAGCCAGCATGCACAGCTTCCAGACAGGCCCACTGCTGCCACCACCAGGGGACCTCCTCACCTTCCCCAGCCTCCAGCAGCTCCTCCTTCTGTCTCTGCTGCAGTGCTCACTCCAAGCAGGAAGTAGGGAAGCTGCAGCTGGGCCAGGAGTGTGGGACTGGTGGAAGTCCGGAGCCTGGGGTTTGCACTGGTAGCAGGGTGGCCGGAGTGTGGAACTTGGGTGGACAAGGTGTAGGTGTGTGTGAGGTTTGTGGGGTGGGTGTAGGGACCTCCCCCCCCCACACATGGCACACAGCACACAAAGAGAGATTAAAAAACCCACAGTCCATACCAATCTGGCCATGGGGTAAAATTCCTTCCTGACCCCAAATACAGCACTGGTTTGACCCAGAGTGGAGGGGCAGGATGCTCTAGCCAGGTACCTCTGGCTTTCAGTCCTAGAAAAAGCACTGGCACACCCTAGTCAAAATCCCTTGGCTGCAGCCAAAACCCCATGCCTCTGAGGGAAGCTTAAAAACACTTTGACACACATAGCAGGGAGCAACCAGCAAAGCCCAGAAACATGGGAAATACTCACAGCAGAACAGAGGCCTACTGCTGATAGTAACTGGAATTTGCAATTGGTTTATTTTTTTTTATTACAATAGCATGCAAATCCAAGGCTGAAGCCTCACAGAAGGACTGATGAAAAGCAAATTAAAGACCTGTATACATCAAAGCTTCCCAGACTTGTAGCTGAGCACCAGAAGCAAAAACTCGGGTTCTCCGCCCATACAGATGTCCAAACCAAACACAGCTGCGCACCTCCAAAGCCAAGCAAGCAAACCACAGTGGGTGCCTACAGCTGTTCTTGAAGCGACAGGGCCAGTGTCATACCAAGCCAAGACTCCAGATGCTAACACACTTCACAGACATGGCAGCGGTGCCCAGATGCAGTGCCAGGCTTCAGTCCAGGAGACATCCTGCTGCCACAGAGCAGGCTCTCACAAGGCCCATTAAATGCTCTAGCTGCTGGCAGTAAGCACCTCCAAAGCCGGCCTAGCCTAGGCTGCACGAGGAAGCCGCCAAGCAGCCTAAAAGCAGCAGGGCAGGAGTGAGCAGCAGAGCAGCCGGCCCCTCAGCCAGCAGCCCCCGGACCGCTGAGAAACGCGAGCGCGGCACCCACAACCGCTCCCAGCTCACCTGCCTCTGAGCCAGTCGCCTCGGCGGGAGCTCGGCGCTGAGCCGGGAGCCACACCCACCCGACGCTGCGCCTGCGCAGCTCCTGCTAGGAGCGCGCCGCAGGCCGCCTTCCGGCGGAGCGTCAGCTCGGAGCCTTGTCTAACTCCTCCCCGTCTCTTTCGCCACTTGCGCCAGCCGGGCCCTAGTTTATGCTCCTGGAGCCGCCGCTGTCGCGGCAAGGCCAGGCCGGGTGTGCCTGCAGCGCCGGGCTGAGGAGCTCGCCCCGGGCCTGGGCAGAGCGTTCCCCCTCCTGTCCCGGCTTGTTCTTGAGGTGAGGCTTCAGCGCCAGCTTTCTGCTTAGTTGACGGTTGCTGCTGTTTCCTGCCCGTGTTTATTGGCACGGGAAGGATGTCGGCAGAAGGGATAGCAGCCAGGCATTTCAGTAACATGTACACTATGAAAGAAAGAACCTCGGAGCAAAGCCTGGAGTGCATCACACTCACTAAGCCCTAGGTGACTGGTAGAGGGTGCACAAGGGTGCACATGCCCTCCCCCCCACAGGTGCCCTGCCTGAGGGCCAGCACCAACTCTTGGCGGGGCTGGTGCCCCCGAGCTGTTGGCAGCTTCTGCGGGTGCCCCCCCAGGTTCAGGAGGCACCAGTCACTCATGCACTAAACTTCTGTTGCTGCTGTAGAAAGCAGCTGCAGGAACTAATTGAGGTCTGGAAAACCTGCCTTATAATCAAATTCTTTAGAGAAGGATAAGGGGTGACTTGACCACAGACTACAAGGACCTCCGTGGAAAGATTTCTAATAGCATTAGACTACTTGATCTGTCAGGCAGAGGTATTCACTACCAGTGACTAGAAGCTAGGCAAATTCTGAGTACAAACAGATTTTTAACTGTACCACTGAAGTGGTTGAACCACTGAAGAAAGGTAGTTAAGGATGTGGGGGATTATTTGCTATCTGCAGCATACACCAGGGACTTGTACACCAGGCCACAAATCGGATACTCCTGGCTTTGGTGGATATTATTGTTAGGGTGACAATATTTGAATCTTAGAGAGTGCTGGATTTGCAGCTGAATACAAGGCATGACCTGTGGCCTAGCAGACCTACAGAATGATAGCTAAGCCAGCCATTTGCTTATACTAAGTAACCATCTAAACTGTGTCAACCATTTTTCTGGAAAAAGCAGCAGTTAAGCCTGTGTGCTGTGAACCAGCTATAGCAAGGAATGAGATAAGATATGGAGGCCCATAAAAGGTGGAAGATGGTACAATCTGAGACAAAAACAGACTGGAATGTGAAAAAAAAAAGTACTTAGTAACAGAATCCAAGATGAACATATGCAAAAAGGTGAATGGTGATTGGTGAAGAAACCTCCAGAAGTTTCCAGGTTTTGGTCAAAGTCCACCCATTGAAGAAGAGAAGTCAAGGTCATGCGCTCGTAGCAAAAAGGCATGTAAATGAATGAAATGCATAGACAATTCCATGCTAATGAAGCAAACAGTAAACAGAGGCAGAGCTTGAGATAGGAGAAATGGGTGGAACATAAGGGAGGGTCAAGGGTAGAATAAATGTTAATGAGTAAAAACCAAAGTGTATAAATGTGGGAAAAAACTATCGTTCACTGCATTTCCCCAGTTTGTTGGGTTTTTTGGAGCTAGTCCGAAGCTGTCTCCATTCTGAATAAAGCTGTTGTGAGCAATGTGTGCTGGTGTTTGCTCCCTGCTTGTTCTGGCTAATGAGTACCAGGATCCATGAGCAATTGCATCGTCGTGTCCCTAGTCTTTGGGCACCGCGTGGAATCGGGGTCTAATATCTTGGCGTAGTTGGCAGGATTTGACACACATTTGCAGGGGACTGATCATTCCAATCCCACCAGGGTAAGGCCTAGCAGGAGTACTGGGTTCTCTTGGGCCTGGGTCGGCTTGGCATGAACTAGGTTCTAACGGGCCATCTCAGCTATCGTACCCTGTCTTTTACCTTTCACCAGTAGCATGGCAACAGGTTCAGAGGCTTTTCCTCTGTGTTTGGGGGGTCAGGGTGACCTCAGTGTTTTTTTGGTAAGTTGGGTTAAACGGAATGGGGATCCAGGACCCCAGGAAAGTCCGTCTAGCCTGGCTTGTATTACAGCCTTGGGTTGGGTCAAAGGAATTTTAAGTAAAGCAACTGCCCTCCAAGCTTTAGCTTGGAGTGTTCAAGATTTCACCTCCAGACTGCTGACACCTAAGAGAGAGCTTCAGAGTGAAGCCTGCTTTCTGGTTGGATGTACCTTAATTCTGATGATAACCCTAAGCTTAGTAGATATAGAATTGTTTAATTGTCTGTATTGTTGCTTTTTTGTTCTTGCTCTGTATCAATAAATTCACCTATTATTGACTGGCAAGTGTTGTAGACAGTCTAAAAGTTGTGCCCACACAGCAACTCCACCAGGACACAAGAGTAGTAACTTGACTGATCAGAGAATTTGTTGATGCAGAGTGATGTGTTTAAGAGGGGTCAGCTGAAACTTGTAGTAAGGTAGAGTTATATAGGAAGTAACTGAAGTTGCAAGTATTGTGCAGGAGATGTTGTTTGTTTCTGCTGATCAGGAGACTTTGTTTGTCCAGGTCAGGCAGAGTAGTGCACATGAGTATATGCTGTGGTCTGCTTGGAATTAAGTAAGAACCTCCTGTTGTGTTTACAATAGGAAGCTAAAAAGCAAAGAAAGTCATCTCTTTGCTAAAAAGGCTGTGTGAATGAACAGGGTCTTTTAACTCTAAAACCCCTGAGTAAAAATATAATTACAGCTTTCTGTGCAGAAAAGACGAAAGCAAGTATGTGTTTGTTGTGAAATTTGAAAAGTGTAAGTTACCAATGCAGGATATAGCAAGACAGTGTTATACGGGCAGTATAGCTTCAGAGAAATCAAAAACAGTTAGAGAAATGTAAGAGAAACACTCTAGAATCCTGTGTGTATCAGAAAATAGAAGCAAAGTAGCACAGAAAGAGACAAGGTATGTTACTAGGCATCTGTTCAGGCAGTGGCAGAGAATTTGTGATTAGAGGTAAAGGGAAACTTGGTGCGTCTCCCCCCACCCAAGAACAGTAAAGAGCCTAGAAGAGATAAAGATTGTTAACAGCTGTGGAACTAGAGATCAGTGCCCAGAATTAATTTGAGTTACTCTGAGCAGGGAAAAAGGAGTAAGCTTATCAAAGGCACATTTTGTTTTTCTCTGCAGAGGCATAGTTTAAAAGTTTATTTTTAAGGTAGGAAGAGTTTTCTTGAAGGGATTGTGTGTAATGTGTAATTTGTCACCCACGGCCTTTCAGGGGACCTTTCTTAGTCCAAGTGAAGCTTGCTGGGTTGTACAGCTTGCTGGGTTGTGAGAGAGAGAAAACTGATGAATGAATTCGTTTGCAGAGAGCAAGGCAGGAAGGAGCCGCTGATAAAAACGAATTGTGAAGCCTGTAGCCCAAAAAAAGTTATGGTTAAGATCTGTTAAGGAAAGAAAAACTAAAAGGTAAATGAAACCTAGAAAAAATGTTAGGATTCTAGAAAGTTGTTAGAGAGAAAAAGAAAAATCTAATAAAAAGTCTGCACAACCCTAGAAGACCAAGTAATCTGGCAGTCAGAGCACACACAGAAAAAATCACTGTTAGAGCTGCCAGAGCCTGCAATCTCAACTGACCCGAGGTGGGGCCAAGAAGCCCAGAAGTCAAAGACTGTGCCCATAAGTAATAAAACCAAAGTGGGAGAGTAGAAAGTTTAATCCTAGGTATGACCTGAAACTGCCACCCTCCTAGGTGTAGTTAGTGTAGTAAAGCTTAACAGGGTAGGCTCTGCAAAGTGCTGCATCATAACCACCCTAAGGAATAGGCAAAAGCAAATATAAAGTGACTTAAAACCCACCTCCATGTGAGGTATTCTTCATTAACAAAAAGCTAAGGGGAGCATATACTCCAACAGAAAAACCCTTGATGCAAGCAACAAAAAAAGAATTGTGTGACATGAAACGCCCGCCACTTTAAGAGAAGAATACTGCTGTAAAAGCAGCCTCTGCAAGGTGGAAAGAGGATAATTTTTTGAATAAGTGCCAACCTGGCTACAAGCCAAGCAAAGCCAGCCGCAAGTATATGAGCTTAAGAATAAACTAACCAAAAGGGGTGAACTCCGCTCCCTTTTTGTTCTTGTATTTTACAGGATGAAATCATAACTGAAGAAGTTTGCTAAGTACAAGAAGAAATCAAGCTTAACTGTGTTATGTGTAGTGATTGTGTTTTACTAAGTTTGTATAATGCTATTGTTATAAGTAATTGTAATGTCAACTATGCTAGACTATAAAATGTAAAGCAAAAATTTTGATAAGTTATGACATACCTGAAGAGTGGCTACAAAAATGATATGTTGTGCAGAGCATCACCTCCATTACCTGGCAGAGTTCAGCCATGTTAAAGATCAAGAAGGCTACTGAATTGTTTGTTTTATTTTCATCCTTTTGTTTCCTTCCCCCTCCGCGCGCGCGCACATGTGTGTGTGTGTGTGTGTGTGTGTGTGTGTGTGTTGCCAATGAAAAAGCAAAAAATATCCTGATAGTACCGTCGCCCCAGTTCCTGGCTCAGTCTCAGGCTAGAAAGCAAGTCACCTAAGAACTCTCCCACTCGTCATCAACAATAGGCAAAAGGTCAGTCCTCTGTCCGAGCAATGCAAAAGCACCATCTACCTTGCCAGGCCCAAGAGGTGTATTATGTGGAAAGAGTGATGACCTCTGGAGAATTGGCTTGGCTTCTCTTTTGCTGCCTATACTAATCCTGTGAGGGAGTGTTAGGGTGACAATATTTGGACCTTAGAGAGCACTGGATTTGCAGCTGAATACAAGGCATGACCTGTGGCCTAGCAGAGCTGCTGACCACAAGGCAGAATGATACCTAAGCCAGCCATTTGCTTATGCTAAGTAACCATCTAAACTGTGTCAACCATTTTTCTGGAAAAAGCAGCAATTAAGCCTGTGTGCTGTGAACCAGCAAGGAATGAGATAAGATACAGGGGCCCAAAAAAGTTGAACAATGGTACGACCTGAGACAGAAAAACAGACTGGAATGTGAAAAACAACACGTAATTGGTAACACAATCCAAGATGAACATATGCAAAAAGGTGAATGGTGATTGGTGAAGAAGCTTCCAGAAGCTTCCAGGTTTTGGTCAAAGTCCGCCCATTGACCGAAGAAGAGAAGTCAAGGACATGCGCTCGTAGCAAAAAGGCATGTAAATGAATGAAATGCACAGGCAATTCCATGCTAATGAAGCAAACGGTAAACAGAGGCAGAGCTTGAGACAGGAGGAGAAATGGGTGGAACGTAAGGGAGGGTCAAGGGTAGAATAAATGTTAATGAGTATAAACCAAAGTGTATAAATGTGGGAAAAAACTATGGTTCACTGCAGTTCCCCAGTTTGTTTGTTTTTTTTGGAGCTAGTCCGAAGCTGTCTCCATTCTGTTGTGAGCAATGTGTGCTGGTGTTTGCTCCCTGCTTGATCTGTCTAACGAGTACCTGGATCCATGAACAACTTCATCATCGTCTCCCTAGTTGTTGGGCACTACATGGAGTCAGGGTCTAACAGTTACAACTTTTAAAGAACCTGTCATTTTGAACATGTTGTAGGATGGATGATTTCGAGGGTGACACCAGTAAGTTTTCAGAAAGCTCCATGAGCTCAGATAGCAGATGCACCATTTTGTATGGTGCACTCAATGAAGATCTACTTGCTACAGTCCAAATAGAGTCCTGTTGTTACAGGTTTCCCTTGATTTATGCCATACATGTGTTCCTGGAAAACAGCACATAACTCGAATTCACATAAAGGGAACCCACTTTACATTGTAACAAATAGGGATACATTCCAAGGCCTCAACTGTACTGACCCCCAGACTCATTTCTACCACTTTTACAAGACAATGTTGGTACTCACCAGCAGCAGACAGTACACACAAGCACAGGGTCATGATGAATATTCAGTTGGTGTGAAGAGAGGGTGGTGAAGGTTTCATTGATGGACCAGGGAGAGGGGTAGGAGATAAGCTAGCGGGACGCTTAGAAACCATAATGGGGATGGCAGCTACAGAAACATGTGTCGCAGACAACAAGCGAGGAGTACAGATCCACACAGGAGACTATGTTTTGATGTGCATCACTCCCACAATGTACCGCACAAAGCAGCTGACTACAGGCTTCCACCGTGCCGATCCCATAAGAATCAATTTACCTCGCATGTAATGAATTTTTGGTATAAAAAGGGTCATCACATAACAGCGAATTTGCACATACAGAACCTGCATAAAGCAGGGGAAACCTGTATTGCATAGTTCTTTCTGCATGAAACAAGTGGTTTGTTTTATAGCCTGGTGCAAAACACTTAGGCCATGCCTAGATTACAAACTTACCGTGCTATGCAGGCATTTTCAAACATGCCGCACATGCTCGGCTTGGCTGCATCTTAACCAGAAGCAATATAGCTGCATCCATACACTAGTGTGTTAGTTAGCCACAGCCACACTGCTTTTGGTTCAGGAGGTAGCCTCTGCAGAGCATCATGACATCTGAGGACACTGCTGCTTAGCACACTAGGTTTGTTGTCTAGACTTGACCAATGTTCCACTGCCAGCATCCACCAGCCTGCAAAGTAGGGATATAATACAGCTACCTACCTCACAGACCCTTTTTGAGGATTAAATTATGTCTGTGAAAGATTTAATACAGTTGCTCAAAAGTTTGAATTTCCATTCTGTTGGAAACTGACATTCCCAAATATTTTAATTCAGCTTTAGAACAAACACTAGAATTTGGGATGGGGGTTAGGGTTAGGGAGCAGAGGAGTTTGGAAAAAAAAAAAAACCGTCCATGGAAAGAGCATTTTTTTTAAATGTATATTTTGGAAATAAAGTATTTCTATCTCTTTTTGCAAAATGAAAAAGAAAAAAAAAAAGTCAACAACACCTGATCTCTGAGCTCTTCATACCATCTTCCCTGGCTGTGGCTGAAGTCAGTTCTCATAGCTACCTGTCTGCAGCACAACCCAGAGCAACCAGGCCTGCTGTCCCCACCTCCAAGGCAGAGACCTGAGAAGATCTGGAAGCCCCAGGTTCAAGAGCAGTCAGTGGGCTAAGCTCTGATCACTACAAGGTAAGTGTGATGCCTGTAGGTATTATAGGGCTTGCTAGTACTGCCCTGCGCCTACAGGTGGCGACAGGGTAGACCTTGGCTCTGGATCACCAGGTCTGCTAGGAAGTGGGTCTTCCGTTTTCTTTCCTGCCACGACTTTGATGACCTATATATTCCCGGGAGGCAATGCCCACGGTACTCCTGCCAGGTCTTGATCCCTGTGTCTTCTGTGGGGCTCCAAACCTCCCCTTTATCCCAGCCTAGTCTCTCCAGATGGTGTTTTACAATATTCTTCTGCAGCCAGGTTGCAGTGCTGCCTGTTGAAACCTTATTTGCCCCTATCCCAGGGTGTCCTAGTGCCTCTTTTGTGTACACCCTTCCAGGGGCCGGTCTTGGCCTGTGCTCAAAAAATCAAAATAAACAGAAAAAAAAAAAAATCACAGAAAACCGCGGCTGCTTCTCAGCCTTCTTGTCAGGCTCTGACAATGTCCACTTTTCTCGTGATCAGGTGCTCAACCTCCCAATCACCATAATTCAGGCAAACAATCTCTTAGTTCGTTCTTTGCTGTGTGCTAGCCTGCCCTGCACCCCTGTGAATGTTCATGTCTCTTTGGGTTTCCCCACTGAGCAGGAAGGCTCTACCTGTGACTAGATTTTTTTCCTTCAGCCCCGCCTGGATCCTTTGTTGGAAAACTCCAGTCTGGAGACTCTGAGGCCTTGTGGACTCCCTCGCTCTGGATCCTCAGCTGTAGTTCCACTCCGGAGATTACCACTAGCCGCCTGTTTACAGGCGTCCACCTGCCTCAGGGTCACTCCTGCAGCCTTCAGGCACATTCTGCAGTTTCTGCCTGCCAAGATGCTTAGCCGCTCCTCTCTCCCTGCAGCCTGCAGGGAACTGACCCCTCTATGCCCCTCACCGAGGCAGGCAATACAACACTGCGTGAGATGCTGCTCCAGAAATTGGGTGGGTATTTTCCTTCCTTTCCAGGCTGCAACTACTGCCCAGCTGGCCCTCCATGTTGTAAGTTCTGTCTCACTCCTTCACAGTAAGTTTACAGGGAACCAGATAGAGTCCCACTGGAACTCCCTTTAGGGTTTATCAAAAGGTTATTGAAAATGAAACCTTCCCATGAAGCATTTCTTTTTTCCAAATCAGCGTTTGTTAGTGGAAATTTATTTTGTCAGAAATTTGCTGCCCAGCACCATTTGGAAATAATAACTACAACATCATGAATAAGTGTCTATATTGTTAAAATCACAACTGGATGTCATTTTCTCAGACACATGTTTTTGCTCTAACAAAGATTCTTAGCCAGATGCAGGGATCGCTGGGTATGGTGTAGTGGTGAGTACTCTGCAGGAAGTCAGACTGCATAGTCATAAATGTCCCAACTAGTCTTAAATATCTATAAAAATGTGAAAGGGAATTTGAAAAGTGTAACTCATGGTAAGGTGGATAATGAATACAACAAAATTCATCCATGCTTTAGGATTGTTTGTTGTAGCCATGTTTGGCTAAGGACATAGGCAAATAAGGTTGTTTGGGTAAACAGGGAAGTGGTCCTCGCTCCTACCTTGGGTAAATTCAAAAAGAAGTTGGGTGAACACCTGTCTGGGGTCATGTGATCCCAGCGTGTGCTCCTGCCAATGGGGGCGGGGAGGGGGGCGGGGGGGTCAGACTAGATGATCTAATGACGCAGGGGTAGCAGTGGATGTAGTCTTTCTGGACTTCAGGAAGGCCTTTGACACTGTCTCCCACCCCATTCTCATTAAAAAACTATGGGACTGTGGCGTCGACACCTACACAGTCAAATGGGTTGCTAACTGGCTGGAGGACCGCACCCAGAGAGTGGTGGTGGATGGGTCATTTTTGACCTGGAGGGATGTGGGCAGTGGGGTCCCCCAGGGCTCGGTCCTCAGACCCGCACTGTTCAACATCTTCATCAGTGACTTGGACGAGGGGGTAAAAAGCACCCTGTTCAAATTTGCTGACGACACTACGATGTGGGGGGATGTAGGCACGCTAGAAGGGAGGAATAGGCTGCAATTGGACCTAGACAGGTTACAGGGGTGGGCAGATGAGAACAGGATGGGTTTCGACACTGACCAGTGCAAGTGGGGACAGCAGGCCTGGTTGCTCTGGGTTGTGCTTCTGGTTTGAGCCACTGCAGGCATGTGGCTACATTTCCTGAATCAAAAGTGAATGTCTCTTCATCTGCTTAAAGGTTCAATCTTTGCAGCTTAGACTAACCTGCAAAGACTGAATCAATTCAGCCTCAGGCTTTTTGACTATCTGTACTTAGCATCCTGTTTCAAGGGCAGGACAGCTCCCACACTGGGGCCTCTAGGATGCACTAACACCCCTGCCAAGAAATGCATGGTTCACCTTCCCAACCACCCAGTGGCCCATGTTCTCACCTGCCACCTTTTGTTATTTGAGTTATGAGCCCTTGGTTCATTTGAGGAGCCACTCTTGCCAATGCTTTCTCTCCCTGAATCACAGGATGTGGACAGGAGGCCTCACACCACTGTAGACCCAGCTTAACTGATGTGTAAAACAGTCTTGTTGCCTCCTCCCCTCACGGCCTACTGTGAATTACCCACCACCTCCTCACCAATGATATTGCTGGGTGTGGCCAGTCTTTGGCCTATTGTACCTATTGGGGGCTGTATTGGTGAGGGTTCTCTACCAACATCTTGGCTGCTGATGAACAGGCCTACCTAGCTCCTCTGTCAGGCCAGGGTTTCTGTCCTGTGAATACACACAGGGTTTGATCGGATTATAGTGTACTACAAATGTTTGTCTACTTGACCTGCTTGCCAGCTCATATAACACCCCCAAAATTTCCTGATGACTGTATAAGGGCTACTGAACTCCTTACATAGCTTTTGGCACTGACCCTACCTCCTGGTTTTGGTTCTTTACATGATACAATAGTTGAGATTCAAAATTTCTCCTCTGGTCAGTATGTAGAGATCACGAACGATGTGTGCCCCCAGCAACTGGGGGGCACGGCAGTGGGAACCAGGGAGCTCCCACAGACACCACCAGCACTGTTGGCAGCAGTGGGGGAAGGGGTGAGCATCAACCAGGGGTCAGCAACCACTGGTAGATGCTGTTGGCAGCGTCAATAGTGGGGTGGCGAGTGGTGGCCGCCCACGGGCACTGCTAACACTTTTTTGAAGGGAGTGCACTGCCACACTCAGGGGGTGCACATGCACCCCCTACATGTCACCCCTGGTAGAGATCTAGGTACAACATGATAACACAAATCTCTCAACAAACACCTTTGCCACAGTCTGAACCTCCTGATCAGGGCAGGGGTATACTTCTGCCTGCTTGGAAAAATAGTCAGCCACTTATATACTTATTTCCACATGGTGTAATTCCACATTGCTCTCCTTTCCAAGGGTTGTCCAGCCTGCATGGAGACCATGTGGGGCCCTGGGATTACTGTTTGTTCCTTTCTAGGCACCACACATCTTGCATGATCTTCACCAGTTCTTAACAAATTTTCTCCAGCCTAACCAGAAATATTGAGACTGGTTCATATGAGATACCATCTCCATGCCCTAATGTCCCCCAGTCTTGGAATCATGTAGAGCAGGGGTGGGCAATTATTTGGATCCGAGGGGGACATGGGGAGTTTTGATGAGCTGTTGTGGGCTGGATTAGCATCCCCTGCCACTGCAACAACTCACCAAAACTCCCTATAGGGCTACAGGTGAGCAGGGAGCAGTGTTCAGGAGTGGGAGGGGCGGGCAAGGCTGGGATCATGTGGTTGGGTCATCAAGCAGTGACAGCTGTGGCCTGGGGCTCAGGCCAACAACCTACATGCCCCTGCTTTCTTGGGGAGAAGGGTGTGCATACATGGATGTGAGAGGGGCTGACTGGGCACTAGGTGCCAGGAGCCTGCTGTGGCTGAAGAGGAGGGAAAAGGGATGGAGATGTGTGCAGCAGAGCTTGCTGGGACAGTGCAATCTGCACTGCCCCTGTGACACTTCATATGGGGCCAAGCCCAACCTATTTCCACTCGGGCAGCCAGCACTGTGCTCCTGGCCTGGCTGAGTGCAGTTCTGCTCCCCCTGCCTCCAGCAGCAGCTCCTGCTCTTGCCCCAATGCACTGCACTACACCGTGATAATTTTGCAGGGGCCTCGTGTCTCAACGCACGGTATGGGACCCACCCGCTCACACAGTGCCCTTCCATAAGCATAGAGGGCATCTACAAAACTGCAGGCCCACCAATAGATTCGGGTGTTGCAATGCTTGAGCCCCTTGCTTTCCTCCGCCAGCACCCTCACAGTGTTGACGATGCTGTCAAAATCTCCCCAGCAGTCCAAGGTGAGCTGCACCTTGCTGGTGGACCGCCAGGTGTACTGGCAGTCAAGAAATGCAAGTAGCTCACCCCGGCAACTGCCGAGACTGAGAAGTCCACAAGCTCCATGGAGCCTGCTGGTTCTCAGGTGTTGTCCTCCTGGTCCTGGGGCTCAGCAGGCTCCTTAGGCACCGTCTGAACTCCTTGGTCCACTAAGACCCCAGACTCTGGTTGGGATTGGGAGAACTCTGTAGCCCCTTTGGATGGGGGTGGGGGTAAGGGTGGGGGTGGGACTCCCTTACACAATGGCAGGGCAGAGCTGGAACCCCAGGGGGTCTGTACAGGGTCCCCGACAAGATTGGCCTGTCGGTCAGGGGGTCCCTCCTCAACCTCCTCTGGTGTGGATGGACTGGTTGCAAGGTTTTTCTGGTGGGGGAGAAGGAGACTCTTCAGGCACTGGGATGGCATTGATGTCTGCTTCAGGGTCCTGGGAGAGAGGACCTCTTCCCTCAGGACTCCCTGGAGTGAGCCCCAGGGCCCCCGTCTCCCCCAGAACATCAGAGGGGGAGGGCTTCACTATCAAACCTATTGTTGGGTCAACTGAGGCCTCAGCCTTGGCACCCATGGTCTCGGGGGGCAGATCCAGACTAGCAGAATTGGGGGGTCTCCTCAGTGGGCTCCTGCCATCAGCCCCTAAGCCTCCTCCACCGGGATTACCCATTTGATCTCTTGTGGGGGTGGGGTGTCGGGCACAGCCAAGTTAGGTCCCTGGAAGCTGAGCTTCTCTTTCCCTCCATGTGGTGGTCTTGGGAGGAGGGGGATCCTCCACCTCAGAGGGCTCCAGCTGCACCTGAGCCTTCCTCTTGGCTTTGCTCCTGGAGATGGCCTGCACCCACTCAGCCATGGGGTGATCTTCAGGTGGGAAGGCTCTGTTAGAAGGTGGAAGTTGGGGGTGGTGGGGAAGTTACAGCAAAGGCATGGCTGGGGGGGGGGGGGCATACTCCCTCTCTCCCCTTGGCTGCTACTCCCCTCCCTGGGACTCTGCCAAACTTGGTTGTGTGGATGGGGTCCCCTGAGCTTACAGTAAGGCTGGGAGTTGTGGCTGGAAAGCCAGGGGAGCATGAGGTGGGGAGGGGTGCTGGTGGCG